>NC_138997.1:120594451-121794451 GCF_964374135.1 Grampus griseus | reverse complement strand
TGATTTTGAAATGTTATAAGCACTTTTAAAAACAAATTTATATGAAATTGGAGTAGATTATTTTCTTCTTTTTCACTTCTTAGCATTTCTAGCTGTTTCATAGGTAATCTAGAGAACCAGCAGATTTTAGCTACTATGGCTGCTGTTTTTTGCTACTAAAAAAAGTTTTAATTTGGCACAGTTTTACTCAAACTCATCTAAAAAGGGAAAGAATTCCTAGACAATATAAATTTGGTTGCCAGGGAAGTAATATTAGAAACAGCTGAAGCAGCTTCAGTTCTTTATGACTTAGTTAAGCCCCATCCACAGAACAAAACAAACCAAACGCACAATCTTCATTCAACTCCTGGCCTTCAAATCCTTATTGTCCATTTATTGAAATTTTCATTGTAAACTATTATTAAAAATTCATATAACTCAGTCTGGTTTCATTCATGTTAATAAACAGGTTGATTGACTGAGAAATAAAGATGTCAGGTTCAGTATTCACTAGTATTTAACTAGTACTTATAAGTGGGAAGACTCCTGTCACAGTCATTGATGGCTTGTATAATTCTGAACGGATATATTCATGGGAAAATTTATACAAATTAACACAATTCCATGCTGAGCATTATTTTTCCTGCTTTTTCTTAAATGATTAGACAGCTTTTAAACACTAAAAGCATAATATGCAAGCTAAAATAATGTTAGTATTATCAATGTTATTTATAATTTAGGGATTAAGGTTATATTGAACAAGAATTGTAACATGTGAATTTACTTAATTGAATGAGAAAGTTCCCATTTATATTTTTTAAAGCTTAAACTGCTTATTTCAGATCACAGCCGCACTCACTAAGAAAATCAGATTTTTACCGATTCAATATATCATTTAAAATCCATGATGACAGTACTAAGTCATTTTAAGATATCATAGACCATCCATGACTGTATGAAATTTGGAAGTCTTGAACACTTCTGTAGTGACTGTGGAAAAGAATAAATAACACTCTTAAAAATGGAAATTTATTGCCATTTTTATTGAAAATAGTTTTGAAATTGGAGCTTTTTAAATATTGAAGATAATCAATTTATAGCTCTCTTAAACTGGAGTACTCTTTCATGCCAAGACTGTATGGTAAAACCTTTGCATAGACCTAGTTTCATTCATTTATTCTACTGTGTGCAAAGAACTGGATTTATGTGGTTAGTTGAGAATTCATATCTGTTTGCAGTTCAGAACATTCTTTGAAGGCTTTAAATAATTTTTTTTTTAAACTACCAAAGAGGTAGTCTTCACTATCATTAGCAGGAAAAATATGAAGCAATAAATGACATTCCTGTGAACATACATTTTCTACACGCAGTCATCTCCAACATATCCAAAGCACCACAGAAACAACTTACCAGTACAATTAGTTTAATAAGAATAACTAAATTTTGAGGGCAGGATTCAGAACAATTGCAAAGGGCATGGATGAAGGAGGATTTAGACCTAAGCCAATGACATGAAGTTCCAGATATTCTACAACAGGTACACTGCTGGTTTTTACAAGGTGTGTCAGGCTAACTGATTGACAAGAAAATATAAAAAGAAACGGAATGGCAGTACATTATCTATGAGCAGGCTGAGTAGGCAGCCCTGCTGGACCTGAAACTGTGGTTTCAGAGACTACACACATCTTATCTTGCTACTTCACCCACTGAGCCCCCAATAAGGTTACAGAATCATATAAGGGGTAATTTTAGCCAGATACATCCCAGGTGCAAAGTGACCCATAGTCCTTTGTATACAGTACGTTGCTTTGATATTACTTCTCTTAAGTTTACACTCCCTTTACTTTACCCTTGGAGGTGAATAAAAAGCTTGCTGCTGAGCCGGATGCAAAGGGGACAGATACACAGCATGCAGGTCAAGGACCATTCCATAAGAAAAAGAGATTATGTTTTTATAGAATACTCCACTTCTTTCTGAAATACAGTACTTTGCTATATACTCTATAAAAAAGACCCAAAGATAAGCCAACTTGAAATAGAAAACTGTTTAGAAAATAAAAACTTTCTTTTCTAAGAGATACTTAAAAGGACATAAAGCAGAAAGTGGACTCAAATTTCTAACTAAAGCTAAATTCACTCAGCTTTCTTTAAGGTCAAGCTGAAAGTTAAATACCTAAGGCTAGTGTCTGTGTTGGTACTTTAAGCTCTCCAAATCTCTGATAGGATCCACACTATAGAAAACACAGAGGGTAGAAGGTTAATAGTAACAACAAAGTAAATGACTCTTAGGAAGGAAGCGCAAAACTCTCGAGTTCCACCTACTCCTTTGTCCTCTAGATCAAAATGTCTCTCTTATATGTGTCTCTACATATGATTTATGCAAGATGTACGCAGTATTTGATGGTTTTCTGCAAACCTTTTTCTGTAAGGGACAGGGAAAGGTAAAGGAATCTTGTCTCTCACTTTCTAAACTGCTATAGCATAAGGAGAACAATGAAAAGAGAAAATCAATTGATCTACAGAACTGAGTTTTATACTGAGAGATACAATGGAAGAATTCCACACTGCAATCTTAATCGGTTTTTTTAAGGCTCAGTCTATGACCCTAAAATTAAATATATATATTACAGTGAGAGCCAGGTCCACAGTTCATCCAGCTCAGGATCTCCCAGTTGCTTGTTCCAGTTGCATGTGAAATAGGAACAAACACAACCTTCAGACATCTGACTGCCAACCATTATAAATGGACAAAGTCAGATGGAGGTCTTATTTAAAATGCTAAATGAACCCCAGAGTCAGGATTAAGGTGAGGCAAGAGAGGCACCTTGGCTGAAAAATTTTAGGAGCCACTCACTCTCAGGTATTTGCGGGGTCCTGAGAGTGAGTGCCTCCTTAAATTCTAGTGCTTCTCTTGCCTCACCCTGGCCCCCACTCTGAAGGAGTTGACTATCTAAGAAAATCAGTGGGAACCAGAAAAAGAAAACCAAACCAGAGCTGTAACTGCTGAGGCCTCTGAAGAAGAGGGGGCAGGGTCAGTCATACAGTGGGTAAAGACCAGCAAAAAATGGAATTAAGTGTAGAAGTAATAATAGCACCTTTCTCTCTGCCTATTCAGTCGCCTATTGGGCTATTTCTTGCTGTATGACATTGGGTTTTGAAAATTTCACAGAAGAGAGAGGAGTTCATAAATCACCTAGTTCAAGAAGTCTTTTTAATACTTCCAAGAGGTCTCAGTATTGTTTGTTAAATAGGCTCAGTGCTTACCAACTTAAAGTAGCCTCTTTTAAGGTTAGTTGTTGCTTTTAAGATTCGCAACTGTTTTGTTCCTTCCAGGGGAAATCCTTCCTAGTTAGAAATCAATAGAGGATTTTGGACATTTCTTTGCCAAACTGTTGAAATGTTCTTAAGTGGTTAATATCAACTGGAAAATAATCAGTGTGTAAGGAACAGCTAACTTGACAGCTGTATCACCAAGCTACAATTTCTTTAAAGTCAGTTCTCTGCTGAAACTTCAATAAATTAATTAGAATATAAACTTACGTTAAAGCTTCTGAGTAATTATAATGAGGAGAGACTCCTAGAAACTTCTGTACTTCATCCATCACTGTAGCAGGATCAGTTCTTAGCTGTTGCCCATCAATAATTAGCAACTAAATTAACAAGGAAATTAAAAAAAAATGCACATTGAAAAAAGACATGTAACTGCATAATTAAAAACTTCTGCACTCTGAATTTATTCAGTGAGAGACTGAGGGGACTTGTGTGCGTTGTTGTTAAGACTTAACCAGGCCATCCTCATTAATGACCTGGAACAAAAAATAAATCACACTAATTAAATGTGCTCACGTTTTGTAGTCCGAGAAGTCCTGCAAACACTATGAAAACAAAAAAGCCATTTGAGGGTAAAAAGAGAGCTTAAGAAATGTGACTACAAAATCACAAATGGAAACCAAGTTTAAAAACAGATGAAACAATGATTCCATGATTCAAGGTGGGAAGGAGCATTGCAGGAAGGAAGAAAAGTGACCAGACCAGGTACAGTGAGACAGAGGACATGGCCATTCTCCATGATTCCAGTCAAAGGAGTAGCACTGTAAGGTTTTAAGAAATATTTTGATAATCCATTTGGAGAAAAAGGTAAGACTCCCAGAAAGCCTGAAAGGAAACAGAAGTTCCTCAACAGACTACAGGCAAGAATTTGCTTGTTACTCTGGTGAGGGAAGGGGGTGGTCCCAGCAAGATAAAATGACAGGAGACCATGATGAAGGGCCATAAAGCCTGGAAAGCAGCTCTTGCTCACACCTCTTCTCCAATATTTCTATTTAGTCTCTACCAGCATCGTTCATTAGAACTTTCTCTGTGGATAGACACGTTCAACGGCTGCAGTATCTAACTGGTGGCTATTGAACATTTGAAATGTGGCTAATGTGATTGAGAAACTTAATTTTTAATTTTATATAATTTTAATAAAAATTTAAATAGCCATATATGGTTGCATATATGGTATCATTATGGCTAGCATGTTTCTAGACACACAGGCATATACTGTGTCTGATGTGACGGGACTGCTTTATGCAATCCAGTAGGGGCTGATTTTGTAATCTAGGCTAATGGTAGGCCAAAGAGAGAAGCAAGGAAGCCAAGGAAAACATAGGACTTGTGAAAAATGCAGCAAGGTGGTTCAAAGGGAAATAACGGCACTTAATTAAGCAAGACAATATTTGCCTTGTTTGGCTAAGAGGTTCTCAAGCTTTATTCTCAGAATAAGAATCAGGAGTATCAAGCTTCTGCTGCTCTTTACAATCAGGAAGGGTATGCACTAGAAAACAGGGCAGGGAGAATTATCCTGAAATACTTCTAGAAAGAAGAGTAGATAGTTTTTCTACCTCTGCCTATTACTGTTTGCCAGAGTCTGATTGACAACTAAAGACTAAAGGCTAGTAATGTTTTAATGAGTAAAAATTTCCTCTAGCCTAGAGGCAAAGTCACTAGCCTAGAGGAACCAGCAAAAGAAAACCAAACCAGAGCTTGTAAACTTAATGAGATTGTAACATGATGTAGATTCTTATTGTTCAATACCTGAAAGGGAGGGAAATAAATAAGCCATCTCTCGATGTGGCTGGCATACCACCCTGGGACCAAACATCTCTTCTGCAAGGCTCTAAGCTCAGAGGATGCACGGGGCCCGGCTGAGATCACTTCGTAGAAGCTAAACTTCAGAGCTGCGGGGTCTTCATGTGATCGCTGATGCTATGATGAAAAGGTGGATAATTAAACCGACTTGAATCATAGGCATAAATAATTAAAAACCAATCTCTGTGACAAGTCTCAAAGCTAAAGGAAGGAGTGCCTCACTGCTGGAGAGTTATTTGTTTTGCAATTAATAAAGGATGAAAATGTTTGCTTGGAGCATCAGGATTAAAAGTTATGACATTGATGAGAGTATATATTTGAGAATTAATTGGTAGAGGTGGAATTCTTCCTGATAGGATTCCTTAACCAATTTTTCTGAGTCGTTTCCTTAGTGTATACATATTATTCTGAAAGTAAACTTTGGAAAGTTGCCTTAATGCCCCCTTTTCAGCCCGTAAGAAACCATTTATCATGTCCAGTGAATATCCATGATGCACAAAGCACTCTACTAGTTCTGCCACGTAGTTTTGCTCCATCTAGTAATGCAGTTTTAGATTAGAAAAGCCCTATCGGCTATTTAAATGGAGAAACTACTGAAAACTCTGACGTGCATTACCTGAAACCCACAGCTTTTATAATATACTACCTAGCATCTCAAAGCCAAGATTATTTTACCTAATGGTAACCTTTGCGATGAATCAGAATCGCTTATTGTACAGAAAATGCAGAAAGCAGCAATCCAGATAGGAAAGCATTTCATAATGGCTCAGGCTCATGCCCAGGGGTTTGAGGAAATCATCTTTCCCCTAAATTGACCAAAAAATATTCAGGCTTAGTGATGGGTTTGTGGATGTTTACCACATCTAGTTGAATAGCAAATTTGCTGCAATTGAGATTCAAATTACTATACTACAAACTCCACTAGACTTTGTTAAGGCCTGCATTTTGCCACTGTGGAGCGATTTATGTGTAATATTTAGGACGTTTTGTTAGCTTGCAGCCTTGAAACCTCCTTTTTCAGCAAATTCTCAATTTTTCAGGGGCTAAGTGGTTGCCAAGCTCCGATTTTCTTCTTTCTTGTTGAGTCAATTAAGGCTTATTTCTTTTTTCTCTAGATACCTAGTGGAAAAGGTAAAAGGCGCAATATCAAGTCAGTCAGTTTGCAATGTGCTGTATTTTTGATTTAAAAGATTGCTGTAGGAGTTGGGCATGACGTTGGTGTGGAGTTGTGGATTCCAGCTTTCCAGGAAGTCTCATTCCCTATCATGCAGATCATTATCAATATGCCTAAGATCCCATGACCTTCCCCCAGTCTCTCCCAGCCACGAAACCTTTCCTGACAATCTGTGCTTCCTTTTGTGAACATGGAAAAACTGCTTTTGTTCAAAAAGACCCCATGCTGAGAAACTTTATTCTCTAATATCATAGATTGTCAGGAATTTAGATGTTTGAGGTCAGGAATTTAGATGTTTGAGGTCAGTCCCAGTCTTTCCTGGAGGATCAGAGCTATGTGGGTCACTTTAACACAAAGAAGCCTTATTTCCAACCCAGGTGCAGAGTTTCAGGTAAGTGATTTTTGGATGTAACATTCCACATTTATCTTAACTTTATAGTTTCCAAGGAAATTGGACCGTTAGTCTGCTTTTCAGCCCTGACCTACTGATAACCAGCTTACACACAGCCCTGCCTGCATCTATCAAACACTTCATGTTAATTTTACCTAAATTTCTCCCCTTACAAATCCTTCCCTTCTTTAGGGAAGTGCCCAGATAGTTCTTCCAGTGTTCAGGCTCCTCTGCTGCAGCCAATTAATATACCTAACTTCTTGTTCCTGGTCGTCTTTATCAGATGGGCTTTATCACTCTGTAGGAGTCTACCTGTCACTTAACACTTTCTGATTTATACACTGGTTATTTACACATATTTCTCCAATTAGAGTGAAAGCGATCTCAAGTGTAGCGTCCAGATTTAATTTACCTGTAGAACATACTTAGAACAGTACTTTGTACATGGTAGCCATTAAAATAATTTAATGAATGGATGAACACATGAACATTAGGAAAGTGTTTTTTTAAATTACAAAACCGAGGAATGATAACTAAGGATACTAAAGACTAAACACACTGACTCTATTAATTTTGTTATGCTCTTATATTTAATTTTGACTGCTTTTTATTGAACTTTTTCCACTTGATTAATAAAATATCACTGGGGCAGTTTTTTTCCTATTATTTTTAACATTTATTAAAGTAAACATGTATTTGATGTGTAAGGTTTATTATTAGAGTCTGTTAAATTATTTCAAAGTGATTGTTTCTCTGCTAGGTTCTAACCAACAGCAGAAGCATAATGGCAACCCTGGAGTGTATGAGAAAGAGGCTTAGAACAGGGAACACTGGCTGGGCTTTCAAGAATGAAGAATTCATTTTTTTTTTTTTTTTTTTTTGCGGTAGACGCGGGCCTCTCACTGTTGTGGCCACTCCCGTTGCGGAGCACAGGCTCCCGACGCGCAGGCTCAGCGGCCATGGCTCACGAGCCGAGACGCTCCGCGGCATGTGCGATTTTCCCGGACCGGGGCACGAACCCATGTCCCCTGCATTGGCAGGCGGACTCTCAACCACTGTGCCACCAGGGAAGCCCAAGAATTCATTCTTATGTTTAGTTTTGCTACTAAGTTATTTCTTCAGTACAGCAGTTATTTAAGCTCTTTTAGAGTCAGGGTCATCAATCTACGGCTAAAGTTTGCTTGTTTTTGTAAATAAAGTTTTATTGGAACACAGCTAGGCTCATTAAATTCCATATTGTCTATGGCTGCTTTTGCAATACAATGGCAGAGTTGTAACCATATGGCCTGCAAAGCCTGAAATATCTACTCTCTGGCCCTTTACAGAAGAAAAAAAAAAAAAAAGACCTGTGATTTTTGCTTTGGGGAATCAGTTATATTCCTTATCTGTAAAATTGAGATAATAATAGCAGCATTATACACGTATTAGATGAAAAATAATGATTTTAAGTTATAACACTTTACTTTTAAAATGCAGATTTATAGAAGCAGAATACATACAAGTATATACTATTTTATTTGCTCTATTTTAATTTCTTCATTGTATTAATACATTTTATTAAATACATGAATTAAATGAATGCAAAATTAAGAAAAACATAAGGGGAACGTTTCTCCATGGAAACAAAGAAAAATTTATTTACCTTCCTGAAATATAAAGCTAGCAAGTCTCTTCTGTTAAAACCCGAGGTGGTGGCTATTGCTGAAAACCACCCTCCCTTCTCTATACTCCTCTTCTACTTGCTGGATTCTGTCTGTATTTTCCTTACCTGGTACCAGGAATATGCCCGGTCTGATGGGTCAATGAGAATGGTGATGATTTTGGCTTTGGGGACCAGAGAAGCTGCCCTTTTAGGCGCTTCCTCTGAGTGGAAGTAATTGGCACTCTTCTCAAACAGAAAGTCAGTGGTAACATTAGATGGGACTGGGAAGAAATCCATATACCTAGAAAAGAAATATTTCTCAAAATAAGACTGGTTTATACTCATACCCTGGTGACTGAAGATGTTAAAAATGTCCTACAAACAAAATTCATTTGCTTCCTAAACAAAAAGCCTTTTTCTTTAAGGCATTTGTCCCACAAGCCTGTTGGCAAGGAAAAAAATATATAGAACACTAATAATGAATTTTGAAAATGCTTTTCTAAATACATTTTCTTTTTGTTCTACTTAATATCAAGAAAAAAAGGTATGGGAGATAACAAAAATGTACACACAGAGTGATCAAATGGCAATAATAATCAACCTAACTGTATAAATTGTATCTAATTGCAGAAATATTTTACAGAGAAAAATGTGAGTGCTCAACCAAGAAGAAAATTTGATCGAAACAAATGATGTGTTCAGTTCAAAGGCATTTTGAAAAATCTTAGACAAAACAGTTTTTACTTCGTCACAAGAAAAAATAATTTCATTCCCACTAATGTATTGTGCTACTATTATATTCAACTATAAAGTATCAAGGGGCAGAACAGATCCGATATAAACACTGCCCATGTCCTTAATTTTTTTCCCATATAGAGCCATTTATATTCTTTAGAAAAATTATAGAAGTTTAAAAAGTATGTATATATTTTCAGATATAAAATACTATCAAATTTTCCAAGGTCAGGTCCTGTATCCTTAAGTGTGGTGAGAATTCAAATCACCAGCAGAGTAAGCACAGGAATACCTGTCGCCTCAAGCACAGAAAGGTAGGACATAATGGGTTTTGTATAATATTCCATTTGTACAAAATGTCAAATATAACTGAATTCAGCGTATGATAGTAGGTATTTCTGAAGCACCAAGGAACATCTTTAAAGGAAAAGGGGCCTTTTTAGAAAGAACATGCAAATTTAACTTCTAGGGTTTCTTACATTTTATAATAATAGCCTCACACTCCACCCACACCCTCTTCAATTCATAAGCCACTATGACTTTGGGTTACCAAGACAAGGTAGTTCAGTAATTACTGAACAAGAGAATCATTAACATTTATGTGATGACTTCTTTTTGCAGTGTGTTGTTTTCAGTCACACAATAAAGCTTCTAGTAGGACTCCAGTTGTTACCATATTACAAAGTTTGGCTGGTGCAACAAAGTGATATTTTGAAACTCAGGGCAGTAAAGAAATCCTTTTATGTTTTCTGGAAATTGCCTTGTTGTTGATATATCATTCTTGCATCCCTTTCTTTTAGGGGTAAAGACATATATAAACATTTCTGGAAAGTTTGATCTGTTAACTGTTCTGGTGTACACTCTATTTATAGAAAGTGCCATATTTCAGGATACTTTTTAATTTAGATGCCCACACTTGTTCCAGGGGTGCTAAGGTTATATCACGTGTCTAGTGGTATCTTACTCGGTCCAAGCTTGTCTCAAGCATGCTTATTCTCAGCAAGGGTCCAAGAATCACAAAAGAAGGGCAGGATAACTTTTAATTTCTAAAAACTGTCCCACTTTCCCAGTAGTCCTCCACACCTACAACACTTTGGGCCTTGAAAACTTCCTCCAGCAGTTCTGGATCTTGGACCCACAAGGCTCCAGAGGCTCACAGAGAAAGCAGGGGCCAGTTCTTGTTTGCCTATATGCCCATGTTTTTTCTAATATAGTGGCTGGTAGTAATAAGCACTTGAAAAATGTTTGATGAATTCATAAGAAAATAAAGAATTCAGCTTCATATTTCCAGGGTGGAAATACATCCACGTTTGTAATATGAATTCAGGTTATTCAAAGAATTGGTGAGCAAACTAGAGTGGTTTAACAGTATGTGGGTTAAAAGCGAATGCCGGCCTCATTTAAGCTTTGCTACTCCCATAACAGCTCAGCAATTGTTTTTAACTGAAAGACATGATTTTTTGCAGCACTCCACATTTATTTGTTTCTTGGGTTGACCCTGTATTTTTGAGTGATTTTACTCAAAGCCAAATTAAGATGTTTAGAGGTTCCAAATGTTCACAGGATTTTATGGCTCTCCATGTGCCACTCCAACCATCCACCGCCTCCCCAGGTAATTATAAAAAATAACACCAAACTATGAAACATAAAACTTAACTGTATGCATAAATCAAACATTTTTTCTTAGAGATTCTGATCACAAATCTTGGCTATTTAATCAAAGATGGAGTTTTCTCATTTTCATTTGCCCTGCTTTGCTTGTGCCCTAAGCCTGTGTTTAGGCTGCCTGTTAGTTAGGGCAACCCTGGTTTTGCCCAGTTCTCCAAGAAGAGCAGATCCATGTATCCAGATTAACTAACTGTGCCTGAGCTTCTGTAAGTGACCTTGGCATGCTCAGACACATAATCTTCAGCCTTGTGGCTCTGTGGTCCTAAAGGGACTGCTGAGGTGCTGATGCTTCAGGGAGAGGTAAGGCCAGTCTGAAGACTGAATACATTGATGTCTTTGAGAGCAAAGCTCTAGTTATTGCTAATAGATTGACATTTGCAGTTACCATTATTTGCTCTTTGTGTTAACTGCCTTTTATAAACACACAATTGTCAATCAAAAGTGTTTACAGTTGGGGTATTTTAGTGAGTTATAATTAAAAGCTTTAATTGTCTTTAGTTTTCTACTTATTTATGCCATCTCTTTGTAGACTACTTAAGGGACTTTTCATTTCTGTTATAGTGCCTGTACACATTACTGTCTATGAACAGCTTTTTTTTTTTAATTGAATATTCTCACAGATATTCTTAAGTCCCAGGGAATCCAAGTATTATTGAATTCCTCTCCACTTCCAAAGCAGTTTTTAATCACCCCCTTTAGTCCTGATGTGAACATCATTTTATTCTACTGTATACAAGCATGTATATTGATATTTGAGTCAGTGGGAAAATAGTGGCTGAAGTAGTTGATGGGTTTCTTGATTCTCACAGCTGTTATTTAACACTACTGCAATTAATATCAAGCATTGTACTGAAGAATTCGCAGGGAAATATATAACAATTAGAATATATGTAAATCCTAGTAGGTGCTCAACTTATACTCAATCCATTTCTTCAGCTTTCCGTTTGGATGGCTCACAAGCAAAACTTGAGGGGGTTGATACATATAAAACAGAGATTATGTGATTTGACAACAGAAGTTAATATACAACTTTCTGCTAAACTACATGCAAAATGTTTATGTTCATTCTCTAGAGTTATTATAAGAATTTACTCTTTTATAGTACTTTCTGCCCAGAATTTATATCTTAAAAGAAAGACTTCTAGATCTTTTTTATGATTAACATGTCTGTTTGCAATATTTATTCCTGCTACATCACATATTCTGTGTATATTGACATTTTAACTTTTAATTTAACTCTTTTACTTAGATGATTGATACGGTTCTAATTTCAAAGGCCAAAAATTAAATTTTGTATACCTTTGATAGCTTTTTTATAGCTTTCATTACTCATAAAATGCATACACATTTCTAGTTATATTTATTTATTTACCTTTTGTACCAAAGTAAAAATTGAAAATTATATATGTGAACTGTAGCATCACTTAAATGCAAAGTGCATAAGAACAGAAAGTTATGAAAGTGTTTTCTTAAGAGTAGAGAGAAATGAAATTCCTGTGTATTAGGTATTTCTCTGACTTTTTATCTGTAATTACCATCAAAGATAATTAATGCAAATTAAAATTACATGTAAGTCTCTTGAGGCGACAAGTCCCTTCATAACCTGAGAAAAAGTTTGTTACGAATAATTTACGTGCTCCTTCTATTCAATCAGTTTCTAAGGCACGGAGGATGACTTCTATTTGTGGCTACAAACTTAAATGTTTATAATTATAAACACTAATTTTATACTGTGCACAGTACATATACTTTTAGATTTATACTAATAACCCATCTTACCAATCAATCCCCCTGTGGTAGTTATTTCTATTAAAGAACTGTACCTCCTCAAAGGTTTTTGGGCTGGGGGAGTTACTAAGGATGGAAGGATGCATAACCAGGAACAAATACAAAGCAGTGGTTCCTGAAAAGATAATAGAGGTTCAGAGATTAATTAAACAAAAACACAGTTTCCTACTATTAGCATTTCAAAGTCATTAATAAACTAAGTGTTTCAATGATCCAAACAGATACATATAGATACTCCTTGAATTAAATTGAATAGATAAACAGCATCTTAAAAGAAGCAAATTCTAAAAAATGAGGACAGTGTGATGTGAGAAAAGGCCTGTTGCAGGAACTGGGAGAACTGGCTTTTGACCTCAGTTCAGTCACTGACTTGGTCTGTGTCTTTGGCTTTTAGCTTCTTTGTCTTGACTTATTAGTGGAAAATCTCCTGCCTTGATTATTTCCTAGGCTTTCTCTGAGGACAAAAAGACATATTGTATCTGAAGATATTTTGATATTAATAAAGTACCATATAAATGAAAGCTATCGTTATTTAATATGAGATGTTACATTATCAAATTAATACTTGGGTTTCCCTATAAAGTTCTTCCTGAGGCCTATGAAAGCTTATTAATTTGAGACAGAATTTAAACTTTTAACCAGTTTAAGTTTGAATGCACTTACATACCTGTAAAAAGTAGTGCCAAAATTGTTTAAATTGCTAAATTTGAAAAAAAATTGGTGCCCTTTGTTAGTGACATGACAAAATTTGCAGTTTTGGGAAGAGAATGGCACATCACAGGTACTCATATAGATTTGTTAAAATAACTGTCAACAGCAATATTCTCTAAAACAATGAATTGGAAGAGGCAGTGTTCCTAGATTATATCTGAGCCAAACAATGAATATTTTATCTACAATCACAGATAACCTACGATACACAAGGTAAAAATGTTCTTCACAAACTTGACTTAAAACAGTGCTTCTCAAACTTTAGCATGCATCATATTCACCTGGAGTCTATTAAAAAACAGAGAGCTGGGCTCTATCCCAGTTTCTGATTTAGCACACTTTGAGAATCACTGACTTAGAAGAAATATGGGACAAAACCTAAAACTTATTGGGGAAAAAAAATGTTCCATTACTTGAAATCCATAGTAAAGCTTTCTAGAGCATGATCTTTATTTATTTATTTAATTTATTTATTTTTAAATTTTTTTATGTGTTGTGTCTTCGTTGCTGTGCTTAGGCTTTCTTTAGTTGCTGTGAGCGGGGGCTACTCTTTGTTGCGGTGCGTGGGCTTCTCATCACGGTGGCTTCTCTCGTTGCAGAGCACGGGCTCTAGGTGTGTGGGCTTCAGTAGTTGTGGCACGTGGGCTTCAGTAGTTGTGGCACGTGGGCTCTAGAATGCAGGCTCAGTAGTTGTGGAGCACAGACTTAGTTGCTTTGCGGCATGTGGGATCTTCCCAGACCAGGGATTGAACCCGTGTCCCCTGCATTGGCAGACAGATTCTTAACCACTGGGCCACCAGGGAAGTCCTAGAGCATGATCTTTAGAGTCCGATAACTTCTAGGATCAAGAGTTTTATTTCCAGCACTTACCAGCTGTGTGAACTTGAACAAAAATATCTAATCTGAGTCTTAGTTTTCTTATCTGTGTAGTGGGGAAGAAAATACTTAGCCGTCAGGACTCTATGAGGATCAAGTGAGATAATCTACATGAAAGTACCTAAATAGCTCCATATCTAAATATTAGTAAGGTATTTTTGAAAATAATTTTATTGAGATAGAGTTCAGTAATGCATTTTTTAAAAATTGAAAAGAATATAGTATTTGTAAAGACAGAAAGAATAGCTATTACAATGTGAAAAAAGAAAATAGATTAATTCCATTCTCAGATCAACTGATAACATTCTTTTCTGAATTTTATTTTTAAGAATTGTATTAAACCATGTTATTTGCTTTTAATAGCATGATGAGCATTAATAAGACAAACAAAAAATGAATAAGATCTAATCATTTGCATAGTCAGTAAAAGGCATACTGTAATTTATCAGTGGTCAAAAAATTGTTAAGTTGTGGTGTTTGAATTCTGTCTTTATCTACTCATATTCTTGGGTCTGAATAAACTGTCGTGTGTCTGTGTGTGTGTGTGTGTGTGTGTGTGTATCTCAACTGCATAATCATAGATACACGTTCAAAAAGGTCTTCAGTTTTTATATTTTTGTTAGTTTCAACACTAAAAATATTTGAATATCCAGATGACTATACATTCGTGCAAAGTTATTCAGAAAAATACTTTTGGCAAAACTAAAGATAAAAATGAAGCCAATTAATTTTTATGGAACTGATATAAGAAGATATGTTTGTCCATTTAAAAAATAATCGCATAAAATATCAATATATACAACAATATGGATGAATCTCAAAAGCAATATGCTAAGTGAAAGAAGTCCAACACAAAAGATTACATATTTTATGATTCCATTTATGTGAAATTCTAGAAAAGGCAAAACTATACTGGCGGAAAACGGCTGTGGCTGAGGATGGGGGAGAAAAAGACATGGAGATCATGGAAAAGACTCCTACAAGTACAGGTTTCTGGTAACTGACTATACTGCTGACCTGAATGAATAAGCATTTTCAGAACTCTAATAGAAAACTGATGAATTCATAAAAGTGCTAACAAAAGATCAAGATGAAAAAAAAATTAATTACATGGGACTGAGTGAACTGATGAGGATGATAATAATTTTTGTGACTCTCTGTTTGAATTAAAAAAAAAAAAATCCCACAAGGACTCAGAAGAAAAAGACATGGAGAAACTTTTTAGGGAGACAGAAGTGTTCTAAATCTTTAATGTTGTAGTGGTTATACCACTGTGTGCAATTTCTAAAATTCATCAAACTGTGCATTTAAAATGGGTGAATTTTACTGTGTGTAAATTATACCTCTATAAAACTGGGAAAAAATTCAATTTCTATAAAAAGAAGATAAAAATCCCCTTCCAAAGGTAAATGTCATCTACAAATTGTAACGTAAACATTTGGAAACCCAGATGAGTTGAAGATGACAAGTAATTTATGTCATCTATGATATTAAAATGTCTGCATATCTAGCACAACACAAGAAGCATATCCTGCAGGGCTTTCTGAGGCAAACTTGATCTGCCAAGCTTCAGAGAGATGTGATTGTTAATGACAAAGCTATGGGATGACAGTGGGAGTTTGCTAAAGAGACTTTCAATGTGTTTCTAGTTGCTTCTTGACTTTAAATAGATAAGGACAAGTGAAATAAATAAGGATAAGAGAACTATTTGTCATATTTATTATTTGTTTTCAGATTGATATTTGTAAATGGGACTGAGAAAACGAATAGGCTAAACTTACTGTGTGCATTACGTAGAATTCTCCCCAGTTATTTCTAGAGAAATGAGGAAAGGGAATGTATTCCCCTTAGGAAGGGTTGAAATGGCTGTTTTCGGTGAAGCTAGAAATGAAAAGCCCCAAATAATTTATCATGCAGGATACAGTTTGAATGTCTGGCATTTTAAAGCTTCCACTGGGCTTCATTTTAATACTGATTCTTACAGAGACAAGAAGTTTAAGGGAAAAAATTGCACACCAATTTAAGAAAAGGTGCCAAAGATTTCTCCTGGGTATGAATAAATATCTTTCTTAGCACAAAGTTTTGTTTACGTCTAGGAATTCTGCTTGTCAAACATCTTTTATAGACTTTTAGAAAATAGTCATTTCTGCAAGAAATAGTCTAGAAATAAACTATATCAGGAAGATGGCAGGAAGAGGCTAAATTTCCGGAAGAGTTACAGGTACTTACATGTGTGCATCTTGACTTTTGATGAAATCCTGTCAGTCACTCTCCAAACACGTGATTAGTTTTGATTTTAGAAATGTTAATAACACCACTTTTCAATTAAGGTCTTTGGACAAAACATAACTTTTGCCACCACATTGACTGCTGGATATTCAAACTGTGTGACATCTATTTTCATCCTTTTTACTTTAAAAAACACATTATTGAGCTAAACAAAGATTATGTCGGAGAATAAAATGTTATTCATTCATCAATATTTATAGGCAGTTTGAGAAGTCATTGTGACATGAATTCACTGTCTTCTCATCAGGATTTTTACAGTTTGGTTAATTATAACATAAAAATTTCTCACCAGTTTTCTGGGGTCCTATTACCAAGAATTTTGGTAAGCGATCACAGGTTTTTTCTTTAGACCAAATGTCTCTGTGTCGTTTGTCATCACAAGGATTCTAAATGGGAGAAGAAAATAGAGATGTATTTTTGTGGGTGCCCATTGTGTGCTAGAGTTTTTCAACGTCTGTCCTTGAAAAGATATCCCAGGAAACAAGGCTATGTGTCTCTTTTTTTTGTGTGTGTGGTACGCGGGCCTCTCACTGTTGTGGCCTCTCCTGTTGCGGAGCACAGGCTCTGGACGCGCAGGCTCAGCGGCCATGGCTCATGGGCCCAGCTGCTCCGCGGCATGTGGAATCTTCCCGGACCGGGGCACGAACCTGTGTCCCCTGCATCGGCAGGCGGACCCTCAACCACTGCGCCACCAGGGAAACTCTGTCTTCTTCTTTTAGTGAAGGTCTTGAAGTGGCATCGTGGAAGATTTCAAAGAACTCCTTTCCATAATGAAGTTGAGTGTCTACTGAGGAGGTGAGGGAGGGGAGACATTTCCATTATGGGAAAAAAGCTTCATAGCACTGCAGGTTTAATATTTTTTCTGCTATTGGCAGTTCTATGTCTTAATTGTGGGTTGTGTGGTTTAAGTTTTAAAATAATGAGCTTGTTGGGCAGAGACTGTGCTTGCGCTAACCTAAAAGAAGATACACTCTCAGCATTCAATAAGTAACTGAAATTTAAGGTGTCAGACTTTTATTCTAAGTAACTTTGAGCTTTCCTGCTATGCTTTAAAGGGAGATGGATCTGGCTGTAATAATACTTAAAGAGACAGCAGATTCCTTTCAGCTGCCTTCAAAGGTCAGTATGTATGTCTAAAACTACAACTTTACAGACTGTGATGCTAAAAAGCACTAAATTTCAGTGAAAGGGTAAAATGAGGGTGAATTACTACCTTAGGGAATCTGCTTTTGGTCTATAGTAGTTAAACCAAACCCACTGTGCAAGATGTATCTAGAACATCCTTAATTTTAACCTCTAAGTGCGTATTATGTAAAAAATTAACAGCACCTTTTAATATTATTCAGGAATAGGTAAATAGGACATTCTATTTCTATTCAATTAACACTATAGATACGTGCCGTTAAATAAACCTGCTTATTTAGCATAAGCAACAGATTTTAAGATTAAAGTAAGGGTATTCTTTTTGGCTGTTGGTCTAGAAAAAAAGTGGTTTCACCTGAAATAATAATGATTTCAGTTTAAAAATAAGGTGTTGGGCTTCCCTGGTGGCGCAGTGGTTGAGAGTCCGCCTGCCGATGCAGGGGACACGGGTTTGTGCCCTGGTCCGGGAAGATCCCACATGCTGCGGAGCGGCTGGGCCCGTGAGCCATGCCGCTGAGCCTGCGCGTCTGGAGCCTGTGCTCCGCAACGGGAGAGGCCACAACAGTGAGAGGCCCACATACCGCAAAGAAAAAATAAAAATAAAAAAATAAGAATAAAAATAAGGTGTTAAATTAGCAGGAAAGTTTCATGTCTTTCCAGTGGCTAATGCCTGGTGATGTTCTGTAGTGGTTAACATAAAAAGATGGGTGTTTTAAAATCTTAACTGCAAAATAATATGCAGTGATAATTTTATAACCACCAACTTTAACCTACTAAAATGTGTAGTTACGTTTCTTCTTGGGGTTATCTGTTTGTGCCCAGGAGGCAATTAGCTCAAGTTCAGAGCTAAATGAATAGAATATAAGTGCAGAGCTTACTGTAACTTCAATCTGTGAAATTTACTGAATTCTGCTTCTGAAGATCATTATTATTATACCATCAGCTCTGTCAGTAACTCTCATTTAGAACATTGATTCAGAGCGCAGTGGCCTGGAATTCTTTCCCACTCTGTCACATAGCAGCTGTATGACCTTGCTTAAGTGTCTCAGCCTTTCTGTGCCCCAGTTTCTTCATCTGTAAAATGGCGATAATAACTATACCTACCTCAAAGGGTAGTTGTGAGGATTAAATGAATGAACATATGTAAAGAACCCAGTCAGACATGTAATAAGCACTATGTAGTTATTTGCTAAAGATTATTACTTTCCCCAGATCATGGTGTGGGGAATCTAAGCTCAAAGTATGTTTTTGCAATTCTAGACACATGAGAGTGTAAGCTTTGAAATCTGGGTCATGCCTGGAACAGTTTGAATATGCCATGTTTATGTGACATTTTCTCTTAAGAAGCTCAGTGATTTTGTCACTAAACACTTTCCTCATGTCCAAAGTAATTCCCAATAATACTTTTGAAAGCTGACTATATTCTGCAGCTGCTGGTGTACCTTGTGGTTCAGAAGCAGATGTCAGTTCTGAACTCTTCTCACCTACCCCTGTAATGTCATTTCGTCATGAGAGGTGATGTGCTCAAGGCTGACCAGCTGGCTACCTGTCTAACACACACCTAAACCATCTTCTGCTCTTTCAGCCTATTGCAATCTGCAAATTGATCCCTCAATCCTGATTCAAAACATTGTATCCACTGAACCTCTCACTGAGCTTTCAGAATTCCATAGTTTCTAATGGGCACAGGAACAGAGAATATGGCCCACTATGAAGTTTCTCACATCTACTAACGTACAAAACGTATGTTATTTTTTCCCCAGGACGTCTTCACTTTTCAGATTTGGATTACCTCATGAAACTCCAAGATATGTTTGTGGGATTCATTAATAATACCAGTCATGGACCCAATCTTACCTGCCAGAGAGGGTCTTTTTGATCAGGAAAGAGCTCAAAATATTTATGAGCCAGCTGCACTGGAGGCAGAGTCTGAAGTCGTAAGTTGGTCCAGCTCTGCACGAAGTTGGCTAGATTGACAAATGTATATAATCCCAGTCGGTCATTCCCATAGTTAGACAAATGGGTCATGAAAATGCTGATCTGAAAAAGGCAAATGAACTTCAGTGTAAACACAAGTTATTTTAACCCTAGGGGGCAGTGCAATCACAGCAATGCTAGTTTTTCTTAAGACGTCTTTGCACAGGGTTTCAGTTCATGAAATGTTTTTGAATTTTGGACATATCTCAAATACTCTCATTATATTAATGCACTCTGGAGGATGTGTTATTAGCAAGACTTGGTGAGCATTTTTTTCCTAAGGTTTTAATGTATTTCATAACAAAAAATGAGTCCAACTGCCACAGACCCACGTTGGTGCAATTCGACTGATGCTGAATAACACATCCTAGATGTTCACACATAGTGGCTTCATGATATGTGAACTCTTCATAATTTGAGGCAGCAGGAGGTTGGGATTTTGTAATTTCAATCAACTTAATCTGATTTGTAACATAGTATGTAGAATTAATGGATATAAATAATCAATGAATTGTGATTATTAGCATTAACTGAATAGCCTCTGATTTGTATTTATTAGAGGTCATAATGACAAAGGACTAGTGAATGAATTTTTACTAAAAGAACTATCAACTATTTTCCATCAATGACACTCTGAAACCCTTTTCCATATTTATTGAGTCTACTATTTCCAATATCAAATACCTCCTTTAAGAAAAGTTTTCAAAAATGATCTCTAAGTGATGTGATTGGGAAAGTCTGTACTTAGAAATAATGCTACATAATTAAAAGCCTTTTTAGTGTTAAAAAAAAAAAAGAAAAGTTTTCAGTGCTCGGCTAGATAAACTATTCCTATGGAAGCAGGTGTCCTGGATTGAATCCACACATTGAAAAAAAATTATAGCAAACATGGGGATCTTTTTATAATAAAATAAATTTGAATTCTTTAGGTTTAATTAAATTGGTCAGGAATGTAGAATGGGCATTTTTAAAGCTACTGCTTAAAGTGAATGCAAATAGCTTTTGTCGGTTAGTGTTGACAAATTGAAATAATTCTGCATGAGATTTTCAATGGTAATGAAAACCACTGTGGCGTTTATGCTACTATAAAGAGATCATAAACGTAATTCATGGGATAACAGTATGCTCCTAAAATATATAATGTCATATGAATGAACAGTAATAATGGTTATTATAATCATCATAATAATGAATATAATAGGTTCATTCATTAAGAGACTGGCTGAGAGAAGTATTTAAGAAAATTTATTGAGGTTAAGTGGTGGAGATGAGAGAAAGTTTTGATATAAAAAAATCAGAAAAAATATAATTACTTACAACTATGAATAAAAGGAAGCAGTAAAATCCTATATTATATAGAACAAATCACAGACTTTAACATGAAAAGCTTCAAGTGTGATCAAGAATATTTAATCGTGTTTCTATTCACTCAGCCTGAATATATTTTAAATCTTAGAACTTTCACAGACAAAATACTTTAAGGGTGATTTTAAATAGCTACCAGCAGACTGATGCAGTCATGGAATTGATAAGTAAGACTTTCAGCTTACCATTTGGGGTATTTGTGAAAAATGAGACTTTTAAAACCTAACCTTCTGGTTATTTTTTATAGTAGCTTCAATTGTTTGACCTTTCTCACCCCCTCCTTTGTTTCCTCCAAAATTTATCAAAACAGTAGTCTATTGAGCGATTTAAGAAAATCATACTTAAATTTGGAAGTTCTTTCCTGATAACCGTTTGAAGCAGTCTTTCATCGTTTGTTTTATATGCTACATTTTTCAGTGTGGCCCAATAACAATGGCAAAATGATACTTCAAGTGCCTTTCTATTAAATTTTTTTCATACAATGCAAAAAAAAAATGTTAACCTAGTTAGCCACTAATTCAAATTTATCGCTTTATTTTTCTGAAAGATTTATTAAAAAATCTGTGTCTATATTTTACTTTAATATCTGCATTGGACAGAAAATGAAAAACTTAGAGATATTGTTTGACTTTCTGATACTAATACATTTGACATCCCTTTGAATTTACTTTTCAACCTTGGAAAGCATTTTATGCTGTGACATTTAAAGCAGAGTGCCACTTTTTTACTTGTATGAGTGTAGAAAGTAAAAAATGCTTCTCTCTCTGGTAAAAACAGAAGTGGCCCAAAGTGAGTATGAGCTGGTTGATGACATCGCTTTTGCTGAAACTGAACCGGACTGGCAAGAATTAAGGTAATACTTATAAGGTGTTGAACTTAATCCTGTAAAAGAAAAGCTACTTAACCTCCAACCAGGGAAACTTTCCTAGGTTTTCAATTCTATTTTTGTATATCAACTTTAACATAATACAAAGTGTACCATAGCAAAAGGACTGCTTCAAAGTGATGGTTTTATAATGCATGTCACCTCGTGATACTTTTAGGCTTTCGACTCAAGCCTGGGATTTGTTTTGTGCTCCTAAAGAAATACAAGGCCGTAAAAGGAATATATAATTGTTCAGGACATAAAACACTTCAATTTCTTTTTAAACTTTTATTGGGGGGTGAATCACAATATTCTCTGTACACATGGAACATTGTACATATCTTTTGCTGAACATGTCACCTCTCCAAGTTTTCTTATTATTTTTGTTAGGAAGGTATGCACGACAAGCAACAGCACAGGTGGGAACAGATATATAAAGAGAAGGTTTTGGTCAAAAATTAGCTTGCTTTCCAAATAGTATTTCTTCTTCTGTTCTGATCTGTGACAACTATAGTGTCACCTTACTTCTTGGCACTTCCTCACCTGACAGCAATGTCTGCATGGAATAGAAAGAAACAAAGCAGCTTGAAAAGGTTGCCATTTCAGGGAAAGTAGATATTAGTCGTTTGCTAAAGAAGATGCCTTTATAATTTTAAGAGTGTTTCAGAACTAAGGGGTTTTGTTTTGTTTTTTAAAAAAGGATTGAATGTGTCAAAATAAGTTATCTTTACTGTACATGCAGAATCCAATGAGAAGGAAAATGTCAAAAGAAGTTACAATTGCATTTCTATAACAGTTTTTTGCTGTAAGCAAACTGCAAGCAATTCTCCTTGTTACCCAAAAGACTAATCAGCTGCTTAAAACTCAAATCATTGGGAACTGCCAAAGACATAAAGTTTATCTGATTAACAGCTGAAAAAAATTCTAGCCTGATAAACATAGATTTGTATAACGATACTTATCTATGATTTTTTTGCTATAAAAGGCAAATGGTAAATGCCAAATATCTTATATACTGGCATTTATGAGAAAGGAAACAGATACCAGTTGTAAAAGCATGGCTAAGAGAAAGATGTGGGAAGCTTTATCTATACTTTCCAGCCTCCGATAAGTTCCAGGTATTGGAGATGGACGAATCACTACCAAGAAGAATAAGGAGCGAAACATGGGTCCTGGTGCAAAAGCAGTTGACAATGCAGTAATTATTCTGTTTGTTTTGAGATGGTCAGGGGGGAGGGGAGAGGAAGTTAGGGTATAAAAAAGTATGTTACTTATAATATTTACTATAAACGATGCCATTTATGACCATGCTGCTTAGTTAAAATCCACAAACATTTTTCGTATCCTATTTGCCAGATGCTCCGATTGGTTCTGGAGGGGTGCAAATATAAATATGATGCTCATTCTTTTTAAGTCTTTTTTGTGAAAAAATTTAGAATTCAAAAGACACAAAAGAGTTTTCAGTGAAAAAACTTTTTCCTCCTACCTCCATCCTTTAGCCAACCAGTTTTGTTTTGTTTGGTACCCTTCCAGGTGACCAAAGGTTCAAAAGCCTTAGCATATATACAGATCACCTAGGAAGTTTATAAAAGTTCAGATCACCAGGTCTTACACTCAGAGATTCTGATTTTCTAGATCTGGAGGGTGGCCTGGTACCTGCATTTTAGAGGATCATCCCTAGTTGTCCAGATGCAGGTGCCACTGGAATATGATTTGAGGAAAACTGGCCAAACCCATTGTTTATTCCCATAGAAAAGATTTTGTTCACCAAAAGCCATCAGCTTTTCTGTAGTGATCCTTTTGAATACATTTTACAAAAAAGAACATGTAAAGTTTATGAATATTTTGATGTTCTAGGCTTAGAGCTAACCATGGCACAAGGAACAATTTGGTAAGTGCCCTTGGCTATGCCTTTGGAGGGCTTCTGCACTGCTGACATATGTGTGGAGACACGTAGAAGATTGCCAAAAAGAGAACTGGTCCGTATAGACATGCGCAATTGGTTCCTAAATCCCCTTCAATCCTGTGTTGTTATTGTTGTTGTTTTTTTTTTTTTTTGCGGTATGCGGGCCTCTCACTGTTGTGGCCTCTCCCGCTGTGGAGCACAGGCTCCGGACGCGCAGGCTCAGCGGCCGTGGCTCATGGGCCCAGCTGCCCCGTGGCATGTGGGATCTTCCCGGACCGGGGCACGAACCCGTGTCCCCTGCATCGGCAGGAGGACTCTCAACCACTGCGCCACCAGGGAAGCCCATTTGTTGTTTTTTTACCAAAGCAGAATTCTTCTCTGTTTCCTCATGTACCTCTCAGATACATATTATTTTATAACTTCTCTATTTAATAGGCTGCTTTTCATGTTCATTTTTACTTTATTTCATAGCATTTAAAATATTGTCTGGAAGAGGACAAGCATACTGTAATTAACTTCTTTAGGGGAAAAATAAGGAAAACAGTTTATTTTTATGGGGTAGTGATCAAACTGTGGAAGTTTTATTACCATGAAAAATATATGAGTTTCATCACTGTCAAGAATGGTACTTCACTACGTGAGTTTGTCTCTTTCTGGAAAATAAGCTAAAAATTCTGAGGAGAAGACTCTTTTAATGAGGCATTGGGCCTGAACCTCCAATTCTATAATTTCCCAGTTCAAACCATCTAATAGTTCCTCACTGCTTTCTGAACTAAGTAAAATTCAGGATGTCACCCTAAATTACACCATGATCTCAGGTTACCTTTCCAATCTTATCGGTGCTCCGGGTACCAGTCAGTTGCTTTGCTTGCTGCTCCCCAGTGTTCCCTAGACTCACCTACCTTAATGCTTTGTTTATGCAGTTTCTTCTCTCTAGAATACACTGCCTCACTTTTCTACTTCTGTCTGTCCTAGGTATCCACAGGGTCACATCTACCTTTTCAGATCTTTCTAGGCAAATGAAATCTTTAAAAAATTTGAGCCCCAGAGCATTACAGTTTAGTCTTTCTGACATTTTCTTACTCTGACTTGTATTATGCTTTTAAAAAGTGCTTGTTTTATTTGTGTCTAGATTGTAAGTTCCTTGGGGGCTGGCATGGGGCCTTTTTCCACTTTATTCTCTGAGCTGCCTATGATATATAGTATTGCCTTGAGTTGGCACCAATAATCTTGCTTAAAAAGTTGGGAAATCTGGGGTCAATTGTATTTACAGTGCCATTCATTCTGGTAATCCTTTAGCACCACTCAAATTGTGAGCCTCCTCAAGGATTTATTCTTGTCTCTTCCAACTTTGTCCCTGTCGCTCTGTACTCTTTCCGCAGAACTCTGGCCTCCCAGTCTCCGTTTATTTTTTTTTTTTACCACCCATTTCCTTCTGTTTCCTGTGAAACTTCCTTCCTTTGTAAAAAAACGATATCTTTAGGACTTTAACTTTGACCTGCATGGTGGTTAAGAAAGTGGGCTCTGCCACATACTGACTTAAGAAGTTATTTAAACTCTCAGTACTTTAATTTACTTAATTAAAAGGAAAAAAAGGGGCAGAATAATAGTAACTACCTCACACGGTTGTTCTGATGATTAAATGTAATAAAACATTTAAAGCACTGCTTGACACACAGTAATTGCTTAATAAATATTGCTTTTGTTGTTATATTACTGTGGTTTTGCAGGAACATCATTTCTCATTTATAGCTTCCTTCCAGCAGCTCATCAACCTTATCTATACCTCTAGTCTCTTAATCCCCTCATTTTTTTCTGCATCTGTCAATGTTCATCTGATAGTGATCAGATGATCACTGCCTCCACCAGGCAAGATTCTAGGGTCAATAATTTGAACTTCTCTCCCACTATCACCCTCAGATTCCCAACCTTCTTTTTGCTTTCAATGCTCTGCAGGTCTGAGACTTTGGATTAATTTTCCATTCAATTTCTTCACACCCACATATGAACTTTTCAGCACAGCTAGAGAAAAAAATATACAACGGGAGCTATTCAGGTCACGTAAGCACACGGTCCCCAATTTCAATGGAATCCTCCATATTACTGGCTACTCTTTTTATTCATTCTTTATCTCCTTGCTCTTCAGTTTCCTTCAGCAGCTATTTCAAACTCTCATTCTTCTCTGAGGCCTTTTGTTCAGTCTTCACTCTCCCTAATCTCCCTAGTTTGTCCCCATGATTAATGAGGAGTAACGGTCATGAGGCAGGAACTCTTTCAACTTCCTACCCCTCTCCATAGATATATGTCTTCTAAAAATTCCTCCTGACACCTTCAGTGTCAGGCAGAAGTGTTCCATTTTGTTTTCAAGACTAATATATCTCCAAGTGCTTTTTATCCCATCTACTTTCAACTCCCAAGAAATCTCATTCTATCACTTATTTCTGTATTTTCCTCTATTTTTAATCCTCTCTACTAGTCCTTCCCTAATGCCTGAAAACATGCTTGAGTCTCTCTCTTCTTAGGCTCTCGAGTTTTTTTCTTTTCTAGACACTGTCCTTCCCAGCCAAGGTCTTCAAAGGAGCAGCGTATACGTGCTGTCTTTACTCCTCATTTCCATTCACTTTTTAGTCCTTTGTCATCTGGCTTTTGTTCCCACCATTCCATTGAAAATGCCTTGCCAAAGGGGAGCAACTCCAAATATAACATCTGCAATCTTAAAAATCATTGTGTAACTCATACATTAAACACTTCAGATTCATGGGATAGAATCATTAAAGTAACCCATCGCTTTTTTGCACTGTCCCTTTAACGTTTATTCAGTGTGGGCGGTTTTCCCCTTATCCCTGGATGAAGGCTAGGGAAGGCAGCATGGCCTCCCTAGTTTCTTCAGTGAACAGAGAGCTCTCATGCAGCTTTAGGTTGCTAACACAGTCTTGATTTAGTAGTTTAAATCTCCTGGTCCAGAAAATAAAACTCCAAACTTGTTGCAATATTAAATCTTCTTCTGTCTCTAAGCTGTGACCTGGTATAGGAGAGAATCTGCAAGAGAGGCTGGGAAGAGAGCCTGATTGATTCTTCTCCAGTGGGTGATTTTATTCTCCATCTTGCTAGCTGAGGCTTCTGATCCCTTAGTGTTTGGGACATGGAGATGAAGGAGGGAGAGGGAGACAGGGATTATTACGTGATTGATAATGTGTCAAAAGATGGCATATGCGTAAAGCCATTTGAGATCTTTGGAGATATTCCTCCTGGCCCCCAGCAATGCAATTTCCTTTACAAGGCTAGTGCCTCCCTCAGTTCCGTGTCAGGAGCCCTTTTAAAAAGATTCCCAGGTAACATTCCTACTAAGAATTCTACAGCTGGGCCCTGAGATTTAGGGGCCTTTGATCTGATTTTGGAAAAGAGGGCACATACTCTTCGATGTGGCTCCCTCCTCTTTTGACAAAGACCATTTTAGCCAATCTCTCTCTCATGCTTTAGTTTTATGAGTCATGAGGCAGACAGCAGCCCAATATGTCCCTCTTCTGGGAACACATACCAGGAGCTCTCTGACCGGTCTGGTGACCCTCACGCCAGAGCTGAGATGAGCAGCAGGGCAGTCCTTCACCCTCTGCTCTCCTGTGGGTAGAAAGTGGTGGGGATCATGCTCACTGCACAGCACAACTCTCTCCAAAAGTCTTCCTCACAAATTCTCCTTATTTCCAGAAACTTGATCATTTGATCTGGGACGTGGGTGAGACATTTGAAATTTTTTTCACGGTGGTTGGTCTCACTCACAGCTCACTTTGTTGCTTATATCTTCCATATTTTTGTGCTGTTACAACTGTTTTACGCTAAAAATCATTTTCATTAATTTTATCACCTTGCCCAATGGAAGTAAAAAAAAAATGTCACTTTCATTTTTAAGACTTAAATTCATTAAGTGCCGTTTTTCTACCTGGCTTGTGCCTTAATCATCATTTAAGAATCTCAAAGGAAAGCTCAATTGCAGAATAATTTGGCAAGGGACCCCTAACATTTTCAATCTGGGATCTGATGGGCTTTACAGGAGAGCTGGAGGGGTAAATCAATTGCTCTCAATTAGGGACAGGTTTCAAAGGTACAGTGATGAGGTCAATGTAATTTAAAGCAATTTAGCTTGGAACATTTGTCTTTCTTATAACATTTATGTCTCTCACTTAATTTTTCTGGCTATACATTCAGAACTGCAAGTTCAGCCCTTTTATTACAAGCTAATGATTTAACATTTCTTTTGGGTACCAGAGGAAGTAATTCTATTGGTTTAATGCATTGCCATTACTTGAGCTGCTGAACAAATGTTTACACGCACAAGAGTGCTTACAGCTCTCAGACCACCAATTTTCAGTGAATTTTGCGTTGTGTACCTTGGGTGTGCTGTTCTGATATTGTCTCTGCATTACTCTGAAAGACTCTGTTGCAGTTATTTAGAGACTAGACAACAGCTGTTCTTGTTCTATTAGACTTACAAAGTGACAGGATAATGAATAGTTACAGCTTATGATAGATTTAAAAATGATTAATTAAGAAAAATCCTTATTTAAGCAGCAATGTAGTACAAAGGTTATATTCAATTTTGCAATGAAAACCATTTTTTTTTTTTCCTAGTGGAAAACACTTTGTTTCTTAGTTTTAAAGCACTGCCTCCACAGCATAATGAAGATGTAGAGAGGAGATGAAATTAAACCTCCCTTAAGGTGTTTAATTTAACGGAAAAACACCTGACAGAATTAAAAAAAGAGAATCCTTCAAGTAAACGGACCCACATGAAAATCTGATTTTGGCTATGTGAATGAATTACATTTAGGTAATCACAAAGAACAGCTTCATCATCAGGAGATTTCAATTAGCTGTGTTTGCGCATAAAGCTGAATTCACCCTGGGGGCAAAAAATAACCATGCCAAAGACGTATGTTTATTTTGTAGAGAAAAGCTAGGTTTTTAAAAGCTAGGAACTAAGTGTTGTCAAATTTCTGAATATTCAACAACATTAAAAATTTTCTTTTTAATTATTTATTTTAAGGCAGGCCCTCTAATAAAGTGATTTGTAAAATGCGGACAGATTTTGGGAGCATCTCTTTTGTACAGAAATTTATGAAGACAGTGAGAACTCAGAGGACAAGAAAGAACAATACTAAAGAATAAACACTCACCAGGTATTAACCGAGTCACTGAGGTCTCTATACCTTCAATGAGAGGAAAAATACCAGGGCTTGCTTGACGACTGGGCCTACACAGGCCACAGCTTACTATTTTGACTAAAAAAAAGACATTTTAAGAATAAAATGTTTGGCACAAGACAGCAGAAGTGAAGTAGTTCTTTCAGGGCTTTGAAGGAGACCAACCCAGATAGAAGAGTCAGCTAAGGTGCCTAACGAAACTTAATTAAAAGCAAGATAACTAGAAGGGCATTTCTGAAGAGATGAGTAAAGAGAAGAAATAGAAAGGATTCCAAACCCTTATGAGTCAGCACAGCTAGAGGCCACCTACTGCCAAAGCTGCTAGCAGGTGGAGGGCCTCTTTCAACTGTAGTGAGAACAATACCATGACAGAGGTTTCTGAAAGGTGATGAGGTCATAAAAGATTGTAACTAAACCAAGTACCTATTTAAAAATAATTGTAGTAGGAACCCCACATTTGGTCTAGTTTCTTATTATTGCTTTAAGCTGTAAGTCCTTTAAAATAACTTATTTATAGATACAAATCTATAAGTAAGACTGTAATGTAATGAGGAGTTACATTTTCTAAAAGTGAATTATCTGAGGAATTAGGTAAATCAGCTTAAGAAGAACTGGAGTTTTAAAATGTTTCCTTTCTGAAACTGTCAACCCTTTCACACAGCAGCAACTACCCAGAACTACACATAAACAGGTACAAGGAGATTTAATGAGGTTATGAAATTTGAAGTGTAGATTCCATCTTCTACTAAGGTCAACATTTTCATAGTGACTTAAAGGAAAATTCTAAAAATATTTGCCTGGATATTATCGTCACCATCACCATCACCATCACCATTACAATCAGGCAAGCCTCAGACAGAACTTTGAAAGAACTACAAGGGTTTTTAGAAATGGTTTCATTAAACACCAATGTCTAGGGAATAGTGTCTGCTGAATAAGAAAATTTGCCTTATTTGGTGGATTACTAGGCAGAGGGGAGGAGGGCAGGTTTCTCCCGTCCCTTCCAACTATGAAGGGAATTTTCTATACTTTTCTAAATGTCGCTCCCATTTAAAGCTTTACATAGACCTTCACTGTGACACTCACTTGTTACTTTGGGTGAAGCAGTAAACTTCCACATGTTCAGATGCTTCATCTGTAAAGATGGGATGATAATTATATTCCCCAAAGGCTCAGGCTGCAATGCATGATTTCTTAACTTCTCTCTGCTTAAAGCGCACAAACTAGTACTAGACTTTCCACATATTTCTGTTCTTGGACGTCTACATTCTTCCTTTATAAAAGTTTATCCCTCACTACCAACTTCTGATACGTTCTCTCTCTAACCGTATAGCTACCACTCTGACTTTAGGCCTCACTGCTTTTAAAACTTATTTTGGCTAGGTAATATTGCATCATATAAAATTCTAAAGGCACAACAAGGTATACAGTAAAAAATCTTCTTCTTCCTCCTGTCTTTCAGTCACTCAGTTCTTTTACCAAGAAGCCACCAACATCATTGGTGTGTGTGTTCTTCCTGAAATATTCTATGTATACAAAACCAAGTATGTATATGTATTCCTCCTCTTCTTTATTTTTAAAACACAAATGGAAGCAAACTGACACACAGTTTTATGCCTTGATTTTTTTTAAACTTAAATCTTGGAAATTGTTCAATGGGTGCATAAGGGACTTCCTCATTCTTAATGTATAGATGTACTATAATTCTATTGTATGGATTGCTCTAATTATCCAATGAGTCCTTGTGATTTTTATGCTACTATGAATAACCTTGTGGGTGCATCAGTTCACTCTTTTGCAAGTATATCTGAGCATAAATTCTTGCAGGTAGAATTGCTGAGGAAAATTTGTGCATCTGTAATACTGATAGATATTGCCAAGTTGCTTTTCATAGAGATTGTACAACTTTACACTCCTACTAGCAATGTGTAAGGGTTAGGCCCTGTTACTTTTTGCCTGAACCACTCTAATAACTTCCTGAATGATCTGTTCACTTTTATTTCTCCCAACTCTGTTATATCTCTTATGCTAATACCAGAAAAATCCTCCTAAAGCAAAACTCCTTTGCTTAGAAAATAGTAACAACTCCTTATTTTCCACTAAGTTAAACTCCTTTACCTGGCACTCAGAATCCTTGATGAAACAGGCCCATATTCCTTCTTGAGTTTTATCTTCCCCCACATACACTCTCTAAGGAACAAATGGAACTACTCCTTGTTCTCCAAATGCTCATGCTTTAGGCCAGGCATCCATTTCCTCTGTAAAGGATGCTTCTTGGGACTTCCCTGGTGGAGCAGTGGTTAAGAATCCGCCTGCCAATGCAGGGGACATGGGTTTGATCCCTGGTCTGGGAAGATCCCATGTGCCGCACAGCAACTAAGCCCATGTGCCACAACTGCTGAGACTGCGCTCTAGAGCCCACGCGCCTAGAGCCCGTGCTCCGCAACAAGAGAAGCCACTGCAATGAGAAGCCCACGCACTGCAACGAAGAGTAGCCCCCCACTCGCCGCAACTAGAGAAAGCCCACGCGCAGCAATGAAGACCCAACACAGCCAAAACAAAAACAAAAACAAACTTAAAAAAAAAGAATGTTTCTCTACCTATGTGTCTTTCAGGCTAAATTCTATCCACCTTTCAAGGACCATCTCAAATATTACCTACTTAAAGGTCAAAATTGCTCAGCCCTTAGACTTACGTTCTTTATTCTGCTAATAGTCAGTGTACTCTTAGAATTATTTATTCTAATAAACATTTCTATTATAATCATTGACTTTTGGTTCAGACATAATTCAAACCTTCCTGGTTATGTAGATGCCTAGATCACAGATGACAGGAAGGAAGAGGTCAGAAGCAGGATGGTGCAATGTTTCTAGTGTGAATGTTGTAGAGGGTGGTGACAAGGAACACATATATATTGCATGCTCAATATGTGGTGGCTATTATATATTTTTAATCTCATCACGCATAAGGAGGCGGATATTATGATCCCTATTCTATAGTCAGACAAGCCAGATACCTAGAAGACAGCTGAGCTAGTATCTAAACCCAGGCCTATCTGGATGCAAAGCCTAGACTCTCTCACACTGCATTACACTGACATATCTGGCAGAGAATAGCAGCCAGAAATGGCTAATATCTTGAGCTTTATCTCTGAAGATGAAGAAAGAAAAACCTACAAAAAGCTGATATATGAACATTAGCATCACTGACTGGAACCATCTAATGTAAAGTGCCCTATACTCTGTGGATGTCAGTTCATTAGAGCACAAGGAGATAAGCAAATCATGTGCAGAACAGGCCGAGTTAGAAGGCAGGGAAAGGTTTACTGTATCTAGCAAGACATCCATTCTATTTTTTTAAATGATACGTGAATGAGTTAACTCTATCTAGAAAATGAACTCACTTGTCTGTCATTCTGTAAACAGAGGATCAAATGGGTAGGGTGTGTGTGTGTGTGTGTGTGTGTGTGTGTGTGTGTGTGTGTGTGTGTGTGTGTGTGTGTGTGTGTATGCTCTTGAGTTTTTCTCTTTCTCTTTGAGTGTCTGTTTGTATGTCTTGAGGCCCATCTGCGTAAGTGAAAATCTTCCCTATTTACACGTAAACTGTTATCACTATAAATTGGGAGGTAAGGCTGCTCAACTTTAGAGAAATGTTAGATACATAGAAAATAGAAGCAACGATAATATTAACGTTATTGGGCTTCCCTGGTGGCGCAGTGGTTGAGAGTCCGCCTGCCGATACAGGGGACACGGGTTCGTGCCCCGATCCGGGAGGATCTCACGTGCCGCGGAGCGGCTGGGCCCGTGAGCCATGGCTGCTGAGCCTGCGCGTCCGGAGCCTGTGCTCCGCAACGCGAGAGGCCACAACAGTGAGAGGCCTGCGTACCGCAAAAAAAAAAAAAAAAAAATTAACGTTACTATTATTAAATTAAAGAGAAACTGAACAAAATTAAATAAATATTTCTAGAATTGATAGTTTTTTTGGCGTTAACAGAAAGTGGAGTTAAAAGCCACTTTAATATGAGGCCAAGCAATTGTATACAGGTATAGAGTGAGTGAATGCTCAAAACCGTTAGGTTTGTTGACTCTAATTTCAGATTAAACTTGTTATAAACAACTGCACTCATGTAAGAGTTAGTTCAGCTAACGGTCCTTGCCTTCCAAACTTATCAAATCCATTGCTTTTAAGTTCTAAATGGTATTAAAAAACCAGTTAATAAGAAGTAACAATATCTTAGAGTGCTTTTTGTATTTATATAGATCTATATATCTAAATACACATGCACATATATGCACATGTATACACACATATATGCACATTTATATATGTTATAAAATTATATATTTTATAATAAATATATAATAAAATTACTTACCATTTTGATTTAATCTTGTACTTATTGACTTTAATTGACAGAGATTTATCATTTCAAATGTTACATATTATGCTAATTTTTGGTAGTTGATTTCTTTTCCTTTTAAAGTGAACTAAATTTGGTAAGCTTTTCTTATTTATAAAATAATTAAAATGAATAGAGACTATTAAAAATGTTTTAGTTTGCATATATACATGAAGTAAAATGCTTTCTAGAATATTCAATGAATATGATAAAACACTTCAAGTATTCCTTGAAATTCAATAGGCATTTAAAAATACACTTTAGCATATGTATCCATTATGTTTCAATTACACTTTAATGAGCTTTGGAGATGTAAATGAGTGGCTATTTCCCATTACATGTTTCTTTAGCATTGTTACTTCTTAAGAAACATAAGAAACCAATAGGATATTTTGTACAGAAATTTGGCGATTCATACATACTGTCCTTGAAGTAAAGTATAAAAGCCTTACTCCTTTGTGCCTCATTTCATTTGCCAGTTGAGTAAGAATGCAGGAAAAAAAATTGATAGAGAACAAGGCACTTCATGGGAAATGTAAAGGCCTAGAGATGGCTTGTAACCATTCCGCTTTCATGGTCAGAGGGCTCAGGTGAGAATGCAGACCATAAATACCGACATGCTCATTATTAGATTAGATCAGGTAAGTATAATTTATTTCTTTGGTATGTAGAATAAAAGCACATTTATACTAATCAATTATGGGCACTTGATATTGTGTTATTACACAATATTGAGTGAATTAGTTAGCTTTCTCCAGAGAAATAGAACCAAAGGACGTGTTCATGCGCATATGTGTGTGTGTGTGTGTGTGTGTGTGTGTGTGTGTATGGTAGATGGATATGCTGGAGAAATACCAGTATACAAGGGAAGGGTTGCAGTTTGAGTTCAAAGACAGCCTGCTGGCAGAATTTCCTCCTTTTCTGGCCTTTCCTCTTCCATTCAGGCCTTTAATGATCAGATGAGGCTAACACACATTATGAAGGGTCATCTGATTTAGTCAATCTACTAACTTAAATGTTATCCCATCAAAAAGTATCTTCCCAGAAACATCTACAATAATGTTTATCCAGCGTTAAATGTTATCCTGGCCTACCATGGAAATTGTAAAATTATCCATCACAGAGAACATGAATACTTTTTTAAAAAAGGGTTCATCTTCTTTTTCAATACCAAGTGTAACAAAACAATTCATTAAGCTGTTTTGTGTCATGTGCTTTCTCCTTAGAACTAGTTTTATGAGAGAGTTTTGCTAGGAAAGAAGAGGGAGAGAGATGTGCAAAACTCTGCAAAACTCAAACTAGGACAGAGGCTCTGTGAGTGAGGAGGTGCCTTAGCCACCCTTTCACTACCCTGGGTAACTGGCAGGACCTTCCATTTGAGCGAAAGCCTCTGTGGTACATCTATGCAGACTGGGGCCGAGGCTTCTGAGTTTCCAAACTCAGTCCAGATTCCCTTATCCCTGCCTGACAAACATAGAAGCCACAGCCTGACAAACATAGAAGCCACAGATCTGCTGGCTTTTGCATAATCATGCAGTTTAGCCAATGAACAATTAAGAGGATGTGAAAATGCAATTATTTTAGTTTCAGTTTCATCTGAGGTCCAAAGATAAAAGCTGTTAAATCCTAAATTTCAGAGTGAGAGCCTGGAGCATTTGTCTTGCAAGGGAAGTGGTAAAAAAATCTTTGGCTATTTACCATCTTGAGGATTGTTGTTACTAAAGAATTTGACAGATCTTTGTCTCTGGTTCCTGGGAGGAAAACTCTAATCCCTTAGAATTTCCCTAGTGATAGAAGTTCTTTGTTATTCATGGTGGGTCCTAATAGTTTATGCTTTGGACCCTACATAGCTTATGCTAATGAGATGACTCCAAATAGGGATAGGCTAAGCCAGAAAGACCAGTCATGTAATTAGAGGGTTTGAAGCTTTAACCATGTGATATCAAACTGAGCTCCTCTGAAGGAGAGGAAGAAGGAGAGGGCTGGAAATTGAGTTCGATCATGTGGCCAATGATTTAATGAAACATGCCCATGTAATGAAATCCCAATGAAAACCCTGGATACTGAAAGTCAGTGGAGCTTCTTGGTTGGTGAACACATTGATGTGCCCGGAGGGTGATATGCCCTGATTTCCCCATAAGCGGGCAAAGAAGCTCTGTGTTCTTTCCCAAACCTTGCCCTCTGTGTATCCTTGATAGTAAAACTGTAATCATAATTGTAGTGCTTTCCTGAGTCTCTGTGGGTCATTCCAGCTAATTATTGAACTTGAAGAGATAGTGGGGACACCTGAATTTGTAGCCAGTTGGTCAGAAGTATGGGTGGCCGGGGGATGGGGGCATATCCCCTGGCCACTTGGGGCTGGCATCTGAAGTAAAGGCAGTTTTCTTGAGAACCAGGCCCTTAAACCTGTGGAGTCTGATGCTAATGCCAGGTGGTTAGCATCATAACTGAACTGAATTACAGTACACTCTGTTCAGGTGGACGAAGAATAGGATATAAAAGAGACAAATACTGAAGTAATTGAGGGAGTTTGAAAATTAGAAATTTTCTTTAATGAAAATTATCAGTGTACCATGAGTGCCCTCCTTCTGACTCCTGTGGAGGAAGTGGTGCTATTTCTTCGTCTTAAGACTAGAGCGTCAAGACCACACGGAGAGATTAATATATATTTTCAAAATTATTTAGGGAACTGCAAGTGAAAGCTTAATAGAAGAGACAGCAACTTTTAAACCAGTGAAAATAGTAAAAGTGGGCAATACTTAGTGATGGATGAGTAATAGTTATTAATATATGATATTGGAAGAAAGAAGGGTATTACATGGAACTGAGAGCAAGAGAAGCCTTAAGTTAGTAAAAGAATGAACACTGAGTGAAAACTAGGCAAGATAAAGGTGTGAAAAAGAAGAAATCAGAAGAAAAACTATCATTTCTTGGTTAAAGGGAGTTTAGTTGGTAGTACTGGCATGGATAGGCTATTAGATAAAAAAGGCAGACAGATTCAGGTGGAAGTCTTTAAGTACTCTCTGTGAGGCAAGAAAACAATCAGTGATATCAAGGCTAAATGCTGGAGCACCGAATTGATGAAGTGAGCCAAAGGGTGTACAGCCAAGTCTGAGAGAGGGCGGCGGGTAAATATATGGTATATTATAAAGGCAGCGTGAAGTCCTCCATAGACTGTCATGAATGACGGGGGTTCTGGGTATGGGTTTCAGCTGTTAATCTTATGAGGGCCATGGAATGGTGGTTCAGAGCAAAAGAAATGTCAACATTAGAGGTGACAATGGGGAGGCAGGTAGAAGGGAAGTCACAGAAAGGGATTCTTAAAAAGGCTACTGAAGATGAACTCAAGGATATTTGCATCTGGACGAGTGTCTATGCAGAGGCTTAGAGAGTCAAGGAGAAGTAAAAAATCAGAATGAAAACTGTGCCAAACATTTTGTGAATGCTCATGAGTCTTCCTGAATTGGAAAGAGTGGTGGGAGCATTGAAACACAAAAATGACATCCGACAGAAATGTTTAAGTTAGCAGCATGCTATCAAAATATTCCATCTCCTTTCACTTGGAAGCATAAATGCTTAGGAGCATACTGGGCAGCGCTGTTGAGAGCTCTGTTCAATGATGGTTAGTTCACAGTCCAGGCAGCCATTCAGAGTTATGAACATATATTAAAAAATTCTGAACAGAATGGTGCGCTACTTCCTATATATCACTACTTCATCAGATCTGATTTCTCTTGTAAATATAAGTAGGGATCATTTGCAAAATAACACAGTAGAATTTCCTGTGCAGACAGATGCTTTTTATATTTATAAAGCTTGAGCTCCTTTTTTTTTCTTCTTAATGCTCTGGGAAACTGGAAACTGATATGATATTTTTCATATCAAGTTTAGTTTAACATATGGCAAAGAGCTCTGTGAGACTATCTCCAAACTTTGCAGTTAACAGTTTCCAGCCTACACAGGAAGCGAAGCTGTGCTTCTGACGCGTTCCCATTATATGGGAAGACCGCAGAGAACAGCCTAAAGTTAAACCACAAAAGTTGTGTTTATACAAAGCGCAGCATTCAATTGAAACCACAGTAGCACAGAAAGCTTCACTTGATGTTTCAATTCAATTTCTACATTGTTCTAGCAAAATATTTCAAGATATATCAATAACTTAGTAGCTGTTAAGTCTATTCTTGGCTTTTACTTAAACAAAAAACAAGTTCTATATTTGGATACTGTCTATTCTGAGGGGCCTCAGTTGAGTAATCACCTTGTGTTTGTGAGTCTTCTACTAGATTCTTATGTATAACAAAAACAACAAAAGCAAACACCTCATCCATTCAGAACCCTTGGAAAAGAGAATTAGGATGACCTTTGTGCAAAATAACTTGTAGGTACTACATTCCTCCTGTATTACAGAGTATATGGAAAATAAAGTATTGAGTATAACAATTACCTCAGCATTGCATAGAGTTGTATGTCTTGTCATAAAATTGTTCTATACTACCACATAACTATGCTTTTTGAGTTTTTGGGTGCTTTGTAATAGGTGGTTTTTTTTGGGGGGGGGTGTCCTACTCCTTTGTCAGCTTTCATTTCCCACTGCCATTGCTCTAGTGTTCTTTCTCTCATGTTCTAATGTTTGTGTGTAATATGTCCCTTAGAATGAGAAACCAGACTAAGAAGTGTGGCTTAATTCTGTTTAAAAATGAGGCTATTCAAGGCTCTGAGTGTGGGTCAGGGGTATTCTATCAACGAAGCACGATGACAGTAGAATGGAGGACCTTTCTCTTACTATATGTTTATCTTTGGTCAGATTAGGGAATCTCTTCGAACCCCAGTTTCCTCATCTATGACATGCCTCATAGGATTGCTGTTAAGGTCCAATAAGATGATATACACGAAGCCTCACGGAATTGTTGCTAGAATGAAATAAGGTCCCTTCTAAAAAGCATGGCCTAGTACAGAACAGGTTCCCTTTGTCTCTTTCCCTCCTGCTCAAGGGCCCTTCTTGCTTATTGCCTTGTTCTTGCTTCAGTCCATATACTTGTTAAAGGGAAAAAGCAGAATTACAGAAATATAATTATTCGTGTTTCACCTCTCATCCTATGGAATTTTACAAGGTGTTAATATTTTGAAATTTGAAGAAAAAGATACTCAAAAAGTACTGTTGAACCGAATCCCCTAATATGATACCCTTGTCTTAAAATAATTTGTTTAAATGGTAATTCATAATTAAACTGGTTTGATCATTCTCTGCTAATAGGAACTCTTGTGTTAATACTTTAAAAATCAGTGCTTTACCCCTTCTTGTTAAAAAAGATGTTGGAAACTCATTAAAGAAAAATTATAGGACGAAGTGAGAGAGTAGCAATGACATATATACACTACCAAATGTAAATTGGATGGCTAATGGGAAGCTGCTGCATAGCACAGGGAGATCAGCTCCGTGCTTTGTGACGACCTATCGGGATGGGATAGAGAGGGTGGGAAGGAGGCTTAAGAGGAAAGGGATATGGGTATATATGTATACATATAGCTGATTCACTTTGTGGTACAGCAGAAACTAACACAACATTGTAAAGAAATTATACTCCAATAGAGATATTTTAAAAAAGAAAAATATAAAATACAGAAGAGCAGAAAGAAAAGTACCAAAATTTCAACATCCAAAGATACATTTCTTTTCAGTATGTATAGTTTATGTATAGTTTTTTAAAACAAAATTTTGATACCTTTGTACCCTATTTATACATAATATATCTTTTACTTATGTTATTGCCTAATTATTCATACACATAAATTTAAAAATCTGCATAATAACCTAAGTGGACATAATTTATTTATACATTTCCATTCAGTTGGACATCATTTATTTCCATTTTCTTCCCTCATTACAATTAACACTTTTTTCTAAATCTAGGATAGATTCCTAGAAGTGGAATTACAGTGTTAAAGGATATGAAGGTTTTTTTTTTAAGGCTTGCCAAGTTGGAAAATGGCAATCTCAGAATTCTAATTTTAGTACAGAGGACACCTAGCCAAGCCTCCCTGGCATTTAACTGTCCCGTTTCCTCCAAATGAATGTCTTAGCCTGTTTCACTACGGATAGCTATCTCACCTGGGGTTTGCTCACTTTACTGATGCCAGTACAGTAAGCATTCAGATAGCCTGGTAATATGTTTTGAGCTTTGATTTCTAATGTCTATTAACTATCTGGCTTCTAATAAGAGGTACCTGTGTTGTTGTTATTATTAGCTCATTGGTCCCTTATGTGGCTGTGAGTTCCTGATACACTGAATTTACCAACAAGCCCTACTTAATACAGTGTTCACTGGTTTGGAAGGAAAGATGTGGCCAACCTACTCATCTTGGAGATCAAAAGGCCCAGTTATCTGTGGGACTAATACCTCCCCTGAAAACAGTATCATATGACCTTCAGAAAGAACCACAGTTCTGCTGAGACCTAAAACCAAAACATCAGGAACAAATGTATGCAATGAAAATATGGCTTCTGTGAGGGCCTCCAGCCAAGACAGGAAATTACTAATGCCTGTGATAGGCAGCACCATGGTGTAGGGCCACAGGCAAGGGAGGTCCAACCAAACAGTGAGCTTTAGCCAAAGGCAGCCAAGCAAGAAAGCCAGTGGATTAAATCCTGCAAAGTAAAATCTTGTTAAGAACCTACTCGTTACTACAGGGCATGCTTAGACAATCTAAACCTCAAAAACAATACAATACAATATGCCTTGGAGGTAAGATTGAAAGGATACCAGGCATCCTGAGGGGAATATCAAATAGGTGAAATTCCAATTTGAATGTAACTGGGAACCTTCTTAAATTTTCCTGGCTGGATCTTTTCCCTTTCCTAAACAGAATTCTCAGGCATTTTGGGGGGTAGTGAGAAATGATCTGGCTTTGACTGAGTTCTTCAAGGGCTGAAGTTCCTACAACCAAGAAAGAAATGAGTAGGCAGGGAGCTGAGGTTTCACATCAAACCAGAAACAATGCATACACAAAGATTCATGAAGAAGATGTTTAAGAGGCATCAATTAAAATAGGACATTGTAAACTACCTGCTGTTTCTAAAACATGCCAAGCACACTCCCGGGGCTTTTGTACTTGCTGTTCCCTCCACCTGGAAATAATATCAGGGAGGTAAGTGTTCAGATCACACACGTCCTGTAGGTCATGGTAAGGAGTCTGGCATCTACTCTGAAGAGAGAGGTTTGGAGGATGTGAGCAGAGAAATAATGTAATCGGACTTACATTATTTCTCACTCAAATATTTGAAAAACATGTCATAAATCTATAGAAAAGCAAAAAATTAGGACAGTGAACATCTGTATATCCTTCACCTATTCTCCAGTTCCTTACATTTCACTACATTTGCTTTGCATTTTCTATTTCTTTCACTCTTAAATATACCTGTTATTTTGCTAAATCACTTGAAAATAAGTTGCAGACAGCAGGACACTGCCACTAAATCCCTTAGCATGCATCATCTAAGAGCACATACATTTTACTGTAAAATCAAATATCATCACGCCTAGGAAGACATATTTCAGTATCATCTATTGTGCAGTCCATATTTAAACTCCCCTAATTGTTCCATAATTGTCTGTGGTAAATTATATTTTCCAAAGATGGCCTCCCACAATTTCTCTCTCTTCTAGAACTTTGTCACTCCCCGTAAAGAGATGGAATCTAATTCTCCCTTTGAATGTGGTCAGGCTTTCGTGAAGCAGAAATGTTGCTGTGACTTCTGAATCCCAGGCAGTTCTGCTTCTGCCTTGGTTGCTCTGATGCTTGATGAGCCCTAAAGCCGCATGACTGCCTGAGGCCCTCCTGCTGTGAGGAAGCCCCTTAGGAGCCCTGAAGCCCCTTAGGAGCCCTTGGGGAGAGATCACATGAAAAAGCCCTGCGACACTGTGAAGAGATGTCCTGCCAGCTCCTTGCCTGGTTTTCCAGGTCTAGTCACCATCTGACTGCAACCTCATGAGACACTGAAGGCCAGAATCACCACCCAGTCCAGCCCTCGCTGAATTCTGACCTACAGAAATCATGAGTGATAAGAAAATAATTGCTGTTTTCTTTTTAAGCCATTGTGTTTTGGGGTATTTTGTTACCCAGCAGTAATAACTAGAAAAATGATACTTACAGATATATTAAAAAAAAAATTGAGGATCCAACGAAGGCTTAAGAATTATAAATTGTATTAGGTTATTATGGCTTTTAGTTTCTTTTAAACTAGAATAATCCTCCCTCTTTATTTTTTTGTAAATTTATTTATTTTATTTTTGGGTGCGTTGGGTCTTCGTTGTTGCACATGGGCTTTCTCTAGGGGAGGCAAGCAGGGGCTACTCTTCGTTGCGGTGTGAAGGCTTCTCATTGCAATGACTTCTCTTGTTGTGGAGCACGGGCTCTGGGTGCACAGGCTTCAGTAGTTGTGGCTCGCGGGCTCTAGAGTGCAGGCTCAGTAGTTGTGGCACACGGGCTTAGTTGCTCTGCAGCATGTGGGATCTTCCCAGACCAGAGCTCGAACCCGTGTCCCCTGCATTGGCAGGCAGATTCTTAACCACTGCACCCACAGGGAATCCCTTCTTTATTTTTTTAAACATGATATATTTTTGGAAAAGTCTAGAACATTTGTTTTATAGAATATACCAATTTTGGGACTTGTGAGATTGTTTCTTCATGATTAGATTCATGTTTAAAATGTACTGTCAAAAATACAAAAAGGTATTTTTTAAAGTTCTTTCACTTTTTTTAAAAAAATACCTGTACTCAAAAAACTATAAGATACTGATGAAAGAAATCAAAGATGACACAAACAGATGGAGAGATATACCATGCTCTTGGATTCGAAGAATCAATATTGTGAAAATGACTATACTACCCAAAGCAATCTACAGATTCAATGCAATCCCTATCAAATTACCAATGGCATTTTTCATAGAGAAAGAACAAAAAATTTTACAACTTGTATGGAAATACAAAAGACCCCAAATAGCCAAAGCAATCTTGAGAAAGAAAAACAGATCTGGAGAAATCAGGCTCCCTGACTTCAGATACACTACAAAGCTCTCAAGACAGTTATCAAGACAGTATAGTACTGGCACAAAAATAGAAATATAGATCAATGGAGCAGGATACAAAGCCCAGAGATAAACCCACGCACATATGGTCAGCTAATCTATGACAAAGGAGGCAAGAATATACAGTGGAGAAAAGACAGCCTCTTCAATCAGTGGTGCTGGGAAAAATGGACAGCTACACTGTAAAAGAATGAAATTAGAACACTCCCTAACACCATACACAAAAATAAACTCAAAATGGATTAAAGACCTAAATGTAAGGCAGACACTATAAAATTCTTAGAGGAAAACATAGGCAGAACACTCTTTGACATAAATAACAGCAAGATCTTTTTTGACCCACCTCCTAGAGTAATGAAAATAAAACCAAAAATAAACAAGTGGGACCTAATTAAACTTAAAAGTTTTTGCACAGCAAAGGAAACCATAAAAAAGACGAAAAGAGAACTCTCAGAGTGGGAGAAAATATTTGCAAACGAAGCAACTGACAAGGGATTAATCTCCAAAATATACAAACAGCTCATGCAGCTCAGTATCAAAAAAACCAAACAACCCAATCAAAAAGTGGGTGGGAGACCTAAATAGACATTTCTCCAAAGAGAAATGTCTATATGTGGACACATACAGATGGCCAATAGGCACATGAAAAGATGCTCAACATCACTAATTATTAGAGAAATGAAAATCAAAACTACAATGAGGTATCACCTCACACTGGTCAGAATGGCCATCATCAAAAAAATCTACAAACAATAAATGCTGAAGAGGGTATGGAGAAAAGGGAACCCTCTTACACTGTTGGTGGGAATGTAAATTGATACAGCTACTATGGAGAACAGTATGGAGGTTCCTTAAAAATCCAAAAGTAGAACTACCACATGACCCAGCAATCCCACTCCTGGGCATACACCTGGAGAAAACCGTAATTCCAAAAGACACATGCACCCCAATATTCATGGCAGCATTATTTACAGCAGCCAGGAGATGGAAGCGACCTAAATGTCCATCGACAGAGGAATGGATAAAGAAGATGTGGTACATATATACAATGGAATGTTACTCAGCCATAAAAAGGAATGAAATTGTGTCATTTGCAGAGACATGGATGGACTTAGAGACTGTCATACAGAGTGAAGTAAGTCAGAAAGAGAAAAACAAATATGGTATATTAATGCATATATGTGGAATCTAGAAAAATGGTACAGATGAACCTATTTGCAAAGCAGAAATAGAGACACAGACATAGAGAACAAACGTACGGACACCAAGCGGGGGAATGGGGGATGGGATGAATTGGGTGGGAGATTGGGATTGACATATATACACTATTGATACTATATATAAAATAGATAACTAATGAGAACCTGCTGTATAGCACAGGGAACTCTACTCAGTGCTCTGTGGTGACCTAAATGGGAAGGAAATCTGAAAAAGCGGGGATATATGTATACATATAGCTGATTAACTTTGCTGTACAGCAGAAACTAACACAACATTGTAAAGTAACTATATTCCAATAAAAATTTAAAAAACATTTGTGGCAAAAATTAACATGAAATCTACCCTCAGCAAATTTTTTTTTTTTTTTTTTTTTGCGGTACACAGGCCTCTCACTGTTGTGGCCTCTCCCGTTGTGGAGCACAGGCTCCGGATGCGCAGGCTCAGCGGCCATGGCTCACGGGCCCAGCCGCTCCGCGGCATGTGGGATCTTCCCAGACCGGGGCACGAACCCGTGTCCCCTGCATCCACAGGCGGACTCTCAACCACTGTGCCACCAGGGAAGACCCTCAGCAAAACTTTTAAATGTACAGTACAGTATGCTGTACATGTCTAGAGCTTTTTCATCTTGCGTGGCTGGAACTCTATACCCACTGAATAGCAACTCCCCATTTTCCCCTCCCTCTAGGCCCTGGCAACCACCATTTTACTTTGTTTCTATGAGTGTGACCACTTTAGACACCTCAAACAAGTGGAATCATATAGTATTGTTCTTTTGTGACTGGCCTATTTCACTTAGCATATAATGTCTTCAAGTTTCATTCATGTTGTAGCATATGACAGGATTTCCTTCCTTTTTAAGGCTGAATAATATTCTACTGTACATATGTACCATATTTTCATTATTTATTCATCTGTCAATGGACAGCTAAGTTGTTTCTACCTCTTGGCCATTGAGAATAATGCTGCAACAAACATAGGAGGGCAAATATCTCTTTGAGATCCTGTTTTCAATTCTTTTGGACAGATATCCAGAAGTACAGTTGGTGGATCATATGGTAGTCTTATTTTTAATTTTTGAGGAAACTCCATACTGTTTTCCATAGCGGCTGTACCATTTTGCATTCCCTCAGTAGGGGTTGCATATCCACTAGGATGTATGAGAATATCTGTTTTCCCACAGCCTTGTTAACAGAATATTTTACCAATCTTTTGAATTTTTGGCAATATGATGGATAAGAAATGGTATCTCAATATGTTTAACCTTGATTTTTCTTCCTATGAGTGAAACTGACCATCTTTTCATAAATTTAATGACTTTCAAAAGGATCTCCCTGGATGCCATGTTGGGAGAAATGAAAGCACAATAATGCAAACTCTTGAGTCAAGTGATTCTGTGAATAAGTATTTCCCAGGCAAATAGATCTTCCGTCAAAGGAAGTGTTTCCTTCAAACATGCATGGCAAGTTAATGCACTGTCATTTATTGAGAGCCTACTATGAGCTAAAATTTTGCATATATCTTGATTACAAAATAAATAAGACATGATGCTTTCTATCAAGGAATGCGCAAACTACTGGATGAGAAAGATAACCGATTATAGTACTGGGGGCAAGTTATGTTATGGTTATGCCTGGGTGCTATGAGAACACAGGAGAAACTGAAGAGTTGGGAGAGGTCTTCTGTAAAAAGATGACGTTCGAGCTCAGATTTGCTGGAAGGCATTCCAACCTGAGGCAGTAGCACTCTAAGGCACAGAACAAGATAACAGGTCCTGTTTAGGGAACTACAAATTCTTCGGTATGGATGGATTGAAAGGTGCATATATGAGATTATTGAAAAAAGAGACCATAAAGGTGGGTAGGAGCCAGACTTAATTTTTTTTTCCAAGTGAAGGATTTTTTGTTTGTTTGTTTATCCTATAAGTTATGTGAAACTATGAAAGGATTAAACAAAAATAATATTCATTTCTTTAACTTAATATCAATTTTCTTAAATTTCTTAAAAATATCCATCTCAATGGCTTGAGAGTTTATCATACTCCTATTTTTCTTAACTGTAGAATCAAGACAATCATGCTTTCTTATAATATTCTTAATCTCACAGTGGCAAGTAATTATATAAAACCATAGTTAATCATGAAGAACATTGATAGAAAAATAGGGCTGATATGGAAAGTAGGAAATAAATGAAATAAAGTGTTTTGGCTTTACAAGTTTAAAAGTCTAATAAAAAATAAAATAAAAAAACAAAAAAATGTTTAAAAGTCTTATCAATATATAAGTAACATCAATAAGATTTATTGTTTTAAGATAAAAAATACATAGCTTATTATTCATAGTTCTTTAAAAGTACATTTGACATTTTCCCTTAGCTATAACTGCTTATTATAGCTTTTTTTTCAAAAGCACTTATTTTTTACTCAATATGGAGATGGGTTGCTTTTTCTAAATAATAGCCAGAAATTTTAAACCATTTGCACATTTTCCTGGTACCAGGTAACTGAGTCACATTAACAGGTAATGTGCATCACATTAAGGCCGATTTACCCAGGAGTGCAGAAGCAGCATGTTGTAGTGGTAGAAGCACCAAACTCAGAGTCAGGAAGGCTGGGTTCTCAACAGAAAAATACAGGAGTGACCTTGAGCCTAAAATTAGGTGACTGAGTAAATGAATTTTGTGGTTCTTTCCAGCTTTACTTGTCCACTGTTCCATGTCAGGCTAATTCATCATCACTTGTAAAAACCTGCCAAACGTTTGGGGCCACTTAAAAATTTCCTGGATCCTGAATTTCACTCTCTTGAAAGCAGAGAATCTACCAGAATGTAGTTTTGTTAAAACCAGGCTTGTTATTATTCACATTTGGATAGGCCATAAGTCAAGTGATGCCCCTAAAACATAACTTCTTACATTTAGTCAGTCATTTAAAAAACATTTAGTGACCATTTATTAGATTTAAAACATTGATCTAGACACCATGGGAAGCACAAAAATGAAACACACACAGATAATTCTGCAAGAATGCCCCCTCATATAGGAGAAATGATGTATATGTACACAAATAACCATGCAGTGAGGTAGGTGTTAGGTGATATACGAGACAGATAGGGAACAACTGGAACTGAGTAAATACTAATTCTACCCCTGATATATCACTAAATAAATAATTGCATTTTACGTCCTTCACTGTTAGTGTTAGATAATTCTTTATTATTGTTAATGTAGCATTGTGTGTGTGTGTGTGTGTGTGTGTGTGCTGGTTTTAAGAGTAATAGACATTCAATGTAGACATATTATAAAAATCAGACAAACGTGACAAAGAAAATCATCTTTAATCCTGTTATCTAGGGCAACCATTGCTAACATTCAGCTGAATTCCTTCTAGTTTATTTCCATGCTTGCATCTAATTTTCTAACAACATACTTTTTCACTGAATATGTCATGACTGTTTCCCATGTCATCAAAAATTATTATACAATGTGTTTTTTAATGGCTGAATGTATTCCACTATGGGGGGAACATAATTTGCTCTTTTAATATTCCCACCCCTGTTGTTGGACATTTAACTTCATTCATCCACTTATGAAATATTTTGTTAGCACCTGTGACATGCCAGGAACTCTTCTTAGTTTGAAGCTATAGAGTAAATAAAACACAAGACGTACATGTCGTCTTGGAACTTGCATTCTAGAAGCAAGATAGACAGTAAAATGATGAATGAAATTAATTGGTCCTATATCTAACAGAACTACTCACTTAGACTTTACAAGCTTCAAAATTAATCTTTAGGCCTTCTCCAAAAAGGTTTAGCTTACTCCCAAATCTCTGGAATTGGCTGAGACATACTGACTATTCCCACAGGATTCAGATTCAGGCTAGACAGCAGTCATAGTACCTGCCTCTTCCAAGCTTTTGCTGAAAGGATAGCCCTTAGGCAGCCCATTGCCCAGTCATAGTGTAGAATGGAGATTGGAGGTAGTTGTGGGGTGCCCATAGCCAGGAGCACTCAGTTCACAACAGGCCAGGGCTGATATTGGCTGACTCAAAAAAGTAAGCTGGGACAAATAGATTCCCTTGCTTGGGAATTTGATCTGCGACACCACAAGAGGATGAGAAAATTAGCAAGTTAGAATTGAAGCTGAATGTTGTATGGAAAACATTTGATGCAGTCACATTGGGTCATGTGTAAAATTAATTAATGAGGGCACAGAAGCCATAAAGCAAGCAGCACTTTTGAGGCAGACATGTAATATATAGTCAGTAGTAGAAAAACGAGACACTCAGACACGTGAAAAGCACCTGTTGTGTTGTATTAAAGCACTAAGGCAAGATCAAGATCAGTAATTCTCATTTTTATGGGCCCTGAAACTGCCTTAGACTCAGCATTCTGGAGTCCCACACTTCCATTATTTGAGGTAACTTGAGTGGGTCTCTAGTTCTTACAGCCAGAGGAACTCAATGAAAACAAATCTTTATACAGAAGAGACAACTACATATGTGAAGAGCAGTACACAACAGTACATAATTCAGCCCCATCTAACTCATGATACAGGTTTTACTTATGCTTTTGATTCAAGAATTATCTTACCAGGACCCAGATGTCCTTTCCTTTCAGATTTATTGTGTTTGTTTTTGGTATCAGGCCATTAGAAAAGTCAGTTTCTCTTCCTTAATATGTGTTAAATAAAAACTAGGTATAAGGCATCATGTTTAGGCACTGGGATGATTTTGGAGATGAAAGACACATTTTCTGCCACAAGAAGCAAAGAGCCTAACAGCAAACCCACAGTCACAATGCAAGGTAGTAGGTACTTAGGAAGAGTCGGCAGAGGATGCTATGGGAACACAAGAAGGTACTTCTAAACCAGAGCAGAGAATGTTTCCTGAGGAAAGTGACCCTTAAGCCATCCTTAAAGGATAAACAGGAGTTACCTCTATTTTAAACTCCAGTTCAAGCTAGAGTTCTCTGGTCATTAAGAAAAAACATTCATTCTCACTGGTTTTTAAACAAATCTCACTGCAGATTTGGACTCATTTTCAATTCTGATACCTTGACCATAGGTCCACAATTTCTATAGCAGTTTTTGGTAATCTTCGATTACCAAAATTATTTCTCCATTTTCTTCCTCTGCAGTATTTCCCAAATTTGCCTGATCATAAGAATCACCTAAAGCTCATGATAAGTATGCAGGTCCCCAAACTGTCCCCTGCAGGTTCTGATGCATTAAGTCTGGACTTTTTTTAATCAGTTGTCCCAGGTAATACTCATTATTAGACACGTTCAGGAATTATTTTTCTACTATCCAAAGTTGTTGTTATTATTAGCATTTATTTTTCAAGAAAGAGTTTTCTGTTATCACAATGTTTTCCAGGATTAGTAAATAAGGAAAGAAAGAAACATAAAATTTCCCATTAAGAAAAAAAGCTGTTTTCTTTTAGATGAATTCTATAGATAAGCACACATAAGCCATATACATGTAAATTATAGTTTTTAAAAAAATTTCAGTGTGGGTTAATTTCTATTTATACAAGTTATCTTGTATGAATTCTGTTGTTTTACTTTCATTGTAATTCACTCATGTGTTACCCAGTTTGAAATAGTCAATTCTACTCACCATGTGTAATTGTAATTAGAGAAATACAATTTAGATTCAGCTTTCAGGGATTTGGGTAGGAGGGTATGGAGGGTATGGTGGATAGATGCTATATCAAATTGAGAAACAACAGAGACAAAAAGTGTTTAATGAAACATGGGCATAAGGGGATTAGCTACTGTTTGTATGGGATGTTTAACAGTTTGACGAAGGAAGTATAATATTGCTCTGCTGTCAGGGATTTGCTCCACTTGAATTCCAAACAGGTGTGGTAAGAGCATGAATCTTGTGGCAATCCACAACTGTTCTGGATTCATAAGTAAAGTAAGCACTGACTTTATTATCGAGCATGTTGGAGGGAGGCACAGATATCGGCTGTTAGGGACTCAATACCTAGAGTCTGTTTATTGAACAAGAGCGTAAGCAAAGACTCAGACATTTTGTAATTAGAAATAAGAACACTGGAGAAGGAAGGGGACATCCTTTTTCAGAGCAACAGAATATAATATGGCTCCCAAAAGAGGAACAATCATGTCTAATTCAGAACTATTCCATTTGTCACACTGCTTAAGTATTATCACATTTACCTAAGACAGGTGGAACTGGAAACTCACTTTAAAATGGACAATATACTCTTTAGTAGTGGTTTGGTTTTTTTTTTGTATAAGTATATATGTCATAAATTTATAGGGTTCTGTTTATTGAGGGCAGGTGCAGTCACTGTGAATTAGTATTTTTTTGTCATCTTCATAAGTTTTAGTTCTTAGTACCCATCTATATATGATTTTATGTAGGTATGTAAAGTAAGTAGACTCTTTCTCACTTTTTTAAAGTATATACAAGGGTACTTGGAGCATTATGAACTGATCAAGAATATTGTGTGTGGGTGTATTACATGTTTGTGTAGAAATTTTGTGCTTGTGCGTCTATAGCTAACAGTGACTCTGGGGTAGTTCTAGTGGCTCTCTCCCCTGGTAGATCCATAAGGTAATTCATTACCTTCCTGAATTAATCAACAGACACTTCAGGGCCTGTTACTTAGCCTGATGTGCTCCAACACCTGATTCAGTACACTGACAGACAGTGTCCATTTCTGGGGGGCAGAATCAAATTAGCAAAGACAATTGAAACTGATAAATAAAACCAAAATTTCATCCATTAGTTTAAAATGGAGAATTATACATTATAGAGGAACTGAAATATTAAAATATATACAATTGGAGGGTCCTCTCCTGGTTATCAGGTTAAGTGGGAAGTATTCACCAACTGAAAGATTTATAAAATTGTGCTGCAAATTACTGTTCTAGTGAGTACAAGTTCTTATGATGGACATATTCTTTTCCTATAGTAGGATTTATATAGGAAAGCAAACTATATTCAGGAAGTTGTTGGTTGAGTTTAGAATCAGAAAGGGAATTAGAAGAATTGAATTCTTAGTGGTCCCAGGCTCAGATAGCCTGATGGGCCCACCTCTCAAATGCACCTGAACCTCAGCGTCTAATAAAATCTCTGCATCCAACCCACAACCAAGTTGTGTGGCCTGTGACACTGGAAATACTCATTTGGAAAAGGCCAAGGTTTTCTCTCTCTTATGCAGTGCTAACATTGTCTTTGAAGCTCTTTGTATTAAATTTCCAAGGTTGACACTTTTTTCTTTAGCAGTGAAAAATACTTTGGTAACAGTAGAACATTTCAGGCCAGAGAGTTACTCTGTTTAAGGAACATACTTATCTTTGCTGTGATTTATTCTAGTTTAACTCTGAGAGATACTTCGTTGTAACCACCTCTCACCACAATACTGGTAAAAGTTATTGGAATACCTTGATATTATGTTGACATATAGGAAGAAAATGTAGAAGCACATTAAATAAAATCCTGCTTATATTTTCATTTTCAACTCATTCAAATATATTTGAATATATTTAAAAGCCATATGTATATTTCTAATGCACATCTACCTTTTTGAAGTAAACAGCAAACTCATTCAGCATTCTCAGAAAATGATACTTCTGATCGAGGCCTGGAGTATTACTAAAGCTCACAATGGCTATCTTTCAAATCCACTATAATTAAAATTCTCATCTTTCTTGCAGCTTTGATTCCATCAAGGGTTTCTCATTCTCATTCTGGCCGAAGAAGAGTGTCATCTGCCAAATTACTAGTATGCCTAACTGCACCTGGACCTTTCTTAATTTTAATACAAACTTTATCTAAACATTTAATTTTGGGATGGAGAATTCATAGGAAACAAACCACTACTCCTCACTCTGTTCTGCAAAGCAAACATCACTAGCTAATGATAGTAATCTTTCCTTGGGTAAGACTTGGGCTGAGTCTAGAAGTGGGCTTCTTAAACCACAAATCTCTAGGGAACTACAGTTGTTTCCAAAAATCATGGTTCACATGCCAGATGAAGTTAATTTGGATTCCTTGCATGTCTTATGGTGTCTAAAAAGACCTGTCATTTATTTTGAATACCAGCATTTATCTGAAAGTAACTGTCTACTGAAAGTTTTCTGAATCAGAAAAGAACAAGTTCGTGAAGTTTTTTCTCCCCTTTATTCCCTGTGGATCTCCTCAGCAAGACAAACAAAATTGCCAAATGTCATTGATAAAGGCCTGAAAAGTAGCAAGGTTTACTAAACGTTTAAAGTTTGTTCAGTTAGTTTAGTCCAAATCAGTATCCAAGAATAACATAAGCTTTACCACAAGATCTTTTTTCAATTAAGAAAATACTTTGGTGTTTAATTAGTAAAAAATATAATATTTATTGTAAGTCTACTGAACATGAATGATCTTATTTTGAATTTCTTCCATGGTAAATAAAACTAATTTGGTTTAGAAAGTTTTGAAATTACAATACCACCAGGAATTTCTTAAGTGCCAAAGCAACTATTGGTTAAAAAAATCAAAGAGATGATTACTTGTTCACAGTTGCTCTATGATGAAAGGAAATATAAAACATCAGAATTTTATAGATTATAGATTAAAGAATCTTAAAATTATTGATGAAAATGTTACCATATTAAGAATATTTTAACGGAATTTTCAGTTCATCATTAGGCATTAGTTTAATTCTTTTGCCTGTGTATTAGTGGCTGAATTGATAAAAAAAGAGAACAAAACCATATGAGATGATTCCAAAGATACTTCCATTTGTTAAGAATAGAAAAGTTAGAAGAACCAGATTATTTCTGATATATAACTCAGAATTATTTATATTTTTGGGGGGTATGAAGAAGTTTATTAACTTCAAACTATGGTGAGTTTTGGATAGACATCTTGATTTTGCCCAAAGATGAGTTACTCTTACTTCTATCTCATTTTCTAGGAGCTGAGAAATAGATAGCTATTGAATACCAGTAGATAATGAAAAATATCTGAAATTTTACTTGCAAGACCTGTAAAATTAATGTCAAGAGAGGGGTCTTTCAAATTTTATTCTCTTTATCCCTCTCTTATCTAACTTTTATGCTGATAGAATTTTTTTCACATTTGGAAAATTACATTTTTTTTCATCTTGACTATTGCTAACATCAGGGACAAATTTACTATAAATAAATACAGCTTTACTTTTTATGTCAGTGATCTTCAGAAGGGAAATAAAAATCCCTTCTTTTCCTTATACACCTTACTTCAGTTAGTTCATTTTCTATGCAACTTTGTAATACTGGCCTCAAGCAGAAATACGTACAAATGGTTTATTTGGGAGCTGGCACCCTAGTATTAAGAAGTAAAGGAGGAAGAACAGTAGCCCAATAAAACAGGCTGCTCTGCCCTGGCCTGAGATGCAGCAAGATAAGATCTAATGTGAATGTTCCAACAGTGACCCTATTTGCTTATCTAATTCCTCTCCCATTTTGCTTCTACTTTTATTTTAAATAAGAAAAAAATAGAATAGTCACCTAAATGGAAAACTGGTCCCATTGGGAACTGGAGAGTTTTATAGGTGAAAAATCTTACTCTGCATAAAAGCAAGAATCTCTAAATTTTGATCACTTTCCAACGCAGAGGAGGGTTTGCTAGAGCACTTCCTCGGCTCTTCCGTAAGTTCCTCATGTCATTACTACTTGTAGAATTAGTTTGCCCCCATTACTAGATGTGGTTCCATTTAGTTTTTAACTACTGTTTTAGAACTGAAACTTCATCTTGATTGGCTGATAACCACCAAAACCCTGGCCTCTTTGTCATTTGCCCTGTCATTTTTCATTATTTATTTGGAGAATAACTCAAAGTACTTACTGGGTTGAGGACCACAGTGAAGAAAAGTTCACCTCCTTGGATACTCTTGTCCAGCTCTTTAGGACCTCCTGGATATTCTTTATAGAAAATTGTGTGAGTGAAAAGCCCACAGGTTTGTCTTGGAAGAACCTGAAGGAAGAATGAACAGGTAAGGAAAAATTTCCTTTCAACCAATTAATATGTTGAAACTTAGCTTTTTCCCTCATGGAAAATAATGTACAAGCTGGTGTCATTATTCAACTCTTAACTAACACCCCCAAAGTTCTTCACAATGTGGGAAAGTGGGGATGACATCACTACAGCAGGAATACTGAAGAGAGTGGAAGAAATATGTTAAAACTAAGATAGACTTTGAATTATTTTAGCCACTTATCTATTTTAAATCTCCAAGTCATTACTTCTGTTATGAAGCCTAGTATGTTCCAGCATCTTAAGAAATAAAACAAACAAACAGAAAGTAAAAATTAGACTTTAAAAATACTGGACTTGCCTGTGCTACATTGTAATTCTAGTAGGCAAAATTTTTAAGGATAATACTTCTATCAAATTCTACACATGCATTAGAAAATGAAGTCAATTATTAACTTAATGTGATTCTTAGGAAATGACATTTTAAATTAGAACAGATATTTGAGACACAAATCATAGTTCCTGTTCTACTCTGAAAGGACTACTGTAGGTTGTAGTAATTGCCCCGAATTCTAAGTCTGAAGCCTGCCAGTTCCAAAAGTAAGAAAGAGATGATGCATTTGGTTAATAATTTTTATAAAATGTCAGAAACAAAATGATAAAAAGGCCACTCAGTAAAAAGTCTTCTTTTTGTCCTTTGTGTATAAAAGCCATTATTTACTTCAGTTATACATATTTGTGATAAGGATTTTTTTTCAAATTCTTACAGCTTTCCTGGTGAAATATCAGTACAATTATAAAAGAAGGGGTGAACAAAAGCTGTGCAAGATGGTACAAACTTTAGCTAAATTTTATATAATGACTTCTTTATGACCTGCATTTGTCATTACACCCTTGAAGTAGCAGAAAATGAATTAGTATACTTTGGAGGGATACAAGTTTTATAGAATCTTACACAGGCAGGTCTTCTGTTTATTGTCCTAAGCAAACGGATCGTCATTTTTTTTTTTTTGTCTTGATTCTTAAAGCACAATTGATTCAGTAAGTGCTTTCAAAATATTACCTGTACAGGAATCCCCATGCTTTGCAACCTCCTAGAAATATACTGAATATGTATTTAATACATTTCAATCTAGTCCTTGGAAAGTTTTCTTAGAAAACATAATTCCCAGCTCAATCAATAAGCTACATATTCAGTGTAAATCAAAACTGTATCTATCCTATTTATTTTGGTAAACTGGTGAAAGTTATATCCTTAGAAGCTATTTTATCTTGATGAAATCATTCCAAGAACTTCAGTTTAATTGCAGAGTATTAGCTCTGATGATGTTTATGTTTAAAAGCATTATGCATTCTCATAATGTTATGCACAAAATCAACAACAACAAAGAACTAAGTGCAGAGGTATTCTAACTGAATCAGATATATCCCCTAACAATTCATGAACATGTAATTTCCTGGAAATTAAGTTTTACATAGCAGTTATTTATTTAACAAACACGTATTCAAAATTCTTTGCAAGTCCAGGTGGGAGAATACAAAGATATAGCCTTTATATTCTTGAAGGATTTAAGGTATATTGGGATAAAGAGAAGTACCCCAAAGCTAAATAATGAAATGCCTACATGTAATTAAACGCCAGGTTAGGTTTACATTTTAACGTGCATGATTCTGAATCGCTTTTAGGATTCAGTTTGAATATCTTGCTTGAAAAACTATGGCAACATACAGAGCCAACTTTGGGATTTGATTGCCTAGCTGATTCTATGCAAAAGGGAGAGAGAAGTGAAAAGAAATTTGAATTTCATTTATTTCTCAAATTATCTGAGTTTGAACAGAGGGAAGAGGAAGTGTCAGGCTTTACCCTGCAACTCTGGGGAGGATCACACTTGCTGAGAGGATGAGAGTCACCATGAGCCCTAGGATGGTCAGTGGACCACCAAAGGAGGCTGAGGAGATCATCAGAGTGTAAGAGGGTCATATTGCATTGCCTTGCTCCCTAAATCCAATGCTACGGGACACTGAACATGTTCCTTGAAATGGCTCTCTTGTGTTAGAGAAGGAGTAAGAGAGGTTTTAGTCATTCTGCTGTGAACTGCTCTCTAGAACTGTTTCTGGGAGTGTAATGCTATCAAATTCAAACTTTGAGATGTTGATGAGCCCCTGGAAACCTTATAGCTCCTGACAATAACTAGGAGATGGTTATGAAAGCCATAGTCATAGGAATCTCGGCCAGTGGACCTAAAGCCAATATCCTGTACATAGGGCTTGAATCTAGCTTTTATGTTCCTAATGGAGTTATACAAGAGGATGTGTTATAGGAATTCAGAGGAGAATAAGATCAGTGTAGGCCTGACCTAGGTATTGAGCTGCTATATATATACCAAGGTGCTTTACATTAAATTATATAAGATATGGAACTTGATACTGAGGCATAAAGGGAATAGGAATAGGTAGAGAGTGATCAGAAAGTGGTCTTTCAAGGTGGAAAGAATGACAAAGGCATAGACACAGTGATATTGCTGCAGACCTTTTTGTCTGGAGTGAGTCTGTGTTAGCTACGGGACAACAGGAGATGGAAAGGTAGACAGTTTAAATTGTTTTCAGGTCCCTGAAGAGCAAGTTAAGGCGTATGGAAACAACTGGAAAGAATCAGGTTAGGAAGGCAAGATGAGGCAGCATTTTAGGGTTAAAAGGTTGGCACTTTCCATGGTATGGACTGCAGTGAGTGGTGGATAGAAGCCGTAAATAAACGAAGTAGAAACCAGCACCATGGTTTACAAATGAAAGTCAAGGTAGTGAATTAGGCTGTGGGAAAGGAAGTGAAATTTAAAATATTATGAAGGAATTATTGACGGAATGTAGAGACTGATTGGAAATGGGGGGTCAGTGTGATGTTCAAATTGCAGAACTGAATTAGAGATAGCAGGACCAATTGCTAGTTTGAAGGGAAGATAATAAGTTTCATTTAAGGCCTTGTAAGTTTGATTTGTGAGTAGATCATCAAAACCCAGTTCCCCTCATTCATACAACAGGGTATGGGTGTGATCTAAGGAACGTTTGTTCCTCAGTTCCCTGCTCTTTTTTCTTTGCAGTCTCTCCCTAGGAGGGCATATTGGCTATTGTGGTCTCCACTTACAACTTTATTAGGATGACTTCAAGCCCTGTCCTCTCTAACTACACATCAACTTGGAACATTTCCACTAGGAAATGCTCATACAAGGGTCCACAAAGCAAACAGAGTTTCCACGGATTGCTGCATAAGTGGAACCTCAGGGACAGTTCCCTCAAAACAGGAAACCTGTTAGAGCCTTTAATACCTGCCAGATGCATGCATTTATAATACAGGTAAAATATGTTTTCAGGAGAAACAAAGATGAACATATGTCGTGGGACATATCCAAGCAAGTTTTCTGACACTACAGAGAGAAACAGAAACAAAAGAGAACACCATTGAATAAAGTCCTTGGAGACTTAAGTTTATTATTCTAAGACTGCATATGATTTAAACATGACAGGAGAGTACTGGCATACTTTTAAATTATAATATAACCCAAGTCAAAAGACTGGCAGCTTGAGGCACAGTGAGTTCATTTTCAGTAAGGAGGAATGGCAGGTGGGATAAAATGTGGCCATTATGTCCCCATATAGCATTTACAACAGTTTTTATTGAGGGAAAAGTTAAGGTGGAAGTTGATCCAAGTTCATTATCCTATCTGTAGTAATACAAATGTCATTATCCAATCTGTAATTTTTGCTGACATAGGAAAACTGTCTGAAAAGAAGTCAGTTACACCTAATTCTAGAAGGTAGACATCTGCTCAAACACAGTTTGACAGTGTTATGGTGCCTGACCACATAGTGTTCTGTGTGGTGTTCCTTCCCAGTGTGTGTCTAAATCAGGAGGCCTACTCCTAACTTCACCAGTGCTCTGTAGATTTTCTGATTTCGGAAAAAAATTAGGATTTAATTACTTACTTTGAGAGGTCCCACAAAGTATTAGGTAATAATATATCTTGACAATATACATTTGTCACCAGTGTAAAAACACAAAACAAAATAGAGAAGCTTTGGAGAGAATTCGACAATGGATAGAAATGACTTCATTAACATCATGTCTCATTTGTACTCTATATTATGATCTGTTAATGATTATGCAGGACATGTGGCTTCTTGTTGTAAATAGTTTTTTTTTTTTTTTTTTTTTAGTCTGATATGATAGAGGACACAGCCCGGCAAGAACGGCATGGTTTATATATAGAGAGATGGTGTTAGTTTTACATGCTAAATAACTTTTTGAAGAAATGATGGCTTCTGTAAATTATCTGTAAGTTAGATGTCATGTTTCCTTAGTATTTTAACGTCAGTGCCTGCTTAATAGCAATCGTGTCAGTAAAAAACATTTTAAAGTTTTATTTTAAGAATTGAAAAGAAGTGACTTTGATGAAAACGTCCTTTGCTTGGGTATGAAAAATATGTTTCCTGCTGCGTGGAGCTTTTCCTTCTGTTACACTTTTAATATTTAGTTATTCTCTTTTGTTCTTTCTTCAACTGAGGAATTAAGTCTGGCAGAATGAGGTCTACCCTACGCATACCAGAGGAAGCTCACCATGATGTTTTTGTGGATGAAGCCCCTCCGGTATCTAGCTGGTTTCAGGTGTGGGTATTCTTCAGTGCTGGTGATTCTAATATTCCAAACCTTCTTCCAGGCCTCGTACAGCTGAATGTGTACAGGGTAGACGCCCGAATGGTGAGGGGCCACCGCGTAGCCCATGTCAGTAGGAATGCCATGCTCCTAAGGCCAAGCAAATGTTAGTTAGCATGTGGGAAGATTTATCTGGTTCCTATTTTTATCCCAGGATTTTCAAATGTACTATAAATACGTTTGTTTCACTCCATCATTACTTAATTGTATGGCAAAATTTAAAGTGATAAACATTAAGACTTCTAGACTTCGTGAGGCCTGATAGCCACTCCACCAGTTTTGATGATGATACATGTGTGTTTAAGAGGTGATGGGACAGGACTAGTGCTTTTAATGAATAATGTGAAGGCCTGCATTCAGTGCCTCCTGTCACAGTCACCCGTGACTCACCTATCTTCACGATCTCAGTAAGTTAAACGACAAACACTCGTTACAGACAACACTCAGCACTCCCCACGAAATAAAACCAGCATTTCTTAAGGGGCAGAACACATTCTGCGTTCGCTAGACTTGCTAACAGGATTTTATTTTGTCTATAGCCCAGTTTCTACCAAGTTTGCCACGTTTCTATTGTTCCCTCAGCAAGAGGGCCGGTGATAGACAACGTTCCCTGCCTCGTTAGAAGCACACACTTTTGATTAGAAAATGTGGTAAAATTTTATAGAGCAATTTTCTTTGAAGCCAAAGCCCTGGTTATAGTGAAAGGAGAAGGTACTGAATGAGCCCAACAATCTGGAAATTTAGTTGATTTGAAATCCAGCTTTAGTATATAAAATGAGTCCAGTTTTAAAAAGTCATTTCAAAATTACTCTCTCTGTATATAAAATGAGTCCAGTTTTAAAAAGTCATTTCAAAATTACTCTCTGTCTCTCTCTCACTACTTCCTCTATTCACTTGGTCCTGACCAAGTCTGGAAATTCTGAAAATAAATCTACGTGACAACTAGACTATTTTGGAGGGGACTTGGGAAAAGTTTGTGTAATTGTGATTATTCTTCTTCATTTGAGATGGTCCATTAGTCCTGATAAAGTCTCTTTAGCATAAAAGATGAGATGTCTTTTATTAAAAGAACACTCATGGTGTCAGTAGTAGACATGTATTTTTTCTCCTGAATAATATTTTACTTTTCTATCTGTATTTTTCAACTGCTTTGTATTCTTCTAAAGTTCTTCTAAAGAACTTTCTTCTAAAGAACTTCTAAAGTTCTACCCAAATAGACTTCCTCTGACTTGGTCATCGCTTGTCTTCATGCCAAAGTGCAATTTCACATACAAAGAACCATAGTATTAAGCTGCGAAACGCACTGAATTGTAGAAATATGGATATGGAAGAAGTGGAAAAGGCATGGCTAGCTTTGTTTTTCAACCTAAATAACAGGAGGTGAAGGAAGTGTATGAGCACTTGAACGCAGGAGGAACAAGGGTTGCCAATCATTTGTCATTACCTAAGTATCTGTCAGACTCCTTCAATACGGCATAAAAGGCTCACAACCAACCTAACATAGCCGATCTCCTGTCAGCATTCATCCTCCCCACCCCAGTTTCTGATGATTTCTTTCATGTCTTTGCTGTACACTGTACATATTGTCCACCCAACTGGAATGCCCCTTTCCTCTTATCTTGTAAACTGTTCATCATTCAAAACTCATCTCAGACAGTTGTAGTTGAGGATGCTGGAAAGGGGAGATGCCACACTGTTGCTATGAGGAAGAGAATGGGTGGAGTAGATTATACTTGTGTTCCTGAAGGGTGAGAGGGAAGCTTCATGTTCTTCATTTTATTTTCATCTTTGTTAGAAATTACCATAACTAGGCAATTATTGTTATCATTTAGAATTTCACTACAAAGTGAATTGAAATATCTCATTGCTTTCTTTCCCCCCTGTTTTTAAAAACTAAGGCAATTTTTTTCAACTAAAAATTACTTACCAGCACATACTTTGTGTTAGAAAAGGTCAGTGAAGTATTCATCTAAAGTGGTTTAAGAATAGGGGTGCAGTGATAATGGAACAGTTGAAAGAAAATGAATTTCAATCACAGAAATTTAAAGAAAAATTGTGAAGAATTATGGGTTATCAGTTTTTAAAATGGTATAGGAAGAAGCAAGAATGAAATTCACCATGACAGGAACTACATTATAAAATTCAAATACCTCCAAATTTGTGAGAAATTATGCTGACAGAAAGCTCAAGGTAGTTTTAAATACCTGTAAGTGGTCAGCTATCTCTTCAGAACACTATGTAAGAAAAGGACGGTCCAGCACAGCAGAGACATTTCCCTTATTTTGGAATATTCCCAAATATTTGCAAACCATCATATACACAATTTGTGTTTTTCTTTTTAGCTTTTAACACTAAAGAAATACTGAGGTTTTTCAGTCTCATCTTTTATTTGTGTGCTGGTGCATTGTGGCACAGTGGCGGAAAACTCCCCTCCTGGAGTCAAACACAACTGGCTGTTTCACTCTTGCATTTACAACCTGTGTGGCCTTTGGAGAATGATTTATGACCCCTAAGCCTCATAAGAGGTTAAGAGGAAATTAAATAATGTAATACACGGAAAGCATTTAGTGCAGTTCCTGAAACATGATACACATTCAATGAATGTTGTTTATTATTGTCGTCATTGCTGGCCTGCCTCCATTGTAAAATAAGCTTTCGTCCTACTTAGCTCAACTCTAACGTGGAAATTATGAAAATACTGGGCCACCTTTTTTTCAGTAAAAGAAAAGGGTAGATCTGGGGATTCTCCCTTGTGAGGCTTCTGTGACTTCTATCCCACTATCCCTTCTTGGGCCCGCTTTCCTCCTGATCTAAATACCCGCAACCATGAGCCTCCGGCTTGTGAATCACTTAACATTAGCTAGTAGCTGGTCTCTTTTAAATGAGATGCAGGCAACATAAATCGGCCCCCAAATTTTCATTCAATACCAGGGAGAACACCTGAAATCTTACTGGGTAGAAAAGTTGGGGCTAAGATTGCAGGTCTGTATGTTCCGGGATGCAGACTACTATGTTTCAGAAGATTTAGTCCCAATGCTAATTTCTTTTCTTTTAATTTTTAAATTATGTTTTAATTTATTTATTTAGTTTTGGCTGCATTGGGTCTTCGTTGCTGCGCGTGGGCTTTCTCTAGCTGCGGTGAGTGGGGGCTACTCTTCGTTGTGGCGTGCGGGCCTCTCATTTTGGCAGCTTCTCTTGTTGTGGAGCACAGGCTCTAGGTGCGTGGGCTTCAGTAGTTGTGGCATGTGGGCTCAGTAGTTGTGGCTCACGGGCTCTAGAGCGCAGGCTCAGTAGTTGTGGCACACAGGCTTAGCTGCTCCGCGGCATGTGGGATTTTCCTGGACCAGGTATTGAACCTGCGTCCCCTGCATTGGCAGGCGGATTCTTAACCACTGTGCCACCAGGGAAGCCCTGTAATGCTAAATTTTTGACTGATTATTCTCTTCCAGATTTTTAAATTTGAAATTAAGTACATTATTATTTTGGAATTGGGGGCAAAAAGTTTAAAAGAGTAGATATTTTAGCTTAAAAAGTTAATTCTCCTTATTCTTTTTATGAATCCTTGATTGAAACTAGCATCTTAGATCTAGGAACTCTGTAACCTATGTAAAAACTTCCCTAAAAAAGGAAATGGACCAAAAAGACTAGGGAATATGGCTATTTACTATAAAATGTATGTTAAATACTTAGAACACAAGTGGGATTAATTATTCTCACAATTGAACTCTTCATCTCCACCTCGCAGCTCTACCAGAAATGCTCTTTCCCCAGGGTTCCTCCATGCCACTAGATGACGTATTATCAACCAACTAGTTGCCATATCAAAAAGATAGAGGCTATTCTTGACACCTGTTTCCTCATTCTCTCCTAAATCTAGTTCATTATCATGTCCTATCAGTATACCTCTAGTATAAATCTTAAATCCATCCACTTTTCTCCAGTTCTATCATCATCATCACCATCACCCTAATCCAATCTACCATTTTATCCCCTGGCCTTCAAGCATAGGCTCCTAACCATTCTACCCATTTCCTCTCTTGCCTGCTTCCAATCCATTCTCTACATAGCAGCCAGAGTAATACTTAAAAGACCCGAATATGACCATGTGACTTTCTACTCAAAATCCTTCCATGGTTTCCCCTTGCACTTAAGATAAGATACAAAATTCTTAGGGTGGTCATGAGCCTTGCATGGTATGACCGTGCTTATCTCTCTTGCCTCATTTTGCACTACCCTCCACCTTTCATTGTATTTTAGTTACATTAATCTTTTCCCAAAACTCACCAAGCGATTTCCTACCTCAGCATCTTCCCATATGTAGTTTTCCCAGACTGGAATTTCCCTACTCCAATTCTTCACTTAGATAAATTTGGCACCTCTTTTAGGTACTTTATTCTGTGATACCTTCAGAGAAGCTCCACTGACAAGTCTCAGTGTAAATGAAGTCCACATTAAGACTTCTCTTAGCAGCATTCATTTGTTTTTCATGGTACACAGCACAGTTTGTAAGTGAATATTGCTTCATATAATTGTTTTTTAATGTCTCTCTTCCTCATTAAACAATAAACTCCGTGAGTTCTGGGTTCTGTCTTATTCATTGCTATATGGCCAGTGCCTTGCCAACAATAAGCAGTCAACAAATATCAGTGAACAACTGTGTGAACTGATTCTGACTACCTTCCTCTCATTCTGATGTTCACTTTCTCAATTATCTCAAACTGTCAGTTCATCTGCAGAATGGACATATGGTAACTCACAGAGAAATTTAACATCTAGATAAGTAATACTTGAAAACACTTTTGAGACTGTAGTTAAAAATGATTCAAGTGAAAAACAGACACTTATTATTATGAATTTATATTTAAATTATACTGTATAGAATTAAAAATTGCAAGATTTTCCTAAATTGTGTATTCAGATGTTTCCACATGGAGAATGTGAAGATAACACAATTTTATCAAGCAAAGAGTGATATTTGATATTCAATAATGATATTCAAAATTTCTTAGAAAAACTTCCCCAAAACTAAAAAAAAAATTGGCATTTAGGTATTTGAGAAACACAGTAACTTCATTCCTGAAGAAATCATTGTTTTTTACTATCCTTGATAATATTTCTTTATTTAAATTTTTGCTAATTATCAAGAATGATACTTTACTTTAATATTTTTCTCTATTTCAATCTTTCTAAAGAGGACATTTTAAATTTACACTAATGACCTGAAGATTTGTTGCCTATTTCCATATTTCTCAGATTAGCAAGAACACAAACTAATGTAATAAAAAAAATGCTCAGTGATAGGAAGTCAAACAGACATTCTATACTCTACAGTAGAAAAAATCTAAAACTTCATTACCACATAATTTCAAAATACTTCTAAATGCTTTCCTATAGTACATTTGGGTTAGAATGTCCCATTTCCTCAGTATGTAGAAGTTCATGCTTTGGTTAACTATCTTGTAGTATTGAGAATTTACATTTACAATTAAGAATGGGCTTGCAATAAAGTTTCCCAATGTTTATATTGGTGGTATATTTTGGAGTTGTTTCTAGAAAAAATTGCTTTTTAAAAATAGATTTTTAGAGTGCCTTTCTTAAAAGCTATGGCTGTTTGAGGTATTATTTCACGTAGAAAATAATACATTTTTCCAGATAATAGGAGCTTGTTTGGAGTGGAATTAGAACCTTTTCACTAAAAGACACATGCATACACATACACATATGCATGTACATAACACATACACACACAGTATGTGAAGAAAACAAATTTTTTTTTTTTTTTTTTGCGGTACGCGGGCCCCTCACTGTTATGGCCTCTCCCGTTGCGGAGCACAGGCTCTGGACGTGCAAGCTCAGCGGCCATGGCTCACGGGCCTAGCCGCTCCGCGGCATGTGGGATCTTCCCGGACCGGGGCACGAACCCGTGTCCCCTGCATCGGCAAGCGGACTATCAACCACTGCGCCACCAGGGAAGCCCAAGAAAACAAATTTATGAAACTATGTCCTTGAATTTGAGAAGCATTTTAAATCTTCTAAAGACTGTTTTCCTAAGGTAATACTGATGAGCCACACATGAATTTTATGAGAAACTGTGGGGCCTCTGGCACTTAAAGGAGTCGTATAGCAGTTGCTGTGACTCGGGAGAAGTAAGAAATGGCAGTGATGGTGACCCAATGTACCTAAAGTTACTATTTGAAGGAGTCTTACTTCCTTCTTCATCTAGGACAAAACCAGGCAAGTCAGGATTTATCTTTAGGTTAGGGAATTAGGTTTGGTACTGAATGCTAAGAGTGTAAATATTAGAATATGTTCCTGTGATAAATGGAAGTACTTCTGGCGTGGTATGAAATGAAAGATCCTGAAAGAAATAATTACCTTAGTATAAGAATCTGATTTTTCATTTTTTTCAACTGTGAAATAAAGGGGCTGTACAAGTAGTCACTAAGATTCAGATTTAAAATCCTGTGTTTCTTTGACATAATCTTTGTGCTTTTAGAAGCAGTCATATTTGGATGCTAAATATAAATGCACTATTTTTAATCCATGATCCAATCTTAAAGTAACATGTGTACTTTTCTTCCTACATATTTAAGTAAGTGATAATGCTCTAAAATGTGATAGGCATATTTACATAAATTTGGTTAATATTTATAGAACTGGCCCCTAGATTTCTTTCTAGTTTTTTTTTTAAACAGGGTGCTCTTTAATTCATAATATAAATTCTGTTTGCCAGCTGGTATGTGAAAAATCTGCAGTGATGATCATGTTGTTTTTAATAGATTTGGTTTAAGAGTTTAAAATCATCCTCTGTTGGCAGCTGTTGTATAATTAAAAAGCTGGCTGGTCTTCATCATCTCTGGTTGCTGGGAGGTAAGCCCTAAATCCTTTGAATTTTCTAAGTTATAAGAATGTCTTGTTATTCATGGTGGGTCCCTGAGACCAAAGATCTGAGTTTATATTAACAAAATGACTCAGTTCAGAGTTTGGCCATGCCAGAAAGACCAACCATTCAATTAGAGAGTTGGGGCTTTGAGCTAGTTTATATCAGCCTGACCTCTAGGCAGGGGAGGAGAGTTAGAGATTGAGTTCAATCATGCAGTCAGTCAGTCATCATGTCTATGAAATGAAACTCCAATAAAAACACTGAATGTCAAGGCTGAGGCAAGCTTCCCTAGTTAGTGATATTCCTATGAGTCCAGAAGCCCCAGGAAGGTGATATTCTTTGTCTCACAGTTTGGATTTTAAAAAAACATGGCTACAGTAACAAAAGGTACAGAAGTCTTTGGATAAAGGTGTTAATAATGAGATCTTGTGAAACAGAATGTCATTACAGTAACTCATAAAACAGAAGTATGATCTCGTCACTCTGAAGTCAATCAGATCTGGAGAAGAGTCTGTAGTGTTTGATTAACTATATAGTGAGAAAAGAATCTTATTTTTCCCATATTCAAAGAGATTCCGGGAGGGAGGGATGGATTGGGAGTTTGGGATTAGCAGATGCAGACTATTATACATAGGATGGATAAACAACAAGGTCCTATTGTATAGCACAGGGAACTATATTCAATATCCTGTGATAAACCATAATGGAAAAGAATATGAAAAAGAATATATATGTGTATAACTGAATCACTTTGCTGTACAGCAGAAATTAACACATTTTAAATCAACTATACTTCAATGAAAGTTTTTAAAAATGTAAAACAAAGTCAGACCCATGACAATAAATGATCAATATCTATCGGGGAATCTTGGGGATAGGGAACAGTTTAGTATCGTGGAGGAAGCACAAATTTAGAAGTCCTGGGCTCAGTCTCAGTGATGCCCTTCATTAGTTGTAGAACCTTGGGCAGGTTATACAACTTCACCAAACCTCAATTTCTTTATTTTCCAAGTTGCGGTAATAAAACAAATTATCTTACTGAGATGTAGAGAATGAAAGATATAAGCAACATTATAGGTCAAGTGCAATTTAATTTCCTTTCATCTTATTAATATTATTCTGTTATTGAAACAACAAGTAAAACACGGGAACAGAGGTAAACTCAGAATCCTTCTACCATCACTTCCAGCCCCTGCCAAAACTAAGGATTCTTATTTAAGAGAAGACATCCCTTAAAAGAAGACACACGGGACTTCCCTGGTGGCACAGTGGTTTAGAATCTGCCTGCCAATGCAGGGGACACGGGTTTGAGCCCTGCTCCAGGAAGATCCCACATGCCGGGGAGCAACTAAGCCCGTGTGCCACAACTACTGAGCCTGCGCTCTAGAGCCCGCGAGCCACAACTACTGAGCCCACGTGCCACAGCTACTGAAGCCCGTGTGCCTAGAGGCTGTGCTCTGCAATAAGAGAAGCCACCGCAATGATAAGCCCCTCGCACCACAATGAAGAGTAGCCCTCTCTTGCTGCAGCTAGAGAAAGCCCGTGTGCAGCAATGAAGACCCAACACAGCCAAAACTAACTAAATAAATAAATAAAAAGAAGATACACTCTCATTATCAGCCTTATCTAAAAAAAGTTTTACCAAACAGTATACATTTCTTCAGGAAAAAGTAATTGATATTATGTATAAAGTAGGAGCTATAAATATCCTTGGTGACTCCTTTCCCCTTCGTAGACAAGTTCATTTGTATCATTTTTTTTTTTGCAAATGAAACAACAAAGGATTAATCTCCAAAATATCATTTTTTAATAGACTCCTCATATAAGTGATATCATACAATATTTCACTTTGTCTGACTTACTTCACTCAGTATGACAATCTCTAGGTCCCCAAACTTATGGTTATGGGGTGGGGGTGGAGGGGGAGAAGGGATGGTTAGGGAGTTTGGGATTGACATGTACACACTGCTGTATTTAAACTGGATGACTAACAGGGACCTACTGTATAGCACAGGGAACTCTGCTCAATATTATGGAACAATCTGAATGGGAAAAAATTTGAAAAAGAATTAAAAAATCCTTGGTGAGGGCTCCCCTGGTGGCGCAGTGGTTGAGAGTCCGCCTGCCGATGCAGGGGACACGGGTTCGTGCCCCGGTCCGGGAAGATCCCACATGCCGCGGAGCAGCTGGGCCCGTGAGCCATGGCTGCTGAGCCTGTGCGTCCAGAGCCTGTGCTCCGCAACGGGAGAGGCCACAGCAGTGAGAGGCCCGCGTACCGCAAAAAAAAAAAAAAGAAAAAAAAAATCCTTGGTGAACCATAAATTTGATAAGGCCATAACAATGACATCAGCAAAAGCCCTTTCTTGACACTACATCTTCCCCTTCAAGTACTACCCCAAGTTAATAGCTGAATTATTTGAAGAACTTTAATGAAATTTAGTAAGCCAAATGCATTAAGAAATTTCAGAAACACGTGTAAAAACATCAAATTACTATGTTGTGTAACAGGAACTAAAATGGTGTTGTAGGTCAGTTATATTTCAAAAACAAACAAACTCATAGAAAAAGAGATCAGATTTGTAGTTACCAGATGTAGGGGATGGGCAGGAAAGTAGTTAAAAGGTACAAACTTCCAGTTACAAGCTAAAGGAAGTACTAGGTATATAATAAACGACATGATAAATATATAATGAAAGTTGTTGAGACAATAAATCCTAGGAGTTCTCATCCCAAGGAAAAACATATTTTTTCTAATTCTTTAATTTTGCATCTATATGAGGTGATGGATGTTAGCTCGCTGTGGTAATCATTTCATGATGTATGTAAGTCAGATCATTATGCTGCACACCTTAAACTTATACAGTGCTGTGTATCCATTATATCTCAATAAAACTGGAAGAAAGAAAAAGAAATTCCAGAAACGAAAGTTAAGCTAATAATTCAGTACCAAGACAGAAAAAGGTTTACAAAAGGTATGTATACTCAGCTTTAACCTTCATTTTAACTTGTAACCTCGCAGAAAGAGTTATTTCGGGGAGAGTGACAGATTTTCTTCTAGTCCTCGCTAATAATTATGTAGTTTATTTCAAGTTAGTTTCATTTAACAGAGCATGCTGTTTTCCTCTCTTAGAGTTCCCTTCAAATTTTTGAATTATCCTCATATCTTTGTTGAGTGTCTCATAACTAAACACATCTCTAAAGGGTGTGCTTTTTTAAGAATACTCAAAAGAATTATGTAAACACTTGTACTTTGCACAGGCCAGGTTGAGTTTTTTGAATTGCTAAAATTTCTTCAAGTAAACACATGAAGGAGTTTGTAGAAATGTAAAAAAATGAATCTATGAAGCTTTATTTTTTTATGCTGTAGCAAAATAACTGAAAATGAAATTATCTAGAGACATAGTGGAGGAATTGAAGGGTTTAGTCTAATCCAGCTTTCTCAGATTTTGAAGCCATGAGTTTAACATGGACCTTTGGGGTCCTTGAGAGGTAATAAACCTATAAACAATTCGGACACAGGCTCAAATTCCCAAAGTATTTGCAAACACATTTAATCTTTCTGAAAATATATAAAAGGTTGATTAGACTAGGAGTCTTTAAGTGTGCATGGTATTAATTTTAACTGAAGTAATATTACTGACAGAATAGAGAAGTTGATATTGATCTTTGCTTGTTATCACTATTACATACCCTCTGGTATTTATAATAGCCGTCAGGACAGTGATGTTGCACCGTATTTGTGTGATGGTTGCACAAACACAAGAAATGACATGAATCATATAAACAGCGACTGAAAAGAAAAACATTGTAAAAGCCAGATTTTAATGTTCTGAATTTGTTTAAAAAATATAACTCTTCAGGAAGTAATATTCTGGTTGTGAGGTTTTTGTAACAGCAATCAATAGCAGTATCAGTGGCATGGCAACTTTCAATTCCCCAAACCACGTTGGTTATGGGGGCTTTGGAACTTGACAGACCTGGGATCAAATCCTTTCTCCAGCTTTCACTGGCAAGGTGATTTTAAGAAAATTACATAAGCTCTCTGAGCCTCACTTTTTGCATTTTAAATATGGGAATAACTAGGCTCACAGGTGGTTGTGAGGATTAATTGAGGATAGATGCGTGGAAAGCACTAAGCACAATGTCTGGTAGATATCTGGAGTTCTCTTCCTACATTTCCTCTGGAGAGTCAAGACTCTCTCACTGAAATGCAAGGTTCTGTTTCATGTAGGGAAAACAGGATAATAGGATTTCAAGTTTCACAGTTTTCCCTGATCTGAGCATAAACTAAAGGAAAAGAATGCGGAATTGGGGAGACTAGTTTGCATGCTGCTGCAATGATCCAGATGTGGGATAAAAAATTTGAAAGTGGAGTGGGGATGGAAAGTTTTGAAATGGAGTAGGATATGGTACAAAAGGAAGAATTCACAGAAACTACTGAATGATCGGGAACTTGGAGTGGAAGATACGAAAAAGCCAAAGCGGACACAAAGTTAGCAGTTGTGAGGATTTTACTTTCATTGATTGATTAATCATCTTCAGGGGTAACATTCAAAATATTTACCAGCCAGCATGCCATCTACTGATCAGTCAAGACCTGTTGCCAGCTGTAGAGCTGGAGCTGGATGTTGGAGACCACGAGCCAGGCCCCTTCAGTTGGGAGGTTTGCGACATGCGCCGGGAGGTTCTGAGGTGGTACTGGGGGTATTGACGCTTTTCAATATTGTAATAACTGGCATTGACACACCAGTACTTTTCAGTTTAATCTTAACCCTGATAATATATCCCTTAGTGTTCTCTTCTATTTCCTGCCCTCTCCAAGTTCCTTCAGATATTCTTTTTGTGAAGTAAATTATATACTTCACCACATTGGCCATCCTGCTCTGAACAATGGCTAGTGTCTTTCTTAACTGTGCAGTTTGCATTAGTCCAGAAGTGGTCTAGCAGCTCAGACTAGACTTTGTGCATCCTGAGTTGAGCTCTATTTCTATTAGGATCATTAGAATTATACTTTGTTTTCAGTATCAATAAAATGAAAATCTAATGTCCCTTTTTTATAAAGTGCTTCTCTGAAGTAAAAATGATAACATTCATTCATTCTCTAGCTGGCAAGCAAACTAATCAAAGGATTATTATATATTCCTTAAGCCAGCAAGTCTTTCAATATATTTTAAATTATATTTGATACTATAATTTTTATTTCCATTTTAGAAAAGTTAATGTGCTCACTCACCTAAAGAGTTGCATAACTGATACTAGACATTTCAGCTAATGTAAATTAGTGGGTTCTGCTGAACTTGGAAAAGAGGGGGGAAAAGGACACTGTTTGAAAGAATAATGATAATACAATCAAAAAGTACAATTGGGCAAGATTTTATGTTTTCAGGATTGGGAACATTGTTTCACTACTACCAATTTTAATGGTATTGTCTGTAAACAGTGCTAAGTATCATTGATATTGGCAATGAGTTCTATGATAAAATTTCTACTAATTATTATTATTATTTTTTTCTACTAATTATTTTATCTCTAAAAATTAAACTACCATAATTCACTAAAATGTAAATCCAGTTCTCCAACTGAGAGTATATATACTGATGATATTTTTTGAGGTTTAAATGCAATAAGCTACTTTATTTTTCCAATGGAATTTAAAAAACTGTATAATAGATATTTCTACTGTGTTGTAGGTCAATAATTAACATTACAATCTTTGCCTCAAAAATGGTACCTTTCAAAAAAATCCCGTTGAAATTTCATTTTAATTAGCCCATATTTGATAACTAAAAATATTTTTCTAATCAACCTCTAAAGCTGTGTTTCCTGATGGCTGTAATCATCAAATGCAAGTTTGCTTAAAGGATTTGTTTGACCTTCCACAGTAAGCAATTAGACAGAGCTTTCAAAGTAAATTAAAACAGACATCAAATTCCCTTGTGAGACAGAAGTGTCCACATTGTGCAAAAGGATTAATAGGTCAGATGTGTTTGCTAAAACTCAATGAAAATAGCAGGTGTTTGGCTGTAGATGGTGATAGAGAAGGCCCAACCAAAGAGTCTTACATCAGAGTCTCAGATTCTCTGAGCTGGAAAAGTATTTAAGTGTCCTCTAACTCAATCACTCATGTGAATATTACATTTTATCCGTGGCCTCTAGTCTTGTGTGAACACCCAGTTGCTTCTTTGTATGTCTTTCAGTTCCTTCATTGGGAAACACGCATGCTCATCTTTAAATTTAGAGCTTCCGAGCTGGTGGAAAAAAGCAGAACGTGACCCAATTTAGAAATGCAATATCAGCACAATACTGCTGGTTCTTAGATCTAGTGAGACGAGAGTTGAGGCAAAATTCCTCCAAAATAGTTTCTTTGAATAAGAGTAGACTCTATATCCATACATGATAAATGATAGTCATGTGGAAAGTTCCTCAGATTCAGTTGTTTGTCTCCCTTCCCAACATTGTAGAACCTCTGCCTACTGTAGGGAACCTTTGGGAACCTAAGGGAAAAGTTGCCCTATTAGTTCCACCTCTAGCACTCAATTCCTCTTATGTTAGCAGAATTACCAGATACCCCCTTGGATTACCAGGCAAAAGAGAAATCTAGACTTACACGTGTGAATTGGTTTGGGAGTCTAGTGAGGAAACTTGGAGATCACAATTTATGCAATTTTAGAAAACCAGGATTTCTCGGGTTTTCTGTTTGTTTCGGCTGCGCCACGTGCCCTGTGGGATCTTAATTCCCCCGACTAGGGATGGAACCCGCACCCCCTGCAGTGGAAGCATGGAGTCTTAACCACTGGACCTCCAGGGAAGTCCCCAGGATTTCTGGTTTTAAATTCTACGACTAGTGAGCTTGATCATCATGAGTGTGTCACTGTATTTCTCTGACTTTTCAGTTTTCTTCCCTATAGTGTGAGAATAAATATAATTACAATTCAGGGTTGCTGTAAGAATTAAAGGAAATAATACAGAATATATAAAAAAAGAAAATAAAACACTTGAACTTTTCTTATTACATCTTTAAATTTAGCAGCAAAGCAGCTTCGTAACCCTAACGCCTTAGTGGGAAGTAAAAGAGTTAACACGCATTAGAAAATGTGTAGAATTGACACGAACCAAATGTCTTTCCAATACAAAATAAGCTTTTTTTTTTTTTTTTTTTTGCGGTACGCGGGCCTCTCACTGCTGTGGCCTCTCCCGCTGCAGAGCACAGGCTCCGGACGCGCAGGCTCAGCGGCCATGGCTCACGGGCCCAGCCGCTCTGCGGCATGTGGGATCTTCCCGGACTGGGGCATGAACCCGTGTCCCCTGCATCGGCAGGTGGACTCCGGCAGGCGGACTCTCAACCACTGCGCCACCAGGGAAGCCCCAAAATAAGCTTTTAAACTTGAGGATTTTTGTCCCTTTTACCTGTCATTCTAAACACCTCAGGAACCTAGGTAAAAACTGAAGATGGCAGTTTTATGATACTGAATAGAATGATAATAAAAACACCAGCTGTTATCTACTGAATGTGTGTTATGTACTAATCACTGTTCCCAAATGCTTCTGTTCTCTTTCACGTTGTTATGGCTGGGGAGGGACTGACCCTGGATTCAACCTCTTTTCATGTGTGTCCTCTCCTGACAAAAAAGCAGACCAGTTCTGTATTTGATTAAACTTTTATGAATGTTCTCTACTGCCTCAAGGACCATAATTTGGGTTGTCAACCTGAAGCTAGGAATGACATTTTTAAGAACTATCCTCTGCTTGGCACTTGAGGTTAAGAATGACTAAATTTCAATTTTGAATTATTCTTTCAATTCATGATGCTCTGTAGTTGAGAATTCCAAAAAATGTATAACTCCTGTGCATCGGTTCTTACTGTATGTACTTTCAAGTATTTATGTTTGTTAGGTATAACCATAATATTGGCATGCATTGATTCATTCATCCAAGTCATAACAGAATACCATTATTTTAGATAATGCTCTATTTTCAGGAGAATATAACAGTGAATGTCATGTCTTTCATTAAATCTGCCTTGATAAACTGTTTCTTTGAAGGCTACCTAAACAACAATAACAACAAACCTAAAAGTATTCCTCCTCACTTCTTAGTTTATCTTTTATTGGTACGTTTCTTCTTTTACAAATTCCTCTCTTTCTCCACAGATTTAAAAATAAACTACAAAGTAATTTTCTTCTCCACATCCTCTCTTGCTGATTAATGTTGCTAATATTGGCAGTCTTTTAGACTTCTGAAGATCATAGAATTAATGTTTGCTGCATTGAGGGGATTTTTAGTGCTCTGTATTACAAACTGTGGCAATGTTTACCCACTTTTACATGCTGTTTACTATTCCTGTTTATACTTTTGGTGAAAAAATACTGGCTCTCCATCTCACAGGAGTTTGCAAATACTGTCAAAATATATACATAATATTAGCATGTAGGACACTATTCTTGCTTTCTTGACAAAATATCAATGCCTGGCAAAGGTATACTTGAAGCTGTCTATTTGGGGGAATAGACTGAAGTTAAAAGGTAAGTATGAGGGCTTCCCTGGTGGCGCAGTGGTTGAGAGTCCGCCTGCCGATGCAGGGGACGCGGGTTCGTGCCCTGGTCCGGGAGGATCCCACATGCCGCGGAGAGGCTGGGCCCGTGAGCCATGGCCGCTGGGCCTGCACGTCCGGAGCCTGTGCTCCACAACGGGAGAGGCCACAGCAGTGAGAGGCCCGCGTACCGCAAAAAAAAAAAAAAAAAAAAAAAAAAAAAAAAAAAAAGGTAAGTATGAGCTCCTGATACTACCCATAAGTATTTGGTCTTCTATATCCTCATGGGAAAAGCAATATACTTTATAAATTCTAACCTTTTCTTGTACAAATTTGAGTAAGGTATCATGTGTTTCAACTAAAACATCTTGGGGCTTTAGAAGTTTATATAGAATACATTCCATGATAAGTGGGCAAGTGGGCATCAGTACTTTCTTAAATTCTGATTAGCCAAAAAAACTAATAGTTAACATGGCTGGGTGGCCAGCCAAGGGAGATGTAACACGTGCTCTTGTTTCCACAGAGTAGAGCCACAATCTCTCTATGCCATTTTAGAGTATAAATATGTTAAGGGCAGGTATGTATGGAATTAGTTTATCTTCAGGGTTTAGGAACTATAACGTTAGGAAAGGCGTATATGTGTAGGAAATCTCAAAATTGAGCAGATTATACTTCAAATCAGTCATTTCTAGTTTTGGGGTCAGGACTTCAAATCTCTAGAGAAACATTTTCTGTCTGTCAATGGAGTGGTTATATTTTAGAATTTTCCAACTCATATCCAAATTAAGCAGTGTAGTGTATTTTAATTATTTTGCACCCTAGGTTTCGTCTACATTTAGTAGAATTTACCTAGAAACATGATTTGATGGTTTTAGATTTATTAACAACATAATCTGTGAACATTGTAATGTAAGTTTTGGGGTTTGCAAATAAGAGAAATGCTGTAATAAATAAAGATATATTACACTTCACTTGCTTTTTGAGTGGTAATTTCTGCTGCCTTGATCATTTATACTACGCATACTCATGGAGTACGTTTATGAGCTAGGAACTGTGATAGACAGAAGATAGTTCCTGCCCCCAAAGTACTCCCTGCCCGGGGAGGGAGAATGCTGGGTAAATAAACAATTACTTGTCTTGACTCCCTCCACATGTTTGTGTGCACATTAGAATAATTCATAGAAACAAAGATAAAATATCCTCCCCACCCCAAACATAAGCCTTATTGGCTTGTTAATCACTCTATACCGTCTCCGCTCATCACAAGCACATTTTACAATGTACTGTATGCATTAGAGCTTTTACTGTAAATTCCCCTGTCCAGAATCAGAATCCCTATAGTATAAAACAGTGTATCCTGCTCAGTCAAGTGAACGTTCCATCCTATGTTATAGGTATGTGATGTCTCTGAAATAGTTTTCTTCCCAATTCTGTTGCCTTTCTGGATCGACTCTTCATTACCTCATACCCACAATATGGTCTCCTAGCTGGTGTTTTCCCTCAGCCTCATTTAACTACAAATTCTCCCTGATGCTTAAATCTTATTCTTATTTCAGAGTGTACCTAAACTCCTATTTGCACAACATTTCCCTGGGCACTCCCAGTGACACTTACTTCTCTGAACTGTAGGTTTTATGTCTACACGGTTTGGTACTAGGTCCTGGAATATCTCATTTTATGGAGACTTTTTTAAAAGATTGAACTATAGTTGATTTACAATGTTGTGTTAGTTTGTGGTATACAGCAAAGTGATTCAATTATACATATATATACACATATTATTTTTCATATTCTTTTCTGTTATGGTTAATTACAGGATATTGAATATAGTTCCCTGTGTTATACAGTAAAACCTTGTTGTTTATCTATTTTATATATAGTAGTTTGTATCTGCTAACCCCAAACTCCTACTTTATCCCTCCCCCATCCCCTTTGGTAACCATAAGTTTGCTTTCTATGTGGAGACTTGTTTTATGTGTATATTTTTCTTTTGCAGTGCAGCAGGAAGCTCCTTCTGGATGGGAACCATCTTTTATGAGCTCTGACCATAATGTCATGCAACTGAGTCCTGTGAGTGTCTTGCGAAGTTCCTTTTAAAGTAGACCCCTCAAAGCATTAAGCATAGTGATGAGCACCCAATACAAAGTCAAAAGTCACATACTGAAAGGATGCACTACCGAATTTTTCTAATGATCACATAGAAAAGCCTGCTTAAAAAGTGCCAATATGCCAAAAACCTCTAAGACATTCTCAGTATAAAAAGCTGGTCATTTCTATAGTCAGTGCACATTAGTTCAATGTAGTGTTCAAAGTGAGTTACTTACTAAGGCAAATTTTTTGTTAAGAATCATCTGCTCCACCAAAGATGACTCATTATGGAAGAGGTGGGGCTGCATGTGGCTCCACATATGTGGAAACCACCAGAACTCATCCACAGACCTCAAAAGACGGTCATCCCCTTCATCTTCCTCTTCAGTTCCTTGGGTGGGGGGGGGGAGAGGAGAAAGATTATTCAATTAATTTTAGTTATACTGATTGCCTGTTTATCTGAATATCTATCTGTCCATCCACCCATCCGTCCGTGCATCTAATTATGTAATCGTATATATATATTTAGAAGGTACCATTTATAGTATCTTAGATACATATAAGACTTGGAACATGAAATGTAACAAAGGAAAATCTGTTACTTGGGGAAAAACCAGAGACTGTGATACAACTCTTTTTAAAGTTTTAAAACATGAGACATGGATATAAAATCACTGCAAGATGGAAGTACCCAACCATTCCAAAGAACTTTAGAACTTCTAACGTTTAGGATACTTATATAATTTGCAGTTTGGAGAGAATGGGGGATAAGTCGGGAATGTAGTCAAGGGAATACGAGTGAGGAAATGTGCAGCAGAGCTCTAATGGTTGATCATTAGACATGAGTTGTGACACAACAACTGCAACAAAGTAATTCCATAATTTATTTGGGTTACTCCTTAAGTCTGAGAGGAAGGTACTCAGTACATATTTAGTGAAAACTAAGGCACAAAAAGGAGAAAAAAGGGAAATGTAGGAATTATTATTGAGAAAATGAGAGAAAACTGAAGGAAAGAGAAAGCAAAGACAGTGATAGAAAGAAGGTGAGAAGTGGTGAAGTCACTGTACAACAATCCAAGTACCACCCCGCTCCTTGGTGCTACTTATATTCCTCATGTCTGCCCTTTCTCTCAAGTTCTTGGAAGCAAACTTTCCATCAAGAGACCTGTGTTTCCTTGAGAGTCAGCTTTGTTGTTGTTCCTCTGATTTTTCGTATTTGAGCTTGTTTTAATTCCTCCATTTTCCACAACCTGCAGTTTAGCTGAGTGTGAGAAATCACACAGTTCTCTAACTTATGTGAGGGGGTAGGAGTCTCTTTTTGTATTTCCCCAGGCAGAGTTTCTTTAATAAAGCATGAAATGAGAGCAGTGTAAGGTACCTGTCCTGGCATATCATAAAATGATATTAATCATCACAAAATGATGCAACCACACTTTAATTTCAGCCACAACACTGGATCCAGTAAGGTCCTAGAACAGGTGTTTCTTCAAATGATGTCCCTTCTTTGTGGAGAAAAAAACCTCCTCTCATATTTTCAATAGCAGTTCTGACGTGACTGGTTCTGATAGGGCGCTAAGGGCTAAAGATGGAGGATCGACTGCTTTCCCGGCTCAGCCAACTGAGCCGGTGCTTGTTACCACTCTTCTTTCATTTAATTTTCCGAGAGAAGGAAGGCAGAGCCTATTGATAGGAGAAGAATCAGATCCTATGATTTACTGTGCAGTGAAGGAGACCAAAGATAAAGGTGTAGTATGAGGCTGTTAAGGTTGCTCCACTATATGCAGGAAGAACAGAATCAGTGACATAGACTGAGTGGAAGAAAATAACCTCTCAACACGGAAAGTCTTCAATTTCACTTTCATACACTTAAGTAGCAATACTCTGCTGATATGAAGGAACCTTTTCTCTCTCTGTAAAGGGCATCTTTAACTTGAATCTGTTTTATTTCCCTTATTTTTTCCTCTTCATCATACACTCATGTTACCACAGTATAGTTGAACAAGTATAGCCTTTTGAGTCAGAAATTTTTAGTTTATTTGTAGTTTCCAACACATTTGAGTTGTGTGATTGTGGGCAAGTCACATAACCCCTTTAATATTGGTATTCATGTAGGCAAAACATACGGATAGCAATACCTATTTTATTCTATTTGGGAGGAAGTGTCTATACAGTCCTGGCACATACTGGGTAACCTAAAATGCCCATGTCTTTCCCTCCTGTATTTCTTGCTCCTGTTCTTCTACATGTCTCTGTGAGGTTTTTTTTTTTTTCCACTATAATACTGTATGGGGGGGGGGCACTGACATGAGTGTTATGTGGCAGAGGGGACACTGTATTTAAGAATGTAAGAACTGGGCTTCCCTGGTGGCGCAGCGGTTGAGAGTCCGCCTGCCGATGCAGGGGACACGGGTTCGTGCCCCGGTCCGGGAAGATCCCACATGCCGCGGAGCGGCTGGGCCCGTGAGCCATGGCCGCTGAGCCTGCGCGTCCGGAGCCTGGCCTCCGCAATGGGAGAGGCCACAACAGTGACAGTGAGAGGTCCGCGTACCGCAAAAAAAAAAAAAAAAAAAAAAAAGAATGTAAGAACTGATCAAGCCATTATATTAATTGACTGGCCTGATAAACGAGTCACCCACATCGAGCATTCTTGGGGCTTCTGAGTGATTATCTTACAGCTCTGGGAAGCCATCCAGAGAGGAATGCAAAGGAATAGGAAAATGGAGGTAGGGGCTTAGAATATCTGATGACCCCAATCATGGCGAAGTCTTGCGTCCTGCTACCTTTCAGGTGATAAATAAGGCGGCCCTGGTAAAGAAATTTTAGCTATGTGCGACTGGTGATGCTTAAATACATGTTGGGTTTTTGTTGTTGTTGTTGTTTTGTTTTTACATAAGGATTATGTCATTTGGTTTCCCTGCAATTAAACATCTCTACTTACATACTCTCCTCTTGTTTAACATTTTGTATGTCCTCAGGACACCATATTAGTTAAGATTACAGTCAGTTACTTGTTGCAGTTTTACTTTCCCATACTGAAAATAGGCAGATGTCTCTTGGGGTTTCCCAGTAATCAGTTCATTTCTGATTTCCACCTCCCCTGGGAAGAGTGAGCTGAGATTTCCTAGTTTATGAAAAGTCATCCTTCCTACTACCTTTAATCTCTATTTCCCGTCTCCTATAGCTCCTATCTTTCCCTGCATCCTTCTTCTTATCTCTTTATTCATTTTTCTAGTTGGCCTTTATCCAAAGTTTATTTATGAGGACAGCACAACAGATTTCAGAATTCTTTGGAAAGATTGCTCAGGTATTTGGTGTCCTTTCCTGAATATCATGGTGAAATCTGCTATTAAAATATTCATACATTTTAATCATGCAAGAGTCAGACAAACAATGTCTGCCCTCTGACAGACATATAAAATCATAGTAGGCATAATTGTATGCCTTTCCTTTTTTCTTTATAACTCTCTCTTATCTGATTTCCTTTAATCCTACTTTGGGGATGTTTTACATCAGAATTAATTATATTGAGAACAAGTGTCTGTTGCCTAACACTTTAAACATCATGATAAAAAAGTTGAAACATAGTTATTCGTGGTTGGATTGTGCTGGCCTCTTGCTACTCCCTTATTCCTCCACTTTACACACTTTTGCCAGAACTGGAGAGGGAAGAACTAGAAGTCAAATTCCTCAATTTTAAGTGTCATTTCTTAAGTTGTTACAAAACTACACTGAAATTTTATAGTTAATGCAAATTATTATTTTATTATGTATCTATTTAAATAACATGTCTCTTCAGTATTTTATCTGTAGTATTTCCTACTCTGATATTATATTAAAAACCATTATTGATTGAGACTGTCTTAAGTGTTTTTCAAGTATAGTCTCATTTAATTCTCACTACAACCCTATGCGTTAGGGGCTACTGCTAACACCATTTTATAGATAAGGAAATTGATGTTTGGAGAGGCAAAGTAATTTGTCACAAGTCACTGGGAATACTGGGATAGAACCTAAATTCAGAACCTGAAATCTAACCCAGATTACACAACTCTAAATTCAGGACCCTTAACCATCATTCACTGACCAAATGTGGAGTTTAGAAATAAGATTAGCATTTACTAATTCATGTAACATTGCTCTTCACATTGTTAATTAATTCTGTGATAGAATTTACAAATACTATCGGTTTTCAGTGATTTGGGAAAATATACAAACCTAAAGAACCTATAGATAAGGGGAAGGAACCTTTTGCCATTCAGCTTCCTTAATCAAGGATTGCCAATTAAATGATAAAAACCCATTTTTTTTTCCTAATACATAAGACTTGGGCTCTGACTGACCTTAAGTTAAGAGTATTTTTTGACACTTAAGTAGCTATATGACCTTGGGCCCCTCTAAGTTTCTATGTTATTATCTAGAAAACAAGGTAACACATTCTTTAACTCCTAGGATTCAATGAAAAGGTACATGAAAAGTGCTTAGCTAAGTACCTAGAATATGGCGCTGCTCACTAAAAGGGAACTATAATTTTTATTCTTTCATCTCTCTATTTCTCACAAAATGCACAAATCTTTCAAAAAGTAAAGTACATCAAACAAGATGAAACCCTCTCCTGAAATGAAGTCTTACTAGTATGACAGTGCTGTTTTTCTCCTTCCCTTAAAGACTGAATAAAATAGAATTTTTAATAGAAAAAGGAGTTACTCATTTAGAAAGGAAGGCTGTGTGATTCAATTAAACTTTACTATATTTAATTTTTGAAGGATTCAGAGTATTAAATTTTATATCTGTTCCCATTGAAAACTGATTTTACTGGTTTTAGACAAGTCTAGCTAAGTTTTTGTGGAAGCTTGCAGGTCTTATACAGACAACAAAACTCGTTCAAGCCTTTTCCTTAGATTCCTCCTGTGTTCTACTGTTCCTGGCTTAGAGAGAGGATATACCTACTGTGAGCTGTGGGAAGTACCCAAGTAAGGAAAGAGGTCAAATCTTTCAGAAACAAGAATGAAGGAGAGCCACTGGCTACAGTCATTCTTTAGCATTCATCACTGGCAAAAAACTGAGTTGCCAGGAGTGCTTTATTATATTTCTATTATGTTTGGGAAAAAGTTAATTATTCTTAATATTTAGAGTGATTTTCCTTCCTAACACAACATGGTCAAAATTTATTCTCTGACCTTGTTCCATATAAATACTAATAGTTAAAATAAAGGTAACTTTATTTTCATTCAATCATTTATTCATTAATTCATTTTTTTTTCAATAGGCACTGTCCTACTTGCTGGTGTTACAGCAGTAAAGCCTTTGTAGAGTGTTCATTTTAGTGAGGGAAGAAAGACAACAGATAATTTAAAAATAAAGTACATTCAACATCCATTCATAATAAAACATTAGAAATCTAGGAATAGAAGGGAGCTTTCTTAAGCTAATAAAGACTTTCTATAAAACTGTCCATTGAAAGAATTCCCCTCAAGAACAGGAAGAAAACTACTGAAGGATTTCCCCTGAGGTCAGGAACAAGATATGAGTGTTACTATCACCATCTTTAATGTTTATGGGAGATCCAAGCTAGTGCAATAGGCAAGGAAAAGAAAAAGAATTCATAAAGCTTAGAAAGGAAGAAATAAAATTTTTACTATTCAAAAATTATATGACTGGATAGGTAGAAAATCCAAAAGAATCGATAAACTATAAAATTAATAAGTGAATGTAGCAAGGTTGCTAAATACAAGATCAGTACACAAAATCAATTATATTATTATTATTATACTATCAAAAGAGAAATGGAAAACTTTAAAAAAAGACACCATTTACTATTGCATCAAAAACCCCACCAAGGAATTAATATAAAAACAATAAAGTTGTATCAAGTGTAGTTAATGAGGACCTAAATGTGTTCAAGAATAGGAAGACTCAATATTTAGGATAGCAATTCTCCCCAAACTAATTAATAGATTTAATGTAATTTAAATAAAAATTAAAGGTTTTAAATTTAAATAAAATTTTAAAAAATTTAAATAAAAATTTGAGGTTCTTTGTAGATATTGGTAAGCTGCTTTTAAAATTTACATAAAAATGCAAAGGACCAAGAATTGCCAAGGCAATCTTGAAGAAGATGAACAAACTTAGAGGACTTACAATAGCAGATATTAAAATTAATTATAAAGTTACAGTAAATAAGACAGTATGATGACACAAATGGAACCAATGGACAGGAGAGTACAGAAACAGAGTCCACATATATATGGTCATCTAATTTGCGACAATGATGATACCATGGAACAGTGAGAAAAGGATGGTCTTTTCAATACTTGGTACCAACTTGACATGTTTATGGAAAAAAAGAAGGTATCTTGGCCCTTATCTCACACATACACAAAAATCAATTCCAGATGGATCTCAGATAGATACATTTTAAGCATGTAGGAACATATTTTCATGATCTTGTGGCATGCAGAGATGTCTTTAAAAAGACACAAAAAAAGGAAAAAAAAGATAAATTGGACTACATTAAGATGTTTGTTCATCAAAAAATACCAGTAGGAATGTAAAAAAGATAAACCACACATTAGGAGAAAGTATTTGCAACACAGATAAGGGACAAAGGGCTCATTAAGAGTATATAACGAATTTCTACAAGTCAATAAGTAAAAGCAGACAACTCAATAAAAAAAAACCACTGAGGTATTTCAAAACAGAAGATATCCAAATGGTCAATAAATATATGAAAGAAGCTCAGTTTCACTACTTAGTGAAATGTACATTTAAGTCATACATAATATGATATCTCTACTGCCCACCAGAAAGGCTAAAGTTAAAAAGACAAATAATATTAAATACTGGTGAGAATGTAGAGCAACAGGAAAACTTACATACTGTTGGAAATAAAAACTGGTACAACCACTCTGAAAATCTGTTTGGCATTTTCTACTAAAGCTGATCATAAATGTACCACATAACTAGCAATTCTACTCCTGGTTGATAACCAACAGAAAAGAAGACATATGTCCTCTGAAGGACAGGTACAAAAATGTTCTTAACACAATTATGCAAAAAAAAAGCCAAAGACTGGAAACAACCCAACCATCCACATTGGAGGAATGGAATAAAGAAATTCTGGTAAATTCAAAAAATGGAATACTACAGAACAATGACGATGAAAAAATTACAACTATACACAATGATGTCTGCAAAACCAAAATAATGTTGAACAAAACAAGCTGTATATAGAAGAGTCCATACTATATGATTCCTTTTATACACATCTCAAAGCCAGGCAAACTAATTTATGATATTAGAAGTTAGGATAGTGGTTTTCTTTGAGGGAAGCTAGTGACCAAGGCAGCACAAGGGAGGGGGTGTGTGAGTTTCTGGAAGTATCTCATTCTTGATCTGCATGCTGGTTATGGAGCTCTGTACACTTTGTGAAAATTCATTGAGCACTATACCTATTACTTATGCAGTTTTATATATGTAAATTACAGTTCAGTAGAAAAAAAGCCCATTAAATAATAATATGGTGAATAAACTTTCCAACTATTAACATTTTGTAAAGGTGAAAAAATAATAGGTTAAATGAAATTGAATAATATGAAGAAAATAAAGTAGGGGAGAGACACAGGGAATACGGGAAGGTGTGAAGAAGAGGGGTCATAATTTTAAAAAGAGTGGTCAGAGAGGCTTTAATGAGAATAGTTAATCTCCTTTTTCTTACCTGTATGGTAAAATTTCCCTGAAAATCCCAGGTTGAACGTAAAATTTGTGATTTGTGCACGCAAAAGATTCTGAGTATCAAGCAGGGCCTGAAATACATAATTTTTAAAAATATATCAGGTAGAGCATGGCCTTGAGAAGATATCTTCCTTTAGCATTCAAAAGGTAAAACTACTCCTTTAGACATGAGAGAATTAAATGATGGAAAGTAGTTTCTTTACCACCTTACAACTAGCAAGAAGCTTCTGAGATTACATAAATACATACTTATATTTATCCTTTAGCTGCAATAAATCAGCAAAAAATGTCAGCTAGAAAAAGGAAGTTAAATGAAAAGTTTATTCTTCATGTATCAAAGGAAGCAGTATCTAGTACATAAAATACATCTCCCTTTACCCCTCAGGGACGTAGTTCACCAGTTGTCAAAAGAAGGACATTGTGTTTAAGTGAAACTATGCAAGAACATATATTGAAAGAAACAGATTGTTGTTTTTCAGATATATCTTTGGTCTTCAAAATACAAGACTTTTCAATCTTTAAGTCTTAGATTCCCCAAAGATAGTGATTATTCTTCAAAAATGGATATCATGGTAAAGTAAATCTGTAATTTGCCCTTCCATTGAAAAACAGATAAAACCCCCTACTAATGACAGGTAAAGCCATTTTGAATCAGAGTTTTAATTGTTATATCCTATAAAGTATTTTTCATGCTATGAGTATTTAATGGACTTCTTTTCTTCTCCTTGTCCTCCTTTTCTTTCTCATTCTTATTTAAGTTCACATTCTTGTATTCCTCTCTCCCCCTCCCCCAGACTCTGGTAGTTGAGTGCCCACCTCAGTGAGGCAAAAAGTAACACTATATGGTAGACCTGTAAAGGATCTTAGTCAACAATTCTTTTATACATGAAGAAACTAAGGAAAAATGACTTGCCCATTTTCAAAGATAAAATTAGTGGTGGATCCAAGGTTAAGGATATAGATCACCTGATTCCATATTGGGTACTCTTTTTACTCTACCACACCAAATCTTTCCCCACCCTTCCATAGTACTGCTGGATCCACAGCAAAATCTTTTCTTAATAGTGTAGCTGATATCTGGAAGCTCTGCCCCATCATGTTCACAGTCTCAATGTTTTTTTGGGTATAAACAGATATACATATTATTCAGAGACCCTCTCATGATTGTATGTGTTCAACAGTTATTAGTTGCCATCCCTCTATTATTGATGCTGCTACTATTACTACTCCTAATATGGTTGTTGTTATTGATAGATAATACATATCATCTCTCTGAACTTTTCCCTTCATTTATTAAAGTCGAGACAATTATCTAACTCATAGAATGATGATGAGGAATATTAAAGAGATAATATATATGGGAGTTCTTGATAAATTTTTTTAAAAGTGGCGTAAAATGGATGAAGAAGATGTGGTACATATATACAATGGAATACTATGCAGCCATAAAAAGGAACAAAACTGGGTAATTTGTAGAGACATGGATGGACCTAGAGTGTCATACAGAGTGAAGTCAGAAAGAGAAAAACAAATATTGTATATTAACGCATATACGTGGAATCTAGAAAAATGGTATAGATGACCTTATTTGCCAAGCAGAAATAGAGACACAGACGTAGAGAACAAATATATGGATACCATGGGGGAAACGGGTAGGGTGGGAGGAACTGGGAGATTGGGATTGACACATATACACTATTGATACTATGTATAAAATACACAGCTGATGAGAACATACTGTATAGCACAGGGAACTCTACTTAATGCACTGTGGTGTCCTAACTGGGAGGGAAATTCAAAAGGGAGGGGATATATGTATATGTATGGCTGATTCATTTTGCTGTGCAGTAGAAGCTAACACAACATTGTAAAGCAACTATACTCCAATAAAGGTTAAAAAAATATTATCAGCAATATATTATATATTAATATGTATATAATTATATATTACTGATAATTATATCTATAATTATCTATATCTGTATATCTATAGCTGTATATTATATATATCTCATCTACTTATTTTTTTAATTGAAATATAGTTGGCATACAATATTATGTTAGCTTCAGGAGTATAAAATAGTGATTTGACATTTATACTATGAAATGATCAACACCTGAAGTCTAGCAACCATCTGTCCCCACACAAAGTTGTTACAGTATTACTGGCCATATTCCTTATGCGAAAATTACATCCCCATGACTTATTTATTTTATAATCAGAAGTTTATACTTCTTAATCTCCCTCACGTATTTCACTCATTTCCCCCACACCCCTGCCCTTTGGCAACCACCCATTTGTTCTTAGTATCTACGAGTCTGTTTACATTTTGTTTTGTTTTGTTTTTTAGACTCTATGTATAAGTGAGATCATATGGAATTTATCTTTCTCTGTCTATTTACTTCACTTAGCATAATACTCTCTAGATCCATCCATGCTGTTCCATGGCAAGATTTCACTCTTTTTTACGGCTAATATTCTACCGTATATACATACCACTCTTCTTTATCCATTCATCCATCAATGGACCTTAGGTTGCTTCCATATCTTGGCTATTATAAATAATACTACAATGAACATAGGGGTGCACATATTTTTAAAAATTATTTTATTTATTTATTTTAACATCTTTATTGGAGTATAATTACTTTACAGTGTTGTGTTAGTTTCTGCTGTATAACAAAGTGAATCAGCTATACATATACATATATTCCCATATCCCCCCCCTCTTGCGTCTCCCTCCCACCCTCCCTATCCCACCTCTCTAGGTGGTCACAAAGCACTGAGCTGATCTCCCTGTGCTATGTGGCTGCTTCCCACTAGCTACCTGTTTTACACTTGGTAGTGTATAAATGTCAATGCCACTCTCTCACTTCGTCCCAGCTTACCTTTCCCTCTCCCCGTGTCCTCAAGTCCATTCTCTACATCTGCGTCTTTATTCTTGTCCTGCCCCTAGGTTCTTCAGAACCATTTTGTTTTCTTAGATTCCATATATATGTGTTAGCATATGGTACTTGTTTTTCTCTTTCTGACTTACTTCACTCTGTATGACAGACTCTAGGTCCATCCACCTCACTACAAATAACTCAATTTTGTTTCTTTTTATGGCTGAGTAACATTCCATAGTATATACGTGCCACATCTTCTTTATCCATTCATCTGTCAATGGACACTTAGGTTGCTTCCACGTCCTGGCTATTGTAAATAGAGCTTCAATGAATATTGTGGTACATGACACTTTTTGACTTATGGTTTTCTCAGGGTATATGCCCAGTAGTGGAACTGCTGGGTTGTATGGTAGTTCTATTTTTAGTTTTTTAAGGAAACTAAAAAACTAAAAACTAAAAACGAAAATGAAAAACGAAAACTATTTTTAGTTTTTTAGTTTTTTTTTTAACTGTTCTCCATAGTGGAGAACATTCCCACCAACAGTGCAAGAGGGTTCCCTTTTCTCCACACCCTCTCCAGCATTTATTGTTTGTAAATTTTTTGATGATGGCCATTCTGACCAGTGTGAGGTGATACCTCATTGTAGTTTTGATTTGCATTTCTCTAATGGTTAGTGATGTTGACCATCCTTTCATGTGTTTGTTGGCAATCTGTATATCTTCTTTGGAGAAATGTCTATTTAGGTCTTCTGCCCATTTTTGGATTGGGTTGTTTGTTTTTTTGATATTGAGCTGCGTGAGCTGCTTGTATATTTTGGAGATTAATCCTTTGTCAGTTGCTTCGTTTGCAAATATGTTCTCCCATTCTGAGGGTGGTCTTTTGCACATATGTTTTTGAATTAGTGTTTTTGTTTTCTTTGGGTAAATACTCAGAAGTGAAATTGCTGGATGATATGGCAGTTCTATTTTTAAGTTTTTGAGGAAGCTTCATACTGTTTTCTATAGTGGCTGCACCAATTTACAATCCCACCAATAGTATATGAGGGTTCCCTTTTCTCCATATCCTCTCTAGCACTTGTTATTTCTTGTCATTTTGATGGTAGCTATTCTGACAGACATCTTTTCATGTGTCTGTTGGCCATCTGTATGTCTTCTTTGGAATAATGTCTATTCAGATCCTCTTCCCATTTTTAAATGGATTGGAGTTTTTTTTGGTATGGTATTGAGTTTCATGAATTTTTAATATATTTTGGATATCAAACCCTTATTGGATATGTTATTTACAAATATCTTCTACCATTCAGTAGTCTGCCTTTTCATTTTGTTGATGGTTTTCTTCAAAAAGCTTTTGGTTTGATATAGTACTACTTGTTTCTTTTTATGTTTGTTTTCCTTGCCTGAGGAGATACATCCAAAAAATATTGTTAAGACTGATGTCAAAGAAAGTACTGCCTATGTTTTTTTCTAGAAGTTTTATGGTTTCAGGTCTTACATTTAAGTCTTTAATCCATATTGAGTTTATTTCTGTATATGGTATGAGAAAGTGCTCCAGTTTGATCCTTTTGCATATAGTTTTCCAAGCACCATTTATTAAAGAGGCTGTCTATTCCCCATTTTATATTCTTGTCTCCTTTGTCATAGATTAATTGACCATCTAAGTGTGGTTTATTTCTGTGTTCTCTATTCTGTTCCATTGTTCTATGTGTCTGTTTTTGTGCCAGTACCATAATATTTTGATTACTGTAGCTTTGTAGGACTGCATGAAATTAGGGAGCATGATACCTTCAGCTCTGTTCTTTCTCAAAATTGTTTTGGTTATTTGGGGTTCCACGCAAATTTTAGAGTTATTTGTTCTAGTTCTGTGAAAAATGTCATTGGTTTTTTGATAGGATTTGCACTGAATCGGTAGATTGCCTTGGGTACTCTGGAGATTTTAACAATATTAATTCTTCCAATCCATGAGCACAGTATATCTTTCCATTTGTTTGTGTAATCTTTAATTTCTTTCATCAATATCTTAGTCTTTGGAGTACAAGACTTTTGCCTTCTTGGTTAGGTTTACTCCTAGGTATTTTATTCTTTTTGATGCAATTGTAAAGGGAATCCTTTTCTTAATTTCTCTGATAGTTCATTACTAGTGTCTAGAAATGCAACTGATTTTTGCACTGATTTTGTATCCTGAAACTTTTTTGAATTCATTTATTAGTTATAATAGATTTTTGGTGGAACCTTTAGGGGTTTCTATATAAAGTATCAAACAGTGACAGTTTTGCTTCTTCCTTTCCAATTTGGATTCCTTTTATTCCTTTTTTTTTGTTTAATTGCTGTGGCTCAGACTTCTGATACTATGTTGTGAGAGGGGCATATCTTTGTCTTGTTCCTGATCTTAGAGGAAAAGCTTTTAACCTTCACGGTTGGTTCTGATGTTGGCTGTGGGTTTGTCATATACGGCCTTGATTATGTTGAGGTACATTCCCTCTATAACCGCTTTGTTGAGAGTTTTTATCATAAATGGATGTTGAATTTTGTCACAAGTTTTTTTGGCATCTAGTGAGATGATTATGTGATTTTTATCCTTTATTTTGTTAATGTGGTGTATAACATTGATTGATTTGTGGATTTTGAACCATCCTTCCATCCCTGGTAAAAATCCCGCTCGATTGGGCTTCCCTGGGCAGTGGTTGAGAGTCTGCCTGCTGATGCAGGGGACACGGGTTCGTGCCACGGTCCGGGAAGATCCCACATGCCACGGAGCGGCTAGGCCCGTGAGCCATGACCGCTGAGCCTGCGCGTCCGGAGCCTGTGCTCCACAACGGGAGAGGACACAACAGTGAGAGGCCCGCGTACCACAAAAAAAAAAAAAAAAAATCCTGCTTGATCATGGTGTATGATCTTTTTAATGTATTGTTGAATTCTGTTTGCTAATACTTTTTTAAGATTTTTGCATCTATGTTCATCAGTGATACTGGCGTGTAATATTCCTTTTTTTGTGGTGTCTTTGTCAGGTTTTGGTATCAGGTTGATGCTGGCCTCATAGAATGAATTTAGAAGTGTTCTCTCCTCTTCAGTTTTTTGGAATAGTTCGAAAGAGATGTTAACTCTTCTTTAAATGTTTGGTAGAATTCACCTGTGAAGCCGTCTGGTCCTGGAAATTTTTTTGTTGGAATTTTTTGGATTACTGATTCAATTTCATTACTATTCTGTTCAGATTTTCTATTTCTTCCTGATTCAATCTGTGAGATTATATATTTCTAGGAATATTTCCATTTCTAATAGTTTGCCCAATATGTTGGCATATAGCTGTTCCTAGTAATCTCTTAGGATCCTTTGTATTTCTGTGATGCCAGTTGTACCTTCTCCTCTTTTATTTCTGATTTTATTTATTTGGGCCCTCTCTCTTTTATTCTTGATGAGTGTAGCTAAGGTTCATCAATTTTGTTTATCTTTTCCAAAAAGCAGCTATTAGTTTCATTGATTTTATTCTGTTGTTTTTTTAGTCTCTATTTCATTTATTTCTACTCAGATCTTTATTATTTCCTTCCTTTTACTGATGTTGGGTTTTGTTTGTTCTTCTTTTCCTAGTTCCTTTAGGTGTAAGGTTAGATTGTTTATTTGAGATTTTCTTGTTCCTGGGGTAAGCCTATATCTCTATAAACTTCCCTGTTAGAACTGTTCTGCTGCTTCCCATAGATTTTGGAATGCTGCGATTCCATTGTCATTTATTTCAAGTATTTTTAAATTTCCTCTTTGATTTCTTCAATGACCCATTGGTTGTTTAGTGGCATATTGTTTAGCATTCACATTTTTATTTTTTGTGTTTTTTTCTTTTAGTTGATTTCTAGTCTCAGTATTGTGGTCAGAATGCTTGCTATGATTTCAATTTTCTTAAATTTACTGAGACTTTTTTTGTGGACTAGCATGTGATCTATTCTACAGAAAGTTCCATGTGCTCTTGAAAAGAATGTGTATTCTGCTTTTGGATGGAATGTTCTATATATATATCTATTAAGTCAATTTTATCTAATGTATCATTTAAGGCCAGTGTTTCCTTAGTGATTTTCTGTCTGGATGATCTGTCCATTGTCCCCTACTATTATTGTGTTACTGTCAATTTCTTCCTTTATGTCTGTTAATATATGCTTTATGTATTTAGGTGCTTCTATATACTTACAGGTGTTTGCATATATACTTACAAATGTTATAGCTTTTTGTTGGATTGATCCCTTTATCATTATGTAAGCCCTCCTTTGTCTCTTGTTACAGTCTTTGTTCTAAACTCTATTTTGTCTAATACAAGTATTGCAATCCCAGCTTTCATTTTGTTTCCATTTGCATGGAATATCTTTTTTCATTCCCTCACTGACAGTCTGTGTTTTAAATCTGAAATGAGTCTCTTGTAGGCATATATATTTGGGTCTTGTTTTTTAATCCATTCAACTCTATATCCTTTGATTGGAGCATTTAGTCCCTTTACATTTAAAGTAATTATTGATAGGTATGTATTTATTGCCATTTTTTATTGTTTTCTATTTTTTTTGTAGTTCGTTGTTCTTTTCTTCTTCTCTTGCCCTCTTCCCTTATGATTTGATGACTATTGTTAGTGTTATGTTTGGATTCCTTTCTCCTTATTTTTTATGTATCTATTATAGGTTTTTGGTTTGTGGTTACCATGAGGTTTATATATAACAACATTTATGTATGCTTATTTTAAGCTGATGATCTCTTAAGCTCAAACACCTTCTAACAGCCTTATATTTTTACACCCCCCCCCAGATTTTATGTCTTTGATGTCATATTTTACATCTTTTTATTTTATGTATCCTTTAATTATTGTAGATATAGATTATTGTAGATATAGATCATTTTACTACTTTTGTCTTTTAACCTTCCTACTAGTTTTCATGTGATTAATCCACTACCTTTGCTATGTTTGCTTTTATCAATCATATTTTTCCTTTCATACTTTTCTTATTTCTAGTTGTGGCTTTTTCTTTTCTGCACAGTAAAGTGCCTTTAACATTTCTTGTAAGGCCAGTTTAGCAGTGATGAACTCTTTCAGCATTTGCTCATCTGTAAAACACTTTGTCTCCTTCAACTGTGAACTTTAACCTTAATGGTTAGAATATTCTTGGTTGTAGGTTTTTTCCTTTTGGCATTTTGAATTATCATGCCACTCTCTTCTAGCCTGCAAAGCATCTGCTGAAAAGTCAGCTCATGGTCTTAGGCAGTTTCCCTGTACATAACTAGTTGTTTTTTCTCATGCTGATTTTAAGATTCTCTCTTTAATTTTAGTTAAAATGTGTATTGGTGTGGACCTCTTTGACTTCATCTTCTTGGGGACTCTCTGTGCTTCTTGAAACTGGATGTCTATTTCCTTCCCAGGGTTAGGGATATTTTCAGCTATTTTTCCTTTCTTTTTTTTCTTTAATATTTATTTATTTGGCTGCATCGGGTCTTAGTTGTGGGATCTTCACTGAGGCATGTGGGATCTTTCATTGCAGTGCACGGGCTCTTTGTTGCGGCACGCAGGCTTCTCTCTGGTTGTGGTGCGCAGGATCCTCTCTAGTTGTGGCGTGTGGGCTCCAGAGCATATGGGCTCAGTAGTTGTGGCATGCAGACTCTCCAGTTGTGGTGTGCGGACTCTAGAGCGCACAGGCTTAGTTGCCTCATGGCATGTGGGATCTTAGTTCCCCAACCAGGGATCGAACCCATGTCCCCTGCATTGGAAGGTGGATTCTTAACCACTGGACACCAGGGAAGTCCCCAGCTATTTTTTCTTAAAAAAATGTTTTCTGCTGTCTTCTCGTCTCTTCTTCTTCTGGGACCCTATAATGTGAATGTTAATATGCTTGATATTGTCCCAGAAGTCTCTTAAGCCATTCTTATCAAAACAATTTTTTTCTCTTTTCTGTTTAGCTTGGGTGATTTCCACTACTCTTGTCTTTCCGATTGCTGATCTGTTCTTCTGTATCGTCTAATCTATTGTTGATATCCTCTAGTATATTTTTCATCCCATTTATTGTATTCTTCAGCTCTGATGGGTTCTTTCTTATATTTTCTAATTCTTTCTTGTTTTCACTGTGTTCATCCATTCTTCTCCTGAGATCAGTGAGCATCTTTATGATCATTACCTTGAGCTCTTTATTGGGTATATTGCTTATCTCCATTTTGGTTAATGTTTTTACCTGGGATTTTGTCTTGTTCCATCATATGGAACATATTCCTTCATCTCCTCACTTTGTATAATTCTCTGTTTTTTTTTTTCTATGTATTAGATAGTGGTGTTATGTCTTCCAATCTCGGAGAAGTAGCCTTATGTACAAGACATGTTATGGGGACCAGCAGAAAGTTCCCTGCTGGCCACCTAAGATAGATGTTACAGAGGTGTCTCCTATGTGGGCTGTATGTGTGCCCTTCTGTTGTATCAGGGCCGACTATCGTGGCTATGCTGGTGGGTGGAGCTGGTTCCTGGCCCAGCTGGTTGCCAAGGCCCTGCTGGTGGACAGGGCAAGTCTCCCATGATAATGGGCTAGAAGGTGGATTCCAAAACGGCGCTTGCCAGTGCCCATGTCAGCACTCTACAATGACATCTCAAAGACAGCTGTTGCCAGAGTCTCATGGGGAGTCTCAGCTGCCTTTTGCCTCTCTGGGAGGCTCTCCAATATCAGCCAGTGGTTCTGACCCAGGCACTTCTCAAATTACTGCCTCAACACTGGGACTTGGACTGTGTGAGATTTTGTGGGAGCCCTTTGTGCATGTCCTTTAAACACAGAGTCTCATTATCCTATAGAACTTTGGCTCTCCTGAATGTAAGCTCTGCTGGTTTTCAAAGTCTGACTTTCTAAGGGCTTGTCTTCATAGTGCAGGACCCCTGGGCTGGGGAGCTTGATATGGGGCTCAGACATCTCACTCCTTGGGGAGGGGAGGAACTCCTGTTTGTGGGTCATAAACCAGGGGGTGTGGGTCTTGACTAGATAGCATCTCTGCCCTTCCTACCCATCCTGTTGTAGCTCCTTCTTTATATCTTCAGTTGTGGAAGATCTTTTCTGCTACTCTTCAGGTTGTTCTATAGATAGTTGCTCTGTAGGTAGTTGTAATTTTGGTGTGCCCATGAAAGGAGGTGAGTTCAGGGTCTTCGTACTCCATCATCTTGAGATCTCATTTATTTCTTGAAGATTTTTTCCCCTCATTTTATTTACCTTCAGTATCCTCCTACCCTTCTTTCTCCCCTTCTTCTTGCTTATTTCTTCTACTCAGCTGAATATTCTAGTTGGCTCTTCCTATCTTTCCTTCCCCTTAGATCTTATCTTTCTTCTTCATCCATCTTACTTCATTTCATTCTCTTATTTTCCTCCTTTCAATGGTGAAAATATGTATTCAAAAATCCATCTTAAAATCATTTCTTGTGTGTTCACTGCTTTATTCTTAAAGTTAGAAATTTTTTCTTTTTATCTCCCTGAAAATAAAATTCCCAAACTACACTTGAACTTTACTTTGTGATTCTAGATTGTTTTTTTAAAATTTACATTTACAATATTTAATAGGAAAAACCCCAAACAATCTATCCTATGATTAGACCTCGGAAGCAAATTCAGTACCTGTTAACTAACCTCTAAATCAACTACAATACATTGACTCAAATTATTGAATTAGCTCTGATTTTGCAGGCTTGACTTGGCATTTTACATATTTATTCAATGTTCTGGAAATAAACATTAAAACACATAAAAGATATATTGAAACAGATGGCAGCTACTAATATTATGACTATGTATAGTGAAGAGGGAAGTTTATTTCTAGATAATAATTTATAAAGTTAAGTAGTAATATTTCTTATGTTTTACATTGCTTTTATGAAACAGATTTTGGGAGTGTCTATGAGAACAATGTTATATATTCACCCATTATTTCTGTCTTTTCAAAATATGCTTTTGTGCAGGAAGCTTGAATACTCAGTAATATTCTTTTCTTTTCCCAGTAATATTCTTAAATCATATCCTTTTTGTTAAACTCTTCATTGCTAGAATGTTTTTATTCATCATTATTCTATTTATAACTGGTATAGTCTGTTGTTCCTATGAACATTTATATAAAATGATATAAAATAATACTTTATGTGCAACATGTCTAAAATGCTTTATCCTTTATGTGCAACATGTCTAAAATGCTGTAATAATACCTAAAATCTAATCATAATAATCTAAATCAATATTCCAGTACCAAATTCAGAAAACCACATGTATTCTGGGCAAGCAAACACTCTCTGATATGCAAACTACTTTGGCCATGGAGGAGGTAGCTGATCACTGCCACGTGCAGAGGTATTATTTACTGGTCTCCTCCAATCTAAGAACCCTAAGAACATAGATGTGTACTGTCAGAAATGGTCTGATTATTGAAAAATGGTACTTAAGTGTTCCAAAACTTTGAATATATTTAGCAGGCTAATTCACAATTCTACGTGTCAGTGATTATCTTTAAAATATCACATCTTTTCCTAATTAAAAAAAATTAAAATCACTAATAAATCTACCTCTCAGGATAAATTAATATTATGATGTAATCCCATCCCATTTTTACCAATAACTACATATACCTATGTATATGTAGATATATAGATGTATAAGTGAAATTAGAGCCATAAAGTAAAAATTAGAACTGTATCAATTATGATTAAAAATACAGAGTTTTGAATTTTGCCTTTTCCATTTAACAGTATATCATGAGCTTTCTCCTGTCACATTAACCATCCAAAACCAAAATTTTTAATGGATGCTGAATATTACATCAAATGGATATACTATAATTTATTGAACCGTTTTATACTACTGTTGTACATTTAGATTGTTTAATTTTTTTGTCTAATATAAATACTGCTCTGTGTATCAATACATATATATATATATATATATTTTTTTTTTTTACGGTATGCGGGCCTCTCACTGTTGTGGCCTCTCCCGTTGCGGAGCACAGGCTCCGGACGCGCAGGCTCAGTGGCCACGGCTCACGGGCCCAGCCGCTCCGCGGCATGTGGGATCTTCCCGGACCGGGGCACGAACCCGTGTCCCCTGCATTGGCAGGCGGACTCTCAACCACTGCGCCACCAGGGAAGCCCTCAATACATATTTTTACAGCAAAGGAGTAACCATTTCTGCAGGAGAAAATAATTCTGCTTACTCTTCAGCAAACGGAACAGTTTCTGATTGGTGTCACACACTGAATTCCTAGGATGGTATGGAATTGATTAGGGCTACTCATGGCTGAGAGAAATGCATACTCTGAGATATTACGGTAGGCTGTCTGGATAGCCTCAATGGCACTTTCTTTGAGGTTCCATGAATTTGTGAATGCGGGGTAGGGGTGGGCTGGTAAGAAAGAAAGGAAGAGAATATGGAATACATGGGACCTCCCAGGATCCTCTATCAGCTAGAAAGGGTTATTATGACTTTCCCAGCCTTTCTACTGATCCTCACAACTGCAGCCAACTCAGGGTCCCATCGCCACCCCTGAGAAATGCCAAAAACTACAAAGGATACAAAAGAGAGAAAGACTTAACTGGCACTGTGTATTTTGTGTCACCAAGAGAATAATGACTGAAGATACTAGAATGCTGCAATTCTGAGTCTGAGATAAAGATAATATAACTTTACATTTGTATTATTGCTTATAATTCTCAAAAAGCTTTCACTTATCATCTCACCCGACCTTTACAACAACTTAAGAGAGTCAGGGTAAGCACTATTATTGCCACTTTAAATTTAAGGAAAGTAAGGCTCAGATATGTGAAGTGACTTGCTAAACCCACACAGCAAGTAAGAGGCAGAATAGGGGATTTAAACCCATATTTCCATATGGTATAAGCTGTTTTGTCTAGAGACAAGAAAATGAAAAATATCTTGACTAATATGCTTTCCAAGTATAATATCTTATACAGAAAAGTCTTTCAATTTTTTTTAAGACTATGAAACAGACTTTCCTGTCACAAACCATGTCTTTTAAATCTTCCCACACTAATATTTTTGTATTGCTGAGGAAACATAGTGTGTTTTGTTTGTATGTTTATTTATTGATCTATATTCTCTCCCTCCCTTTCTGTGTGTGTATGAGTATATATTTATGTAACCTTTCTTGCGTATGACTTAGCCTTTCACTTATCTATCACAAAAAAAGCATTTAAAATGGAAGAAGCTTAGACCAAACTGATGAAAGTACAGCATTTATAAGTTCACTCATTTATAGTATAGAGTATAGATTAAGGCTTGATATCCTGAGAGTCAACGTCTTAAAAGTTCTCTATTGTGATTTTCCACAAGCAAGATTGTCTTTCACATTGACATGAAATGTGATTTTCTGTCCTCAGGCCAAGCTGGTAGGCAGATTGCTTTTATGTAATTCCTGTGAAGCTGGCAGGAGGTGACTCATATACATAAATGCCTCTTTCAATCAGGAAGAAGGTGTCAGAGGGCGGGTGGGTGGTGTCTGAATGACTAAGTTTTAAGATGTTGGGGTACTGAAAAAAATCTCCTAAAATGAGAGTTTCTAGGGAGATGCACACATGAGGATCTGGATCACGTCAATGAATCAAAGGAGAACTTTGAAAAGATTTTACTACATTGTTTGAATCTCAGTCTTTACTTCATAACTCAGTGAAAAGAGAAATTCCCTCAACTACTCATAAATTAAAAATAGCGCAGATTTTAAACAAGCTCTTGGAATGAGACTTGATTCCAAGAGGCTCAAATTGAAATATTAAGTACATTGTATGAAAGGGACAGAGGAGTTATGGGTATGAAAAAGTCACGAGAAAGTCACAGAAATTCTTAGAAATAGCCACAGTAGAGGAAGAGTACGTTCCTGAGAAAATAAGTGACTACTCACTATCTCATTCAAGTAAAATCAAACTTTCCTACAGATGGTAGTGCTATGGAACAGAATAAAAGTCTCTGTTGAAATCCCTGAAAGGATTTCAGATAAATGCGAAGTAACAGTATGGCCAAGTATCTAGGTGGTAGTCCATAATAGCCGATGTTCTCAGTAAACGCTCAGTGGAACAGATAAAAGCCAATACAGTAATTGAACTCCTAGGGAAAGCTGAACAGGTTGACAGAGTGAAATTCTTCATTTCATGGCTTTATGTTCTGGTTTTCTCACAAGGCCATGTTATGTATCTGTTGTTTTTTCCTCTAAAAAATTTATAGGGGGGCAGAGCAGAAAACAACAAGGGCGGCGCATGTACGAAGTTGTTGACAGGAACCAAGAGCGATCAGTGTGAGTGGGAGTAGGATCCTGGATTAAACAACGTTACCAACAAAAGGCTGCAATGCTTTTTTCACTCACTTATCACTCTGTGTGTTATGCTGGTTCACTGGCTTTCCCTATATTATAACATCCATTTATTATTTTCAGGGACTATATAACTACTTTCAATTATAGCACCAGAACAGTTTCTATTAGTACTTTTCCCACCTTCATATCTGTTAAGATTATATATGAATTCTAAATTTCTTTGGTAGTTCTGGACTGTTGTCTAAACTTTTCTAACAGACTTTTCAAAAATTTTATTTTGAAGTTTTCTTGAAGTGGTGAATTTCTGAGAGAGCTCAAAGTATTATTGCAGAAGACTTTGGATATGGTCCACTACTGTCAATAAAGATTTCAGAAAATACAGAACCTTAATTCTGCAGCAAATCTATAGCAAACTTTATTCCAGTGTTAAGAAGCAATCATTATTTTCCACAGCCTGATTTTTATATGAGTTGCTTTAAAAAATGTATAATCGATTTTCCGTGCAGGGTTGCTAAGAAAAAACTTTCTATGGAACTCTTAAAAAAGCAGTTGACCTTTGTTTGTTTTAGTGTAGCATTAGGAGTCTATCTTCTAGAGTTAAAAGTGAGTTTGTATGATTTACCTGAATGAGGGTTTTGTTATTATTGCAGGCTTATCATAATTTACTTTTATAATTTCTGTTTAATGTAATGGCTCTTAAAAAAGCCAACATACTACAGAAGTTGTCATGCTTGCATTTCTCAAAAATGTCACACGGTCATTAAGATTTCTGAGAGGATTTGAAAATGACCCAAACCAGGAATCATATATTCAAAACGACTGAGAAAAACATGTTGATTGAGCCTATGAATCTGGCAGTAGGCCATGGTACAAAAAGTGGCATTTAGGCCACAAGTCCAGCTCAAACCTAGCAGGTTGCATATATTATTGTTCCTAAAGATAGGGAGATAGTTGGGGGAAGTAAGATCGAATAGTTAAAACTTAAAAAGGCACAGAGTCAGACTAGTCATACAGGGGTTTACCCCTGCTCTTCCATTTACAAGCGGTATGACCTTGATAAGTCTGAGTCGCAGTCTACTTTTTTGTAAAATCATACCTCCTTTATGAAAACGCAATGAAGAATGATTGAAACAATTCATGGAAGCACTAGATCAAATAATCAACCTTGGGGAGGGATAAATTAGGAGTTTGGGAATAACACATACACACTACTATATACTTATAAAATAGTTAACCAACAAAGACCTACTGTATAGCACAGGGAACTATACTCAATATTCTGTAATAACCTATAAGTGGAAAGAATCTGAAAAATAATATACATATAAAAGAATATATATATATATAAAAGGGAATCACTTTGCTGCACACCTGAAACACAACACTGTAAATCAATTATACTTCAATTAAAAAAAACCCCCAAAAAATCCCCGCAAAACAAATAAAAACAAATAATTAACCTAAAACACATAACAGGTCTTCAAAAATGCTAGTTCCTTTTTTCTCTCCCTATTCCCGATAAATGCTTCAACAACAACAAAAGGCAAAGCAGCACCCCCAAGATACATTTGGAAGTGGGTCCAATGGTGTTAGTGTAGTGAAGGAGGTGTTTTAAGTACCTCTCATCAAACTGCATTTATAGCCAGTTCTAATTAAAGCTAACATTTATTGAGCAATGGGCACTTAATGTTTACTAGGCTCTGTGCTAAGGATGGACAATCTCACGTAACCTATTCAGTAACTCATTGTTATTGGATTATCTCAATCTATTCAACAAGTAGATACTATTAATTCATTACACACATAAGGAAACTGAGGCACACAGAGGTTAAGTAAATTAAGCAGAAATTAAAAACTGAATTTTAGGGCTTCCCTGGTGGCGCAGTGGTTGAGAGTCCGCCTGCCGATGCAGGGGACACGGGTTCGTGCCCCGGTCCGGGAAGATCCCACATGCCACGGAGCAGCTGGGCCCGTGAGCCATGGCCGCTGAGCCTGTGCGTCCGGGGCCTGTGCTCCGCAACGGGAGAGGCCACAACAGTGAGAGGCCCGCATACCGCAGGAAAAACAAAAAAACCTGAATTTTAATTTAGTTTAAAAAAAGAATATGGGGTATTCCTTTGCAAGAGGACTTATGTGATTTGGGAATTATATGTTCATAGCACTAAATCCACCTTAACGTTAAAAGCATGTATTGAAAACATTAATAAAATGTAACACAAGTCCATGAAGAAAAGCTTCATGGTGTTGGAAGACAATTCTCCATGGTATTCTTGCATGCCTGCATGTCTTGTGAGCAGAGGCATTGACTGCCCTTGCTTGGAGCTGTCTTTTCAAGAACAGACAGCTTTGTAAAACAGAGATAGTATCTTCCTTCAGAGCAAAGGGCAAGTTGCTTACTTTCCAGTATAAACAAGATCTTATCTACCCCCCCCACCCCCCCGCCGTGCCATGCAAAGGTCACGCAGGATACCACCCATTATAAAAGATTCAGGTTCCTCAACATTAGGGTTCCTCTCCTGTAATGCAACCCACTGCATGTGCAGGTGTGAATCAACTAGACCTTTTCACATCACCCTGTAGGAAGTGGGACTTGGAGAACCAGCTCAAATGTGATACTCAGGCTGTTACTATTGCTGTGAGTAATAATTTACTTTCTCTCTGACTCAGAAATCTTGTACCTTCTTAGCATCCCTGAGACTGTGGCAGGCTGACTTGCTGGCTTGCAAACAGGATGAAATCTCTGACCCTTCCTAGTTCTTAACAAATGGAGAAGGGAAAATTGTAAACATGCAAGGACAGGAAAAGATCCAGTTTATTTAAGGTGCTATCTAAAGCAACTAAACAAGGATGTACGTGGGAAAAATAATCATTCCGGAAGGCCATGTTTCACGATGAACCAGAGGGGCTTTGGGATAGAAATGTGTGTGTGTGTGCATACAGAAAAACAGGAAAGGGCAAAGAAAACATATTGCCTGAAACCATGGAAAACTAATAAATATACATGACTGTAAACAGCTTTCTAAAGACAGGTACACTGTGCTGCACATGATTTATATGTTTGCTCCTGGCTTAAAAATGAGTGCCAGTACTGGATTCACAAAAGCTGTTAAATTCTTCTGAGGTTCAAAGCTGCAGGAAATAGTTTAATATCTGTATTCTCATGAAGCCAGTAGGCTGGTTTATAACTTTACGCAACTATTTTTTCTGGCAAATTGAGCGGAGAAAGAAGGGTTAATTTACTATGAATTATAATTCATAGTTAATAAATTGTTAACAGGCAACAGTAAGTAAAGCTTAATGGGGATATAGCAAAGAGGCATTTTTTTCACTTTAATTGTACTTCATTAACAGAGTTCATCCTCTGGGGGGCAGGCAATAATGAGACCATAACAGGCCTTGACTGTGGATCTTGCTAAGTCTGTTTTAAAGAAACAAACAACCTAATTTAAAAATGGGCAGAAGGGCTTCCCTGGTGGCGCAGTGGTTGAGAGTCCGCCTGCTGATGCAGGGGACGCGGGTTCGTGCCCTGGTCCAGGAAGATCCCACATGCCGCGGAGCAGCTAGGCCTGTGAGCCATGGCCGCTGAGCCTGCGCGTCCGGAGCCTGTGCTCCGCAACAGGAGAGGCAACAACAGTGAGAGGCCCACGTACCGCAAAAAAAAAAAAAAAAAAAAATGGGCAGAAGACCTGAATAGACATTTTTCCAAAGAGGAAATACAGATGGTCAACAGGCACATGAAAAGATGCTCAACATCACTAATCATCAGGTAAATGCAAATCAAAAGCACAATGAGATACCACCTCACACCTGTCAGAATGGCTATCATCAAAAGGAACATAAATAACGAATGTCGCAAGGATGTGGAACCCTTGTACACTGTTGATGGGAATGTAAATTGGTGCAGCCACTGTGGAAAACATTATGGAGGTTTCTCAAAAAACTAAAAATAGAGCTACCATATGACCCAGCAATTCCACTCCTAGGTATATATCTGAAGAAAACAAAAACACCAATTTGAAAAGATACATGCACCCCAATGTTCATAGCAGCATTATTTACAATTGCCAAGATATGGCAACAACCTAAGTGTACATCAACAGATGAATGGATAAAGAAGACGTGGTATACATATACAACAGAATACTACTCAACCATAAAAAGAATGAAAATTTGCCATTTGCAGCAACATGGATGGACTTGGAGGATATTATGCTAAGTGAAATAAGTCAGACAGGGAAAGACAAATACCGTACATTATCACTTATAAGTGGAATCTAAAAAGTACAACTAGTGACTAAAACAAAAGAGAAGCAGACTCACAGATATAGAGAACAAACTAGTGGTTACCAGTGGGGAGAGGGAAGGGGGAGGGGCAATATAGCAGTAGGGGATTAAGAGGTACAAACTATAATGTACAAAATAAGCTACAAGGACATACTGTATAACATGGGGAATATAGCCAATATTTTATGATAACTATAAATGGAGTATAACCTTAAAAAATTGTGAATTACTCTGTTGTACACCTGTAACTTACATGATATTGTACATCAACTATACTTCAAGTGAAAAAAACCAACCAAACCAAACCAAACCAAAACAAAAAAAGCAACAAATTACTGGCCAGCACAGATGTAGCTCTTAACCCCAGCTGCAATTTTCTGCAAGCCAGACAAGTGCAAGGTGCTGAGGAGGTGGTTCAAGATGGCAGCATAGTAAGATCCTGAACTCACCTCCTCCCACAGACACACCAAGTCTACGGCTACATATGGAATAATTCCCTCTGAAAAAGACCTGAAAACTAGCTGAACTGTTCCGCAACAAAGGATAAAAGAGCCACACTGAGATGGGTAGGAGAAAGAGAGATGCAGTCTCACCAAATGTGCCCCTCTCCCATCCAGTGCAGCAACCTACAGCTGGGAGGGAGCTCACAAAAATGGCACTTCTTGAGGAGCCAGAGGTTTGTGCCACATGTCAGGCACCCCAACCCTTGGGATCTGCACTGGAAAGACAAGCCCCCCAAACATCTGGCTTTTAAAACCAACAAGGTTTATGTCCTAGAACCCCACAGAGCTGTAGGGAACTGAGATTCTGCTTTTAAAGTGCTCATGCACAGACTTACTGGCCCCAGGACCCAGCACAAAAGCAGCAGTTTGAAAAGCACCTAGATCACATGTGAAAGAGATTCATTTGCTAATCTTAAAGCATCTGTTGGAGGGGCAGGGCCTGGAGTGACTCTCCCTGGGCACTGGCAGGTGTCATTTGTTCACTCTCTTTCTTCCTTGCTAGCTCTGGCGGGCATGTAGTCACAGCTCTCTAGGCTGCCCCACTAAAGCCAGCAAGCATGCCCCGCCCCTGAGCTCTCCTGCTCTTGCTAAAACTGGCTGGTTATGTCCCAGCCTTGTGTTTTCCCACTGCCTTGATAAAACTGGCAGGCATGCCCCAGCCCTGTACTCTCCTGCTGCCTTGCTAAAGCCAACAGGCAAGTGCAGGCCACACATGGGACACCCCTTGAACATCAGGTTGACCTAATAGATATATATGAAACATTCTATCCAAAAGCAACAGAATACACATTGTATCTTCTCAAGTACACATGGAACATTCTCCAGGATAGATCATATGCTCAGCCACAAAACAAGTCTAAATAAATTTAAGAAGACTGAAATCATATAAAGCATCTTTTCCAACCACAATACTATGAAACTAAAAATCAATTACAGAAAGAAAACTGGAAAAATCACAAATATGTGGAGATTAAACAACATGCTACTGAACAACCAATGTGTTAATGAAGAAATCAAAGGAGAAATGAAAAAATGCCTTGAGACAAATGAAAAATACAACACACCAAAATCTCTGGAATGCAGCAAAAACAGTTCTAAGAAGGACTGTCATAGCAATACAGGCCTATCTCAAGAAACTAGAAAAATCTCAAATAAACAAATTAACTTTACACCTAAAAAAACTAGAAAAAGAAGAACAAATGAAGTGCAAAGTTAGCAGAAGGAAGGAAATAACTAAAATCAGATTGTAAACAAATAGAGACTAGAAAGACAGTAGAAAAGATCAATGAAACTAAGAGCTGGTTCTTTGAAAAGAAACAAAATTGACAAACATTTAGTGAGACTCACTAAGAAAAAAAGAGAGAAGGCTCAAATAAATAAAATCAGAAATGAAAGAGGAGAAGTTACAACTGATACCAATAAATTACAAAGGATCATAAGAGACTACTATGAACAATTATAGGCCAACAAATTGGACAACCTAGAAGAAATGAAAAAATTTTTAGAAACATACAATCTTCCAAGACTGAATCACGAAGAAATAGAAAATTTGAAATGACTGATTGCTAGTAAGAAGACTGAATCAGTAATCAAAACATCCCAACAAACAAAAGTCCAGGACCAGATGGTTTCACTGGTGAAGTATACCAAACATTCAAAGCAGATTTAATACCTTTCCTTCTCAAACTCTTCAAAAAGCTGCAGAAGAGGGAATGCTTTCAAAACTTATTTTATGAGGCCAGCATTACCCTGATACAAAAACCAGACAAGGACACCACCAAAAAAGAAAATTACAGGCCAATATCTCTGATGAACATACATGCAAAAATCTCCAACAAAAATATTAGCAAACCAAAGAATACAACAATACATTAAAAGGATCATACACCCTGATCAAGTGGGATTTTTACCAGGGATGCAAGGATGGTTCAACATTCACAAATCAGTCAATGTGATACACCACATTAACAAAATAAAGGATAAAAGTCATGTGATTATCTCAATAGATGCAGAAAAATGTTGACAAAATTCAACATCCATTTATGATAAAAACTCTCAACAAAGTGGATATACTCAATGGTGAGAAGCTGGAAGCCTTTCCTCTAATATCAGGAGCAAGACAAGGATGTCCAGTCCCACCACTTTTATTCAACATAGGATTGAAAGTCCCAGCCAGAACAATTAGGTGAGGAAAAAAAAAAATGTCATCTAAATTGGAAAGGAAGAAGTAAAGCTGTTACTCTTTGCCAGTGACATATATATAGACAACCCTAATGACTCCATCAAAAAACTGTTAGAATAAATGAATTCAGTAAAGTTGCAGGATATAAAATTGACACACAAAAATCTATTGTATTTCTATACACTAATAATGAACTATCAGAAAGAGAAATAAAGGAAACAATTCCCTTTGCAATTGCATCAAAAGAATAAAATCCTAGTAATAAATTTAACCAGGGAGATAAAAGACCTGTACATTGAAAACTACAAGATGTTAGTGAAAGAAAGTGAAGAAGACACAAATAAATGGAAAGTCTGTGCTCATGGATTGGAAAAATTAAAATTGTTTACATGTCCACACTACCCAAAGCAATCTAAAGATTCAGTGCAATTCCTATCAAAATTCCAATGGAATTTTTCAAACAAAGAGAGCAGACAACTCTAAAATTTATATGGAACCACAAAAGACTCTAAATAGCCAAAGCAATCTTGAGAAAGAACAAAGTTGGTGGTGTCATGCTCCCTTATTTCAAACTATATTACAAAGCTATAGTAATCAAAACAGTATGGTATTCCATAAGCACAGACACATAGATAAATGGAATAGAATGGAGAGCCCAGAAATAAACCCACCCATATATGGTGAATTAATTTACAACAAAGGAGCTAAAAATATACAATGGGGAAAGGAAAGTGTCTTCAATAAATGGTGTTGGAAATGAACATTGACATGCAAAGGAATGAAATTAGACTAATATTTTACATCACTCACAAAAATTAACTCAAAATGGTTAAGGACTTGCATGTAAGACCTGAAACCATAAAGTTCCTAGAAGAAAACAGGTGGTAAGCTCCTTGACATTGGTCTTGCTGATGATTTTTTTGGATTTGATTCCAAATGTGAAGGCAACAAAAGCAAAAGTAAGCAAGTGGGACTACATCAAACTAAAAGGCTTCTGCACAGCAAAGGAAACCATAAACAAAATGAAAAGGTAACCTACTGAATGGAAGAAAATATTTGCAAATTATATACCTGATAAGGGGTGCATATCCAAAATATATAAAGAACACATACAACACTATAACAAACAAAAAATCACTAAAAACAACCCAATTAAAAAACAGAGGATCTGGGCTTCCCTGGTGGCGCAGTGGTTGAGAGTCCGCCTGCCGATGCAGGGGACATGGGTTCGTGCCCCGGTCCGGGAAGATCCCACATGCCGCAGAGCGGCTGGGCCCGTGAGCCATGGCCACTGAGCCTGCGCGTCCGGAGCCTGTGCTCCGCAACGGGAGAGGCCACAACAGTGAGAGGCCCGTGTACCGCAAAAGAACAAAACAAAACAAAACAAAAAACCAGAGGATCTGAATAGACATTTTTCCAAAGAAGACATACAGATGGCCAATAGGCACATGAAAATATGCTCAATATCGCTAATTATTAGAGAAATGCAAATCAAAACTACAATGAGGTATCACCTCACACCGGTCAGAATGGCCATCATCAAAAAGTCTACAGATAATAAATGCTGGAGAGGGTGTGGAGAAAATGGAACCCGCCTACACTCTTGGTGGGAATGTAAGTTGCTGCAGCCGCTATGGAAAACAGTATGGAGATTCCTTAAAAAACTAAAAATAGAGCTACCATATGATCCTGCAATCCCACTACTGGGCATATATCCAGACAAAACTATGGTTCGAAAAGATATTACATGCACCCAAATATTCATAGCAGCACTATTTACAATAGCCAATACATGGAAGCAACCTAATATCCATCAACAGATGAATGGATAAAGAAGATGTGATATATATATTTACAAAATATATAAACTTATATATTTTATAAAAATATACATTTACAAAATATATAAACTTATATATTTTGTAAATATATATATTTGTAAATAACTTATATGAACTTATTTACAAAACAGAAATGGACTCACAGATGTGGAGGGCAGGCTTGTGGTTACCAAAGGGAATAGTGGGAGGGGGGGATAGATGGATTGGGAGTTTGGGATTGGCATATACACAGTGCTATATATGGGGTGGGTAAGCAGCAGGGATCTGCTGTGTAGCACAGGGAGTTACACTCAGTGTCTTGTGGTAGCCTACAATGGAAAAGAATAAAACAAAAGGAAAAAAAAGCACAAATTACTACACACGTAACAAGTCTCACTTGTTACATATGAAAGATCTTGTCATATATATATATATTTGATTTAGAAATGAGTAAATTTATTTATGTAAAACTAAACAGCACATTTTTATAATTCAATGTACTTTTATATCTACAGATAACACATAATATACTACTTGCATGCATCATTTAAAAAAAAACTGCATTTTATATGTACGTAATTGTGATGAATACGGAGAATAATGAATGCATAAGTGCAAAAAACCTTCCATAAGGTTTTAAAAAAAATATATAAGGCAGTATAATTTTTTTTAATATTAATGAATTAGATTTTAATTATAACCATGAATAAATCTCAAAAATATAGTATTTAGTGAAGAAATTGCAGAATGATTAATAGACGATGATACCATTCATATAAAATCTAAAAAGAAAAAATAATATGTTGTTTATATATATATATACATACATAGTAGAAAATATAAAAGCTTGTTTGGGAATGATACACACCATCTTCAGGACAGTGGTTACCTCTGGGGGGAATGAGGAAGAAGGGGAAAGGAATTGGGGGGGTGCTTTTCCCTGTATCTGAAATATTTTATTTCTTCCACAGTAACAACAAAAAGATTTAAATCAGATACAGCAAAAAGGTAATATCTGTTTAAGATGTTGAGTACTTGAATATGCCAAATTATTTTCTTTATAGTTTAAAAAGTTAAAGAAATGCCTATTCACTGTAGAATTAAGAATGAAATAAAACTCACATGCAATCTCACCATAGTGAGATTTAAATCTAACTGACTGAAACAAGTTCCAAACCTTTATCAGAGGCCATTCTCAGTTAAGCGATACTGTGTTTAAGGGCTGTCAAGTTGAATTAGTTTTTAGAAGATAAGGCAGTATAATTTGTAGGAGAGAAAAGGAAATCAACATGTGAGTATGCAAAGCACAGTCTCCTTTAAACTTCTTCAAATTTTATTAGGTAGGTATTATCATCATCCCTACTTTAACGATGAGGCGACTGGGGTTCAGAAAGGTTGAGTAACTTGTTCAGGTCTCACGACTTGCATGGATCTGAGATTTGAGCACACGTTTGCTTTAGTCCAAAACCTCATTATCTTTTCATTTTAAATCTCTTCCTTATGCAATAGAGAAAGGTAGGTTCTAGGAAGATACATTTATTCATGAGCCTGGATTCCTGTTTGGTTTTCCAAAGGGGTCATATTTCTTTTTTTTTCAATTAAACTCTTTCAGTTAATGTTCTTCCTTAGAGCAAAAAATTCATGTCCTCAGCAACCAGTAGTTCATATGGTAAGATGGAAAAGACAAATTATTCATTATAATTCTTTAAATATCTGATATCCAAGAGACATTTATTGAGAGCGCCTTTGTGTATTACTCTGTAGTAGGGACAGAGAAGGACATGAAAAATGTATGCCAGGGCTTCCCTGGTGGCGCAGTCGTTGAGAGTCTGCCTGCCAATGCAGGGGACACGGGTTCGAACCCTGGTCTGGGAAGATCCCACATGCCGCGGAGCAACTGGGCCCGTGAGCCACAATTACTGGGCCTGCGCGTCTGGAGCCTGTGCTCCGCAACAAGAGAGGCCGCGATAGTGAGAGGCCTGCGCACCGCGATGAAGAGTGGCCCCCGCTCACCGCAACTGGAGAAAGCCCTCACACAGAAACGAAGACCCAATGCAGCCAAAAAAAAAAAAAAAAAAAAAAAAAAAAAATGTATGCCAGATAATCTTACCATGAGGAGCCTATAATCTGATGGAAAAGCATACATGTGAAATGGGAAATGGAGGACAGTTTGTGATCCAGAATGAGACTTTTATGAGTTAATTTAGGAAAAAGATGTATCTAAAAATAACAAGTGAGATAGAATTCATTCAGACTCTCAGCCATTTCTCTGACATCTAAATTTATCAGAGCTGTGACCTTAATGGTGAAGCAGCCCAGGGCGGGTCCTGTTTTATTCTTTTCTCTACTGTCTTTTCCTAGGTGATTTCATCCAGTGCCAGGACTTTAAACGCCATCAATATACTAATCAGCTCTCGATTTATATCTTTCCGCCTGACCTCTCCCTGAACTCTAAGCCTGCATGCCCAACCTCCTGCACATCTCTGCTTGGACACCTAAAAAACATCGTAAACAAGTCCGAAAGAGAGCTCTTAATTTTTCTCCCTTAATAGTAACTAACACCAGGAGACAGGCACTGTCCTAAGTGCTTATAATTATTTAATTAAATTATTTAGTTATTTAATCCTTCGGGCACATCTATGAGATGGGTGCTATGATGGGTCTAATTTTACCCAAAAGGAAACTGAGGCACAGAGGCTAATTAATTATCCAAAGCTAGTAGTGATGAAGATGCGATTCCAGCTCAGCCTGTGTCCACAGTGCCTGCCCTCACAGCCACTGCAGGATACTCCTCTTCTCTCTGTGGTCCCCAACTCAGGGTACATACCACTGTCAAGCCAAAATCTTAGGAGTTATCCTTGATTCAACCCTTTCTTAAAGCTCCCCACATACCATCCACCGGCAAGTTCTTTCAGTGATATCTCCAAAATAGATCTCAAACCTGCTGTTTTCTTACCATCTTTCTTTCTTTTTTTTTTTTGCGGTACATGGGCCTCTCACTGCTGTGGCCTCTCCCGTTGCGGAGCACAGGCTCCGGACGCGCAGGCTCAGCGGCCATGGCTCACAGGCCCAGCCGCTCCGTGCCATGTGGGATCTTCCCAGACCGGGGCACGAACCCGTGTCCCCTGCACCGGCAGGCAGACTCTCAACCACTGCGCCACCAGGGAAACCCCTTACCATCTTTCTTACCACCATTAGTACTCGGCTGTCTGGCAGCGGCCACCTACCTGGGTTCTCACCTTTATTTTTCTACAGTCCATTCTCCATACAGCCAGTATGATTTTTTTTTTTAAACCTAAATCTTACCTTATTACTATGCCAAAGATCTCCAATGGCTGCTCCATGAAATTAGAATAAAACCCAAGCTCCTCTTGAGGAGGAAGGCAGGGGCCTACCTTTCTGAACTAATCTCACGGCAGGCTCCTTCATGGCCACTGTGCTCCACTCACACTGGCCTCCCTTTTCTCCCTCTTGACCACACGCAGCTTGTTCCACAGCATCCTCTGCATGGAATTCTCTTACCCTGGGTCTTTGATTCATTCCTCTTTCAGGTCTCAGTTCAAATATTACATCAGAGATGATTTTCCTATCCAGCTTCTCCCAAATCAGAGCTCTCTTTGTACCCTCCCTGCCCGCCTCCAGCCCCCGCACCTTCCACCACTCTTGGTCTCACAGAACCTGTTTTATTTTTTTCATAGCTCTCTTATCTCTACCTGAGATTATTTGTTCATTTGTATACGTGTTTATTGTCTGTTTCTCCTCATCAGAGAGATAAGATGTACATGGGCAGCGAACTTGTCTGTCTTGGCCACCACTACATCACCAGCTCCTAAAAGAATGCCTGGCACATAGTAGACACCAATCAATATTTTTTGAGTGGATAACCAAAAATGCTCTCATTTTCCTCTAGCTGATTTTGTATCTCTCAGGTATTTAGAAGAACTAATTTTACTCATTTTAGAATTTTATCCCAAATGCTGCTCAAATATTCTCTCCTAGTGCATGGTGTGTTCATAGTAAAAAATAGCTTAAATTTATTGAGGGTCTAGTGAAATTAGGCATTTGACATACACTGTCATCCTCACAGGTGGCAAACATGCTGTGAAGTAGGTATTGTTCTCATTTTAAAGATATGGAAACTGATGATGAGAGAGATTAAGAGACTTGCCCTGGGTTACTCAGCTAGAAAGGGACAGAGTTGAGATATGGACCCAGGCTGATTTGTCTGACTTTAGGTCCCAAGCTATTTTCAACAGGAATATTATGTTCAGCTATGCAACTTACAAGAAAAAGTAAATAATCAGAAAGATGAAATGATAACAAGTTTTTCAGTCTATGAAAATGTGAAAGCCAAGAGGAGAATGGTTGAGGTCTACAAATGGTTGAGATTGAACAGAATGATCAAAGATTTCATAAGAGCTCGGTGCTGGGAAATTTATTTCACATTAAGAGTAAGCTTACAGGGACTTCCCTGGTGGCACAGTGGTTAAGAATCCGCCTGCCAATGCAGGGAACACGGGTTTGAGCCCTGGTCCGGGAAGATCCCACATGCCATAGAGCAACTAAGCCTGTGCGCCACAACTACTGAGCCTGTGCTCTAGAGCCCGTGAGTCGCAACTACTGAGCCCACACACCACAACTACTTAAGCCCGTGCACCTAGAACCCATGCTCCGCAACAAGAGAAGCCACTGCAGTGAGAAGCCCGTGCGCGGCAACAAAGAGTAGCCCCTCTCGCTGCAATTAGAGAAAGCCCGTGCGCAACAACGAAGACCCAACACAGCCACAAAAAAAATTTATTAAAAAAAAAAAAAGTGGGCTTCCCTGGTGGCACAGTGGCTGAGAGTCTGCCTGCCGATGCAGGGGACATGGGTTCATGCCCCGGTCCGGGAAGATTCCACATGCTGCGGAGCGGCTGGGCCCGTGAACCATGGCCGCTGAGCCTGCGCGTCCGGATGCAACGGGAAAGGCCACAACAGTGAGAGGCCCGCGTACCGCAAAAAAAAAAAAAAAGTAAGCTTACAGAATGTACTACAATAACAGATGGTAAGAGTAATTATACAAATATCTTAAATGTTATAAATGTATAGTAAGTTATTCAGGGAAACCAGAGTGTCTTGGAATTATATCTCTCACCTGAAGAGGCAGAAGTGTATGGAATGTGAAATAAAAGGAAAAATGATAACTGACTAGAGAGACCTATAAATATAGGGAAAGTAAATCCTCCCTTTAATTACATGAATGAATGAAAGTAACTTATGACATGTTAAATTGGGGGAAAAAAGGGAGAGACTATCACCTGGTATCTGTCTTTTTCTTTGTGAAGAGATAGTATGCTACAGATCAATAACAAAAATAAACACCTTAACGGAAAACTAGATAAAAGGTAATTCCCAAAAGAGAAATGCAAATGGGCAATAAAAATATGTGACCAAGTTAATCTGCTTTCACAATTAAATGAAGATAAAAATTTTAAAATTAATGAAATAAAATTTTTTACCTATCAGATTTTCAAACATTAAAGAATGACTAAATTCAGTGTGTAGTGGGACTTAGGGGAGACTAATTTTTTGCTTTCTTCTTTATAGTTTTCTACATTGTTTGATTGTTTTTATTACAAAGTGCATGTATTATTTACATATTTGAAAACGAAGAAAATTTATTTTTGTTTTGGACAAAATGAACAAACAAGCCTAGCCCACTCGAGCTGTAGTTTATTAGAGACAAATGTTTAAAGCTTCCTAAGAAGCTTTAAAGCTTTTCTACATTCAAAAATATTCCACTTCTTCATGATTTTTAAAAATCATCTGGTGGGGTACCTCTGTTCCACCTATAATTCAGCCCAAACCTTTGTGATTTCTCTGATATCGTATTATACGCACATTCACTTAGACTTGAAACACAAAGAATATATCTCACACTTCTCTCTCTCTCTCTCTCTCTCTCTCCCCCCCACCCCACTTCCTGTCTTTCTTTGGTCCTTTTTCCCTCTCTCCTCTTCCCTTCCTCCCCAAAATACCACTTATCCTACTTCTTGTAAAACTCTTGCTTATGGCGCTCTTTGCCTCTGGAGTCCTTCTTCCTGAAAGATCACAGAAGCAATGTACCTCTCATTACTTTACTTTGTTAAAATTATCCATTGTCTTCTTACTAGGCCATACTAAGCCATCCATTTATTGGAATCACTTCCTCAAATCCTCTGCTTCTTGTGCCTCCATGTAAAATCTACTTTATTCAACTCCACAAGAAGTTTCACATGTATACACATTGGCTAAAGTATTGTTGAACAGTCTTGATGTATGGCTCAAAAATAAGTGAAAATAAGAACTCTTCCAGCATTAGGTTGAAATCAGTCACAAAGCTATTAATTCTATTATGACCTCTTTCCATTATATATATGCTTATATAGAGAGAGTTATTATAAATATTTTTATACAAAATTATTTTAACATGCTTTCTTCACAGAAAGATAATAGGACCCATGTCTTTGTATTTTGCAGTAATATTGAATGCAGTTTTTTTAAACCAGTATTTCCCCAAACTTGCATGTCTGCCATCTATATTAGAATCATCTAGGTGAGCATATTAAACATAGATTCCTCTGCTCTCCCTAAATCTACCAAGTCAAAATCTGTGAGTGTGTGATTGGGAAATGTGCAGTTTCAACAAGCATTTTAAATGATTATTTTGCCTTTTCCGATTTGGAAACTCATGAAAATGGTCTCATCTTGAAAAGTGATTAAATACATCTAAATATCTCTGAGTGAAAGATTGTCAAGATGAAACTAGTGGCAAATTCTTGGATTGTTCCTTAAAAAAAAATACTAATAGCACCCTGCTTTTTGTTCATTTACAAGTTATATGTTGTACATGGTGACTTTAAAAGTATCTCTGTTTTAGGCTCATCAACAATAAAAATAGAGTTATAAACTGTTGATTTCTGTTATACATGAGTGGCTTACAGGGGTAGCTTAAGTAATGATTTTGCTCCTTAGAGGCATTCAGTTATAATAGAGAACCAGTGTGCAAATGTAATGGCTTAAAAAGGAAGATGTTCAGTGAATCACCTTCCTAGGCTGCCCTTGCTCTTGAAGATGTTAACATTGACATTGTATCAATTTCCAAGTACACAGCACTGAACACTGGCCTCTACTAAGGCTCTGAATTATCCTGAAGGGTTGATGAAGAGCCTCCTGTCACTGGCATCCTTTAAAGATTGATCCCATTTAGGGAAATGGAAATTTTCTGAGTGCAATAAGCTACTGGGTCTTCACTGAGAATGGCGTTTGAGTATTCATTAGTTCTTGTGAAGTTGCAAGTGATAGTGATTTTGGAGATCCAATTCTAGCAATAAACTTCTAACAAGAATGAAAAATACAGTTTTCCTTTTCCATTATTCATTTGCCCCTGAGTCAGACCAATGACAGTGCTCCTGTATCAGATAAGAAATATCAAAGATTGGGAAAGTGTTTTCTCTTCTCTTTTTACTCTCTTTAAATGCTTATTACATTTCTAAAGCTGATTAGCAAATCAGGCAAAAATATTTTGAATATCCACCTAAACTATTTTTTGGCAAAGCAGCAAATACACTAGAATTAAAATCAGTCTTCATTATAATGCCTTCTTTCTCTTGAAAATATTGTCAGATAATTTTTGTTAAAAATTTTGTAACATACAAAATCTCTTACAGGTATTTTTCAGTAGTGTCAATAGATCAGAAATCCAAGTCTGACAGGCTACAAGTGTTAACTATTTTTGATGACAGCAACTCTAACCTTTGAATGGTTTATTGTCAAAACCACTCAATTCAGTTACTCAGGGGTATCAAGTAAGTTGTCTTTCTAGGTGAACTCAAATACCTTGTTTCTTAGGATTCCTGAACAAGGAATGACTCTGTTATATGTTGTTCTATTGTATATATTGGTAGATTATTTAATCCAAGATAAAGAATAGAATAGTGAAGAACTATTTTTTTCTTTTTTCTTTTTTTCCCAAATAGATCATTGTTCAATGCCCCAACCAGCTGGCTTAATTTCTACATGCAGTTTTTTCTTTTTTTGGAAAGCTGATTCTACTCAGTATATATAGTTCAGAGAAAAAAACAGAGACAGTAAGTTACGTAAAAATAAATATGTAAATCTAAAGGGGGAGAAAATGAAGCACTGCTGTACAAATCCAAACACTGGGAATCAAAGCAGGGGAGTGGAGGAGAGAAGGGATAAGCAGATGGAATAGAATTCCACTGTTGTTTTTGGATTGGGGTAATTAGAGGAAGGATTCTAAAGAGGGAAAAGCGATAAAATAAGGGCTGAGGTAGGTGCAGGAACACAAGATATGTCAAAGACGATAAAATGGAGAGAGAAAAAATGTATGATAAAACTGGTGATCAGTGCTTAAGTAACGGTGTGGTAGTCCTAATAAACTGGCTTTTAAAATTGTTTTTTAGTTAGTTTCATAATGGATGCATTTTTAGAAAAAATGGCCTTGGAAACTACTGAAGTAGTGAATTGGTGATAGTCACAATCTGCTCCTACTGAGCAGTCTTTGGAGAGCTAAATTTCTTAAACTTCCCAAGTGAATAAAGGGTTACTTGCTTGCCGGTGTCAACTTGTAGAGTGTAAGGGGTAGGAAGAGTTTATGAGCACAATAATTTAATTGTCCCTAATTAATTACCATTGACTCAACTAAATTAATTGTTCGATCATAGGTATGACATCAAAGTTTCATTTCCCAATGAGAACAGTAGTAAAGTGTTTTGGCGGATTGAGCAGCTGTAAGAATTGCTGACATGACTACATGAAGAGCATAGTTTGTGGCAGAATAATGCTTCCTTCCTCCCCTTCCCTCCCCAAGATAAACAAGTACTAAGCCCTGAAACCTGTGAATATGTTATGTGATATGGCAAGAAGGATTTGGCAGATGTGATTAAATTAAGGACCTTCATATAGAGATTATGTGGGTGGGCCAATCAAATCATGTGGGTCCTTAAAAAGTGGAAAACCTTCCCAGTTTTAATTAGAGGTAGATGTGGCTATGAAAGAAAGGCATAGAAAGATGTAACGTTGCCAGCTTTGGAGATGAAGGAAGGGAACATGAGCCAATCAATGTGGGCAGACTTTGGGAGATGGAAAAGGTGAGGCAACAGATTCTCCCCTAGAGCCTCCGGAAAGGAACACAGCCCTGCCAATACCTGGAACTTAACCCAGTGACACCCATGTGGGACCCTGGCCTCCAGAATTGTTAAGTGATAAATCTGGGTTGTTTTAAGCCACTAAGTTGTTGGTACTTTGTTACAGGAACAAAAGGAAACAAACACATAGCTATTTTAGTAATTGGTATATTACTGGTATACTGGTATATTGCTATATATACATATATATATTTATTTATTTATTTTTGGCTGCATTGGCTCTTCGTTGCTGCGCATGGGCTTTCTCTAGTTGCAGCGAGCAGGGACTACTCTTCGTTGCAGTGCGCGGGCTTCTCACTGCGGTGGCTTCTCTTGTCGTGGAGCACGGGCTCTAGGCATGCGGGCTTCAGTAGTTGCGGCACATGGGCTCAGTAGCTGTGGCTCGCGGGCTCTAAAGCACAGGCTCAGTAGTTGTGGCACATGGGCTTAGTTGCTCCGTGGCATGTGGGATCTTCCCGGACCAGGGATCGAACCCGTGTCCCCTGCATTGGCAGGCGGATTCTTAACCACTGTGCCACCAGGGAGGGAAGTCCCAGTAATTGGTATAATTAATAATTATAACTATTATTATGTATAATCATTCTAATCATTAATATGAAAATGAAAACACCTAATTTTTAAGGTAAAATTCCAATATGTACCAAATGAGTAATTTTAATACTTTAAAAATTTTAGTCCACTTTGAAGTTTAATAAAACCAGTTGACTATGTTTGTGTTGTCTATAAATAGTCCATAAATTATGTGAAGTAGATCTCGTAATTTATTTTATATTTACATTGTGATTTTAAGAGCTATTTAGTATCTGAGGCTACAGTTCCATATGCATAAATGGCCTATAAAAGTTAAGAATAAGAAGTGTTTTAGCTATTAATTAATGTCTCCCAGAGACTAAGACAATATACCAGAATTTACTTCATTTTAAAAAAATTTGTGTGCTTAGGGCTTCGCTGGTGGTGCAGTGGTTGAGAGTCCACCTGCCGATGCAGGGGACACGGGTCGTGCCCCGGTCCGGGAGGATCCCACATGCCGTGGAGCGGCTGGGCCCGTGAGCCATGGCCCCTGAGCCTGCGCGTCCGGAGCCTGTGCTCAGCAACGGGAGAGGCCACAACAGGAGAGGCCCGCATACCGCAAAAAAAAAAAAAAAAAAAAAAATTTGTTTGCTTAAAAAAATATTAGGAATACCTGTATAATGCATAGTAAAACATCATAGGGACTGTAAAATCTGAATGTATACAGAGAGAAAAAGTTAAATTATCTGAATTATGGAAAATTTCTGTACTTTAATTGAGCTAGCACCAAAAGTATCTGTCATTTTGTCACCCTAATTCAATCAAAACTGCTAAACTGATGACAGTTACCAGAACTGAGGCAAAGTGCCTAGAAAGAAGACATTAGTGCATAGGAAGGTGAACTTGTTAACTCAAATCTTCAAGTAAAATCTGCCTTGGCCAAATCATTGCAATTACTTAAGTCCAAGGCATTTCAAGAAGTGATTGATACTTTTGTTCCAAACTTATAATTAAATCCAAGGCCGAGCTTCAGATATGACCCATCAAACTATAATAGACTCTGTCTTGGATCTAATTTGCTATAAAGTAGAGTAGGAAGGATTTGATATGGACACCACAGTACTGTGTTAGCGGGCAACTGGGGAGTAGTGTGTGTGGGAAAGCTCAGCTTTTGGAGCAGGTGGAGCTGCATCTTGTATCCTGGGACTGGCCCTTGCTGGTTGAAAGATCTTAGGTAACTTAATCTTAGACTGTGAACTTCATTTTCTTCATATGAAGTGATGGTACTTATAATCATTGTTTTATAGGATTTTTTAATGAAAATTAAATGATAATAAATATAAAACACAAAACAATGTATGTACTCTGTAAGTGTTACCCCTCTTGGGAGTAGCTAAGTACCCCCAAATATATCATTATAAAATAATTACATCTCTTATGTAATTATTATAAGCCATCAGCACAGAAATATGAAAGAAGACCCATTTATATTTTGACTTATTTCCAAGAATTATGGAATGTTTGAAAAAAATCAATCCAAAAAAGGAAATAGCCCAGTAAAATTTTCTCCTTTGTTCTTCACTTCCTTTATAAAAAACATGTTTCATTATTCATCAATGTACCCCTTGAAATCCTTATCACGGCACTTAGAGTAGCTGTTCATAATTTTCTGAACTGAACTGAATATCTCTAGCATCTAAATCTGTACTGAGAGTTTTCCTCTTGTAATCTGCTGCTCATCTAGTGTGTAAAACTTGTCATTGCCTGTTGAGCCTTAGTACCATCTATGATTGTCCTGCTCTTTATCCTGCTTGGGAAGGATTCATCACATCGCACCTTTAAAGATGTAATTAGTCACCAAATATTGTTTATATATTCATGTGGTGTTCAGAAACATTATTTTGTCTCCTTTAAATAATTTAAAACTCATTCTTTTAGAATGTCATTGTGTAACAGATGACTCCTTGATATTAATAGTAATAGAGACACATTGCATCTCACAATGTAACAAATTTAATAAAATTTATTAAATGTAAGTAGATTATGGATACAAAATAGTTTTTCCCTTTGCTAAACTATTTTCTTATTTCCCCATGTTAAATTATTGCCGAAAACTATTTCCAGAAAATTATTTCCTTAATGTAATTGTCTTTATAGCTGCTAGCACACTATGGCTATTTAATTTTGATAATAATATTGAGAATGATGTATTTTCCTGTATATTGTAAATCACATTATCTAACATTTAGAAATAAGTATTCTACCAAACTGAAAGAAAGAGAAACATTTCATATACGTTCATTAAGAACAGTCCCAAACTGCCTAACTTTTTGACAATTATAAAACAATATAGGGCCCAGAGGGATTCGGACACATTTTACTACCACAAACATTCAGGTGACTTCTAGGGAGCCCTATTTTTCCTAGTATGAGCAACAATGGTTATACATGAAGGAACTATCAACTAAGCATTGTAAATTCAACAGAACTATCTTTCAAAGACAAGGGTGAATAAAAACATTTACATTCCATAAAATCTGAGAGTTTACCACAAATAGACTCTCACTAAAGGGACATCTAAAGGATATGCTCCAGGAAGAATGGGATTCATCCACTCAACAAATATATAAGGAGCCAGACACACTTTTAGATGCTGGGGATACCTCAGTGAACAAACAGATGAGAAAATCTTGTCCTCATGGTGGTTACATTTTAGTAGCCAAAGTCACAAACCAACAAAAATAGGTAATTACATAGAGTCTGTCCAGTAGTGTGCTATTAAACCTTTAACAACTGGCTCTTTGAAAAGAAAAAAGCCTGAATTTGTAGAATTTGCCAGTTTCTTTGGTAATACTACCCCCATGCCAAAATTCCAAACTACTGGCCATGTTATTGAAGCTGGGAAGAGATGTACACAGTTGATCTGGTGAGCGTGTGCCAATTTCAGCACACTATTGATGATCATAAGTGCTAGGGAAAGAAATTAGCAGGAAAAGATGGGAAGACTTGGGGTGTTGCAATTTTAAAGAGAACGGTCAGAGAAGACGTCACTGATAAGGTGACATTTGAGTAAAGACCTGAAGGAAGTGAGGAAGAGAGCCGTGCACCAATTTGGGGGAAAAACATTTTAGGCAGAAAGAACAGCAAGTACAAAACCCTGAAGCAGGAGCTGGAACAGCAAGGAGGCTAGGGAGGTTAGAGTGAAGAAGAGGGGAGCAGGGCATGTGATCAAGGAGTTAAGGAGAGGGTATAAAAGACTAAGAATTTTGGCTTTTAATGTGGGTGAGACTGGAAGTCACTGGAGGGTTCTGAGAAGAAGAAGGACATGATCTGAATTATACGTCAATGACATCACTCTGGCTTACCTGTTGAAAAGGAGTAGGCCAATCTAATTAAACCATGATGGTAGTAAAAACAATAATGTCTAATAAACAGCCATAACATAGTTCATATCCAAAACAAGAAAGGCTCATCAGGGGGGTGGGGGTGGAAGGGATTGGGGGTTTGGGATTAGTAGATGCAAACTATTATATATAGGATGGATAAACAACGAGGTCCTACTGTATAGCACAGGGAACTATATTCAATATCCCATAATAAACCATAATGGAAAAGAATATGAAAAAGAATATATATATATATATAAATATATATAAACTGAATCCCTTTCCTGTACTTCAAAAATTAACACAATATTGCAAATCAACTATACTTCAATAAAAAAAATTTAAAAAAAAAGAATGGCTCATCAGCCAAAGGAGAGTGGACATGATTGGAGACAAAGTACTTTGCACTTTTTGACTGAGGTATGAGAATATTAATATTACCACTTTCTTATTAGCACATATGTTTAAATTTCTGGAGAAACCACTAGTTTGATATATATAAAAAATATATATATATAAATATATAATATATATATATATAAAATATATATATTTCAAACCAGGAATGGGTAGAAGAAGGAAACTGACAATTAAAGCAATAAAGGATAGAGAGAAGGAAAAGAAGATACAGAACAAGTGGGACAAATATAAAGCACAAAATAAGGTAGCTGAAATTAATCCATACACATTGATAATCATATTAAGTGTACGTAGACCGATCTTGTTAATTAAAAGACAAATATTGACACAGTAGATAAAAAGCAAAAGTCATAGAAAGTTGTTCTCAAAACTAAGTTATAATGTAAAGACAGATGATAGAGCAAATATAAAAATGAGATAAAGTATAATTTTTAAATAGTAACCCCCAAAAAGCCGGTGTAGCTCTACTAGTATTAAGATAGCCATAGAATAATAAAATATTAAATTAATATATAAATATATACACACACACACTTAAGTAACATAGCTTCAAAATATGTAAGGGAACAACTGACAGAAAAACAACGAAATATTTACAATCCACTATTAGAGCTGGAGAATTAAACATACCGTCTTTGGTAACGTCAAGTAGTACACTTTATTCCTTCCCCTCCATCCAAAAAAAGATCAAAACAGGAAGAATACAGAAGCTCTGAACCACACAGCTAACAAAGTTGAGCTAATAGATATACCTTGACTGTACAATATATGTTCCTATAAGAATATTGTATCCAGTCATAAAGTGATTCTAGCAAATGGAAAGTATTGGTATCAAATAGACACATGCTTCCAGAGCACAATGCAATTAAAGTGGGTATTAGCAAATAAAAAATAAGAAACATCACAGAGAATGGAAAGGAATTAGAGAAATATGAGTTTAGGGGGGAGAAAAGGTTGGTGCTATGTACAGGCCTTAACATCCATCAATAGTGAGCTATCTGGAGAAATGTTTCCTTTCTATTTTCACTTATGACAGAATAACTGGTTGCAGTTGCCTTTTCCCTGCAAACGTTTGGTGTGTCAGTTTCTTTTTCAATGACTTTACGAAACCTCTGGCTTGACCTTAGCTGGGGCAAGGAAGGTTCTTGTGAGAGGGTGAGGTCAGGCAGCACGAAGCTCCCCTTCACTGAAGCTTCCATTTTAGCCTCAGGGGGGTCAGCTCCCCCTGTATGACAGAGAAGTCAGCCAAGTCTGTCTTCTGAGCGTGATACCACTTACTTCTCAGAGCTTTACGGCTTCCTACTTCTATTTTCAGCACTTTCTTTTCCCTAGGCGCTCTGGGACCTTCAGTTAGCAGGGAAAGTAATGATAAAGTCACTCATAAAGAACTGTCCTCTCTTATGAGGCCACTTACAAAATGTAGATTTAAGGGGTAATCAACAAACAGCCAAACTAAGGAATAGTGACGTATAAGGGAGCAGTGGGAAAGGTTAGGGTGGTGAGAATGGGAATGGTTGCTAAGTCCCTCCAGTCGTACTCAGGCCCCTGTTTAGTGTGCTCAGATACAGCTGGGCTGGTTCTTGATTTTCTCACGGATGTTAGAAAGTTTGTCAATGTTAGAAAGAGCGCGTGTGCCTATTACAGAAGGAGAAGGAGGGAGAAACATAGGCATGAGAGTGATATGCAGCTCTTTTATTTGTTGAGAGTATACCTGCAGACAGTTCAGTAAAACCCTTAACACCACTTTTATCAGAGCCTCCTCCCTGTTCCACTTCCTATCTGTCTTAGGGCTGAAATGTTATACGAAACGGTCTAAGTCTAAAGGTATGATGCATCTGAGGCCAAGTGAATTCATTCTTCTAAGAGAGAATTTGAATTGTTAGTATTCATTTGGTCATGCTGTGCTTTCATGTATAACTTTAAAATGCTTTAATGGGAGAAGTATCTCTTTATATACCCACTTTCCCTCTCCAAAAAGCCTTTCTCCGAAAACCACTAGTCTCAGGAAGTTTGAGGACAGGTGTTAGAACACTAGGAACTTGAATTCTCTAACATCACAAAACTAGTCCATGGTAAATTTGAGACAAGTCCATTTAGTTCAATACACACACACACACACACATACACACACACACACACACACGCCCTTCCTGACTTCAATTTTACTGAACGTAGTATAATATTTGTTTACACTATGTTCTTTGGTTCTTTAAGGGCTATGGCTTGTAGCTTGTAAGTTCTCCAACTAATGAAGATAACACCTTAGGTCCCTTATTTATCTTCTTCCTCTTGAAGAGTCATTATTTTGTGACATGTCACAGTTTCTTCTGTAGCTTTGAGGCTCTTTGAAACGTGCTCATATTATTCAGTAGCAAGGCAGGTAAAAACTGATATTGCATTGCTAATTCTAATCTTCCGATTAAATAAGGAAACACAGTGTTTTTGCCCCACATAAGGAAAAAAAGCACGTTTGCAGTGATTAGCATCACAGTTAAAATTTACGTGGTATGCAACCATCCTTCTAATTTTGCAAGAAACATTCTACGTCACCTTCAATTTCCTCACATTCTTTTCAATTTTCCTAATACATCAAATAGGGTACGTATACTTGTTTTTTTAGTGGTAATAATTAAATAAAAGAGCTTCATGAAAATATTTCTATTAATTATGTACTATTAATCACCACATCCATGACCTTTTCTTAGACCACCTGCTCTTGGATCTTTCTTACTAGGAAAAAATCCTTCCCTTACCCTAGTTAGTTAGGGAGACCTATCATTCCAGTTTGCCTGGGACGCTGAATTTTAGCATTGAATGCCCTCAGTGTAAGCAAAGCAGGATAGTTGGTCCCTCTAACTCTAGCCCACCCTCCAGCTAATTTCTCTTCTCTCTTTTATATCAAAATTTCTCCACTGAGTACTCCACACTCTCCTTCTTCATATCTTAACCCTCTAATTTACTCCTGAACGTACTTCAGCTGTGCCTCTGCCTCGATCATTCCATTACCCTGGATCTTGTAAGAGTCCCCAGTGACTTTTATCTTTTGCCAAAGGAGACTTGCCATTTCTTACCTCGGTGGACCCTGCTATTAGATTTTATACTGCTGATCACACCCTCACTGAAGCTCTTTACTCCCAAGGCTTGTATAGCATCACAGCTTTCTGGTCTCCGACTATTCTGACTCTTATTCACAGGATTTTCTCTCTCCACTTGTTTTCTGAAAGATGATTTTCCTCAAGATTCTACACTTGATCTTCTTCTCTTGTCACTCTATAAACCCTTTCCCTGGCTGATCTCACATACTTTCATGCTGAAAGTGAACCATCCCCTAATTAGAATGATAACTTCAAAAACTACACTTGCTACCCAGACTTCTCGGGAGCCAACTGCCTGTTAAACATCTATACCTGTATGTCCCAGATGCACTTCAATAAAACTGAAAATTTTCATATGACCTCTAATGAACTTCATTATGATCTTCTTGCTCTCTCCTCTTTCTTTGTTGTTGGAATAATCAACTATTATTCAACTACACTAAATATTTTTTAACTTTAAAAAAATTTTATGGAAGTATAGTTGATTGACAATGTTGTGTTAATTTCTGCTGTACAGCAAAGTGATTCAGTTATACATATATATATATATTCTTTTTCATTATGGTTTACCCCAGGATACTGAATATAGTTCCCCTAGCTATACAGTAGGACCTTGTTGTTCATCCATTCTATATATAATAGTTTGCACCTGCTAATCCCAAACTCCCAATCCTTCCCTCCCCCTTGGCAACCACAAGTCTGTTCTCTATGTCTGTGAGTCTGTTTCTGTTTCATAGATATGTTCATTTGTGTCATATTTTAGATTCCACATATAAGTGGTATCATATGGTATTTGTCTTTCTCTTTCTGACTTACTTCACTTAGTATGATAATCTCTAGATCCATCCATGTTGCTGCAAATGGCATTATTTCATTCTTTTTAATGACTAATATTCCACTGTATATACGTACCACATCTTTATCCATTCATCTGTTGATGGACATTTAAGTTGTTTCCATGTCTTGGCTGTTGTAAATAGTGCTGCTATGAACATAGGGGTGCATGTATCTTTTTGAATTTTAGTTTTGTCTGGGTATATGCCCGGGAGTGGGACTGCTGAATCACATGGGAACTCTATTCAACTACGCTAAAAATCTTAATGTCATCCTTGATTATATTCTCTTTCATCTCCATTGATCCAATTACTAAGTTTTCAACTTTACCTTCGATATTGTTCTTATATTGGTCATTCCTTCTCCATTCTTATTCTCATTTCCTAGTTTCAAGAAACCTTCTTTTGTCTGGATATCATCTCTACAGCCCCCTAAATCATTATATCACTATAGCTTTGCCTTCCAAATCTGTTCTACTTAATAGGACTTAACAGTTCTGGTAAACAGCACACAGTATGGTGTTTCACACAGCATTACTTACATAAAACCACACAGGCACTTTTCCTATTGTACTCACCACATTGCAAGCTATCTACCTATTTATCACTCCCACTCCACCCCTACCAAGACAGTGGTACACTCATTAAGGGGGAGCCATGCTTTATTTATCTTTGTATCCCTAGTGCCTACCTCCATGGTTGGCGTGTGATATGGCCGTTCCAAGTATTAAGCAGGAAGATGCTCAGCACAGTCTTCACCTATGTGCTTTCTGAGCTTCTCTAACTTTACTCTCCCGACCCTCTCTTCTAAAGGGATAAGACCATGGTGTATGTTTCTATTTACATATCACCAAAACTACTTCACATGTAGGACATGCTTAATAACTAGTTACAGAATGAATCAATGAAGGAATGAATGAATGGGTGAATGACTATGTTTAGAGACACAATCACAGATACAATTTAGAAGTAGTTCAAAAACCCAAATAATTCAAAACATACTTTCTTTTAAGCCTTTAGGTTGGTTAGAAAATATATTCCCATCTAAATGTGAGCAATTCATAAAATATTTTACACATGTTAAATTCTTATTGAATTTATTCAGTAAGGTTTTAATTTTTTATACCACTTAAAAATGGCTTAACCTTAAGAGCACTAAAGGCATTTTGTATTTTGTTTAATTTTAGAGGATATAGTAGAGTTTGCATAAAAAACTCGGAGACTTATCTAGCATATTTTTAATGATATAACAACATATTTTGACAGTTTTAAAGACTTATATTTTAGAAATAAAGCCTTAAAATTTTTTTTATCATAATATTTTGAAATGGAAAAATTAGAAAGGGAATTATATATTGTTTGTAATTTTCAAGGATATAATAAATGTTTTTTTTTCATAATAAATGTTTAAACTACCAGCTTGGTTTAATTTAGCTACATTTTCAAAGACTATTTCAAAAGACTAATGAAAACTTAAGCACAACTTCATTAATTAATTTATACTGACTTAAAAGGAAGAGTCTAAAATATTGCCAAGAATATGAAAGGTGTTTTTTTCTTTTCAGTCTTCACACTCTCTTATGGTAACATTTAATAGTCCTTCTGGTATTCTTAGCTCATTTAAGTAGTGTGATGAACATTACTATTACTTGCCAGATGCTTAGTGTCTGGAGAAAAGAATGCAGTTTCAAGACTTTTTTTCCATCTGATTCAGTACTTTATATTTTACCAAAAGGTCAAAGCTATATAGAATAAAAATTATGTATCAAAGTCTCTCCTTTCACTTTTCGTGAAATCAATATGTAGTATAACAGAGGTAGAATCCAGTGGCATTTCGAATGGGAAATTAAGATCAATGTAGATCATTTTAATTTTAAATTCCATTAATATTAAACAGCCAGTTGTTTATGTAATATAATCCCTTCACAATGATAACCAACTATCTTCACATAATTGTTTTCTATCTAAGGGCAGCAGTTTTACATAATAAGAAATCTAATCCAATATAAATGTAGCATGATAGGTTTCATATATGAACCAGAATTGTTCAATGAATTTTGAAAATTAATGTAAATTCTTATGTGTGTATGTGAATAGGTATGCTTGTGTATTCATAGCTTTCCATATTTAGTAGTGCTAATTTTCAGAGTTTCAAAAAAGTAACAAGAGAAAATGAGTCACACATTTGACTTCCAGAAACATCTGAACTTGCTACTTATGAGATCTTTAATTCTTGAAAATTTGTGGGAGTATTTATTTTCATTAAAATAAATTCACCTGGATTTCATAGCTAAATGGACTCATGTCTGAGATTAGTAATAGTTTACTGAGGTAGATAGTTTCTGGAAAGTAATTAAACAAAGTGGTTTCTACTCTGTAGTTTTAAATACACACGGAAATGCATTTCAGGATTCTGCCACACTCAATCCTTTAGTACAATCTTCATTTTCTTCTTGATTCAGAGAAAAATGTATTATCTACTTAGTTGTTCTAGGGCTGAGATATAGCCCCATATCTCAAAAATAGCTGAGGGTAGCCAACTCATCCCAGTTTGCCTAAGAATTTCCAAATAAAATAAAAATCCTATGTCCCAGGAAATCCCTTAGCCCTAGACAAACCTACTGAGAGACGAACCAAACTTTGAGATAAAGAGCCTTACCTTAACATCATTGGTGTTCATTCTTGTTCCTTCCTTTCCCACAAAAATATCATCAATATCCACGAGAATGTACCTGTCCAAGGACAATGTAAGCCTCTTCCCTGACAAGAAGGAAACAGCATCTATGAAGATGAGCTTATGCAACCAAAAGTTCAAGTTGCTGCCAAAAAGAACTCTGTGAATTCCATCATGGAGCCCCAGGTCGTGTATGACAGTGGCATAAAAAGCACCTTTAGGGATGGGAGGAGAAAGGTTTTCTGGGGTCTTTACTTTGGCAAATATTACTGGTTGGTAGGCTGAGTGATTAATCTGGAAAATGGTCCAGTCAGTTCCAGGTAAAGAACCTTTTTCAAGCTTAGAAGGTTTGGTCACATGAAGCAATGGAGAATGAGGATTAATACAACAATCTTTTACTGCAAGGTTTCCATATACAGAAAAAGGGAAACCTTTCAACTGAAAACTCTGTAGGCTCTTCTCGCTAGTTTTGTGGAATCCAATGACACCCACACCATATTCAACACAGTATTTATCTAAAAGGCTTCGATTCCAAGAGTCCATATTTATATACTTTAAAATATTCTCATAAATAATGAGAATGTATTTGCCTTTAGTTTTTTCTATAAGTGCTGGGAGATCCCCTTTTCCAGGAGCAATTTCAATGTGATACTGGAATCTGCTAGATTCTAGAATCATAACGATGTCTTGACCGAGCGATGAGTACTGGCTCTCCACAAACACCAGGACTGTGGGTTCTGTCCTTGAGGCATCAGAAAGCTTCCTTGTCTTCACTTCCATCAGCCTGTATGGTAGGTGCTGGAAGTCCCCACAGTCTACTTCTGAAGCCATCTCAGACAGTTCATTTTCCTGTTTGTAGCCACTGTACAGGTAGTAAGCAGAAATAATAATGCTCACCATACAGAATGTGGCAAGCAGAATCACCGTCCTTTGAAAGTGTCTGTGCAGCTTCATGATAAAACTCATGTTGTATATACTTCCCTCAGACTGTTCCAATAGAGGCACCATAAAAAAATAAAAGAAGAAAAGAAAAGATGATGTTTCAGACACTTTTCCAGCCTCAATCAATAGTTTATGTCACCATTGCAGCACATTTGTGTCACTTGATCAGGACTCACAGAAAATACAATCTGAAAAGTAGAATAAAATGCAATAGAATATCAAACATTCAGTCTGCAGCATTAAAATGAGCAAGTTTTTATCCTTGTGACTGGCACAAGTGGCAACCTGTGAGGCACATGAACTGGTGTTTGGTAAGTAAGAAAACCTCTTTCCTTCTCCCAGATCTGAATGAGGACATGGAAGGGGCACAAAGAGGGAAAGGCCTCCACTGAACAGAGGTCTCTATCCCTAGTATAGAAAAGACGTTGGACTAACAAGGAATTGCCTCTTACTCCTTGAGCTTTGCATCAAATTCTGTAGATCATATAGACCTAAGATCACAGAGAGGTCACCTGAGCCATACATTGCCATATCATGTAATACAGGCTCAAACTATTTGTTTTTAACTGCATACACTGAAAATTCATAAAAGTTTGGATATATTTCATTAAATGCTACTATTATGACAACAGTTTCTGCTTTTTAGAAAAAGTTCAGTAATTATATAAAAAAACTACCATAAAAGTGTTTTTAAAAAACATAATGAAAACAACTGCAACTTCATGAAACACTTTGTTATGCTATAATTTCAAATCCTTTTCAAGTTTCAGAAACCTTTGAAAAATTTAGTAACTTTTGAAAAATAATAAGAAAGAAACATGGGTGCTTTTTAGATTAGAAGTTATTAGAGTCTTACGGTCCTGGCACTTTTCATGGAAATATCATGGAATATAAAAAAATTTAAGAACGGTATTATTATTGTCCATAAGGCAGGCTGAAAGCTAGCTGAAGACAGCTGAAAGCGCTAGTGGAGAACATCGTAGTTGACGTTCTTCACAAGATTAGGGTTTATTACACTTCTGTCTCATATTGTCACTTTGGTCCTGGTACCTTCTAAGTAAAATGATAAGGTTAGAATAAATGATCACCAAGAACATTCTGGCTCTAAAATTCTGTGATATTCACCTCTGAAATAAGCAATGAGCAATATTTTGAATAATATATATTTACCTTTATGAAGAATATAATATTCTGGAATGTAACTGCAGGATATTTATAGGATAAATATCTTATTTAAATTATATATTGTACTTTATTCATTCAAATATTTAGGGAATCTATATCATTCATTCAAATATTTATGGGATAATTATCTTTCTGTTTAAAATATAAATGTTCATCAGAGTGAATTTCTTTAAAGGAGACAAAATTATAAGGTAGAGACAGTGACTAGAATGCAAACAATAACGTATGGGTTGTTGATTAGAGACAAATGACTGGCACAGGATGAGAGAAGACAGATACCATGGCAAGTGGGGGAGTCTGCAATGTGTCAGGGGTTGGATTTGGGCAGAGCCTTGAAGGATGAGGGTAAAATGAATAGGCATCTGAGACGGAGGTAATTTTACAGGGGCAGGTGTGAGTACAATACTGGGTAAGGGACACTCTGATGAAGAGTTGAAGGAAAGAGTGAGGAACAGCTAAAAAATAAACTGAATAAAATATGGGTAACTCAGATTATAGAGAGATTAGATAGCATAGAAGTTCATTGTTGAGAAGGCCTGTAGGGAGCCATTAAACTTTCCTGATTTGGGAAATAACACGATAAGGGTGAGATTTTGTGGGGTGGGGGGGAGTGAATTAATCAAGAATGTGGAATATATCCCAGAGCAGTGTTAGAGCCAACTCTGGCAAAAGCCAGTATAGGCTCCTTCCTCACAGTCCAGTCACGGACTGTTGATGCTCACACAGCAGACAGAATGTGGGCAGGGACAAGTCTGTGGGGCACCGCAAAGAAAGGCGGTGCTGAACTTCGTATTTCATGGAAGGTCTCTGGTACACCACCCTTTGCCAAGTACAATGCCATTAAGGGCTCTGACATGGTCTCAGAGAAATCCTACTCTTTTAAACATTCACATAGGTTTCGATGTAATTTAAGCAAATCAAAATTACCAGGACAACAGAGAGTTTTCATTGTAACTGTAGTTATTTCACTTTGAAAAGTAACTGTACTTTTAAAGTTAGGTACATGTTTATGAATACTGTAATAGTCTGAGGTATAATAGCAGGATACAAAATCTCACATCTCTCTAGGCTTCTGTTTCAATTTTAGCTGTGAAGTGTTTTTGACTGGATATAAAACGTATTACCACATTTTGCATTTCAGATAGCAGTGTCTCATAGTTTGTTCCTATTTTCAGAAGTGAAAGGCATGTGATTCATAAAGTTCTTACCTATGATGAGGCAGAGTGGTGAGGAATATTTGGTCTCACTATGCAGGACAGTTATTAGGAACCTATCAAATTATCTTCTCCATTAGCAAGTATAAAATACTGAAAGACATGTCTTTTCCATTAAACGCTTCCAGTGTCCTCCTGAAGCCAAAGGGAATTCCAATGTGTACGTCCCTGAGCGTAGGATTTGGTCTAACATATTTAAATGGATACATTAAGATTCTCTTAAGTTTTCTGCAAACCTTTTTTGGCTGCACATCTCACTTCGCTGTGGTCAAATTTAGTCTCTGGGGTGGACTCTCAAAACTTCCTGTTCCTACTGCAACCTCGTCCACCACCACCAACTTCCCATGCCCTCTCTGTCTCCGTTAGCTCTGAAAATCTCGGGATGGACTGAATTGTTGCTGTTACTCCTTCCTCTGCATTAGATGGCCCTGTAGCAGCTTCTCCTGAACCTTTCACCAGTGGGGCATCACTAAGAAGACAGTTACATAAGGAAAATTAAACTCCTCCACACAATTCCCCTGTGAAAACTTCTCAGCGTGGAGCTGACCTAAACATGGTCAGACTCAGCAGTCACACACAGCCATTGTGGAAAGTATCTTTCCTTTGTACTTCTTGACACTATTATAATTAAAATTCTGTTTAAAGTCAGTCTCCCCTGTTTAACTGTAAACTCTAGGAGAGTAGAGATAATGCTTCTTTTGTGTATCACTGAGCGCCTAGGGTCAGGCACAGAGTAAGCACAAATGGCTATTTGTGGAATTAGTTGAATACAATGGCATATTAACCTTAAAGGTTAATTTGACCCTTCTACTTTATTCTAATGCCATAAATTATTTTTAAGGCTACACATCACTATTAATGATTACAATTATCCATACATTTGCTGGATTTAATGTCTCTGTTTTATTCATTACTAAGAAATATATTCATACCATCCCAACATGGGACAAAAGAGCAACAATGGTAGATATTAAATCTTCACCCACCCAAAGATACCTTTGAATTAATCATTCTGCAAGCAGTCTTTAGGTATTTATTGAACACCTGCATTGGGCTTAGTGCTGTACTAGGTGCTGCGGACACCACAGAAATAATTTTAGGAATGATTCTTGTCTGTAGAAGCATGGTCTCTATGGGGGAAATGAGACTTGTGAAACAGCAGCCAACACTATGTTGCCCATAATAAGTAGTGATTTGTGCTGTACAGACTATATCTATTATAAGTTTCAGAAGAAAGGGCAGAGAGAGTAATGAAACTTAGGAAAGTCAGTGGCACCTTCTAAGAGACATGGTGCTTGAGGGGGACATGGCATGATGGGCAGGATTTGGGTACCAGGATGAGGTGAACACATCAGGCACAAAAACCTGGCAAAGTTGAAGAAATGAAATGGTTACAGTGTGTTTATCTGAGAGTCAGCCTAAACTAATTGGAAGGCACTGTGTGTTGGGTTGAAAATGGGAATAACATGTGATTGAAAGAGTACTGCAGATTGATGAACGTCCTTGGAAGTGATTGTGAACGCAACAGTGTGAAACAGCATTGGGTGTATCTGAACAGAAGAGAGACAATAAAAATAGTGTTTACAGATGATTAGTGTAGCAGTGACATCCAGAATGGACAGAGAGCAGTAATATGAACAGAGAGAGTACACGCTGCAGTGCACGCAGTGAAGAAGTAGGTGGAGTCTGGGTAGCCCAGCTAAGATGCTGCTGCATAATCCAGGTGGGGGGTGGTCTGAGTCCAGACCAAGGTGGTTATCAGAGAGAATGAAAACAAAGAGAGACTTGGGAGGCAAAGAGAAAAGGAAATGATTACTGGTTGGGGAGAGGGCAGGCTTTGGGACTAGAAGAATAAAAGTGCCAGTAGGGCTTCCCTGGTGGCGCAGTGGTTGAGAGTCCGCCTGCCGATGCAGGGGACGCGGGTTCCTGCCCGAGTCCAGGAAGATCCCACGTGCCGCGGAGCGTCTGGGCCCGTGAGCCATGGCCGCTGAGCCTGCGCCTCCGGAGCCTGTGCTCCGCAACGGGAGAGGCCATAACAGTGAGAGGCCTGTGTACCGCAAAAAAAAAAAAAAAAAAAAAAAGTGCCAGTAATAAAAACACCTTGGAGCGGAAATTGACTTGAGCTAGTGATGGACACTTAGGGTTCAGGCAGGTGGCTAAATGATGGTGGGGAGAGAGCAAAATCACCGTGTTCTAAAAAATAGTTGGATGACGACAAATAAGAAAGTCAAAGAAAGGTTTGAAATTGATGGGTCACGGGTAAATCTCAATATGCTACGCACACTCAGTCCCTCAGGAAAGTCCTTCTGGCCAACTCCACGCCTCCCCCCTTTAGGCCAGGTCTCCAGATTACATACTCTAATTATAATTACTTTTCCTTTGGGGCCTTTATCAAAACTCTTATGATTATTAGCAACATGATTTGTTTAATGTCTGTCTGTTTTGTTAGACTGAAATTTCCAAGGGTATAGGATTTGTGTTATTCCCAGTGATCTTTCAAACAAGACAAAGGATAAAAACATATTTAAAGGCCAAAAAGATCAACAGGTAAACCCTTTGGTACAATGACAATAGTGTTCTTGAAGGGCTCTCACAAAAATATATTGAAAACTACAGACTTCTGCATGGTCTGAAGGGTTCTGTGAATGACTAAAGAACAGGCACACGAGCCTGCGTGTCAGAGTTTCCTGGACACAAGTGTCTGTCTTAGAAGCATAGAGCTGACAGCTGGGGTTGGACTTGGCCACCTATTCGACCTATGATGAGGAATATGCTGAATGACCAAGAAACTGATGATGACATTTAGAAAATCAACAAACCATTTAGGCAGGCATTTTGGAAGAGTCACAGTAGATACGGGAACGTTGCAAGGTTGGGCTGGTGATAAGCCTCACCACCTCATCAGGATTTCCTATAAGGCACACTGGAGGAAATTACATCCTGTGGGAAGGCAGAATAACAACAACAGCCCGGCTAACATTAAAGAACACTCACTATATGCCAACATGGCCCTGGGCCCTTTAAAGGCTAAGTAACCCGCCCAAGATGCCTCAGCTTGTAGTAGCTGAACTGATTTCGAACCCGACAGCCTACAGCAAAGATACCGTCCACCTGGGAAGGGAAGTGCAACACATCGCTTTCATGCTAGGGACATGCAGGAAATGGATATCAGGCACCTCTTTAGATGCTGCAGTTTCCTCATGAAATGGGGGATACTTGTGGTACCTACTTAATAGGGTTTTGATGAGGATTATGAGTTAAAAGTATAAAAAGCTCTTAGAAAACTGTCTGGCACAGAGAATGAATATATTAAATGTTACCTGTTATAATGATGATGACGATGATGATGGTATAAATAACATAATAAATGAGAGAAATATCCTGAAGATGGCTAATAAAAATGTATTAAGGGTTCATAAAGGGATAGCTACAAACATTCTAGTATAAGCAGAGTGGTGGGAAGTACAGGAAGTCCACTTCTGATGCAGAAGTCTAAAGTCAGATGGATCTCAGTGCAGAGGAAGAGGCCCAATGAGCGGCATAATTGGCACCGTGTCCATCCTTGGCCTTCTTTTAATCCCGCACCCCCCTTTTCCTAGATAAGCTCATATACTCCCTGGCTTTCATTACCCTCCATGCTCCCCCAAATTCCAAATGTTTATTTGTAACTCAAACCTCCTTCCTCTGAGCTCCAGGACTCCAAACTGAACTATCGATTTGGTATAATAACAACTCACAGTAACTGTGCCTTTTCTTATTATAGACCCACCGCTCCTTGACTCCACTGGAATCATGTCACAAGCAAGCTTAACCTGTCCATAACTGAATTTGTGATCCACCCTCTAACACCATCTTCATCTTCCCACAACCATCTGGTGGCTCACCCTTGACACCTTCTTTTCTCTCACTCCTGCTTATCTAAATAGACCCAAGAGCTCTCATTTCCATTTTCTAAAACTCATCTGACCCAGTGCTTTTCTCTCCTTTTCCAGGCAATGTCCCTCTCACCTGAACTACGACAACCACTAGCCCCGCCATAAACACTCTTGGCTCCCGCTATACTTTTTTCAATCCAGCATCAAAGTACAAATCTGATTGTTTCTTCCAAGCTAAAAATCCGACAATGGCTGCCTATCTCACTTACGGATTAAAACCCAAATTCCTATACACATCCCACAAGACACTGAGGTATGCTTCCCACTCTGACATCTCAGGCCTGATTCGATGGTGTGCTCCCGGCTAAGCTCCAGGCAGGAGCTCTGCCTGGAGCTCTTTACTGACTCAGGGTCTTCTTACATGCTGTTTGTTCTCTTTGTCTGGAAGTTTTCTCTGCTCTTCTCATTTGGTTTCATTGTCCAAATCCTGTGGCTCTAAGCATAAATGTCTCTGCCTCACAAAAGCCTCCCTGATTCCCTAGATCTGTCAGGGCTCCCTGTAACACACTCTCACATCACCATCTACTTGAACTCTGCAGCACATTCCATAGATATAATGTGATTAGTCATGTTCCATAGTTAGTCAGTCATGTGATTTTCTGCGTAGTATTTCTTCATAGTTGGGAAGAATCTGTAAGTACTTGCCCTGTTCACTTCTGTATTCTTGATATCAACACATCCCACTGAATACTTGAAAAATGAGTGAAAAAGAGCCTCTACTAGGTTTTACAAATAGCAGCTGCATTCACAAACCAGAGCAGTCACGAAGTCAAACCATCTTCCATGAATGAACACCCTCCATCAGTCACGTCGGCCTCAGTCAGGGTGATAACATAAACACTGTGAACGGCAGTGACCACCTTGACCACAGCCACAAACCAGGCACATCCACAATGTACCTTTTACTGACTCTTACTCAAATACCGATTTCCCCCTTCCTGATATTTTTCAGAATTCAGAGTGGTTAGGGTTGTTTTGCAATGCATCTGTTTTTAAAAAGGAAAACATCTGTTTTCCACCGAGGAAACATTAGCCATTATTTAATTATCTACATTAATGAAAGGCGGAGGGAGCAATATTTGGAATCACAGGTCATTTCATATACATAGTGAAGAACTGACTATATACAAACATACAGTTGGCAAAACATTGCAAAATCTGCAAGGAGAAGCACCTACTTGTCACTGTAACCTATCTTTTTTCTTCCACTAACACTCAACATCATCCCAAAGTAAAAATCAATTTCCAAATGGAATAGAATCATGTTGGCAGCACAAGAAATGTGAAAAAAAAGACTGCCATCTGGAAAATGAGTATTAATAACTAAAGAACTTCAGGTTCTAACATAAATGAAAGATATTTAAAAGATCTTGACAATATTCCTCTTTCACAAAATTAACTGTATTTTATAGTGTTGAAAAATTCATTGGGAGGCCTCAAATACATTACGTGAATTTGCTAAAAGTAATTCAGTGATATTAAAAAACTGACAAAGAACATGCTTTTCTCTGAGAAAGAATGTGTGAAATTCTGTCATATTTATTGAACCCTGCTGTGGTAGACAAGTAAGATGCTGATTTGCATGGAGTACAACCAAGAATAATACTCTGTCTCTAGAACTGTTTTTTTTGTTTTTGTAAGATGGATGGGAGAAAAGCTGCACTTGGGGATATTAGCTTTGTTTGATATATTGATGCAAAATGACTTTCTATTGCAATTTGCAATTATGAAGGAAAGAATTGCAAATTGCAATTATGAAGGAAAGAATACATTTGTTCAATTCCCTCAGTGTTATGCCATGAGGTGAGGCAAGAGAAGAAAACTATCACACTGCTGCTTGCTGTTTGCTCTGCCTGTATGACTTATAGGGGAAAAAGTCTGCCTATATCCTCTTAAATTCAACTAGAATGTATGTATCAGTACATGCCTAACAGCAGGGCATTATGATACTGCCAGTGCAGCTTTCAGGATATAACCTTGTCATTTTTGTCCTCTTCAGAGACATGGGAACAAGAGATTATTAACCCAGTCTCTTATGGTTTGCCTAGACCATAAGATGTAAAGTTACATAAAAACTCTCCAGAAAGTAGGCATAGAGGGAACTTTCCTCAACATAATAAAGGCCATATATGACAAACCCACAGCCAACATCATCCTCAATGGTGAAAAACTGAAACCATTTCCACTAAGATCAGGAACAAGACAAGGTTGCCCACTCTCACCACAATTATTCAACACAGTTTTGGAAGTATTAGCCACAGCAATCAGGGAAGAAAACGAAATAAAAGGAATCCAAATTGGAAAAGAAGAAATAAAGATGTCACTGTTTGCAGATGACATGATACTATACGTAGAGAATCCTATAGATGTTACCAGAAAACTACTGGAGCTAATCAATGAATTTGGTAAAGTAGCAGGATACAAAATTAATGCACAGAAATCTCTGGCATTCCTATACACTAATAATGAAAAATCTGAAAGTGAAATTAAGAAAACACTCCCATTTACCACTGCAACAAAAAGAATAAAATACATAGGAATAAACCTACCTAAGGAGACAAAAGACCTGTATGCAGAAAATTATAAGACACTGAAGAAAGAAATTAAAGATGATACAAATAGATGGAGAGACATACCATGTTCTTCGATTGGAAGAATCAACATTGTGAAAATGACTCTACCACCCAAAGCAATCTACAGATTCAATGCAATCCCTATCAAACTACCACTGGCATTTTTCACAGAACTAGAACAAAAAAATTCACAATTTGTATGGAAACACAAAAGACCCCGAAATGCCAGAGCAATCTTGAGAACGAAAAATGGAGCTGGAGGAATCAGGCTCCCTGACTTCAGACTATACTACAAAGCTACAGTAATCAAGACAGTATGGTACTGGCACAAAAACAGAAAGATAGATCAATGGAACAGGATAGAAAGCCCAGAGATAAACCCACGCACATATGGTCATGTTATCTTTGATAAAGGAGGCAAGAATATACAGTGGAGAAAAGACAGCCTCTTCAATAAGTGGTGCTGGGAAAACTGGACAGCTACATGTAAAAGTATGAAATTGGAACACTCCCTAACACCATACACAAAAATAAACTCAAAATGGATTAAAGACCTAAATGTAAGGCCAGATACTATCAAACGCTTAGAGGAAAACATAGGCAGAACACTCTATACATACACCACAGCAAGATCCTTTTTGAACCACCTCCTAGAGAAATGGAAATAAAAACAAAAATAAACAAATGGGACCTAATGAAACTTAAAATCTTTTGCACAGCAAAGGAAACCATAAACAAGACCAAAAGACAACCCTCAGAATGGGAGAAAATATTTGCAAATGAAGCAACTGACAAAGGATTAATCTCCAAAATTTACAAGCAGCTCATACAGCTCAATAACAAAAAAACAAACAACCCAATCCAAAAATGGGTAGAAGACCTAAATAGACATTTCTCCAAAGAAGATATACAGATTGCCAACAAACACATGAAAGAATGCTCGATATCATTAATCATTAGAGAAATGCAAATCAAAACTGCAATGGGATATCATCTCACACCAGTCAGAATGGCCATCATCAAAAAAATCTAGAAACAATAAATGCTGGAGAGGGTGTGGAGAAAAGGGAACACTCTTGCACTGTTGGTGGTAATGTGAATTGATACAGCCACTATGGAGAACAGTATGGAGGTTCCTTAAAAAACTACAGATAGAACTACCATATGACCCAGCAATCCCACTACTGGGCATTTACTGTGAGAAAACCATAATTCAAAAAGAGTCATGTACCAAAATGTTCATTGCAGCTCTATTTACAATAGCCAGGACATGGAAGCAACCTAAGTGTCCATCAATAGATGAATGGATAAAGAAGATGCGGCACATATATACAATGGAATATTACTCAGCCATAAAAAGAAATGAAATTGAGTTATTTGTAGTGAGGTGGATGGACCTAGAGTCTGTCATACAGAGTGAAGTAAGTCAGAAAGAGAAAAACAAATACCGTGTGCTAACACATATATATGGAATCTAAAAAAAAGAAAAAAAAAGGTTCTGAAGATCCTAGGGGCAGGACAGGAATAAAAACGCAGACGTAGAGAATGGACTTGAGGACACGGGGAGGGGGAAGGGTAAGCTGGGACGAAGTGAGAGAGTGGCATGGACATATGTACACTAACAAACATAAAATAGATAGCTAGTGGGAAGCAGCCACATAGCACAGGGAGTTCAGCTAGGTGGCTTGTGACCACTTAGAGTGGTGGGATAGGGAGGGTGGAAGGGAGGGAGACGCAAGAGGGAAGAGATATAGGAACATATGTATATGTATACTGGTTCACTTTGTTATACAGCAGAAACTAACACACCATTGTAAAGCAATTATACTCCAATAAAGATGTTAAAATTTTTAAAAAAAGATGTAAAGTTACAAATCAGTTTTTGGCTGTTTTAGGGCAGTTTACATGAACCAGAGAAGCAGAGGCAGCCAATCTGCAGAGTCGATAATGCAAAAAGAGCAGAGAGGAGCAATGAAAAAATATGATAGGGAGTCCTGAGGAGGTCTGAGGTCCTGGTTCTCTTACTCTCCATCCTATGGGTGCATCAATGAAGAAGTTAGACAAATTCTTCCTCTGTTGCCTTGGGCATCTTTTAGAACAAGTGACACAACTCATTTGGGAAGCGAGGAGGAAGAAATCACCTAAACTAGATTATATATACCCCATTAGGGAAGGCAGCACATATAAGGGTTCTGGGAACCGCTTTAAGTCTGGAACAATAGTTGGTGCTGAGTAAATTTTTCTTGAATAAATGAATGATCATTTCATATGTAAGGGTAGAAGTAGTGGAAATGAGTAGAGTGGTACATGAATTTCCTATATTATATCAAGAGGCATATCAAGCACAAATATTTGAAACATATAGAGTTACAGTGTAATTTAGTTGTTAAGGGCATGTGCATTGGAGCCAGACTCAAACTGAATCCCAGCTTTACCACTTGGCAGGGATGCCATCTTAGTCATGTAGGTAACCTCTCAGTGCCTCAATTTCTTCATCTGTGAAGTGGAAATAATTACAGTATCTACCTCAAATAATCTTTGTGAAGATTGCATGAGCTGAAAATTAGTAAGTAAAGTGCTTAGAACAGTGCCTGGTACACATAACCATTCTGAGCGTTAGCTGTCATTTTAATGACTTAACATATGTACTACTAAAATTCTAGACTGTAGTACTCAGTAAGTTTATTCTCAGTAAGTTTAGTTTTGCATTATTCTTTACTTTTTTTCATGTCTTTTTGTCCTGTACTCCAGAACAATTTCCACAGTGTTGGGCAATAAAGAGGATACGAAAGGATCTCTGAGATCCTTATTTTCCAGGTGAGGGACCAAGGCCCAGAGTCAGCAAGGGAGTTGTCCAAGGCTACAGCTCTCATGGCAGAACCAGACCTAGAATCCAGATCTAACTTCATGTTATTCTCAAACATTGTAATCAAAGAAAAAGATTTTAAAGTGAAATGTACATAAAATGGATACCCATCACGGAGCTGCTAAAAGGTTTTAGTATAGAACTTTAATACTTGATTTTTTGGCAACAGGTAGTGAAGAGTTACAGCCCTCATTAATTTGTAGGAGTTTCTGTAAAATAATTTATTATACAGGATACTTGCAGCAGGGCCTGACTTTTTTTTCTAGTTATGTAACTTACGTGAAATTGATGAAAAATGTTTAGCTCAACTTGAAGCGATAAATCACTCATTGTGATGTCCCAGAGCCTAAGGATATAGTTTTTATTAAAAACAAACAAGCAGACAAATAAATCAGTTGGTTTTCTAAAACCAATTCTTGGGTATTCTAAGAGAAACTTCAGTTATAAAACAACAGTGAGCATTGTTCACAACTGTGAGCACTGTTCACACTAGCTACCATTATAATGCAAGCTCTTACTTTTGTGGCCTGGCAGCATCCTCGAATATGGACAGGTGTTCAGAGTTCGAGCATTTCAGTGTGAGTGCTCATCGCCAACAGCCACAGCACAGGATAAGTAAACTTCCACTGTCTTTCCCCTATTGTCTAAACTGTTAAGCAATTAGAAGTCCAAGGCATTTACTTAGTTGAGAATAGTGTTTTTATCACCAATTCTATGTCCCTGTTTTTCTAGCGCACACAAATCACCAAAGTATTTTAACCTCAAATTTTATTTAAATTTAAAAGTTGCCACTAATCACCAAAGAACAGTTGAGATTCAACCAGGATTCAAGGAAGTCATATAAGATTCCCTGAATTAAAAGAAAAATCTGTAATTTCTTTATCATTTTAAAATTCTTAATGACAAGTCAACCTTTGAATTTATAGATTCTAGCTCATAATAACTTCTTCAGCAGGATATATTGTTCAGAAAAAAAGAACCTCAAATGCCTGGGTATCACTTCCACTATATTTTTTTCAACAAACCTTTCTGTTATACCACAAATTACTCTAATATTTGCCGTAATCTTCAGAAACAATAGTTTTCTCAAGAAAATGTATTAAAAGAAATGGTATACTATAACTCAACTGAACTATAACAAATTTCTCTAGAAAGAGATGAAAGTTTTATTTTATCTAAAATATTTTAGTAATGTGAGAATCTTTATTCTAAAGACTATGTAGAAAATTAACTCATGTGACCAGTTTAATATCAATATTTACTTAGACAAAGAAAGAAGGCTTCTGCTTTCCCATCAAGACCATAAACAAAAACAATAAAAATATCAGAGAGGTGGCAGATACTGTCTGTGTTAACTGGAGAAAGAAAAGGAAAAGAGTTTCTGTTAAGGCAAGCCTCTTGATATGTTCAGTACTATTTTCCAAAAGAATCTCTTTCAAATTTATTTTTGAAATCTACTTCTCAAATACAATGTTATTAGGGAGCTATGGCTAAAGAAAAAGGGAAAAAATGCCCTTCAGGTGAATATCAGATGTTTGAGAGTTTCTCTTCCACATCACTCTGCTCTCTAGTGGTGAACAGCACTGTTCAATAGTTGATAATGTATTTTCTAAGAAAAAGAAAAAGTGGATTTGAGGTCAGTTTCTCATGTGTCTCAATATCTGATTTGTATTTTAATATTAAGATTTAGTTGTTTACATTACTTAGGAATGAATTCCTTTGAACTCTTCCGGATTACATATGTTGCCATACTCCAATATGTTTATAAAGAATATGGATAAATTTCAACTTTAAATGAGTTTGAGGCTTAAATAGTTCCCAGATATTAGAAGAACTAGAAGAACTTGTTGGAAGATGATCTAGGTAAACCCCTTAAAAAAATGAAACTTAGTTCTTCTTCAGAAAAAGTGGATATATTAAATGGAAGAATATGTATTTTCTTTTAACTTAAAGCTTCTGTATTCAATACCTAGGCTATTTCTTGCCAGTTGCATTTAATTTTATTAACTGTACAATTTAACATAATGTTTATAAAATGAATTGCATCAAATAGAAAGATTTGTTGAGGATCATTACTGTATAGTTAAACAGGTATAGCTTAAATCTCTGATGTTGCTTACAAATTTCTAGTCCATCAAGCAACAGACATTTGTTCTGTCTAACAAATCTACTGCAGAATAATTACAAGTTCTTGGTGGAGATCTTAAACAATTATAAGGGATCATCCCCTTAACACTTTAATTTTATAAAAGAGAAGCTTTAATATTACACCGGGAGAAGACAGTTCTTTATTTCACTCAATTTAATTAAATGCTCTATTTCTTCTATAAAGATAAAATTAGGCACTTACTCAATCCTGAAATTCTTAGATTAATTAAAAACAAAGTTGCTACTCCTACATTTATGAGTGAGCCATTAATGTATAGTATAAATAAATAGACACACTTACCTGGAATGAAAACAGAAAGAGCTGAAAACGCTTGAGAAAGTTTCAATAGATAGAAAAGAAACTGAAACAGCAGTATCCACTACCACCGGCTCAGCCTTTTGGCTTTTGTAAAAAGTGGCAGCAATAACCAGTTCAGGCCCAAGTACCCTTGTGTTATGTAACAACTCATTAATATTAGCCATCAAACTGCTACCAAGCTGCTGAGGCACTAGAGGGCAAGAGTGTCACATGCAAGACCGGTCGCCAAGGGACACGTTTGGGTACCACTTCGGGAAGACAGATGCAAACTAAGCTGATAAATAACACAATGCCTGAACGCAGCAGCGAACTTGTAATGTTCCTCAAACAATATTTAAAATGTCAATTTTCTGTCTAGCTGAAGAGTTAACAGATTAATAAATATGCATAAGCAAATAACCACACCATGCAAAACTTTCGGGATTATATTTACAAACCTACAGTCATCCAGGAAGATATTTTTTTTTCTTCACTGTCTAAATAAACTTATTTAAAACAGTAGGGGAAAGGACAATTAAATAAAACGAGTGGCGGTTTCAGGACCCCTTCAAACCGCGAGAAACTTGCCCTGACCGTGCGCGCCGCCTCTGGAGTCCGCATTCCAAGTCGCCGAGGACCGCCCGGTCCCTGGTGGTTTCCTCGGGCTGCGGGCGTCCGCGGGATCCGCCTTCCCGGGTCCTCAGCCTCCGCGGCTCCTCGCGGCAGCCCCGCCGTTCGGGCTTCTTTCAGGGGCGACGTGGTGCCGGGAGCCCGGCGGGGGCGGCCCCGCCCTCGCACGCCCGGGTCCCCGCGGCCGCGTCCGGTGGGCGCCTCGCGGATCCAGGAGCGCGGGCGGCGCCGGGAGGGAGCGGCCGCGGGGCGAGCGCGGCGGACGCGCGGGGGGCTCGTGCGCTCGCTCCGACGCGCTCCGCGGCCCCGGGACCCGCCCGGCAGCGCCGGCGCCGCCCTCACGCTGCCTCACGGCTCCCGACCCGCCCGCGCCCGCGCCCGCGCCCGCCCGCCGGCTTAAGGGGAGGAGGCGGGAGCCAGGGGGCTGGAGGCGCCTTCATCCGCCCGCCTCGCACCCGGGTCTGCCTGCCCAGCCCTCGGCTTGGGGACCTCGGGCGTCCCGCCCCGGTCGTCCGGTTCCGACGGCCACTGCGGGCAGTATTGGTAGCGGCCACCAAGGATGAGAAGGGTTGCGCCGCGTGGGAAGTGGGTGCGAGTCCTTGAGGCGGCGCTGGGAAGGGGGGCGGGCTCACCCTCGTAGTCCCCTCTGGTCACGCTCCCGCCAGTGACACTGGACCTGGCAGAGCAAGGCGGGCGGCTTCGAGGTTGTAAGCAGGGAATTGCCACTATTTGCGGGCTTTCTAAAGGCCACGTGTTCCAGCTCCTGAAGACAAATGGAAGGCCAACAACTGGAGCAACATTTTGGATACAAGGTGTGAGGTTACACTCTTCTGAACTATAGGTTGATCAGGAGCCTCAATCGAATGATTTTTTTTTGTTTTTTCTTTTAGATTCCATTTTGACCCACTAACATAGCATATGTGACAGTTTTACTAAGAGGGGGAAGTGGATCTACTAATGATAACTTGTAGTGGATATTTGTGGTTTTGCTTTGCAGCTACTCGCTCCTCTTCATGGAAACAGTACCCTCGTTTATTTTGAGGATCGTACCAGCACCCCTCGGCCCATAAGCTTCAGGTGATGTCAGCCACTACTATGACTCACTGGGTGACCCACGACTCAGGTATGGCCATTAGAAGCATTATGTCTTCCTGGTAGCTAGGACTGGTTTACAGAAAAGTATATGACCAAGTCTGGCCAGTCAGAGACAAGAAAGCACCGTTTTGGGACTTTTTTTGGCCCCCTTAAGAAAGGGACTCCCTTCCATTGGACTTTGCAGAGTGAGTTGTGAGCTTAGAGCTTCTTTGTGTCACCATGTGAAGTCTGGGAATGAAGCAAATACTCAGGCATACCTGTGAGTTGGAGGAAAGCTAAACCTAGATGGGGATATTTGAGCTCTGAACCCAGCTGCTGCTGAAAAAAGGTCCTAACTTTGGATATTTTCAAATACAAATCACCAAATTCAGTTTTGTCTTAAGGCAGCTTGAGTTGAAATTTCTACCTTGTTGGAATTGAAAGAGACCCAAATGATACAGAAATTAAACATTTTGGTCGTTTATTAACTTTAAGGGAGCATTTGGATACTGTATAGCGAGATCTTCGATTAGATTCTCATGTTTTGAGTTAGCTTGAAAATTTAAAAAGCCTGAAAGTTGTGTATTCTTTTTGCTCTTTTGATAAAGAGGTTACAGAAGTAACTGAACGAATTACTCCTTCTGGAAGCCTATGAAAATGTCAAGATGGTAGAATTCTTTTGCCAGATGACATGTATTAGATTGTTTTTTAAAATTAACTAATTAATTTTGTTGTGGTCCCCCCCACCCCCCACCCCCCGGGAGTCTTGTGCCTTTCAGGAATTTTAAGAACTTACATTTTTTTTTAAATGCATCTTTTCCAGAGAACTTGCTCTGTCATCCAAGCACCTTTACAGTCTTCATTTCAGTTATAAAAAGAAAAAAAAAGAAAAATTATTGAACATCTACTAAATGGTCCACCTACTAAATATTAAATAATATTTTAATAAGAAAATAAAAGCAGGAACCTTCCCTGCTCTTCTGTTACTTACGTATTGATATAGGGATAGGAGGTCAGGCTCTTCTACAAGATTTCAGGAAATAGAAAAGATTCATGAATCTTTGATTGGAGGCGCAAATTTCCTGAATCTTTGGGGAGAATTGCTACCTTCACCAGTGATTGCTACTCTAACCATCTAACTGGAAGTACAGACACCTTAGGATTCTGTGTTGTTTTCCTATGAGATAGTCAAGTCTTATAGCTCTATTCCACAAGTTCCCATCAGTGCACATATGAAATTTAAGCCAGTGTAATAGCAGATAGATATGTTGCCTATATTTCCTTCCTCTTTACTTGCCCATATTTCCTTCCTCTTTACTTGCCCAGAAGAAGGTAAAGAGGCAATAGATAGCAGTGTCAACCGTTGTCCCCTCTAGCCTTTCCTTCCTGTTTTCTTCCCTAACCCAGGAGTATGAAGCCCGGGGAATAATTTTTCCTCCCAAAAGATTCCAGTTTATGCAACACTCATTTTAGACAGCAAAGAACCTGTGGCAGTGGCGGAAGCAGAGGTGGAGAAGATGTTCTAGCCCAGTGTCTCACATTTGTAAAGAACCTCAAATTTAGTATAATCTCTAAATGAACTTATACAATATTTTTTAATGTGATAAATGTCTTAGCTTTGGTTTAGACTTATGGGATAAACCACAGTTTTTGTATCTACCTTTAGCATATCTACTATTACTATTTACGTAAATACTGGAGACCTCAAAAATGGAAGTTCAGGCTTCTGTCAACCTCTGAGAAGCCCTGAGGTAATATGAAATATATTTATCAGAGACCCAGCTCTGTAAATCAAATACCTGTGGAAACCATTAATAAGAAAGAAAAAGACAAAACTATGCACTTTTGTATATTGAAATATTCAACCCTTGTATTTAGTCACTCTGAAATAAGACACTGAATGATGGAGAGTTAAGAATTTATGCTTTGTATAGTTTAAAAATTATTTGTATCTTTTGATGTTTTTTTCCCCCTGCCTCTAAGTACTTCTATGTGGAGGTGATGATTATGAAGGATTGGGAAACTCATTTCAATTTGCTGTCTTCTTCTATTTTCAGTGTCTAAATTAAAGCAACATACTATTCTAACAAGTTTTTAAAAATGCAAGTGTTAATAAAGGATACATCAGTATTTCTGACCTGAAATAGCTAGTAAGTGTAGTATTACTTTTCTTGAAAATATTCAGCTTGGATCTATAGTTATAGTAATCAATGACACTGTTAAGCTGCTGAAAGGTAATGAATGAAGATTTGAAAGAAAGCATATTCTAGCTAGAAACTGCTAACTCAGCTCAAGGAAATGTACCCCAACTTTCTTCATTGTCTCAAGAGATGTTAAGTGAAAATAGATCAAAACCAAAAATCTCCCCAAAATAATTGGTTAGGAGAAAGAGAAATGGAAGTGGTATCCGGCTTCTCAAAAGCCACGGAAAAGATGAATTTTACCTGCCTCTAGGTCTCCTTGCAAACATGCCTGTGAAAAGTGTACAAGGTTGAATTAGTAGTATGAAAGTCTTGTCTTATTTTATAAAACACCAATTTAAACTTAATAGATTAGATTAGAGCAGTGGTTCTCAAATTTTAGGGTGCATCAGTATAATGTGGAACGCTTGTTAAATCACAGGTTGGTGGGCCCCACCCCAGAGTTTCTGATTCACTAGAAGTCCGGTAGGGCCGGATAATTTGCATTTTTAACAAGCTGCCAGGTGAAGCAGATACTGCTTATCTGAGACTACACTTTAAGATCCCTTGCATTAGAGCATTATTGAGAACACAGGTTGTGTCTTTATGTGGGTCTATAAGAACATTTATTATTGTATAAATTATTTGGTTTTCAAAACTAGTTCTCTTTTTTTATGTTACTCATAATAAATATACAGTAAAGTCAGGATTTTTTTAAAACATCTTTATTGAAGTATAATTGCTTTAAAATGGTGTGTTAGTTTCTGCTTTATAACAAAGTGAATCGGCTATGCATATACATACATTCCAATATCTCCTCCTTCTTGCGTTTCCCTCCCACCCTCCCTATCCCACCTCTCTAGGTGGTCACAGAGCACCAAGTTGATCTCCCTGTGCTATGCGGCTGCTTCCCACTAGCTATCTACCTTACGTTTGGTAGTGTATATATGTCCATGCCACTCTCTTACTTGGTCCCAGCTTACCCTTCCCCCTCCCCATGTCCTCAAGTCCATTCTCTACCTTTTTATTCCTGTCCTACCCCTAGGTTCTTAGGAACCTTTTTTTTTGTTGATGTTGTTTTTTTAGATTCCATATATATGTGTTAGCATACGATATTTGTCTTTCTCCTTCTGACCTACTTCACTCTGTATGACAGACTCTAGGTCCATCCACCTCATTACAAATAGCTCAATTTCGTTTCTTTTTATGGCTGAGTAATATTCCATTGTATATATGTGCCACATCTTCTTTATCCATTCAACTGTTGATGTACACTTAGGTTGCTTCCATGTCTTAGCTATTGTAAATAGAGCTGCAATGAACATTTTGGTACATGACTCTTTTTGAATTATGGTTTTCTCAGGGTATATGCCCAGTAGTGGGATTGCTGGGTCGTATGGTAGTTCTATTTGTAGGTTTTTAAGGAACCTCCATACTGTTCTCCATAGTGGCTGTATCAATTTACATTCCCACCAACAGTACAAGAGGGTTCCCTTTTTTCCACACCCTCTCCAGCATTTATTGTTTAAAGATTTTTTGATCATGGCCATTCTGACCAGTGTGAGATGATATCTCTTTGTAGTTTTGATTTGCATTTCTCTAATGATTAATGATATCGAGCATTCTTTCATGTGCTTGATGGCAATCTGTATATCTTCTTTGGAGAAATGTCTATTTAGGTCTTCTGCCCATTTTTGGATTGGGTTGTTTGTTTTTTTGTTATTGAGCTGTATGAGCTGCTTGTAAATTTTGGAGATTAGTCCTTTGTCAGTTGCTTCATTTGCAAATATTTTCTCCCATTCTGAGGGTTGTCTTTTGGTCTTGTTTAGGGTTTCCTTTGCTGTGCAAAAGCTTTTAAGTTTCATTAGGTCCCATTTGTTTATTTTTGTTTTTATTTCCATTTCTCTAGGAGGTGGGTCAAAAAGGATCTTGCTGTGGTGTATGTATAGAGTGTTCTGCCTATGTTTTCCTCTAAGAGTTTGATAGTGTCTGGCCTTACATTTAGGTCTTTAATCCATTTTGAGCTTACTTTTGTGTATGGTGTTAGGGAGTGTTCCAATTTCATACCTTTACATGTACCTGTCCAGTTTTCCCAGCAACACTTATTGAAGAGGCTATCTTTTCTCCATTGTATATTCTTGCCTCCTTTATCAAAAATAAGGTGACCATATGTGTGTGGGTTTATCTCTGAGCTTTCTATCCTGTTCCATTGATCTATCTTTCTGTTTTTGTGCCAGAACCATACTGTCTTGATTACTGTAGCTTTGTAGTATAGTCTGAAGTCAGGGAGCCTGATTCCTCCAGCTCCATTTTTCTTTCTCCAGATTGCTTTGGCTATTCGGGATCTTTTGTGTTTCCATACAAATTGTGAAATTTTTTGTACTAGTTCTATGAAAAATGCCAGTGGTAGTTTGATAGGGATTGCATTGAATGTGTAGATTGCTTTGGATAGTAGAGTCATTTTCACAATGTTGATTCTTCCAATCCAAGAGCATGGTGTATCTCTCCATCTGTTTGTATCATCTTTAATTTCTTTCATTAGTGTCTTATGGTTTTCTGCATACAGGTCTTATGTCACCTTAGGTAGGTTTATTCCTAGGTATTTTATTCTTTTTGTTGCAGTGATAAATGGGAGTGTTTCCTTAATTTAGCTTTCAGATTTTTCATCATTAGTATGTAGGAATGCAACAGATTTCTGTACATTAATTTTGTATCCTGCTACTTTACCAAATTCATTCATTAGCTCTAGTAGTTTTCTGGTAGCGTCTTTAGGATTCTCTCTGTTTGGTATCATGTAATCTGCAAACAGTGACATCTTTATTTCTTCTTTTCCAATTTGGATTCCTTTTATATCGTTTTCTTCCCTGATTGCTGTGGCTAAAACTTCCAAAGCTATGTTGAATAATGGTGGTGAGAGTGGACAACCTTGGCTTGTTCCTGATCTTAGTGGAAATGGTTTCAGTGTTCCACCACTGAGAATGATGTTTGCTCTGGGTTTTTCATATATGGCCTTTATTATGTTGAGGCAAGTTCCCTCTATGCCTACTTTCTGGAGGGTTTTTGTCATAAATGGGTGTTGAACTTTACTGAAAGTTTTATCTGCATCTACTGAGGTGATCATATGGTTTTTGTCCTTCAGTTTGTTAATATGGTTTATCACATTGATTGGTTTCTATATATTAAAGAATCCTTGCATTCCTGGGATAAACCCCACTTGATCATGGTGTATGATCCTTTTAATGTGCTATTGGATTCTGTCTGCTAGTATTTTGTTGAGGATTTTTGCATCTATGTTCATCAGTGATATTGGCCTGTAGTTTTCTTTCTTTGTGACGTCTTTGTCTGGTTTTGGTATCAGCGTGATGGTGGCCTTGTAGAATGAGATTGGAACTGTTCCTCACTCTGCTGTGTTTTGGAAGAGTTTGAGAAGGATAGGTGTTAACTCCTCTCTAAATGCTTGATAGAATTAGCCTGTGAGGCCATCTAGTCCTGGGCTTTTGTTTGTTGGAAGTTTCTTTTTTCTTCTTTTTTTTTTTTTGTGATACGTGGGCCTCTCCCGCCGCAGAGCACCGGCTCCGGACGTGCAGGCTCAGCGGCCATGGCTCATGGGCCCAGTCACTCCGCGGCATGCGGGATCCTCCCGGACCGGGGCACGAACCCTCGTCCCCAGCATCAGCAGGTGGACCTTCAACCACGGCGCCACCAGGGAAGCCCAGTTTTTTCTTTTCTTTCTTTTTTTTTTTTTTGCAGTACGCGGGCCTCTCAGCGCTGTGGCCTCTTCCGTTGCAGAGCACAGGCTCCGGACGCACAAGCCCAGCGGCCATGGCCCAGGGTCCCAGCTGCCCTGCGGCACGTGGGATCCTCCCGGAGCGAGGCACGAACCCGTGTCCCCTGCATCGGCAGGCAGACCCTCAACCACTGCGCCACCAGGGAAACCCTCAGTTTTTTTTTTTTTTAACATCTTTATTGGAGTATAATTGCTTTACAATGGTGGGTTAGTTTCTGCTTTAAAACAAAGTGAATCAGTTATACATATACATATATCACCATATCTCTTCCCTCTTGTGTCTCCCTCCTTCCCACCCCTCTATGTGGTCACAAAGCACCGAGCTGATCTCCCTGTGCTATGCGGCTGCTTCCCAGTAGTTATCTATTTCACGTTTCGTAGTGTATATACGTCCATGCCACTCTATTACTTTGTCCCAGCTTACCCTTCCCCATCCCCAAGTCCGTTCTCTAGGAGGTCTGCGCCTTTATTCCTGTCTTACTCCTAGGTTCTTCAAGACATTTTTTTTTTCTTAGATTCCATATATATGTGTTAGCATACTGTATTTGTCTTTCTCTTTCTGACTTACTTCACTCTGTGTGACAGACTCTAGGTCAATCCACCTCACTACAAATAACTCAATTTCACTTCTTTTTATGGCTGAGTAATATTCCATTGTATATATGCGCCACATCTTCTTTATGCATTCATCCGATGATGGACACTTAGGTTGCTTCCATCTCCTGGCTATTGTAAATAGAGCTGCAATGAACATTTTGGTACATGACTCTGTTTGCTTTATGGTTTTCTCAGGGTGTGTGCCCAGTTGTGGGATTGCTGGGTCGTATGGTAGTTCTATTTTTAGTTTTTTTTTTTTTTTAACATCTTTATTGGGGTATAATTGCTTTACAATGGTGTGTTAGTTTCTGCTTTATAACAAAGTGAATCAGTTATACATATACATATGTTCCCATATCTCTTCCCTCTTGCATCTCCCTCCCTCCCACCCTCCCTATCCCACCCCTCTAGGCGGTCACAAAGCACCGAGCTGATATGCCTGTGCTATGCGGCTGTTTCCCACTAGCTATCTACCTACGTTTGTTAGTGTATGTATGTCCATGCTTCTCTCACGCTTTGTCACAGATCACCCTTCCCCCTCCCCATATCCTCAAGTCCGTACTCCAGTAGGTCTGTGTCTTTATTCCTGTCTTACACCTAGGTTCTTCATGACATTTTTTTCCCTTAAATTCCATACATATGTGTTAGCATACAGTATTTGTCTTTCTCTTTCTGACTTACTTCACTCTGTATGACAGACTCTAGGTCTATCCACCTCATTACAAATAGCTCAATTTCGTTTCTTTTTATGGTTGAGTAATATTCCATTGTATATATGTGCCACATCTTCTTTATCCATTCATCCGATGAAGGGCTCTTAGGTTGTTTCCATCTCCTGGCTATTTTAAATAGAGCTGCAATGAACATTTTGGTACATGACTCCTTTTGAATTTTGGTTTTCTCAGGGTATATGCCCAGTAGTGGGATTGCTGGGTCATATGGTAGTTCTATGTGTAGGTTTTTAAGGAACCTCCATACTGTTCTCCATAGTGGCTGAACCAATTCACATTCCCACCAGCAGTGCAAGAGTGTTCCCTTTTCTCCACACCCTCTCCAGCATTTATTGTTTCTAGTTTTTTTGATCATGGCCATTCTGACTGGTGTGAGATGATAATATCTCATTGTAGTTTTGATTTGCATTTCTCTAATGATGTTGAGCATTCTTTCATATGTTTGTTGGCAATCTGTATATCTTCTTTGGAGAAATGTTTATTTAGGTCTTCTGCCCATTTTTGGATTGGGTTGTTTGTTTGTTTGTTATTGAGCTGCATGAGCTGCTTGTAAATTTTGGAGATTAATCCTTTGTCAGTTGCTTCATTTGCAAATATTTTCTCCCATTCTGAGGATTGTCTGTTCATCCTGTTTGTGGTTTCCCTTGCTGTGCAAAAGCTTTTAAGTTTCATTAGGTCCCATTTGTTTATTTTTGTTTTTATTTCCATTTCTCTAGGAGGTGAGTCAAAAAGGATTCTATGATGTATGTCATAGAGTGTTCTGCCTATGTTTTCATCTAAGAGTTTGATAGTTTCTGGCCTTGGATCTAGGTCTTTAATCCATTTTGAGTTTATTTCTGTGTATGGTGTTAGGGAGTGTTCCAATTCCATATTTTATATGTATCTGGCCAGTTTTCCGAGCACCACTTATTGAAGACGCTGTCCTTTCTCCACTGTACATTCCTGCCTCCTTTATCAAAGATAAGGTGACCATATGTGCGTGGGTTTATCTCTGAGCTTTCTATCCTGTTCCATTGATCTATATTTCTGTTTTTGTGCCAGTACCATACTGTCTTGATTACTATAGCTTTGTAGTATAGTCTGAAGTCAGGGAGCCTGATTCCTCCAGCTCCGTTTTTTCTTCTCAAGATTGCTTTGGCTATTCGGGGTCTTTTATGTTTCCATACAAATTGTGAAATTTTTTGTTCTAGTTCTGTGAAAAATGCCAGTGGTAGTTTGATAGGGATTGCATTGAATCTGTAGATTGCTTTGTGTAGCAGAGTCATTTTCACAATGTTGATTCTTCCAATCCAAGAACATGGTATATCTCTCCATCTGTTTGTATCATCTTAAATTTCTTTAATCAGTGTCTTATAATTTTCTGCATACAGGTCTTTTATCTCCTTAGGTAGGTTTATTCCTAGATATTTTATCGTTTTTGTTGCAGTGGTAAATGGGAGTGTTTTCTTGATTTCACTTTCAAATTTTTCATCATTAGTGTAGAGGAATGCCAGATATTTCTGTGCATTAGTTTTGTATCCTGCTACTTTACCAAATTCATTGATTAGCTCTAGTAGTTTTCTGGTAGCATCTTTAGGATTCTCTATGTATAGGATCATGTCATCTGCAAACAGTGACAGCTTTACTTCTTCTTTTCCGATTTGGATTCCTTTTATTTCCTTTTTTTCTCTGATAGCTGTGTCTAAAACTTCCAAACCTATGTTGAATAAGAGTGGTGAGAGTGGGCAACCTTGTCCTGTTCCTGATCTTAGTGGAAATTGTTTAAGTTTTTCACCATTGAGGACAATGTTGGCAGTGGGTTTGTCATATATGGCCTTTATTATGTTGAGGCAAGTTCTCTCTATGCCTACTTTCTGCAGGGTATTTATCATAAATGTGTGTTGAATTTTGTCAAAAGCTTTCTCTGCATCTATTGAGATGATCATACTGTTTTTCTCCTTCAGTTTGCTAACATGGTGTATCGATTTGATTGATTGCGTATATTGAAGTATCTTTGCATTCCTGGAATAAACCCCACTTGATCATGGTGTATGATCCTTTTCATGTGCTGTTGGATTCTGTTTGCTAGTATTTTCTTGAGGATTTTTGCATCTATGTTCATCAGTGATACTGGCCTGTAGTTTTCTTTCTTTGTGACATCCTTGTCTGGTTTTGGTATCAGGGTGATGGTGGCCTCGTAGAATGAGTTTGGTCGTGTTCCTCCCTCTGGTATATTTTGGAAGAGTTTGAGAAGGATGGGTGTTAACTCTTCTCTAAATGTTTGATAGTATTCGCCTGTGAAGCCGTCTGGTCCCGGGCTTTTGTTTGTTGGAAGATTTTTAATCACAGTTTCAATTTCAGTGCTTGTGATTGGTCTGTTCATATTTTCTATTTCTTCCTGATTCAGTCTTGGCAGTTGTGCATTTCTAAGAATTTGTCCATTTCTTCCAGATTGTCCATTTTATTGGCATGGAGTTGCTTGTAGTGATCTCTCGTGATCTTTTGTGTTTCTGCAGTGTCAGTTGTTACTTCTCCTTTTTCATTTCTAATTCTATTGATTTGAGTCTTCTCCCTTTTTTTCTTGATGAGTCTGGCTAATGGTTTATCAATTTTGTTTATCTTCTCAAAGAACCAGCTTTTAGTTTTGTTGTTCTTTGTATTGTTTCCTTCATTTCTTTTTCATTTATTTCTGATCTGATTTTTATGATTTCTTTCCTTCTGCTAACTTTGGGGTTTTTTTGTTCTCTTTCTCTAATGGCTTTAGGTGCAAGGTTAGATTCTTTATTCGAGATGTTTCCTGTTTCTTAAGGTAGGATTGTATTGTTATAAACTTTCCACTTAAAACTGCTTTTGCTGCATCCCATAGGTTTTGGGTCGTCATGTCTCCATTGTCATTTGTTTCTAGGTATTTTTTGATTTCCTCTTTGATTTCTTCAGTGATCACTTCATTATTAAGTAGTGTATGTTTAGCCTCTATGTGTTTGTATTTTTTACAGATCTTTTCCTGTAATTGATATCTAGTCTCATAGGGTTGTGGTCAGAAAAGATACTTGATGCAATTTCAGTTTTCTTAAATTTACCAAGGCTTGATATTTGACCCAAGATATGATCTATCCTGGAGAATGTTCCATGAGCACTTGAGAAAAATGTGTATTCTGTTGTTTTTGGACGGAATGTCCTATTAATATCAATTAAGTCCATCTTGTTTAATGTATCATTTAAAGCTTGTGTGTCGTTATTTATTTTCATTTTGGATGAAAATAAGCTTTAAAGCTTGTGTGTCCTTATTTATTTTCATCTGTCCATGGGTGGACAGATGAAAGTGGGGTGTTAAAGTCCCCTACTACGAATGTGTTACTGTCGATTTCCCCTTTTATGGCTGTTAGTATTTGCCTTATGTATTGAGGTGCTTCTATATGGGTGCAAAAATATTTACAATTGTTATATCTTCTTGGATCAATTCCTTGATCATTATGTGGTTTCCTTCTTTGTCTCTTCAAATAGTCTTTATTTTAAAGTCTATTTTCTCTGATACGAGAATTGCTTCTCCAGCTTTCTTTTGGTTTCCATTTGCATGGAATATCTTTTTCCATCCCCTTACATTCAGTCTGTATGTGTCTCTAGGTCTGAAGTGGGTCTCTTGTAGACAGCATATGTGCGTCTTGTTTTTGTATCCATTCAGCCAATCTGTGTCTTTTGGTGGGAGCATTTAGTCCATTTACATTTAAGGTAATTATTGATATGTATGTTCCTATTCCCATTTTCTTAATTGTTTTGGGTTCGTTATTGTAGGTCTTTTCCTTCTCTTGTGTTTCTTGCCTAGAGAAGATCCTTTAGCATTTGTTTTAAAGCTGGTTTGATGGTGCTGAACTCTCTCAGCTTTTGCTTGACTGTAAAGGTTTTAATTTCTCTATCAAATCTGAATGAGATCCTTGCTGAGTAGAGTAACCTGGGTTGCAGGTTTTTCTCCTTCATCACTTTAAATATGTCCTGCCAGTCCCTTCTGGCTTGCAGAGTTTCTGCTGAAAGATCAGCTATTAACCTTATGGGGATTCCCTTGTATGTTATTTGTTGTTTTTCCCTTGCTGCTTTTAATATGTTTTGTTTGTATTTAATTTTTGACAGTTTGATTAATATGTGTCTTGGCGTATTTCTCCTTGGATTTATCCTGTTTGGGACTGTCTGTGCTTCCTGGAGTTGATTAACTATTTCCATTCCCACATTAGGGAAATTTTAAACTATAATCTCTTCAAATAGTTTCTTAGTCCCTTTCATTTTCTCTTCTTCTTCTGGGACCCCTATAGTTCGAATATTGGTGCGTTTAATGTTGTCCCAGAGGTGTCTGAGACTGTCCTCAGTTCTTTTCATTCTTTTTTCTTTATTCTGCTCTGTAGTAGTTATTTCCAGTATTTTATCTTCCAGGTCACTTATTCGTTCTTCTGCCACAGTTATTCTGCTATTGATCCCATCTAGACTATTTTTAATTTCATTTATTGTGTTGTTCATCATTGTTTGTTTCATCTTTAGTTCTTCTAGGTCCTTGTTAAATGTTTCTTGCATTTTGTCTATTCTCTCCAAGATTTTGGATCATCTTTACTATCATTATTCTGAATTCTTTTTCAGGTAGACTGCCTATTTCCTCTTCATTTGTTAGGTCTGGTGGGTTTTTATCTTGCTCCTTCATCTGCTGTGTGTTTTTCTGTCTTCTCATTTTGCTTATCTTACTGTGTTTGGGGTCTCCTTTTTGCAGGGTGCAGGTTCGTACTTCCTGTTGTTTTTGGTGTCTGTCCCCTTTGGCTAAAGTTGGTTCAGTGGGTTGTGTAGGCTTCCTGGTAGAGGAGAGTAGTGCCTTTGTTCTGGTGGATGAGGCTGGATCTTGTCTTTCTGGTGGGCAGGTCCACGTCTGGTGGTGTGTTTTGGAGTGTCTGTGGACTTATGATTTTAGGCAGCCTCTCTGCTAATGGGTGGGGTTGTGTTCGTGTCTTGCTAGTTGTTTGGCATAGGGTGTCTAGTACTGTAGCTTGCTCAACTGTTGTTGAGTGAAGCTGGGTGCTGGTGTTGAGATGGAGGTCTTTGGGAAATTTTTGCCATTTGATATTATGTGGAGCTGGGAGGTATCTTGTGGACCAGTGTCCTGAAGTTGGCTCTCCCACCTCAGAGGCACAGCACTGACTCCTTGCTGCAGCACCAAGAGCCTTTCATCCACTGGGCTCAGAATAAAAGGGAGAAAATGTAGAAGGAAAGAAAGAAAGAAAGAAAGAAAGAAAGAAAGAAAGAAAGAAAGGCAGGAGGGAGGGAGAGAGGAAGGAGGGAAGGAAGGAAAGAAAGAAAGAAGATAAAATAAAATAAAGTAAGATAAAATAAAGTATTAAAATAAAAAATAATTATTAAGAAAAAAAATTTTCTTTAAAGAAAAAAAAACGGATGGATAGAACCCTATGACAAATGGTGGAAGCAAGCTATACAGATAGAATCTCACACAGAAGCATACACATGCACACTCACAAAAAGAGGAAGAGGGGAAAAAATAATAAATCTTGCTCTCAAAGTCTACCTCCTCAATTTGGGGTGATTCGTTGTCTATTCATGTTGTCCACAGATGCAGGGTACATCAAGTTGATCGTGGAGCTTTAATCTGCTGCTTCTGAGGCTGTTGGGAGAGATTTGCCTTTCTCTTCTTTGTTCTCACAGCTCCTGGGGCTCAGCTTTGGATTTGGCCCCGCCTCTGATTGTAGGACGCCGGAGGGCGTCTGTTCTTAGCTCAGACAGGACGGGGTTAAAGGAGCAGCTGCTTCCGGGACTCATGCCGGGGGGAGGGAGGGGTACGGAGTGTGGGGCGAGCCTGCGGCAGCAGAGGCCAGCATGACATTGCACCTGAGGCACGCTGTGCGTACTCCCTGGGAAGTTGTCCCTGGATCCCGGGACCCTGGCAGTGGCGGGCTGCACAGACTCCCGGAAGGGGCATGTGGATAGTGACCTGTGCTTGCACACAGGCTTCTTGGTGGCGGCAGCAGCAGCCTTAGCGTCTCATGCCCGTCTCTGGGGTCTGCGCTTGTAGCCGCGGCTCACGCCCGTCTCTGGAGTTCTTTTAAGCAGCAATCTTAATCCCCTCTCCTCGTGCACCAGGAAACAAAGAGGGAAGAAAAAGTCTCTTGCCTCTTTGGCAGGTCCAGACTTTTCCCCGGACTCCCTCCCGGCTAGCTGTGGTGCACTAATGCCCTGCAGGCAGTGTTCACGCCGCCAACCCCAGTCCTCTCCCTGCGCTCCTACCGAAGCCCGAGCCTCAGGGCGCAGCCCCGCCCACCGTGGCAGGTGAGCAGACAAGCCTCTCAGGCTGGTGAGTGCCGGGTCGGCACCGATCCTCTGTGCGGGAATCTCCCCGCTTTGCCCTCCGCACTCCTGTTGCTGTTCTCACCTACGCAGGCCGAAGCTTTCCCCCTCCACCCCCTGCAGTCTCTGCCTGCGAAGGGACTTTCTAGTGTGTGGAAACCTTTCCTCCTTCACAGCTCCCTCCCACCGGTGCAGGTCCCATCCCTATTCTTTTGTCTCTGTTTTTTCTTTTGCCCTACCCAGGTACGTGGGGAGTTTCTTGCCTTTTGGGAGGTCTGAGGTCTTCTGCCAGCGTTCAGTAGGTGTTCTCTAGGAGTTGTTCCACGTGTAGATATATTCCTGGTGTATCTGTGGGGAGGAAGGTGATCTCTGCATCTTACTCTTCCGCCATCTTCCTGACCTCTCCTGTCCTCAATTCTTTTCATTATTTTTTCTTTATTCTGCTCTGTGATAGTTATTTCCACTACTTTATCTTCCAGGTCACTTATCCGTTCTTCTGCCTCAGTTATTCTGCTACCAATTCCTTCTAGAAAATTTTTAATTTCATTTATTGTGTTGTTCATTATTGTTTGTTTGCTCTTTAGTTCTTCTAGGTTCTTGTTAAGCATTTCTTGTATCTTCTCCATTCTCTTCCTCAGATTTTGGATCATCTTATCTGTCATTACTCTGAATTCTTTTTCAGGTAGATTGCCTATTTCCTCTTCATGTGTTAGGTCTGGTGGGTTTTTATCTTGCTCCTTCATCTGCTGTGTGTTTCTCTGTCTTCTCATTTTGCTTACCTTACTGTGTCTGGGGTCTCCTTTTCGCAGGCTGCATGTTCGTAGTTCCCGTTGTTTTTGGTGTCTGCCCCCAGTGGCTAAGGTAGATTCAGTGGGTTGTGTAGGCTTCCTGGTGGAGGGGACTAGTGCCTGTCTTCTGGTGGATGAGGCTGGATCTCGGCTTTCTGGTGGGCAGGACCGCGTCTGGTGGTGTGTTTTGAGGTTTCTGTGTACTTATTATGATTTTCGACAGCCTCTCTGGTAATGGGTGGGACTGTGTTCCTGTCTTGCTAGTTGTCTGGCATAGGGTGTCCTGCACTGTAGTTTGCTGGTCGTTTAGTGGAGCTAAGTCTTAGCGTTGAGTTGGAGATCTCGGGGAGAACTTTTGCCGTTTGATGTTGCATGGAGCCTGGAGGTCTCTGGTGGACCAATGTCCTGAACTCAGCTCTCCCACCTCAGAGGCACAGGTCTGACACCTGGCAGGAGCACGAAAATCCTGTCAGCCACACGGCTTTTTGCCTCTGGAGCTTAGAAATCCCTGCAGTTGTTGTTCAGTCTAGTCTGCCCACAGCGCAATCCTTTGCTGTCTATCCTATAGATTTTTCTTGGTTTACATCAGTTAGTACCTCTTTCTTCACTCTCTGAAGTTCGAGAAATCTGAGGTCTTCTGCCAACCTTCAGTAGGTATTCTGTAGGAGTTTTTCCACATGTAGGTGTAATTTTGATATATTTGTGGGGAGGAAGGTGATTTCCACATGTTACTCCTCCGCCATCTTGAAGGTCCCACCTAAAGTCAGAATTTTAATTTGCTTCTGATACAGTCGATTAGGTAAACTATCAATGAAACTGGAATGGTTTGTTAAAAAATATAGGGCCTTTGGAATAGTAAAAAGTAGCAAGAGTTGGAAACAGGGTAACAGTTGCTACATTCTTACCTCCTTAAGGGCTGTATCCCTCCCTGGTTCATTTTGTGTCTTCCACTGCCCCAGGTACAGGGCCTTGCACAACAGTGGTCATTTAAAATGAACTAAAGAAGAGAAAGAAGTTGTTTTCTTAGATAATAGGTAATGTTTTACATTGGCCCTGATAAAGGAAATCACCGTCTTATATTCTGTCATTAAAAGTTGTTTTGATTCCTTAGCCAAAAAATACCTCTATGCATTATTTTCTATCATTTCTGTTTAATTTTCAAATGCTTTGTCCTCAAAAATAGCTATTTCCCTAATGTGCAACTAGTTTAAGTTCTTCTGTTCTGATCATAATGTATGTAGTTAATTACCAGCCTTGGGTGATGACTATTTGGCAGTATAAACATATTCATATCTATAGGTTTAGCATAAAGTTTTGAAATAACTGTTGTTTTGTTTCATTTTGAATGGGAAATACAAGCAATCATCAGATTGTAGAATATACTGTGTGAGTCTTCAAAGCTATCTCAATATTCAGGCAGGACCAAACATCATTAACGTGGTTCTTTGATGTAGCTTGCAACATTAAAACATCATTTTATAGCTTGGCCTCGTGCCATGTAGTACAAGAGAGATTCATTGTGAGAATAAAATGGATGATTTCTCTTTCAATCTGTGTGAAAACAGCCTTCATAGAAAGACCCCAGAATACTTTCCCTACCTATAATGATGTTTCTCCATTATATCTGATCCTTTGATTTCAAGAGGTTGAAGAAAATAATAAATATTCAAGAAGTAGGAGTTGTATGAATTAATTTTGTTTTGCTCCTCTGAAAGTATCTTTGAAATAGTGATATAAAAAGTTGTTAGAAAAAAGAGAAATAGCAGAGAAAATTGAGATGCCCTGTACATTGTGGATTGACATATCCAATATTCTTAGGCTTGAGGCGTTTGGACTGAATTCTCTGCCAAACGTTTGAATTAGAGAACTGTGAGTATAAATAAATGAAAATTTAATTGGGATAGGGAAAATTTATGTGTATAGTTTTTCTCCCTCAGATATGAGCAAGAGATCTCAGTAGTAATAGAAGAAATAGAAAATGGGAACTCAGCTCACTTAGCATCACATCTGTGTTATTCAGCATCTTCTGCCTTCTGAGGAAAAAAATAGTAGATGCCCTCATTCATTTTTCTTAAAACTCACACTTGAAATCAAACACGTACACAGAAACGAAATGAAATTACTGGAACCTACTGGTTAAACCCAAACATTTTTCTCTGAAGTCTCATTTTACTCGGGAATTCATGATCTTTTTTTTTTTTTTTTTTTTTTTGCTGTACGCGGGCCTCTCACTGTTGTGGCCTCTCCCGTTGCAGAGCACAGGCTCCGGACGCGCAGGCTCAGCAGCCATGGCTCACGGGCCCAGCCGCTCCGTGGCACGTGGGATCTTCCCGGACCGGGGCACGAACCCGTATCCCCTGCATTGGCAGGCGGACTCTCAACCACTGCGCCACCAGGGAAGCCCCATGATCATTTTATTTTCCCTCCACAAGATAGAGCTCAGCCCTCTGGAAAAGATAAATAAGTGTTGACTGGGCAAATGAATCCAGATCTTAAAATGTTCTTTTCCTTAAGCTCTGTATGTAACCTATATTTAAGAATTAATCTTTGAAAGATTCCATTCACAGTTTGTGCCTATGGTTTTATATATAAATTATACATTTAGAACTCAATTCTCTTGTTGATCAGGGCAGGGAATAGGGTTAGTGCGGACCCTCTAGAGTTCTAAAACTTGTCATAGCCTCGTAGTTACAGCAAAAGAAGAAATCTTAAACTGGGTTAAAGGGCTTGGGATGGTAACAGAAGTATTTTTTATTCAAGCCTGACTATTCTGGGGGCAACAGCTTTCTGGCTCTTGTGAAAAACCTTAACTTTAACTCAATATAGAAAACTATTACTTTTCATTACAGGATAGAATTTAAACAAAATGAAGCCAGGAGAACCATGTCAACTTAATTTATATTACTTTATAAATAATAGGCTGTGTGTTAGCATTCCTTGAAGTCAGTCTTGGTTATTTTATATACATGTTTGTCTCTGTGAGTTTTATATAACTCCTTTACCTAAGAACTTAACCATTTTGACAAAGAGTAATGATAGAACCTCTGCACATTAATAGCAACAGGGATGGCAGTGAGACAGAAAACAAGAACTTGTCACATGTTGGAGCTCTTTGTATGCTGTTATATAATGTATCAGTAGATAAAAGCTCAGCAAAATGTATTATAATTGTGTAGAAGAAGAAAATCAGTCTTAGGAAGTAATGTTCCAAAATAAGCACACTGATGGTGACCTTTGAGGTAGATTGGATATGGGGTGGGTAAGAGAGAGGGGAAAGAAAAAGGAAAGAAAAAAAGATGATTGGCAAAAAGTTACTTTCAAAACTCAGGCTCATTTCATTATTGAATGAGTTATGTTTACACCATCATCAAATATGTATGGGGTAGATATGTATTGATACATGTATATAATGTGCTGTAGAAATGTAGTGGTGAGTTAGAAAGGTTGCAGCAGACCCTGACCTCCTGACTTTCACATTGTCATTACACAGCTAAACTGACAGTTAATTTAAGTACAACATTACTTACAATTATCATGTACTATTTTTACTGCTGCAGTGAAAACATACAGGGTGATGAGAATGAGTATCAGGCAACCTGACCTAGTATGGGGAGGAGTGAGGGTGTTTAAGGGTTCAGAGAAGCTTACCTATGGGACTGATTTTCAGTGAATCATGGTACCTAGCCTGATTTCATTGTTTCATTTTGCAGAAAAAAAAACAACAACAACCCACAACCACAGAGTGTCCAGGGTAATAGCGGTGAAGGGTAGGGTGTGTATGTGAGAGTTTAATTTCAGTAGTCTAGCAGGAACCTGTTTTAGAAAAGTCTCAGTGTTTGCAACCACCTGACTCCACTTAATTGTTTTCTGGAGGATTGGATTGACTATGTAACTAATACTTTTTAATACTTAAAAATTCTCTTTACAGTCACATTCAAATGTTAAAGCTCTTTTAATGGTGCAGCATCCTCTAGCAACCTAACCTACTGTCCCTTCCTTTGACCTGCCTTCCTCTCCTTCTTTCCTTCTCTTCATCAGTCCTTTTGGCTGGGGCTATGTCAGACACAGCAGAGAGAGACCAAACAAAAATCCATCAATTATCTGGATATATCCAAACTTTTGGAGCTTGAACAACATCTAGCGTTTGTTCAAATATGTAATATACTCAAATTTTTGTTCTTCAATAAAATTGATTTCTTGACATTATAGTGTAGTAGACTCTATATAGAGGTATACAACCTGGGCCTCAGCTTGGGCTGTGCTGTTTTCCAGTCACTTAACTTCACTTGGTAAACAGAGTAATGGACACTCATTGAGAGAAATGAAAATAAAATGAGATATGTGAGAAAGTGCTATGCAATTTTAAAAGAGTTATATAGATACACAAAAATTTTTTAAATGGTAACCAGGTTGACCATGTTTAGAAGAATAAAAAAAGTTATAACACTAGATCGAATTGATTTACCTGAGACTAGCTCTCAGTGTACAAGTGAATTGAACATGATATTCTTTTCAAACAGTTTTCTTCTTTTTTTTTTGCGGTTTGCACGCCTCTCACTGTTGTGGCCTCTCCCATTGCGGAGCACAGGCTCCAGACACGCAGGCTCAGCGGCCATGGCTCATGGGCCCAGCTGCTCTGCGGCATGTGGGATCTTCCCGGACTGGGGCATGAACCCGTGTCCCCTGCATCGTCAGGTGGACTCTCAACCACTGCGCCACCAGGGAAGCCCCACTTTTCTTCTTTTAAAGGAATTTAATTTCTATCCTTCTAAAGGAATTTAATTTCTATTCTTCTAATAACCAAACTACAGCTAGTAGTCAATTTAGTAGATGTAATAAGGGAGCATCATTTGGCCTCCTCCTAATCTATGCCAGATGCCGTTGTGTTCCTCAGCTCGCCGAATTGCTATAAAAGTTCTGATGGGAAGGTCTCTGATTGGAAGGCAATCTGCTAGTTGTCTCCCAATATTCCATGTCTCCTTCTTCCACAGTAATAGCACTTGTAACAGGACATATGGCTAGCCAGAAAAAGAGGCTGCATTTTCCAACTAGATGTGGGTCAGCTGTAGCCAATGGGATACAAGAGGAAAGATTATGTGATTGTTTCTGGGAAACTTTCTGTGGTGGACAGACACTAGGGAAGCCCTCATTATCTCTGTCTTCTGGTGTTCATGCCCTTCTAGAATCCTTCTCCCTGGGAGAGTGTGGGTAGGATCAGTGACTTGTTTCTAAGCAATAAAGTATGGTGAAGATGATGGGATGTTACTCCCACAGTTAAGTTATATTACATAGGACTCCATCTTGCCAGCAGACTAACTCTAGGGGCTCTGTCCCAGCTTGGTGAAGTAAGTGGCCACACTGGGGAAGTCCATGTGTCAGAGAACTTCACGAGTCCTCAAGAAACCATGGGAGGCCTCTAGGAACTGTGGGAAGCCTCTAGGAACTATGGCCTCTAGGAGCTGAGGGCAGCCTCCAGGCAACAGCTGGCAATAAGCTGGACCCTCAGTCCTAGAAGCATAGGAAACAAATTCTGCTAACAACCTGGGTCATCTTACAAGTGGTTTCTTCCCTAGTTGAGCCCCCAGATGAGAATGCAGCCTGGCCAATATCTTCATAGCAACACTGTGAAACCCTAAGCCAGGGAACTAGCTAAGCTGTGTCTGTATTCCTGACCCTGGAAACTGTAAGATAATAAATATCTGTTGTTTAAGTTGCTACGTACGTGGTAGTTTGTTGTGTGGAATAGATAACTAACATACTTCTTCAGAGACAGCTGGCACAAGCCCTTTGCCCTCTTTTTATTTTTCATGTCTGCTTCCATCCTTTTGCCTAAAACTCAGCTACAGCTTTACTGGACCAGGAGGTTGAGGACCACACTTTTGAGATGCTGGAGCCTTGAGGTGGAAGACATCTAGGTTCTTGAGGGGGAGGGGATTTCATGTGAGCATAACTATTTATCTTGTTTGAGCCGTTATTTTGCCTTTTCTATCATTATTCCAAATAATATAGTATTATAAACTGGAATTTGTTTCATTTTACTGTTTACTACAACAAGAATATATGTTTATTATAGGAGATTTGGAAAGAGCAAAGAAGAAATATCACTCATTACTATACACTCAGAAACACCCACCATTAACATTTGGTTTATTTCTCTTTAGTATTTTGATCTAAGTGCTGGGAAAAAAGACTTCTATAGCAAATATTTGTGACATTTAAATGTCATGACTTCTCTGTCATTAAGATAAACTTTATTGAAATTACTTTAAAACATCTGTTTGGAATGTGAAAAATCTAATCAAACAAGCATTTGGCAAGAAAGAGACAAAATGTCCCATCTTTTTTTTTTCATTAAATTTAAGTTTTTGTAAAAAGTCAATTTAAGCCATTTGTTTTTGTGTTCAGTATTTGACCTCAATAACTAAACAGATAACTCAGATGTAGATTTTTTGCATTCACTGATGAATCTCAGATTATTGCTTAACTTTGTACACATATATGTATGAGCTGTGATTTTGCTAATATTTTCACATGCTAGTTAAAATTTGTGTGAACTCAAGCTTGCCATATTATTTATCACAGCTTTTTAAAAAATAAATTATTTTATTTATTTATTTTTGGCTGTGTTGGGTCTTCGCTGCTGCACGCAGGCTTTCTCTAGTTGCGGCGAGCGGGGCATACTCTTTGTTGTGGTGCATGGGCTTCTCATTGTGGAGGCTTCTCTTGTTGCAGAGCACGGGCTCTAGGTGCACGGGCTTCAGTAGTTGTGGCATGCGGGCTCGGTAGTTGTGGCACATGGGCTTAGTTGCTCTGTGGCATGTGGGATCTTCCTGGACCAGGAATCGAACCCACATCCCCTGCACTGGCAGGCATATTCTTAACCACTGTGCTACCAGGGAAGTCCCTCATTACAGCTTTTCAAAAGTTGAAGGTTTGCTAATCTTATTTTGAGTTTTATTTTAAAAATTCTCAAGTCCAAGGTTCTTAGTAGTTATGGTCCTCTACATAATGGGTCCAATCTGTCTTTACAAAAATATCTCGCAGTCAACCCTTAGCTCCAGGCGTGCTGATCTACCCCAAATAAGCTTTCTAAAGCTCCCTCCTCCACACCTTTGCTCAGCTCTCCAGCTTATTATGATCTTACCTCCTCTGCACTTTAAATGGATCCGTCCTTTAAAGTCAGTGGAACTCTCAGCTTCTTCACAGAATCTCTCTTAGATCAAGTCAGAACTCCATGATTTCTCCATCCCCCAACTCAGATTATTTCCTCTGCACACTACCGAGATGGCATTAAGAACCTGCTATTTTCTTATAATTAGACTTTCTTACTCCCGCCTCTCTTCTGCTGGTAAGCATGGAATGGAGATTTATTAGCATTTTTGTTGGCAAGTTAATTGATAAATATAGCTATTAATAGCTGTATTTGCCACTTATTAAAATGAATAGGATCATTTTCAATGAAAAGTCTATGAATTTACTTCATGCATGGGGAAAGATTTAAGAAGAAAGTAGAAAACAAGGAAATATACGCCTGAATTTTGGAAACCTATAAGCTTATCTTCTGAACTAAAGTTGCGTTAAGGAGATACGGTTCGGGTCGTTGTGTTTCATATGTATTGTCCTTGATGGGAGCAAATCTGTCTATGTGATCTTACTGTATTTCCTTTGGAAATGAGGAAAACCGAATAAAATGATGTGAGGAGTACAACATGACATTTTCCAAAAAATGAAATTTGTAGAGACTCTCTAATTCAAGTTGAAGGTGTCAATTAACACTCAGCAGCTTTCGTGTTCAAGAGCACTTCTCGGGCTTCCCTGGTGGCGCAGTGGTTGAGAGTCCGCCTGCCGATGCAGGGGACGCGGGTTCGTGCCCCTGTCCGGGAAGATCCCACATGCCGCGGAGCAGCTAGGCCCGTGAGCCATGGCCGCTGAGCCTGCGCGTCCGGAGCCTGTGCTCCGCAACGGGAGAGGCCACAACAGTGAGAGGCCCACGTACCGCAAAAAAAAAAAAAAAGAGTACTTCTCAAAAAATAGATAACCAAATTGAGGTGCTCCTCTTTTGAAATCCTCCCAGGGTGTTTCGCTGTGCTTTTGTACTATAAGGCCACAAGAGCACCGATGGCAGGATCCCATGGTGCATGTTTCAGTGTTCAAGCATACCTTGTTTTATTGTGCTTCCTTGTATTATGCTTCAAGGAGTTATGTTTTTTACAAACTGAAGGTTTGTGGCAACATTGCGTGGAGCAGGTCTATTGCCGCCATTTTTCCAACAGCATTTGCTCACTTCTTTCTCTGTGTCACATTTTGGTATTTCTCGCAATCTTTCAAGCCCTCCACCAGCAAAAAGATTATAGCTTGCTGAAGGGTCAGATGATGGTTAACATTTTTTAGTGTGAAAGAATTTTTTAATCAAGGTATGCATATTGGTTTTTCAGACATAATGCTATTGCACACTTAATAGACTGCAGTATAGTGTAAACATAAGTTTTATATGTACTGGGAAACTAAAAAACTTGAGCGACTTGCTTTATTGCGATATTCGCTTTATTGTGGTGGTCTGCAACTGAACCTGCAATATCTCTAAGGTATGCCTGTACTTAATGGAGTAAGCTGTAATTTTAAAAAGTTTAATAAATCCTCATAATTATGTTAGAAACTTTAAAAAAACGGAAATGGATTTCCTAATTAGAAAATCAAAATATAGGTGGGATTGAAAAACGTGACTTGCTGGTTTGCATACTTTTATAATCCAATTTTATTAAACTCTTAGGTGATTCCGTGTATTACCTATAGGTGAAGCAGAGATTCAAGGTACAGGCTTTCACAGGTTCAAGTTAGTGGTAGAAAGAAGCCTTCAACTCTGATCCTTTAACTCCTTTGAATAAACTTCTTTCATTCTTGTGAAAAAGAACTTTTGTTTGTGGTGGTGTGGCATTTTAAATCCATGCCAGGTTATTAAGTGAAAGAATAGAAAACTCTGTTATTTAATTGCAAAAAGCTGGTAATTATCCTAAATTGAACAACTCTGTTTACTCTCTCACTTTCTGAGGAAAAAAAAACAAACTTTCTACAATGTTTCTTACACTAGGCACAATTTTAGATATAGTCAGTTTTCTGCTTGATCAAGGTAAATAGAATGGGCAGGGGACTCTGCCTCTAGGAGGTAAAATAGAAAGCTGGAGAAAGGGGGGATAATTTGCTCTTTCCTCTTCATTCATTGACAAGTTGCTTTATACATTTGATGTACAACTCCAAATCCATTTTGTTCCAGTTTTATTTTCTAAGTTTCTATGTAAGGTAAAATATTCCAATGATTTGCCATTTTAAGAATAATTTCCAATTTCAGAGAGATGCAGCACTTTTAAAAATTATATACATACGTATATATATATGTATATTTATTACCAGAGCACATTTAATGATGATAAATCAAGTGCTGTCACTCATGTGATCCCAGGGTAGTTCTTGTTCAAGGTGGTGGTGTCCTTGTAAATCTCACCACTGCACAGGGATTGTGTTCCAACCCAAGGGTCATGTTTTTAGTCCCCAGCTATACCTTTGACTAGAAACTACATATCAAATCTTAGTTGTCTTTCTCTGTAGCCAGAACCACAGTAATATGGAAATAGTCAAAGTGAGCACTGTGGAGCTAAATAGGTAGAGGTGAGTACTCCCAGGAGGAAAGGATGACGTTTCTAATGACTAATTTCTGTAAATCATGGTCGAAACTCAGTGGACACTTTGTAATTATATTTCCAAATTATAATACTTTGCTTAAAAATGGAATTTAAAAATTCCAAAATCAAGGACCTTGTGGTATGGCAGAAATAATATTGAACTTGGAATTAAGGGCCCTGAGTTCTGCCCATTAAGTATTTCTCAAACAGAGTCTCTGAATCAGAATCATCGGAAATATTTGCTAAAATGCAGATACCCCAAATTCTGACCAAACGCATTAAATTCGAATCTTCGATGGAGACATATGGGAAGCTGTATTTTTACCAATTGCCTTAAGTGATTCTTATGCACTCTAAAGTTCAAGATCCTCTATTCCTATTTCTGTTTCCTGAATTTTCCCTAAGTTTCTTTTATTTCCTAGCTCTGTTGATTCCATTAGTCTTTAAGTACCATATTGTGGGGCACAGTAGTTATTTTGTTTAAATTATTATCTCTTCTATAAATGAAAAAAATTACAATCTTTAAGTATAGTTAATGATTAACCTTAACAACACTGTAGTCGTCTTTTATTTACTTATCTGCTATTTTCGAACTAAAGTTTCAGAAGAATTTAGTGCTGTGTCATTTCCCTTGCTCCTGATTTTTAGAACATAAAAGAAGAAATTTCTTCCCATAAAAAAGTATAGTATTGGTGTTATGTTATGCCCTTAGGAAAAGAAATATAACAGAGATGAAGGAGATATTCACACAATCTTAACGATCGCACTGCCACCAAATCCTGTAATGATTCCACGGTCAGGTTTTATTTCAACAAGATTTTGGTACTGAAGAAAAGCACTGAAAATAAAACTGGAATTATTGAAGAGCTTTGAAGAGGGATGAAGAGAATAATAAAATGAAATTATTGAGGGAGGTACTAAAATCAGAGATGATGATGAATCTTCACTCCTCTATAAGTACCACAAGCTTCATAAGGGCAGCAGATTCTTATAAAATTCCTCTGAGTAGCATTTTAGCTTGATTTAAAAAAATACATATTACTACTTCTTATTAACATGTTTTCTTTTTCCTCCTCCCGTGGTATCCTGACTGAATTGCAGGGGAAAACCACATAATTCCTTTGTAAAAATAAGGAAACTATAGTATGAAGGAACTTTTTTTTTTTTTTAATGCAGATGAAGAAAGGAAGATATAGATGTGAAATCGAGATGTGGTTGTCTGAGATAATATTTGAGTCCTATGACCAATCACACTGTGATTGCTCCCCATGCCCCAAATATCTTCATACCTCATTTGCCAAAAGTTTTACACTGGAGAGATCAGATTACAGTTTTTCATCAAAGATAATATTAATGGGAGAAAAATAAAAAGAGAACATTCAGCCTGAGGCCTTCATGCAGCACTAGGAAGAAAGAATATAATTACTTTTGTCTTGGGAATAATGTGATATATGCAGATTAGTCATTTGTAAAAAGCACTGGCTGAACATGAATCTTCTTTTTCCTCTCTCATTATGGTACTTTCACAACCCGGAACGCTTGGGTTAGATTTGAGATTTTTAGCTTTAGTTATTGGCTTTCAATTTAGTACAGAATGGTTTTTCTCATCTCCTAAAATGCATAGATAAAATAATAAAGAACTTAAATTGGAATACTAGATATACTTAAGAACATTTCAGGGTATGTTTATCACGGCTTAACTATTGGCTTATAACAATCAGTTAAAAAACAAATTAGAGCGCTAGAGTTTTTATACTATCAGATGTCAGAAGCATTCTTTTTTGAAAGTGGATAAACAATTATGAAATATTTGTAAGAATGTAAACATAGCAAAAATCAGCAGAGTTGAGGTACTTTTTCCAAGTGCCCTTTTTAAAGAGCTCATCTATTTGACCTCTGTCTGTTAGACACATGACATTATTCAACATGTGTCTTCTACAATGTATTTCCTTCTAATCCTTCTGATAATAGATTTAAAGCAGATCTCCAAGGAATGCCCTAGTCAAAAGACATAAGTATGGTAAAAGAACAGCAAGAAGGAACATGGGGATAAACAGTTAAGCTACAGTTTCTAATAAATTATTAATTATTAGAAAATAATTAATTTATAATCTGCGGATTGTATATGTTATCTACAGGATAAGATTGTAAGGTTTTTACCCACTAAAATGATTGAATTTGTCTCTACTGTTATTATTACCTAATAAAAGTTATTACTTATGATAAATATAGAACAGCTAGAATTTTTTTTAACATCTTTATTGGAGTATAATTGCTTTACAATGGTGGGTTAGTTTCTGCTTTATAACAAAGTGAATCAGTTATACATATACATATGTTCCCGTATCTCTTCCCTCTTGTGTCTCACTCCCTCCCACCCTCCCTATCGCACCCCTCCAGGCGGTCACAAAGTACCGAGCTGATCTCCCTGTGCTATGCGGCTGCTTCACACTAGCTATCTATTTTACTTTTGGTAGTGTATATATGTCCATGCCACACTCTCACTTTGTCACAGCTTACCCTTCCCCCTCCCCATATCCTCAAGTCCATTCTCTAGTAGGTCTGTGTCTTTATTCCCTTCTTACCCCTAGGTTCTTCATGACATTTTTTTTTTTCTTAGATTCCATATATATGTGTTAGCATACGGTATTTGTCTTTCTCTTTCTGACTTACTTCACTCTGTATGACAGACTCTAGGTCCATCCACCTCACTACAAATAAGTCAATTTCGTTTCTTTTTATGGCTGAGTAATATTCCATTGTATATATGTGCCACTTCTTTATCCATTCATCTGATGATGGACACTTAGGTTGCTTCCATCTCCTGGCTATTGTAAATAGAGCTGCAATGAACATTTTGGTACATGACTCTTTTTTTTTTTTTGCGGTATGCGTGCCTCTCACTGTTGTGGCCTCTCCCGTTGCGGAGCACAGGCTCCGGACGCGCAGGCGCAGCGGCCATGGCTCACGGGTCCAGCTACTCCGCGGCATGTGGGATCCTCCCAGACCAGGGCACAAACTCGTGTCCCCTGTTTCGGCAGGTGGACTCTCAACCACTGCGCCACCAGGGAAGCCCCATGACTCTTTTTGTGTTATGGTTTTCTCAGGGTATATGCCAAGTAGTGGGATTGCTGTGTCATATGGTAGTTCTATTTGTAGTTTTTTAAGGAACCTCCTTACTGTTCTCCATAGTGGCTGTATCAATTTACATTCCCACCAGCAGTGCAAGAGTGTTCCCTTTTCGCCACACCCTCTCCAGCACTTATTGTTTCTAGATTTTTTTATGATGGCCATTCTGACTGGTATGAGATGATATCTCATTATAGTTTTGATTTGCATTTCTCTAATGATTAATGATGTTGATGATTCTTTCAGGTGTTTGTTGGCAGTCTGTATATCTTCTTTGGAGAAATGTCTATTTAGGTCTTCTGCCATTTTTGGATTGGGTTGTTTGTTTTTTTGTTATGAGCTGCATGAGCTGCTTGTAAATTTTGGAGATTAATCCTTTGTCAGTTGCTTCATTTGTAAATATTTTCTCCCATTCTGAGGGTTGTCTTTTGGTCTTATTTATGGTTTCCTTTGCTGTGCAAAAGCTTTTAAGTTTCATTAGGTCCCATTTGTTTATTTTTGTTTTTATTTCCATTTCTCTAGGAGGTGGGTCAAAAAGGGTCTTGCTGTGATGTATGTCATAGAGTGTTCTGCCTATGTTTTCCTCTAAGAGTTTGATAGTTTCTGGCCTTGGATCTAGGTCTTTAATCCATTTTGAGTTTATTTTTGTGTATGGTGTTAGGGAGTGTTCTAATCTCATACTTTTACATGTACCTGTCCAGTTTTCCCAGCACCACTTATTGAAGAGGCTATCTTTTCTCCACTGTATATTCTTGCCTCCTTTATCAAAGATAAGGTGACCATATGTGCATGGGTTTATCTGTGGGCTTTCTATCCTGTTCCATTGATCTATCTTTCTGTTTTTGTGCCAGTACCATACTGTCTTGATTACTGTAGCTTTGTAGTATAGTCTGAAGTCAGGGAGCCTGATTCCTCCAGCTCCGTTTTTCCTTCTCAAGATTGCTTTGGCTGTTCGGGGTCTTTTGTGTTTCCATACAAATTGTGAAATTCTTTCTTCTAGTTCTGTGAAAAATGCCAGTGGTAGTTTGATAGGGATTGCATTGAATCGAACAGCTAGAATTTGAAACACTTTTATTTCATGTTTACTAAACCAACATTGTTTGCCAATGTGAGGTATTTTCTGAGCATGAAATTTCTAGTTACACCATGTCTAATTTTTCTAATTCCAACAGCTATTTGGAACTTGTTCCTGATCATAGATTAGCAGAAGTGAATTCGGTGCCTTTAGAAAAGGAATATAACCTTTCTTTGTCTAACTGCTGTAATATTTCTCCTCTTTGATATCAACAGTGTCCAAAGTACTCCTATCAAGGTACTTATGGTACAAATGGAACAAACATAAAGTGATTTATACATACTTGAGTGTGTCCTATACTTTATTAAATGAAGATGAATTGCTATACTTTGCAGGGATGCATTCTCTCTCTCCCTCCTTAAATTCATTTTTTGTAGATTTCAAGAGCTTGGTCTTACGTCTACTGAAAATGTGTTTTAATATATTACCACTGTTTTTCTACTTTCTGATGTCTGCTATGTGACTGATCATTGCAATGTTCCTGTAGGGAATCTTGGTTGGATTACATTTTGGACAGAACCCAACATATAGAAGATTTAGATTTCTCTTTATATTACTTGTTCTTATGTGATGTCTATTGAAAGGTTTCCAATGGCATATGTGATATTCAAGTTTTTGGTATATATATGATTTAACTCTCTATTTTCCTTTTATGTGTGTCATTTTACGAGGTCACTAATGAACTTTCTATTAAGGCACTTTGGTTAAAGCACTTTAGTGGAAAAAATGGCTTTTAGGGATCAATAATTATGGTGAATAAAGTAATGCATTAATGTAGAGAAGGAACATTTATCATTAACTTCATAAATGCACATTATCTTGTAGTTTAATGGACAAGCTCACTTCAGTCTATCACTCTATAGAGTATTACTGTTCATAGTTTGACTGCTGTTTTATCAGAAAAGTGTTAAAGCAAAGAATTAAGAGTTTTTGAGAAGCCAAAGAAGGACTATGTGATCTCACCCTTAAGCCTCAGGGAAATGTTTTGCATAAAATCTGTTCCTGATGCTTTTAAGTTTAGGATTATGAAGGTTCTTTGATTCTTCTTGTTTGATTCTGCCAATGTGCTGAAAGGTCAAACGGGAAAGACAATTAAGTAATTGGGATACTGAAAGGCTTATTGTTCCAAAACTTAAGTAGTATACATTCTATTTCTAGAGAAGTTCATGATTGTTCATATTTGTGTAAAAGGGAAACCTTCAGCTAAAAATGTATTACAGATATGTAGCAGTATAATTGTCAATCTATTTAGGATACAAAGATTTAATTTAAAAGTACTTAAAAAATCTTTTAATCATCTTCTATAATTGAAAGGTCAAAACATGGTCTGATGTGAACAACAGAAGACCTCTAAAACGTTTGCAGATCAGTGAACTGGATTTTCTTTTTACAGCAGTTCTTGTTCCTTTTACAGCAGAAAGGAGGAGATCCAACTGGTAAACTTGTTATCCAAATCTTATCCCATTTTAATAATGAAGCCACCAAAGATGGGAGGAATTAACTAACTTGTTGAATTTTACATAAATAAGTGATAGAACAATTCAAGTATTTTGATTTGGAAGGAAAATCTAAATGGCACAGAAATCAGAGGAAATTATAGATTAGTTAATCCCCAAACACAAAATAACAATAAAAGCTTTGTCTCCAGTTGCTTAGAAAAATCCTTCTACTACATTCATGTATTCTGGAAAATTATCAGTCCTTAACTGTTCAGGACATGTAAGAGATTTCCTTCCTGATGTAATTAGGAGTATGTTCTATACTGAATAAATAGCATTAAGTTCAAAATTTCCATTTCAAATAAGTTTTTTACTGAAGAATTGTTTTTTTGGCACTAAAATATTTTAAAATATTTATTTTAATTTATATTAATGTTTACTAATTATTATTGATTATATTTTCTTGAACCTGTATATTATTTGGCTACAATTAACATATCCAGAGGTTTGTCTTTCATTCAGGAATATGCCTTCTTTTATTTCAGTCTTTAAAAAAAATCTGTCTCAGAATGCTTTTAAAATTTTATTTGTAGGTCCTTCAGATTAAGTTTATATTTTCACATTTCACATATTTTTTTGCTATTGTGAATGGAGATGGTCTTTTAAAATGTTATTACTGATTATTATAATCTAAATATTTAGATTACTTCTGCTTTTTCATCATGTGCTATTGCATTTAGATTGTTTTTAGTCTATTTATTTGGTTCATTGCAGCTATGTAGAATAGTCCCTTGATTCCAACCAAACCTGTTTGTCTACTTTTGACTAGTGGTAATTTATCAGAAGAGTGTATTTCCCACCAAAGGATTAGTCACATTAAAGACTATTTGTAGATGTCCCCAAATTATTTTTCCGTGTAGTTTTATTTGGCTACTTGTTGCATTCTCTTATTAAACCTAAGAGTTTTATGGTTGGTTCTCTTAGGTTTCCTAGGCAATCACATAATATAAAAAATTATAATTTTGATCTTTCTTTTCCAATTGAAATATATTTGTTTCCTTTTTCGATTTATTTTTAGCAGTAAACAGAAACTTCAGGATAAGATTTTAGCGTTGATAGGTGACAGTCTTGACTTGTTTCCAGTATGAATGGGATACCTTTGATATTTGGCATTGGGTAATCTTTTTTATAGGTTGTATTTATCCCATTAAGAATGGCTCATTTTATTCCAAGCTTAATTTACTTTTCTTTTAATCAAAAGCCTTTTCAGCATCTGAGATTGTACTGTATTTTCAAACTTGACCTATTAATTTAATTATATATTGTAATTATTTATTGGAATACTCACCCCTTCCCTCCTTCCTTCCCTCCCTCTTTCCTTCTTCAGTAAAAAATACATTATGTGCCTGTCATGGATAATTCTTTTTATGTAAACATTTTAATCTTTAAATAATGTTAGTCGATGAAATGGATCCTTGATTAGATAATTTTTTCTTTGGAATATTTTTCAAAAAGTATGTGAAACATTTATTGAGTTCTTTTTCAGAAACTATATTCTGTGGTACAAATCATACGAACTAGATTTGTTGTGCCTGAGAATTCTCCCAAAATGCAGTTAAGCTTTCTTTGATAAGACACATGGAAGCCTAGCAAACAAAAATAAAGAACAGTTTTTGCAAATTATACACTTAGTGGAGAAGCTAACCTCATTTTCAGCATTATAAAGACACATTTAGTGTCAGTCCACTTTAAAGGACTATTTTAAAGAAAAATAATAGGAAATAAATTTAGATAACTAATATTAATGTTTGGATAGTTTTTTTCAAATCTGGAACTCAATTTCATGACAGTTGTCTTTAAGCATGTTGTATTTATCATTCATTAATTTATTATTATCTATTATGTTGGTTAAAGCAAACTACACAGAAAAATAATTGGGGACATCTATAAATAGCCTTTCATGTGATAATCCTTTTGATGGGAAACACATTCTTCTCATAAATTACTGCTAAGTCAAAATTAGACAAATAGGTTTGGTTGGAATCAATTCTACATGGTTGCAATGGTAAATAAAGAACCATCCAACTGCAATAACACCTGAAGAAAAAGCAGAAAGTATGTGTCTTGCTGGTGGCAAATGAGGACATCTTGTCTTTGGTAACCCCCATAAGAATATTTTGTGTTTAGTTGCAATTGTAAGGTTGAAGCTACATAAAATTTCCTCAGTTGTTTCCCAGTTATTGTGAACCTAACAAATGGAAAACACTATTTATTCAAGGCAGCCATAAGAAGGGACTTTAAACACATCTTATTTTGAAGATTCAAGTATATAGAACTATTTCAGAACTAAATGAAAATGTCATGAACAAAGAATTATTTGAAAGGTGGGTATATTTAGAGTATTAGAGTATATTAGAATATTAGACAGTTGAATATTTTATAGGTATCATCTTTAGGAAAATAATTCCACATGGAAGGGTGGTTTCATGACACATTATCATGTTCATGGCAGTGCATGTTGGGATAAAGTGAGGAAAGTTCTTTCTTACCTCTTTTTTGTTTTATAGCTTTCCTGGGGTGTTAATACTCATTTTGAGGGTGTCTCACTCTACTTATTATTCAGGAAAAGAAAAATTGATTATCTAACTTTTTGATCCAATATACCGAGTCCAATGTTAAAAGTTTCGGCATTACTAATATTCAAGAGAATGCAAATTTAAACAGTAATGAGGCAATTTTAACATCTTTTAAATTGGCATAGACATTAAAAATGATAATAGGTTAATGCTGGCAAGTTCCTCACAAAGCTGGCACATTAAATGTGAATTCATATACCTCTCAGAAACCACTTTGGCTGTATATATCATAAGCCATAGAAAAGTTTATACTCTTCAACTCTGTAATTCTACTATTGAGAATTTACCCTGAGGAAACTCTTTCAGAAGAAGAAAAAAAAAGCTATGAGTATTAAGAAGCTCATTACAATAATGATTATAATGAAAAAATTGAGAATAAATTTAATACTAAAAGCATGGGAATAATTAAGTAAAGCAAGGTATAGGCAGTGGATGTCATATTCTAGTGTCACTAAGCAAAAATTATGAAAATTGTTCAACATGGCAAAGTGTTTAGGATGTCAGACTAAATGGCAAAAAGTGAGAAGCAAAATTTTGTTTACTCACAACTGTAAACATTTAAGTCCATATGTACATATTCTGGAAAGAAAAGCTAAAAAACTGGTTTTAGATATGTAAATTATAGATTTTTGTCTTTTAAAATGTATGTTGATATTTTAAATGTGTGTGTTGCATTTTAGTGGATAATTAGCTAATGGCTTATTGATAACTTATTGAAATATTCATGAAAAATAATTCCTTCCCGTAGTTCATAGCTTAAGTCCCATGTGCTTTATATTTAAACACTATGGAGTCATAACACTACCTAAAACATATGCAGCGTTGGATGGTTCAGTGAATCGGCTGTGAAGATATGTGTGATCTGGCATATCACTGAAGTTTGCTTAGCTGATAAAATATGCTCTATATATTTCATCTCCTTATATACATATAATTCATTATTTTCTCAAACACATTTGTATTTGTTTACAACAAAATCAAATATATATAATCACAAAGGTAGTTAAATCTTAGCGTGATAAATAAATTTGTAGAGCAATGTTATGTATTTGATGAAGAAAAAGATATACAATGAAAATAAAAAAAATAAATTATTTATAGAATTAAATGAATACATACATGTAATACATATCTAATCACATTCTATTCTTTTCTCAGTGTATATCTGAGGTACTTAGACATTTTGGAAGCTCAGCAATCATGTAGATCAGGGGTTGTAAACTCAAATCCTACAAGGGCCAGACTCCTGGCACTAATAAACAAAGCTGTTTGGGTTTCATTTACAGTGTGTGACCCATCGAAAGAGGGCAGCAGTGAGCGAGGTCTTGCTCATTGCCTTGGGAGAAAAGAGGCTGAGTGTTCAAAAGAAGCCAGACAGATTACCTAGAGTTTTATGTGAAAACTCTTTTTAGCAGTGAAATTAGTTAGTATGAAAACACAGTGGGCCAAGCAAAATACATTTATTTGCATGTCATACCCAGACCAGAGCAGCCGTTTGTGAGCTCTAGTTCTATTACAAATCATTTTATTTTATTTTATTATTCTATTTTAGAACTAGAGCATGACACTCAAAAAAGAGAAATGACTTGTCTAAGATCACAGCAAATTAGTTGCAGAACTGCCTCTAGAACGAGGTCTCCTGAACCTTGGTTTGGTTTTTCTAGTGAAACTGATTTTTTTTTTTTTTGGTCTGCGAAGGAAGAATTCTTTATTAAAAAGTATTTATAACTACAGAATATAGAGCATATTTTATTTGTATAGATCACTTAATTCTAGTGCTATACTTCTAAAACTACTTTTGCACAAATCTTCTAAAGCTCAAATTTTCCCTGAAAGTCAAACAGCAACCATCCCTACTTCCCTCACAAATATACATGTACAAACCCTGAATGTGAAGCATTCTGCCAATAATAGAACAAATGATTCCTTTGAAAAGAGGGAATCACAAGGAAAAGTGGAAACCTGGTTGTCTTTCCACACTCCCAAATGACATTGGTTTTTGAGACCCCATTTTAAGTGGAGTTTTTGTGCTGCCTATATCATCTGTCAAATGTCTGCTCTAAGAAGGAGGGCTTCAGAATGTTGAGCTCTGGATCTTCTTGCAGTTTCAGAATAATGAATGATTTGCCATAGTATTTACGTTTTAACATCTCATATCTAATGTCACATTCTCTAGCCCAAAACAGTGCTTGCTTTATAATTTTTCCTCTCATTAACATAGCACTCCTACTTTTGCCAATCAACTCAAAGGCCCTCCACATATAAGAAATTTTCATACATATTAAATAATGGTTATGGTAAAAAATATTTTAGCAGAACCAAATACCTGAGTCTCCCTTCTTTAGTCTTCTTCGTCTTCAGCCTAGTCTGCCTTCCAATTTTCAATAAGTCTTCCTAAAACATTGCTTTGATTAGGTTATTCCTCTGCTCAAAAACTTTGAGTATTTGTCATTAGAGATTAACGTGTAAGCCAATGGTTTCCAGACTATGAACACCCAGGGTACTGCAGTGAATTCATAGGGATGCCACAGAATTTTTGTAAAAATTGAAGGAAAGATAGTGGACATTTGCCAGACACTGTGGAAACTACTATCTCAGGGTGGTTTGCAGTTTTAATAGTTGATTGTGCTACAATTCCTTTTGGTGGCATCTTATCTTTTCAAAGGTGACTTTTCAACAATTGCTATGAAAAAATCAAATACCTCTTGGAAAACAATGTGGGACATGAAATGAAGATGGTAACATCCAGTCTGATTTTGACTCTTGAGAAGTTGTGCAGTGCCCAACAAGCATATACATCCCATTAGTAAATAATTACGGTTAAGAATGAAAGAAAATGTATTTTTTTCTTTAAATGTGTTATATTTATTTTTCAAATGGTTACTAACTTGTTAGGACATAAATATTTATTAAGTTGTTTGAACTTAATTACTTAATAAATGGAGATACTAGGTATTTCTTTTGGTCTAGAGGTGTCACGAAAAAATTACTGAGATAAAAAGTATGCCATGAACGGAGCTATGGAAATCTCCGGCTAAGCCTTTTAGCCTTGCATTCAGTGTTCTTTAAATATTGCCCCAAATTCTTTTTAATTCATGTTAGACCATTTCCTTACTTTAATGCACTTTTATCTCTAGAATGGTACATTCATTGTCTCTTGATAATGGTTTATCCAGTCAGTACTTTGCATATTTACTTCCCAACCTTCACTTTTGTCCATATACTTTCCACATGTATAATTTGTGGAAATATTATTTGCATTTTGTTATATCTTTTTCCCTCCTTTGTCCAAACAGGTTCTCAGGCACTTGTAGATCCTTGAATTAGGGGGAAAAAGAGGGTTCTTCCAGTCAGAAAATAGAAGCTGTTGATAGACAAACTGTTTTCCGGATTTTATTCAGAAGGTCAAAGTCCTTGAGAGATTTATGTTTGGGATTGAGGGAGAGCAGGAAGGGGAGTGTGTTGGTGGGGAAAAGGAGAGTGTATTAGTTCCCTAGGGCTACTGCAACAAATTAACACAAACTTGGTAGCTTGAAACAACAGAAATTTATTCTCTTACAGTTCTGGATACCAAAAGTCCAAAATCAACATGTTAGCAGTGTTGGTTCCTTCTGGAGGCTCTGAAGAAGAAGCTATTCCAGGCCTCTCTCCTAGTTTGCTGGCAATCCTTGGTGTTCTTTGGCTTGGAGACACAGAACTCCATTATTTGCTGCCATCTTCATGAGGTATTCTGTGTGTCTCTGTGTCCTTTCTTCTTCTAAGGACACTTACATTGGATTTTGGGCCCACCCTAAACCCAGGATGATTTCATCTCAAGATCCTTAAATTACATCTGCAGAGACCCTATTTCCAAATAAAGTCTTATTCCGAGGTTCCAGGTAGATATGGATTTGGGGGGAACACTATTCATCCTACTAGAGAGAGTAATACACTGGGAATGTTAGGAGATTGGCAGGTAAAGCATAGGGGAGCCCTATGCTTACTTTCTGCCTGGCAATGCTAGCCTGGGTGGCACAGTGTGCAAAGGAATGAAGGAGCTCCTACTTTACCAAGTAGGAGGAAACTTGGCTACCAGGGCTCTGGCATAAACCAAGATTCTCCTGTCCAAACTTGGCACAGAAACAGCAATCACCTGCCTTCAAGGAACCACACAGGCTTGGGTCATATTTGATTTGAATAAAGTAATTTCACAGTTTTTGCACGTTCACGTGTGTAAAACATAATATGTCACTACAACCACAGTTATTGCACCCATCCTCCAAGACTGAGCTCAAGTTCTCTTTCTCAGGGAAAACTCAGGCTGAAGTCAATCCTTTCTTCTTTGTAGTGATTGTGACTTTATTTTGGTAATTAATACTGTGTTGCTTCATCTCATTTTTTCCTCTCGGAGTATTTGCACTATATGCACGTGAAACTATTTATCATTTCATGTCTTTTATTGTTTCCCTAGTATATTAGATTTTAGCTCCTTTAGCTCCCTATCCCCATAGGAAGGGACTATGTTTTATATATCCTGGTAGGCATCAGAATTCTCACCACCATTAGATATGGATTAGACATGGATTTAATTAGATATGGATTTAATTTGATTTATTGCTTTTACCTTTTGTTCCTAGTATTCATATCCCTTCCTATTTCTCCTTTGATATAGTTTAAATATATTTTTTAAAAGGTGATAGCATCTGGTTTTTTTTCCAACGCAAACAAATTATTTGAGTGTTTTAGCAGAGCTTTCAGCTGGTAAACATTCTTTATGATTTTGACCAACACATCCCAAGATAAACGACAAGTGAAAAAAGTGGGTTTTGTTTTCTAAGTCCCTCGGCATCTCAGGTGCACCAGAATTGCTTCCTTTTGTGTGGAAAAGCGTTGCTAGCCAACCTTAGCAGTTTCTGAATTTCACAATCTAGTTTGTTTTATTAGAAGTGTATAGCAGTAAGTTCTGGGTAAGTGGGAAATGAATTACAATCTGATATATGAACAGATCCTCTGGGGCTCAATAGGTGTTCTTATGGGGTTGCTCTGCTCTACTGGATTTCTTTTCCTTGGTGTGTAACTTTTATATCATATTGGAATTGAGAATAATACAAAACTTAGGAAAAAATTTAATCTCAAAATACTTAAGTCATTTTCAAAGAAAACTCAATTGGTCTTCCATGTCTAGGACAAAGAAGCATGTTCAGTTGCTCCTGTTTTACTAAAAAAAGTGGCAGACTTAAAACACAAAGTGAGAACTCCTGATATCAATGAAACTTTTCTTCAGTTCCGGAACATTCTTTGCCCAGAGTGGATTTGAATATCTTCTAGGAAATCTGTAAGTCATGTTCTATGGGTAGACTGTCAGATTTCAGATCTGACATTATCTTTGACTTGACAAAGATATTTCTTGTTTAAATCTGAGAAAATTAAAAGGCAGTAGTATCCTTATTAAATACCTAATTGTGTTTATTAACCGTACTTATCCAAAATGACTATTCTTAAAAATGTCTTTAATTAACATAAGGAAAAGAAATATCTTAGATTTTCTTGACAAATTATATTGGGTTGGCCACAAAAAGAAATAAGTATTTTTTTCTCCTAATTCTAATGTAAAGAGCCATTTCTCCATGAAATTAGGAAGGTGGATTTACTTCTGTACATTTTACTGATTTTTTACATGTAACAACCTCCCTTAATTTCTGCTCCGACATGTGCAGTCTATACAGCGGAATCCTTTACCTCTAGCTCTAGGATGAACAGTCCCTAAGTTTTGAATTGGTGGCCAACACTGAATATTTGGTAATTTTACATGAAATTTGTCTTCTCTTTAAAAGTTAGAAAAGCCAAAATTACATGTTTCACATTCCCCCAAAGCATTAATCTGACAGAGTTTACCCCTTTAGAGAAATCCTGAAATAAATCATATACATAGTCCAGGACTCTGGGGTCCTTTCTGCCAGGCTTGCACTGGCCTAGAGGGTGTAGGATGACTTTTGTCTTGATTCTAAGATTCAGGTTCCTCGAGGATGCTGGCTTTAGTAAGTGGTTACTGTCTTAATAATCTTAATGATATCTTAATAATTTGTCTTGTCCTTTAGTTTCCTTGCTTGTACTTCCATAATACCCTGTATTAACTACTGAGCTCTACTGTGTCCACTTGGAGCTCTGCGATGCCCTGCATTCCTGATCTCTGTATATGGTCTTTTTTAGACCCACCCCTATGCCCCCGCCACCCTGTCCCTGTGCCTGCACTCTGCCTCATAATGATTTATTTTTGATATTAGTTTCTATTTTGTGGCCATAACTTTATTCCAATATTCAGTTAAACTTACAGAGGGGATGAAGAAAATGTAAGAGAGGTAACAAGTAAGAGCACAAAGTAGTAGTATATGAAGGCAGATACCCCAAATTCAGAAGGGCTGGGGTTAGCATGGCTGACTGTCCATGGCTTTGACCACTTCCATGGGGCTACCTTTCACTAGCCTAGAGACTACGTTATTTCCATCCAGCTAACCAGCAAGACAGATGAAGACTCTAGAACCACTTGTATTGGATCCAACGTTTGCCTTAGACAAGGTGCCAGGACTGGTGTGCTTCCAGAAAACGTTCTTAGCAGCATATTTCTCCTGGAAGATGGCTTTTCCACCAGTGTCATTATTGTGTGTGAAATTACCACTCAGGTATGAAAACAGAGTAACCATTCTGTAAATATAGAAATCCCTGTCACACAGCCCTTTCTCTCTGGTTTTCAGAGACCAAACATTTTCTGCTTTTTTTAGAACTTTGTCTGAAAAGATCTTCATAAAAGACAGGAGCTCATTGTCAATAGTAATATTGAATCGTGCAGCTCTGAGCTGGTCCTGAGTGGAATCAGCCTGGCGTTTACATGGCGGCAGCTCTAAGAGGTAGCATGTGCAAAGTGCCTTGACACCTTCTTTGGACCTTCACCTAAGTCTTTTATCCTCTTCTGGATATTGAACTCCCTCCTGGCTGGAATCTTACCACCTGAGGCTGATTCATGAGTCTCAGCACTTCTACCTCCTCAGTGGGAGAGGTTGGTCCTCAGGTTCAGACGTCCCTCATCTGCTGTAAACTACTGCATTGTGTACTTAGCTGGGTCAAGGGATTTAACAAACTTCATATTCCTAGATCTTGTGTTCTGGTTTAGAATTAAAAGAGATGGAGTGCATGCAGCCATGGCATTGACTGTGGAAAAGTGACAATGATTACAAGAATGGATGAGTTACAGTGAAGATTTGGCAGTGGGGAAATAAAAGAGGACTGTCTTTTGTGGGCATGTAGGGAAAAGCATCAGTATATAAAACTTTGTTTCGCATGATCATTTTGGTAACTAAATATATAGTTTAGTGTAAATATGGACGATTAACTGTGAAGCCTGATAGAATTTCTTACGTTCATTCACTGAGTCTTAAATGTTCCACACTGGCATGTCTTGGACCAGGGCCTACTCCTGCTCCGTTGTTTATAAAACCAGTTTTCTTTGGTGAGGAAATACTCTCCTCGCATAAAACACTGAGAAGTGTTAATAAAGAGAAGTAATAACTGAAGTTATGAGAGTGTTGATAGTCTGACTTTTATGATCTCATCCTTACTTCTCTCTCTACATAGGTTTAGGGCTTGCACAAATTGAATGAAACTGAGTTTAATGGCCAAAATTGAAAAATTTACATAAAAATCCTGATATCTGTTTTCTCTTGAAAAAAACTGGAAGCTGTGGCAATGGCTGGTCCACATTCCCAGGCTGTCAGTGTGGCCCCTTTAGGACAGGGCGTGTGCTTTCATGCCCTGAGCATCGCTGCCCTGGACACTTCTTACTGCCTCTTGATCATTCTTCCACTGGGCTTGCTTCACTTATGCATGTTACTCACCAAGCCCCTGTAGACCTTTGAGCACCACCCTCTTTTAATCATGTTAGCTCTGTGTTCTCTCAGAAAAGCCTCATGTGCATTTTACTTGTACAATACAGGTATTGCAGGAAACAGCAGCATCCTTAATATAATAATACCCAGAACCTCCAAACTGTGGTAATCTTCTGGGAAGAGGAATTAAGAGTCCAAGGCCCCAACTTTTCCTTTGAAATTTCCATACTCTCCCAGCTAGTGCAAGCACCGTGGTGACCAACCCCAGGGCACACTGCCACCCTTAGTGGGCACTTGCCTCCCTGACCACTTGCATAGACTCGGGTTTTGACTTAAATTTTTTTCTTAATGCAACTGAGAAATCCTGAGTTTTTCAAACGCCTTACTCAATAGTGAGAAATAACCAAGAAAAATAGATGCAGCATAGAAGAAATCGAAACGTTCTTGTTTACAAAGGTATAGCTTGCTCCTTGGAGAGAACAGGCCCCATCAAATTCTGTATGAAGTGATAATCACAGATCCTGTTTTCTGAGTTCCTACCATCTGCCAGATACTATATTGGGGTGAGATTTATCTAGTTATTCATTAAATCTTTACAAAAGTCCTATTGGGTAGTGATATTTTCTCTCATTTTCCAACCTGAAACCAAGGTTGAGAGGCAAAGTACTCTCAATACATCACACAGCTTATTAACTGAAAAGCTGGGCTTTTACCCCAGATCTGATTCTAAAGCAGGCACTTTCTTAGTTCACTATACTGAGAAAAATATTAGCTTAAGCCTTTCCCTTCTTTGCTACAGGCTTACATAGGCAACCAGACTGGCAACCTCTTTAACATCCGTTCCCCAGGATGCCAGACTTGGTATTTTGAAATACAGAATGAATGATGCTGCCCACTTCTGTAAAAGGCTTGTCTTTCCAATTGTGTTTTTTATAATAAGATGCATCCTTTTTGAATCTTCCAGCCCCACTGACAGGAAATTGGCCTTATATGGCCCTAATAGCTAACAACTGCCATGTTGGCCTTCACCTTGTGGTAAAGGCATTTATGCTGAAATGTGTGGAAAGTGTTTCCTCATAGGGTCCAGATTGAGAGAGGGGAAGTCTGTCCATCCCATGTTGAAACCTGGGGGGGGGGGCTGGTAGGGAATATGACCCCTGTTAGAGAAAGGTCAGGCCTTAGTTGCTGAATGTTCTCTGTAGGGATAGGTGGGGCTAGGGGGACACAGGCAAAACACGTGCCCTCTGGAGAGGGTCCTGGGCCTTCCTAGTTTTCAGATCTTGGAAGGATATAACAAAGCAGCAGAAGCAGTGCCTCAGAGTGGTGGGAAGGTGTATTTTAATTCTGTGTTTTCTGGGTTTCTCTTGCATTCAGGTGTGATGGTGCTATGGTCTGAATGTTTGTGTTCCCCCCAAATTCATGTTAAAATCCTAATGCCAGCTGTGATGGTATTAGGAGGTAGTGCTTTTGAGAGGTGCTTGATGATGAGGTTGGAGTCCTCATGCATAGAATTAGTGTTCTTATAAAAGAGACCCCACAGAGATCCCTTGCCCTTCCACCATGTGAGAACACCATGAAAAGGCATTGGCTATGAACCAAGAAAAGGGCCCTCACCCAACCATGCAGGCACCCTGATCTTGGACTTCTCAGCCTCTAGAACTGTGAGAAATAAATTTCTGGTGTCTATAAGCCACCCACTCTATGGTACTTTGTTATAGTAGGCCAAATGGGCCAAGAAAAATAGTTAAAAAGAACAGTTATGCTGCGGTCTCCAGGGAACATGGAACCATTGCTTCATCATCCAGTGGAAAAGTATGGAGGAAAAGCAATGCCAACAACACACAGACCACATTGTTGCTGGAGATGCCTAGATAACAGAATTCTTGTAAGTACTGCATGCTAACAGATCGCACCCCTGGAGCTATGAGACAACAGAATTCTTGACCTGAATGTGACTTTCATATTAAGGCTTCTCGTATCCCTGCCTCTCTTTTCAGTGGAGCGTATATTTTGAGGTCTTTGGGTAGCAGAATCAATTAGAAGATGGGGAATGTGAATAGAGAGGAACAGCACAACCCTGTTCTGGGGGCCTACAGGGGTATTGGGGTGATACAGCATTACCGACATAGGCCATGTGGTGGACACTGTGATAAGCCACCCAGATTTCCACTTTAGGATTGAAGGATTTACTCCCCCAGTTTCTAGAAGTGCTATAAGCAGAAAGACCTCAGCTGTTATCCCTCTACAGAATATGCTTCCGCTGAGAAGCAACTCACCCAACGTCACACTCCATTTCTGGGATGGCCTGTGTCCAGTGACTAATCTACATGGGAAATAAAAGTGTTATCTCCTTAACTCAGGACAACTCTGAAGGATCATTCTAGCTTTAAACCTTCCCAGAGAGTTGGCTGAGGCCTCCACTGAGATTGCATTCAACTTCTCCTTTTGCCCGTTCCTAATTTTTTCCTCTTCCTTTCCATAGATATTGAGCCTAAGAGAACTTCCTAATAACTGTCTTACACACAAAACTCTGCCTCAGCATTTTCTTCCTGGGGAACCTGACATGTGACAGACACAAACAGGGTGTGGAGCAGAAGGGGCTTCTCCATTCACCACTGCAGATGGTCCAGGGATCCATGAGGGTTGTTTTGGCAAGGAATAGTCCATTGGCTGCAGAGTTGGAGGACAATTCTGCCTGGAATGATTACACTGGCAGGGGCTTTGTAATGTTCTTGCAAACACCATGTCCTCGTTTATTTTCCCTACATAAGCTTCTGAGGATTTTGGAAATACACAGTAAGTTTATATCTTGGTTTATGTAGAGGTCAGTGGAGGAGACACAAGGATATCTCTGTAGAAGATTACAGTAGATTCTATCTGATGTATGAAACTTTCTGATTATTCAGTCCGTATTGATTTTTCTTGTTTCTAATTCTGCACTTCTTAATCTGTATTTCAAACTTTGCTACTCATCTCTAGGCTTCTACCCTTTGCTGCTCTACTGTGAAGTCTTGCCTTCCTAATACATTTATGCATTTTCTAAGGATATTTATTGTTTTGGTTTACATCTGTCACAACAAATAGCTCAAAATGGGCACAGAGGAGACTTTAATAAATATTTTCTGATTAAGCTGAGATTAAGTTCTCAGTAATGGTTTGAGCAATGGGTATGTGACTCAGAAGGCTAATTCATGTTGGGAGCAGAATTGGGCCATTGGGGCAGTTTGTCAAGGAAATGGCCTTGAGTTATTTCAAAAATTTATTTCCAAGTCTCTGTTACTTGCTTTCCCCTCACCTTTGCCTCTTGTCTTTAAAAAATAGTTTATTTTTATTTTATAACTTCCTGTGCAATATCAAAGATTTTTTAAACACACACGCACGCCACCTATATTACCAAAATACAAGTAACTATTGTTATATTCTTCTGGAGATTTTTATATTCATGGCTCTACATATTTACATCATATACCTAAAACAGTTTTGGGCAGAGTCACCCTCAATCACTGTCACTAATCTTGTGAAAAATAGTATATCATCATAGTATATTGTATTTCTTTTGTTACTGATGAAATTAAACATTGTTTACCAGGTGTTTATTGATATTCCTTTCCTCTTATTGAGAAGCTACCAAGACCCAGACAATGTGCTTGATATCTAACACCTCTTAACTCATTTAATAAACATAACACTTTATCTGATGTTCCTGTATTCCTGTATGTCCATTCACCGGGAGACTTCTTTCCTCCTCCTGTGTTATGATCTGGTAATACAGAAATAAAAGTTGCTGTATATCTTTTTCCTTAACAACTGAAAAACCCTGCTCAACTTGCTGTTACTCAAATGAGTCTTGTAAAGACGGAAGTTCTCTTAGGAGTGAACTTCACCATTTAAAAATGTTAAACATTTCAAGAAACTGAGCCACTGAGAATAAGACCCAAGTTGCTAGGACTGGTCGGGGACTGGACTGGTGTCTGGGCCTCCTGATTGCTGTTACGTTATTTCTTCTTTACGCACACAGACACCATCCAGAGACTGATTGTAGGGAAGTCTGTAGATTAAAATTAAAATAACCATCATGAATAAAAAAGACAGGAACTATCAAGAAATAACTTGGAATTTGAGCACATAGAGCTTTAGAGCTAAAGGTCATGCTTACTTCACGGCACAAGTGGAATGAGCTTGTTAGGTGGGGAAATATACCTCTTATTCAGAATGGCAGAGATGAAAGATTTAAACAGCCTTTAAAAAATACTGCTTTCCCAAACTCACAGAAAACATTTGTCAAATAGCTAGTGCTCTTACTTTAAAAGTAACTACAGTTAGTAAAAAATAAAAGAGCAAATAGTTTGTGTACTATAAAGATGATAAATCAAATACCATGTGGTATATATTTGTCTTTCAGCTGCTATCCAGCATCTGTTCCCATTTCCAATCAACACCTTGATTTTCCTGGGAAAGGTACAAATTTCTCTTGTTCTAAATAGTACCTTTCAAACTTTTCCACAGCAGTTCACAGAAAATAAATTACGTCACTACCCACCAAACACATACATCATTTATATAAAACTAAGCAAGTTTCAACAAAAAATATTACTAATGGTGATGCGCGCTGATATTTTTACTTCTGTTCTATTCTATTAGTCTATTCTTTTAGAAAACTGCTTGTAGTCCATTGTATTGTGAGTGTATGGCCCACAAATGAGATTAGGTACAGTTTGAAAAACACTCATCTAATTCGATATTATTTGAGTGTGGTTGAATCGAACTTAGGAGTGGCCACATTATTAGCAATAGAGATCCTCTGAGGGATGGGTAAATAACCCAGACAGAGCCAATGAGATGGAAAGAAAATTTTGTTGGGACATGAGGATGTGAATTTTATAAACCCAAAAGGACGTTACTACCATCGAGGTAGAGTGTCCCGTCTCCAGTCACTGTGTAGAGCCCGAGGCTGGTGCCTCCACTGCAGAAACAGAGTGGAAACTTGGTAGGAAACTGGTCCTGGGTGATAAAGTTGGAGTCACTGTATCCAGTCACTTAATCACATTTCTACACAGTTCAGTTACATAAGCCAATAAATTCCCTATATTGTTAGGCAATCTCACAGGGTGAACATTTAAATTTGCAATTTCTAATTTTATCTACTGCTTTACATTTGATTACAAAAGAACATGATTTTTAAAGGATCTAAATCATGGTTGGGAATTATTCACAGGAGGTGGGATTAAATGATCCATCTCAATTCATTGCTTGCCTCAGTGAACTCTGGATCAAAATACATCTCAGTGACATTGACAGCTGAAGCTCCTGAGGAGGAACATATTCTCCAATGACTCATTCTTGGAAGAAGTGAGACCTCTGTTCTGAGTACAGGGGTCACATCCATTAGGAATGAAGGTGATGCTACACTGGACATTCATTGTGGACAATTCAAGAAGATTGAGTGTGTTCTTCTAAAGACTAATGGAAGTAATGTGAGGGGACAAAGGGTATGATCCTTCAGCTCTGGAAGGGGGAGTGGTTGATGGTGTAGAGGGACACATACCCAATGCCTTGATAACACTTTTGAATGGATTACAGATCTTCAGGAGGCATCCTACCTAATGAGCGCTCAGTGACCCTTTAAGGCTTGGGACACTAGGAAGTTATGAAAGAGAAGGGTGTGTTGCTTTGTGTCATGGATGGATGATGTAACTAAACCTAAATGTTACTTTGCGTTCCAAGTTTGGTGGAACAAAGTTTAGCCATAACATATATATTTTTGACTTCTACCAACACAGAACAGTATAATTGAACTTGTTGCTTTAGGTTGTGAAGTGAAAATTACTTTTGATATCTGAGGGTCATGTTGGGAATGAAGATAGTGAGACACTGGATCCAATACTCACTAGTTTATAAACTTTGGTCTTTAATAAACCACTCAGATATATCTATTTGTAAGGATAGTGTGCTTATTTTCCAGGACCTTTCTGGGAAAGCAGCACAAGATAGGGAAATCATGCTTGAAGTTAGGAGTCCGGGTTTTGCTTACTGTCTTTGTAACGATCAGGGGCTCTTTATATTGTTATTTGGAAATGAGGATAACACCAGTACCTGTTCTACTGATTTCATTGAGGTCATTATGGCCATTAGATGGAAAATGCAGTTAAAAGTGCTTTAAAACTGTAAAGAACTGTATAAATATAAGAAATTATTTGTCTACATTTATAGGAAGAAACCTAGCCCTGCTTTTCACAAATGCCCTGTCAGTATTAAAAAAGAAATTAAACAAATTCTTAATTAAAGAGGGCCAGAAATGAAAGGGTCTCAGTTTTTGCAAGTTCAATATCCTTGATTCTATCTGATAATGAGTATGTTATGATATTTTTGTTTTTAGATGACACTGTCATTAATCTTGGCAACTAATTACTGAAAGTGTTAGAGTCAAAGCTTCTTAAAGGGTTGGTAGGTGTTTTTGTCTATTATTCTGTTCTCGTCAAAGTACCATCACATCACCTTAGTCAGTCCTATGATATTAGAAATAGAAAGGATTTTAGAGATTACTAATCCAATCTCAGCATTCTGCAGATCAAAAAACTGTTAGGGCAGTTAAGTGAGTTGTTTAAAGATACAGAAGTAATTTTTTGAGAGAGCTGGAACTGATATGTAGGTCTTTTTGTTCCCAGTCTGATATTCTTCTCAATGATCCATGTTGGTTCTCAAGCAGAAAACAAAATCCTAGCTACAGTGCTTTGAATTCTTGAGTATCTCAAACCTAAATGCACACATAGTTTCTACTGTGAGAGAAGTAGCTGAGTTATAGTATGAAGTACTGTTACACTGTCACTGCTTCACATCTTCTATGTATGCCAGTTGTAAAAAGGCTAGTGATCATAGGCCTAGGGAGAAAAGTCCCATTAGGGGACTACTGATCATAAAGGCACTTTCAGTCTCATAATAAAACAATTAGCAAAAATTATGGTACTACTCCTTTGAACATTTTCTTTGCTCCAAAAGTCAGTGGTGATTTCCAAAGGTAGGGACTGAATGCGGAAACCTAGGGATTGTTTAGAAGTCCAAAAAGATCAATTAGACATTACGGTTCCCTCCTGTGTTCTGTGCAGTTAGAAACCCAGCCCTCACTGATTTTGACATGCGTCTGGAGGTTTCTTGTTTGGGGAAACTGAACCAAGAAACTCCAGGCCAGGGACAGCAGGAATAGCAGCAAGAAGTGCCATACCAAAAAGAGAAGATGACGTGAAAACCCACGTAATGAATAGTGAGGCCACCCAGCTCTCTTGTACCTTCTGGACTCGCGCCTTTTGGCACAGCATTGCTGGTAGATTAAAGTAGATTAAAGAATCAACAGATTCTTCCCTGGAGAAATTGTAGCGCTCCTCAGAAAAGACACATGATTACTGACATCTGTGGACGGCTCGATAAATTGGCTGGGTTCCACTAAACAAAATGCACCCACGCCTGTAAAACTTCCAATCTGCAGGCTGTTATCTCTTAAACATGAATAAATCAAAAATAATAATTAAACATGTGAGAGAAGTCTCCAACATAGAATACTGAAACCAAAACCAAATCAATAGAAAATGAAACTCAGAGAAAAAAAGAGAAAATACAGACAGTAGAAGAAAACTTCAAAGGAGATAATACTGATTCATAAAAATTTTAAAAACTCACAGGGATAATCAGAGCATATATACATATTAGAAATATATGGCTAATTAAAAAAATCTATTAGTAGGAAGATAAGGTCAAATAAATCTCCCCAAAGGTAACCAAAATACAAAGAGATCTAAAATTGTAGGGAAAAGATAAGAAATTTAGAGAATGAATCCCAAGACATTAAAAAAAAAAAATTATTAGGAGTACCAGAAAAAAGAAAGCAGAGGAAAAAGAGGGAGAGGAATCTATTTAGAGAAATAGTGAAGAACTGAAAAATGTTCGCTTTCACATTCAAAGCTTTCACCGTCCAAACCACGCCATCTCACCACACAATGTCACAGACTTGTTAATATCGTTCATTAATTTAACAAAAATGTATTGCATGCCCACTGTGTGCCAGGTCCTCTACTAAGTCCAGGGATAAATTGGAAGCCACGTTAGTGGGAGCCTCCCCTCATAAAGTTTACCCTCTGGTGAGGCAAAGAGACAGGACTGAATCATCCCACCTACACTGCAAAAGTCCGCTGAGATAAGGGAGCATGTTGAATACACGTGACTGAAAGAAATCCAGTGTGGATGAAATGGGGAGAACAAGTGGGGCACGTGGGGTGAGACGAGGCCAGAGATCAGAGGCCAGTGGGGTGCTGACCGGGAAGAACTTTGTAGGCTATGTTAGAGTTTGCCTTTTTCCTATGGGTACACAATTGGCACTCCTTGAAACGTTGTAAGCAGGAGTGGAGATGGAGTAAAATTTGTGTTATTGTAAAGGTCACTGCCTGCAATGTGGAGAATGGATTGGAGGAAGGTCAGGGAGTGATGCTGTAGTGATGTTAGGCAGCTTTCACAGTTGCCAGGCAAAGGATGATGGTGGCTTGGACAAGTGTGATAATGATGAGGTTGAAGAGAAGAGCAAGTTCTTGAGAAATACTTAGTGGGTTAAATCAGCAGGACTTGGTGATAAGTTATATCAAGGGTTGATTCTTTGAATATTCTAAGAACAACTTGGCTAGTCTTACCAAAAAATCAAAGAGAGGGAAATATAAATTAAGGACATTGGAACTGTCAAAGCAAATATATGTACATATAACAAAAGTGTTCTAAAAAATTACCAGTGAGTGCTAGGTGTAATTCAATATAGTAAGTTTGAAAATCTAGATAAGAGGTCAATTTTCTAGGAGAATAAAAATTACCATTTCTCTTTTCATGATTTATGACATCCTGGATCTCCAAGCTAGAAATAAAAGAACCAGGCTCAGTGGTGACTCCTGTGAGGATCTGGCTACAACTGGACAGTGTTCTAATCATGGCATCTGGAAATGCTCTGATCAGCTCTTGTGGCCCTTTAAAATAAACTTGATAATCACTCCATGGTCCACTTTTGCTTCCCACCCTAGTGAATAATAAACTTAGCATTCTTCTGGGGAGTTACTGGACAGAGGAACTGTGATCTCTGCAGAATCCTCTCCTAATCCAGAGCTTTTGGAGATGTGCTGTATTTCTCATGTACTTTTCTGACATTTCAGCAGGACTGTAGGGAAAGGGAAAATAACGTATGTTTTTTTCTCCTTTCATATTGAACCAGAAGGAGTGGCTATTTTTCTAAATATATCTCTATAGTTAAAATTCATTATTTTCATAATTTTTGAAAATTAAATTAGTATGATAATCTTTGAATTAAACATTCAAAGAAAAATATTTTTCTTACACTTATCTTGTCTTAGTATTCTTATTTATGATGAAGTTTATTTAGACATAAGGAACATCAATCACCATTACCTATTGGTGCTCGTATATTATTTCTGTATAACTTAGAATTATAATTTGTGGAATTAGGAGTATAAGTTAAAGAATTTAAGAAAAAACATTCCATAAAGTTGTGAATGCGAAAGAAGTTTCTGTGTCTCAGAAATTTTGGTTTCTCTGTTTTAAAAGATCTGGCAGAAATGAACTCCAAGTAAAGCAGGATGAATAATTAAATTCTTCTTCATGCAACTACAAGCCATTTTGGAATAAAAAAACCATAACCATTCAGCAAGTTACATATTTTAGAAGTTACAGATTTTGCGGTTATGCAAACCAATGTTGTGGTGTGCTAACTTGTCATTAAAAGGCTAACAGAAGCATACTGTGAAAAAATGATTTTATTGAATGGTCCTGACACAGCTGTACTTAAAATCCTATAGCTTTTGCCTGTTTTCATAAATGGTGGTCTGGCTCAGCACACAAAATCAGGGCTCAGCCTAAAAGGCGAGGAATCACAATACTTAAAATATCCACACTATGCTACTAATTTGCTATTTGCATTGGAAGAAACTATGTTAAAATGCATTCTGTATCTTAAAATACTATATTTAGGCCTCAGAAACTTTTTAAAAAAATTTCATTAGGGCTTCCCTGGTGGCGCAGTGGTTGAGAGTCCGCCTGCCGATGCAGGGGACACGGGTTCGTGCCCTGGTCCGGGAAGATCCCACGTGCCGTGGAGTGGCTGGGCCCGTGATCCATGGCCGCTGAGCCTGCGCGTCCGGAGCCTGTGCTCCGCAACGGGAGAGGCCACAGCAGTGAGAGGCCCGCGTACCGCAAAAAAAAAAAAACAAAAAAGCAAAACAAAAAATTTCATTAAAATTTATTTATAATTGGAAGCATTCAAAACATCTGGTTAAATGTTACTGTACTATAGACATACAAATATACTATGCAGATATGGAATTGTGTTTTTTGACATTTTTAAATTGAAGTATAGTTGGATTACAATGTTTCCAGTGTATAGCAAAGTGATTCAGTTATAGGGCCTCAGAATCTTTTATATGGATTTATTACATTTTATTTTATTTTTCCCGAATACTCTCAACTTTCTTTTGCTAGGAAATTACCTGTGTGTCACCAGAAGAGTCATGACCTACAGTGAAAAAGACAACTTATACATCTCTCTCCATTACTGAGGACCATTGATTTTAGCTCGTAAAGGTTTCTCAAGTCGTTCTACATTGCCCCCTCTCCCTTGTATCCACTGTAGACCAAAAACTCCATTGTGTGGCTCTTACACTGGTGAAATAGTCTCCCAATTGTTCTTGAATCCATTTTGCCCTAACAAGCAACTCTTTGGGAAGTAACTAGAATGACATCTTTAAAGTAAAAATTTTATTATGATACTCCTTGCTTATCATTTCTTAATTTCCCATGCTCTTAAAATACAGTTCAAAATTCTTAGCATGTTCTGTAAAAGCACAAATGACAGCTTCTGAAAAAACCCTGAATGTTTCCTTCACGGTGCTTCTTATAGTTTATGATTGTATATTCATTTGTACAACTATTCCCCTTACTGTGTTCCTCATTTGTAATCATTTTGTCATTGATTTCACTTCTACATATATGTAAATCTCACAATATATTGTTACTATTTTAATTTTAGACAATTATTTTAAATTTTTTTATTGAATGCAAGATTCTTTAAATTCTGTATGCTTTACAATTTTCAAAAGTTTCACACAGGTGATTTCATATAATCCCATAATAACTCTTTTTTTCTTCTACCCTTATATTTTCTCTACCTTTTTTTCTCTCTCCACCCCACTGGTAACCACTAGTTTGTTCTCTATATCTGTGAGTCTGCTTCTTTTTTGTTTTAGTCACTAGTTTGTTGTACTTTTTAGGTTCCACATATAAGTGATAGTATAGGGTATTTGTCTTTCTCTGTCTGACTTATTCCACTTCGCATAATGCCAAGTCCATCCATGTTGCCGCAAATGGCAAAATTTCATTCTTTTTTATGGCTGAGTAATATTCTATTGTATATATATACCACATCTTCTTTATCCATTCATCTGTTGATGGACACTTAGGTTGCTCCCATACCTTGGCAACTGTAAATTATTTTAAAAAGAGACTTAAACGTCAGATAAAAATGGCTTTAAATATTTACCATCATTTTTACCACTTCTGTAGCTCTTTATTTCTTTATGTAAATAAAAATTTTAATGTGGTATCAAATCTGTTGCCTAAAGGATTTCCTTTAACATTTCTTGTAGTACAGGTCTCCTACACTACTCCTACTCATTTTATTGACTTTTGTCTGTCTGAAAAGTCTTTATTGTGCTTTTATTTTTGTAAGATATTTTTGTTAAGATTTCTGTTTTGACAGTTTTTTCTTTCAGTACTTCCTTGTTGACTGGTTTTGCATTATTTCTGATAAGAAGTCTGCTGAATACTTCATCTTTATTTGTAGGTAATGTTTCTTATTATTTGATTGCCTTCATGATTTTCTTTTTATCTTTTTTTTAAAAGCAGTTTGACTAGGATGTGTCTAATTTTTAAAATATCTATCTATCTATCTATCTATATCTCCTGCTTGGGTTTCTCTGAGCTTTTTAGATCCGTGGTTTGTTTGTTGTCTTTCATTAATCTTTAAAAATTCTTAGCTATTATCTCTTCAGATATTCCTCCTGTCCCATTCTCCCTATTTTCTCCTCCCAGAACCTAATGGTTAATTTATTAGACCAATTGTTGTCCCACAACTCTTGGACGTTCTGTTCTGTTTTTGTATTCTTTTTTTTCTTTATATTTGGATAAATTCCATTGACCTGCTTTTAACTTTACTGATTCTTTCCTTAGCTTTATCCAATCTGATGAGGAGCTCATCCAAATAATTCATATGTAATATCAATGTTTTTATTTCTTCTTTTTTTAAATGTTTTTATTTCTAACATTTCCATTTGACTTATTGTTTCCATTTTTCCTGCTAAATTTTCCCATTTATTTTATGGGAATTTTGTCATCTTTACCATTACAGGTTTTAATATATTAAGAATAGTTATTTTAAAGACTTTATTCGTTCTAACATCTTGGTCATCTCTGAATCTTTTCTGTTAAACATTTTCTGTCCTGATTGTTTTTTTTTCTGCTTTTTTGGGTGTGTTTCATAATAAATAACATTTCTTCCTGAAATGGTCAATCCTTCCTCTCCTTTCTGGTCATTAGTTTTGGGGACTGAACCCATCTAGTCAGTAGTTGAACTGGGTTTTGGTTTTATTTTTGCTGTAATCAAATTTAGTGCTCAGCAGACTTTAGATTTTTCCAGGCATGAACCACTGCTACGTTGTGCTTAGTGTTGGGTTTGGGGTACTGGCTAGGTTTCTGCATGTTTCTGGTCCATTCCCCACTATGAGCAGTCCCTGCACACGTGTGCACAGTGAGGGGTTCTCTCTCCATCCTCCAATGAGAGACTCCTGGTGCTTGTTACTCAGTGTTAGGTTCATGGTTAGGATGGAGAGTTCTCGCCTATCCTGGTCCAGCTTCAGTCTTCAGCAGGCCCTGTGTACTTGGGACTCACTTTTACAATTTCTCAGCATTTCTTTCCCTCCCTCACATGAGAGCCAAATTCATCCTTCTGTCTATCTATGTGTGTATTTGTGTGTGTTTGTGTGTGTGTGTGTGTGTGTGTGTGTGAGATGTGCACGCATGCCTGGGGGTGGATGGTCTTGGATGGGACATGGTTTCCTTCTGCTGCCCTAACGTGAGCTGATTTCAGCTTTCTATCAGTGCACGATCCTAGGCCTGAGCAAATGTCCTGCCTGCCTCCAGGGGCAAACAGCTGTTCTTTCTGCCCCACCCCCTGAGGCATTTTGTATTTGCCTAGACCCTGGGAGTGGGATGGTTTACAACTTGTCTCCCAGTAGGTTAAGGCTTTTGCTTTGTGTGGGAGAAGGGTCTAGGGATTGGGTTGGGTTTTGTACCTATGTGTCACTGAGGAGTTTCTTGCAGTCTCCTCCCTGCCTGTCTTTTTCATAGCACCTGGTGGAGGCCTGGGCAAAGAACTCATGTGTGAGACTGAACTCTCCTTGTTTGTGTTAAAATTTAAACTATTTCTTAATATCCACTTTTATGCTAGTCGCCTCTCCAAGCATACTGTGCCAGTGGTTCATGTCACTTGTCTCTCCTTGGAAGTACAAGGGAACTAGATTTTTCCCCGCTTGACTTCAAAAAGCCATTTTGTGTTGAGGTAGTTTCTATATTGGACAAAAGTAGATTTTAAGGAAACACTCTTAACCACAAGATAAAACCCAAAGCCCTTCTGTAATAGGATATTAAAAAAATAAACAGATGTGTTTAACGATAAAATGAGTCACATGATAGTTTAAGACTGTTCTATATTGTTCCAAACTCAGTAGTGGATTTTTGTAATCTTGGGAATTATGTGAAATTATAGGTAGTTTTGGTCTTCCATAATTATCTAAGGATTACCGATCAGTATCAGTTTTTAAATTTCTATGTATTGTTAAAAGCCTCTGCAAACAAGAATTTTCCAACTCTGCTCCTTAGTGTGCTTAGAAAGTCTTAGAATTTCATTCATGAAGTAAAGAAAGGTCAACCACCTCTGCTGTCTGTATTCTTTTTCTCATTTCTCTTTAAAACAACAGCAATAACTGTGATCATTTATTGAGGACTTATTAAGTGTCAGGAACTCCTCTGGATGTGTTGTTTGCATTAACTCAACAGTCTTAGTTGGGAGGTGATATTTGATCCCTTTACAGGTGAGGAAATTGTTGTGACCTGGCCAATATCCTGTAATCACTGAGCCGTCTGACTCTGGAGTACTTAAGCACAACAGCGAAGCCTTTTCTTGGTTAATAATTTTGTGAAGGTTTTATTTACTTATTTATTTTTTTGGTTCAGAAGCAAAGGAAAGATTTATTCTTTGATCAGAGAATGGAGAGGTACGAGCCTGTGCAGGCTTTAGTTTTTCTAAACAAATGAAAGCAGAGACACCATGGGAATTCAAACTTAAATACTATTTTCTCAGTGCTGTCTCATATAAAAAGTAAACAAAATGTATTTTCCCTATACTCTGGTTTTCTACCTTAGTAATATATTATGCTTTACATTTTACTTCAAAACTTCTTAGACCTGGGAGTCTCTTCTAGGTATACTACTAGTAATTTGATGTGTATTACTAAATACAGTTTGGGACAAATAGAAGAAATAATTATTCTCACTGACTGGATATTGGATGACATTAAAGAATAAATATTAAATTATTTTGGGTGTAATAATGGTGCTGTGGTTATGTTTAAAAGAGTTCTTAGCTTTAAGAATTCATACTAAAACATTTTAAGAGGAAGTAATATCATTCAGGGATTTGTTTCAAAATAAAATTGGTGTAGGTAGTGGATGAGGATATAGGTAAAAATGATTGCCATGAACTGATAATTTTGAAACAGGGTGAGGGGAGCATGGAGGTCATTATTCTATTCTGTTTGAAATTTTCCATAATAATAAACAAAAAAAGAAGAAGAAATAGTTACATCAAGGGACATCGCTATAATATAACAATATTACAGTTTAGTTTAAGGAATTGTGATAAGCTTGCCTGCCTATATGTTCTAGACAATGGCAGTAGAAGGATGGCTAAGAGACAAATTTTTTGCCATGCAATTATACACTAGTAAGAGGGAAAGTAATAATAAGTGATATTTCAAGACAATATAGTATGGGTTATGATTTTTAAAAGTAACAGACTGCTAAAGGATTAGCACAAATCCAGACAAAATGGGTGAGTTCTCAGAAATCCTATAAGAATCTGCTTATTGTTGTCTCATACTTTAGAAGAATATTTGATGGCAAAAGAAAATTTTCATCGAAATTTTTAAGTAAGGAAAAGCACTTTTAAATTGTGTAATTAAAAATTAATTTTAATTAAGAATGTTTAAAGCCTGCATACCAAACTGAGAAACTTAGTTTTCTAAACTTAGAAGATTAAAAAAAATTATTTTGAGTTTTCAAATAGTATGTATTTAACCTGTATTTTTATAATAAAATTATACATTTATTAATATTAATATAATTTTATTTACAGTGAGTTTTTTAGTGATATGCTTATGCTATAAAGAAAAAACAGCATAAGTTCATGTTAGAGGAATTGTAAATTTTTTATGCTTATAAGGAAGGGGACAAAAAGCCACCACAAGTGGCGAAAAGTGTTGAAGTAAAATGTATAATCTCATGGGAGTGGTTAGTATGGTATTAGGTATTCCACACACATTGGAATTTTATTGGATTATACTTCTAATTCCTGATACCTAAAGGAGCCTAGAGAAAAGATGTTACTCTTTCCTGAAATGGAAGTTTACACATAATCAAGTCAGATTAAGAAAGAGGAAAAACAATAATTACGTGTTGTGTTGAAATTTTATAATCTTTAAGCAAAAGAAGAATGCATTTGAAGCATATAATATAAAGATTGCCAGAATGAATTTATCATAAACATGTCAATTTATTAATGCTACAAAATATATCTGAAGGAAATTTTTTAAACTGCAAATAACATGAAATAAATGTTTGTCTTTATAAAAAAGTGAAAATTCTAATATTATACCTCTTTCATCTGTATTTGTAACACCCTTTCATTTATCAAATATACTTTTTGTAGTGTATTTGTATATTTGTAGTATGAAGTAGTTTATTGGAGAGTTTATTGCTCCATTTACATAACTCATTTCATCTTTCTGCAGCTGTATCAGTTTTACTATTTATCCTACTCGTGTGCACTTAAGTTTATTTTCATATTCTATTCTTTTTTTTTTTAAAGATGCTAGAAAAGATATTTGGAAAGTATCACTACATTTTACTTTTCTAAATAAACAAAACCATATTATACTGTTTTGGACATAAATGTTAGCTTTAGAGGGAGTTGATTAGGTCATTTTGTCCTATTATCTCATGAAGTGTTTTTAGACCAGCCAGACAAGCATTCTTGCAAAACAGTATATTTTTGCCTTTTTATTAAAGGTATTCATTTTGCATAATATTCTGGTACTTGAATAGTATTGGTATTTTTTTTCTTAAAGAATAATATGGAAAGTGTCTTAGAATTATGTAAGCATTTGCACAGTCATTCCACTTACCATGTAATTTATATGAAAGAGTCAGCTTTCCAAATGTATTTTAAAAACCGTAATACTGTTTCCAACCCTCTGCAACTCATTTTTTTTTTTTGTAATTAAAAAACTTTTTTTAGCTCAATTACTTGGCACTATTTTTAACCAAAGAATTTGCAGGATGTTTGTTGCCAAGTTGTGTTATGCCCCAAAGTGAACAATTTGTTTCAGTTTGGAGAAGTTCAGCATTTTTCTGTCTCTAAAGATAAGTAGGAAGAATGATACCATTCTATGAATTTGCTACCCATTGATCATAACTCTAGCACACATTTATTAAGATGATCTCTTACTGAAGCAGAATCTTAAAGTTTCTTTTTTATTTGCAGATTTGTTTCCTCTTTTTAACTTTCTATATTATATATTAACTAGAAAATAATATATATCAAATATTCATTCACTCAGCAAATGTTTTTGAATGAATACTATATGCAGAGCGTTGTTCTGAACACTCGAAATACAACTATGAACAAATAGGCAAAATTCTCCACCCCTCAAGGAGCTGGTGGAGGCTGGAGACAGTACATAAAGGAGTGAAATGGATCATGTGTTATGTGGTCACTGCCTTAGTCTGTTTGGGCTATTATTATAAGCTACCACACAGTGGGTGGCTCCTAAAAATTTTTTGGTCACAGTTCTGGAGGTTGGAAAGTCTAGGATCAAGGTACTAGCATGGTTGCCTTCTGGGCAGGGCCCCCTTCCTGGTTCTCAGCCAGCACCCTCTGGCTGTGGCCTCGCACGATGGAAGGGGCTAGGGATCTCCTGGAGCCTCTTTTATATGCCACATTCTTAGCAATTCAGGACTGTATTTTAAAGTTTTCCTTAGAGCTAATGCATGCTTTCTTGGGCCTTGATGTAGGTCCTAGGAGGCCACATCTCTGTACTCTCCCGTGGAACACTCTGGATATGCTCCCTTTTCTCCTCCCCTCCCCTTTTTGAATCTATTTCCCTATTTCTCTCTGTTTCCCGCCACTGCTGTGTTAGACCAGTTGGCCATGCTGTTAATCCTCATGAGGGAAAGTGCCTCATCTACAGCCCCTGCGAAGGAAGGAGGTCTCAATCATCCCAGAGACGGGGTGACCACAGTCTGTACCACATCAACCCCCAGGCTTCACTGAGAGCACCTGATCTGGAGTGGGCACCTGGCCAATCCACAGCCTTACCCGTGAGGCGATCTGACATGTGAAAACTCTACCCAAACAAGGATCAGCTGAGCAAATTAAACTCTTGTGAATTTAAACTGGAAATATGGACCAGGAGATTAGGTAGTTGAAGCAGAAGTTGAAAAAAGCATTCAGAGAAAGTGGTGGGACAGGAAGGCCACAAGGAAATACGCTAAGGAGAGAAAAGGAGAGAAAACAGAGACAGACAGGAGCTGAATATCATGCAGCAGGGAAGCAATAAACTTCTGCCCCCCAGGTAAAAAGAAAATCCATTCACTCTCTAGAACTCTGTCCGAGTCTCCAGTTCTGAGTTTCAGTCTCTGTGGCGTTTTCTGCTCCAGGATTGCCATGAGATTCCTGTGGTCCTCATGTGTATGTTTATCTTTACAATAAATTTATCATGACGGGGTAATCCTGTATGAACCCAACTCATATCAGTTTTAACATTTTAGATTATTCTCTCTCCTTTATCCTCAGATGGCTATTCCTGGCTCTGAACTCAGATCCTTTCCCCCTTCAGTTAGTCACAGTTTAGTTCTCACACTACCATTCTTCACAATTCTATTCCTGAGAGAGTTCCCTTTTACTCTCAGCGTGGTCAGACACTCTTTAGTATATCTCTACAAGGACTCACAATTTATATGTTACAGCAAAACCCTCACTGGCTGCAATTAAACATTTAAATCAACCACCCACCTTCCCTCACTTCTCCGTTACCTCATATTTCTGTTGTAAGACACACTGCTCAAAATAGAGAGAATCCCGTCATACTTCACAATCTTCTGCAGGAACAGGACCAGTTCTCTCTCTCTCTCTCTCTCTCTCTCTCTGTATCTCTGTAGAAACAGATAAGTTTAACTTCTACAAACCTACAGTTGTCAAGTGGTTTATAAATAAGATCTTGGGTTGCTGGAATGACTCACTGTGCTAAATTATATGCAGAACACATTAACAAAATGTGTCAAGGGATTTATGTTTTCGTTTCTAAAAACTTCTATGACATTGTCCTTAAGCCAATGGTTGTCAAAAATTCTTAAAACAGTTGAGCCATTTTTTCCAAATATGAAATCCCAATGTGTAAAACATACAGAATGGAGCTGCTCTGTTGGGAACAGGAGTGAAAACCCCAAGACTCCCTGTCTTTATAGCTGACCCTGCCAAATCCCTGCTGGCCGCTCCTTGAGGCACCTTCTCTGAGCCGTACAGCTCTCTGGAATGCAGTTTGAAAACCATCTCCCTGAATTTTGAGACCTATAAACAAAGTGGTGTTACCTGCTGGGGGTGAATGGAATAGTTCACCGTTATCCAGGGGCAGACTTCTCTCCAGCCCTGGGAAGCCCTGAGTCAGACTCTTATATTTCCCAAGAAAGGTATTTCCCCCTTGTCCACTCCCTACTTGCACCGTCGTTTTCTGTGTCTGATTGGACCATCCTCACAGCTTTTGGACGATTCCAACGGACCCTTCATTTGCTTCTCAAGGGAGTATAGTAACTTGTTCTAAAGCATATTTGTGGTTTTCCCCTAGAGCACACTGGACACTACTTAGCCAATCTCCTCCATATCTGCATCCCTTCAGAGCTGGGATATGTATCCTATCTGAGCCTCAGGTTTCTGTGATGTCAGATGCAATGGGAGGGTGCCAAGACAACTAAGAGGCACTAAAGAGGAGGGGCACCAAGAGGAGGTGACTTAGTTGGTGTCCCAGCTCTGCAGACTGCCTGGATCTCAGTGAACCATCAGTGGATCTCTGACTTGCACCAGGATCAGTACAGGTGGGAGATGCCCTGACAGAGCCCCTGTCTCCGAGGGATTGCCATAGTGTTTGGCTGGGCAAGAGCTTCATCATCACAGGGCTGCAATACTTTGGAGCCTATCTTGGTATGATGCCCTCCTTTCCTTTTCTGCTCACATATCCTTTCTTCTTCCTTTTTCGTTATTGAAGCATAAGATACATAGCTCTTTCACAATTTGAGTGGCATGTAGAGCTCTGTACCAGGATGCAACTGTGAGTTCCCATCACAACTTTCATGTCCTGGTCATCTTTTGCTCTGTCTTTGTGGAAGGTGATAGCATAGCAACACAAGTTACCTGTGGGGACTCCTCTGATAGCATAGCAACACAAGTTACCTGTGGGGACTCCTCTGACTATGAGTGGCAGTGTGTAAGCTCTCCCTTCATGCGAAACTTGGGAGAATAAACAGAAATCACTTGTGTGACCGCTTAAGGTCCGGGAGGTATTAGGGGACATGTCAGGGAATAAGGTTATGCTACTCTTGATAGAAGAGGATCTTGGGATGATATTGTGCACTGACATAGTTTGCTGTGGAAGCAGGATGAAGTTACATAAGAATTGATATAGAATATATACATATATATCTCACTAAATGCAATATTTAGGTCACTGATCACTCAGTGAATTGTGGTTATTATTATTATCATTATTATTTTTTAATTAAAAATTAGTTTAGCATCAACCTGTGTCAGATTGACAATATGACATTAGATCATTGTGAGGACTAGTTAATGTTGTCTTTCATTCTACAGGTACATTACCAGCATCGTTTCCCTAGTACATATCATTATGCCTAGTATCATAATAGGTTTTTAAACAATTTTGTGGAATGGCTGAATGAGTTCCTAACCTTGGCATATTGTTTCCCATATTCTGGCATGTCATGAAGCCATGTACATCTATCACCATGAACAGAAAAAGAAAACAGAACAGCTTACTGTGACTAGTGTCACTTTAACTAAATTTTGGATTTCCTTTTGTCCTATTTTGTTTTAATGCCAACTTTTATCTTTTGTAGACCCTGCACTCATAGAGGGGACTTGGGCACTGCTACAGGAAGCATTAAGAGGAGAGTTACAGATGTTTTCAGTCTGTGTTTGTTAAGCATTGACAGCCACCTGAGGATGGCTCTTGGCAAATGTGAAGTTGCTGAAACACAAGGGTTGCACCATATGCGAAGCATTGTGCCTCTGCCTGCACTTTCTTTGCTTTCTAACAGTTTGGAGCCAATAGCTTAGAACACAATGGCTGTTAAGGCTGGTTGTACAAGTCAATGAAAGGGGAAAATTTATCAGATGATAAACTTTTATAGTTCCTGTTCATGGTGTGGTTAGCAAAGGAATAATTCAAATTGACAACATATTCTTTTTTCTCAATCTATTTTCTTTTAACCCAAGGCCACCTAAAGGCCAAACTAGATCAGTCAGCTATGGGTGCAAAAAGTTTTCTCCCTGCATTATAGGTATTCTTGCACTTTCTTGGGAAAGTTACAGAATATATCCACAGAATATCTACCTATTCTCGATGCTACTGTTTTTCAGGGCCTCACTGCCTGTGTTTGAACGGAAGCAGTGAGCCTTTACAGGGCAGAGATCAATCAGAAAAACCATATCCTGCTGAGTTTTGCCTTGTGGTTATGGGGACAGAGGAAGAGACAGGTGTATAAGTAACCGTTTTGCAAACCGCATTAGGAGAGGGGACCAATTCCTTCACTTGTTGCAAAAGCATCCTAATATATTTATGCTGTTTTAATTTTCTGCACAATTTCAATTTTATAACATTGTTTGCCAGCTTTACATTTGGCTCCAGGTATTCAGTTCAAAGATAGCGTGATTTACAAGTCCATTCTGTTTTTAAAAATTATCAAGCCAAGTTCTGCAAATACTTGTAAGCCTGAAAAAATTATGAGGGATGGGAGATGCCAGAGAACAGCTTAATATATTGACATTCACAACACAGGTTTTGGTCATGAAATTATTATCCCACTTATGTAAAAATTTAGTTAAGACTTGAGTTGGACCCTAGAAATATTAGATATTTTTCTTTAAAATGAATTAAGGATTTTTAAAAATTCCTTTTTAAAAACCAAATTATATTATAATGATTTGACTATAGAAATTGGATGATTAGTGCTGGGATTCTAATTTTCATGCTGCCACTAACCTTGTTAGCCACATAGATTAGGCTTTATCTGTATGGTCCAAAAAGCTATGTGTGGAGCAAGATAGTATTTTGCATGATTTTCAATTCCAACATTATGTATATATATATATATACATAATATATACATATATATATTATATACACGTATATATTATATATTATATTATATTATATATAATGTATATATATATGAGAGAGAGAGGGACAGAGAGTTAAACAGTCATCATCATCCCGGGCTAATCTATAATTATTCATTGAGCATCTGTTATGTGTCTAGAAGTGGAATATGAAGGGAATAAAAGAAGTGGCATGTACAGTTCTACTTTCTGGTAGAAATTCAAAGGGAAAAGATATTGAGTGTTTTGACTGGTGACTTTTAATAAGTGATCTGACAATTTTCATCAGTGCCACCCAACCCTCCTCAGACAAACATCACTCAAAGAAAACCAGGGTCAGACAAAACTTTACCCCTCACTCCCCCTGCCGGCCTTCCCAGGTTCCACATAGTGAAGTCCACCAGCAGTTCTGGAGCTCTCTCTGATGTTGTTGTATATTTTTGTAACTGAAAAATTTTGCTGGTTTTGTGTTTCACGTTTCCTCACAGAAGGAAAGATATCTTTATGAAATTCTCTAGTCTCAGAGTGATAAACTTTTTTCCATATCTAGAGGAGTGACCCCAAATAAATGTTTTTGTTGACATAGTGTAAGGAATTTTACCCAAAGAATAATTGTATGAATCTTATATGACAAGTGCTTTCTCTGATTCTCTGCAGATAAATGACGTCGTAATACAAGATTAGGATGTATTAACAAAGAGAGGGTACTTGCCAACACAGAGACTCACTCTGCTACCACCACCCTCAGGACGAGTGAGTAATAACTCTAAATCGTCACATATTCCAGAGTAAGGTACATTTCTTTAACAAGGGGGTCTCTAAATGTAAAGGTGATGTACAGTTATCAACAATTGGGGAAGATATGGCTGCATTTCTGGAAAAACCAAGAGCTTCATCTGAAAAGCTAAATATTATTTCAGATGAGAACAATGTAAAAATTTTAAAGCCATAAGATGTTGATAAAATACATAAAAAACTTCTTAAAATAATACTATAAACACCTCAAAAGACCTATATATGAGGAAGACCTAATTACAAAATATACAGAAAACTACTACAAATCTATTAAAGGCAATTAAAACATGAATAAATAACATGGCCAGATTTTGTAGAAGAAAATAAAAATGATTTTTTAAGCAAAAGACAAGACAGTCAACTTTATACCTAATAAATATGTGAATTAATATTAAATCAAAACCCACTTTTTTTCACCTATTAGATTGACAACGTTTTTAATAACAAAATTGGTAAAAATGTTGGCAGGAGATTTACTGTTTTATTGATAGGAGTGTGAGTTGGTTAAAGCTCTATGGAGAAAAACTTGACAATAGCTATTAAAATTTAAAATGTATATATTCTTTCATACAGCAATTCTACTTTGAGATTTATTCTTATGGTTTACATATCCAATGCGTGTGCAAATATTAACTTCATTAGCTGAAGGATTTTTGATACAGCAGAAGATTGGAAACCACCTAAATGCCCATGTAGATCATAAGTTAAATAAATTATGAAACACTGTAATGTGGAGTGCTAAGTCGCCATTAAATGGTAACAAAACAGTTCTATCTATACTATATGGAATAAGCCTTAAAATCTATGGTAAAATGAATAAAAGACATAGAACAGGATGCATAATATGTGTGCTGTTTAAAAAATAATACACACATGTATATGTTAGTATAGGAATACAGCTAGAAGAATACACCAAAACTGATAATATTTATTGCACTTGGGAGCATGGAAAGGAAGAAAAGAGGACAGGGAGGAAGATTTATTTTTTCTTTCTATATTTTTTCATGCTCCCAGAGTGAATGGGGTTGTGTGAATTAGTATTTACCGACCTTTGAATAGGCTATCATTTATGACACCATTATTATGTAATTTAGAAATCATATTAACACAGATAGTATCATGTCTGTTTTACAGATGAGGAATGAAAGGCTAAGAGAATTTAAATAAGTTGCACAAGGTCAGAAAGCTTGTTGGAGGGAACCCTTGTACACTGTGGGAATGTAAACTGGTACAGCCACTGTAGAGAACAGTATGGAGGTTCCTTAAAAAGCTAAAAATAGAACTACCATATGATATGATCCAGCAATCCCACTCCTGGGCATATATCCAGAGAATACCATACTTCGAAAAGATACAGGCACCCCAGTGTTCTTTGCAGCACTATTTACAATAGTCAAGACATGGAGGCAACGTAAATGTCCATGGACAGATGAATGGATAAAGAAGTGGTACATATATACAATAGAATATTACTCAGTCATAAAAAAGAATGAAATAATGCCATTTGCAGCTACATGGATGGACCTAGAGATTATCATACTAAGTGAAGTAAGTCATACAGAGAAAGACAAATACTATGTGACATCACTTATATGTGGAACCTAAAAAAATGGTACAAATGAACTTGTTTACAAAACAGAAATAGACTCACAGACTTAGAAAACACACTTATTGTTTCCAAACAGCAAAAGTTGAGGGGGAGGGATAAATCAGGAGTTTGGGATTGACATATACACACTGCTATATATAAAATAGATAAATAACAATATTATAAGATATTCAACATCTTATATACATAGCATGTGCATATATATATATATCTATATATGAATCACTTTGCTGTACACCTGAAACTAATACAACATTGTAAATCAGCTTTACTTCAATAAAAAAAAAATAAAGAGGCTTGTTGGAGTCAGAATCAGGAAGCGACTCCTAAAAGCACTGACTAGGAATAGGTACAGCTGTCCTTCATGGCTGGGCCCAGTGTCAGTCTAGGTTTTGTCTTTTAGTTATTGCCACACCTCTTAAAATTCTTTAGCATGGTTTTCCCAACCAATGGCACATGTTTAACTTTAGTGATATCAAAGGATGAGACCACCACTTAATCTCTGGAAACACACACACACACACACACACACACACACACACACAGACGCACACACGCACACACTGCTGAATTTATTGTTAAGTAAGGGAGAGCTATGCTGTTTAAATACATCCTCTCTGAGCATAATGTTGAACTGATTCTATACAGGGATTTGGGGGAATATCGAATCAGGGAGTGGGTGGAATTTCAGAGATGGGTTGATGTCAGCTGTAGAAACATGGTTACTTGGGTAGGAGTGTAGTTGATAGATTGGCTTTTAGAAGCATGTTCATTGGGGTGGGTATATATCTAATTGGCTGACTGTCAAAAGAGAAGAACTGTCACTGATTAGTTGGATTATGGAAATGTGTTCACCAAAGCAAGTTCACAGTGATTTATTAAAACCAGTTCTGGTGATTATTTGTTGTGCTGGCTACAACATAATCAGATTTTTCCTAGGTGTATGGGAGCTTAAACTTTTTTTCTCCATATTTTAGGTATTTCTTATTCCGGGTGGCCTACCTAGCTTATCTTCTCCTTTCCAAACGATGTCTGCTCCGCCAGTGCCATACGAGTGTGTCTCCTGGGTCACTTACTATGTAGATACTCATGGTTTATTGCTCTAGTTCACCTTTGTTCATTTTTTTCTCTCACATAAAGAATGTATGAAAGAAGCAATGACATTTTGGGGTGTAATATTCTAAAATTATGACATCAGCCTAATCTTTGTGTAGCCAGAATCCTTGCTCATCCTGGAGAGAATTCAGATTTCCTTGCCTCTATCTGAGGAATTTGTTTACAGGCAATTAGTCATCTATCTACATGGCAGCCTGATGATTTTGGCTGTGGGAGGAAAGGCGAGGTTGGTGCACAGGATCCCTGAGAAAGGACAGAAAACACCAATGAAGGGGTCATTAAAGAGTCAAGTTCACGCTTTCTACACATTTTCTTGAGCACCTGTGGAAGAAGCATTGGATGAAGCACTATTTTCATAGAAACCTTTTCCAGATATGCTGAGAAGTAGCACAATAGATTGACTTAGATCATCCAGGCAGCAGAAATTGATAAATATAGGAGCAGGGCAGTTCACGAGTGCCTTTCTGATTCTTCTAGATTGGTGGCTTTGGGACGCAGGAGACAGCATCCTTGATGATTTCTCACAGGAGGCACCATCAGGAATTGCAGCAATGAGGCCTCTTCAACCAGGTGAGAGACTAAATGTTATTGCCAAGGAGATACCAGGGCAAGAGAGAAAGGCAGAGAAGGTGTTACAAGGTTGTTACAAGGTATTTTAGCTTAAAGGAGTTTGAGAGCACAGGTGGCCTCTCACCTGTAGAGGCCTAAGAAGCACCAGGGGGAACACTTTCAAGAAGGCTTGAGACTGTGGGTAAATGGGGACAAGAGCAGATTACTGGTATGATTGTCATTTGTGTCATTGTATTTGTGTAATTATTATTGACTCCCATCTGCATTGATGGGATTGAGTCCTAGGGACACTGAGTTTACATTTATTTAATTCTGATTAAAAAATAATGTTGATCCTGTTCTGATTTTGACTTTTTGTTGCTTCAAGACTCATAAGAGCTTATCTCTGTTTCTATTCATAGCCAATTTATTCATTCATTCATTTACCTAGTCATTTATTCATTTAGGTTTCAGACATTTAATCGGTGCTTGCAATGATGAAAGGACAGTTTCTACCCTCATAATGTAGTGTTTGTGATCCAGTTGGGCATCAGCAGTCACACTGACAATTGTAATATCTTGATGTATATAATGGAGTTATATGCAGAGTAAAAATGTGCAGAGAAACAGGAGCTCTAATCAGCTGGGCGGAGTCTGGGAAGGCCTCCCACAAAAGTGAAAACTGAGTCATAAAAGAAGATTCGTTGGTTTTTAGATGGTGCTGGGGAGGGAGCGCATCCCAGGCAGAGGCACCTGCAAATGCCTATGAGATTTGTCAGGGAACAACAGGTGATTTTAAATTACCTGAGTATTTAGGGTAGAAGTGGAGTGGTGAAAAATGATGTTGGATAGATGTTAAGGACATATGTAATGAAATGATCCAGCTTCTCCTGTCCTCATTAGTGATATAATTCCCTTGGGAATCCTTGCATAAAGAAAGACATCTGTTTCCATTTTCTTCTTCCTAAAGAGAGGAACAGGATCTCTATACATCACTGCATAGATTAGTATCATGAGTGTTAGCGCTTTCTGTGAGACATAAGCCCGAAGGCCAAGGAGAATTGGGGACCCGGAAGACAAGATGCAAAATATTCTTCCCATGTCATAGGATGTTTTATTGCTGCTGCCGCTTAATGTGAAAAAATGCATTTTTTTCTTTTTCTTTTCCCTCCATCCCTCCCACCTTCCATCTCTCCCTGCCTCTCTCCCTTTCTTTCTGTTTTTTTAAAAAAATTTTATTATTATTATTTTTAATGTTCAGAGTTAGTAAAGAGACATAGAGGTATTCTACTTCCCCGCAAAGTGTGAATTTACATGTATAGTTGGCTGTTTGCATCTGCTGGTTCTGCACCCATGGATTCAACAATCAGGGATCAAAAATATTTTTAAAAAATTGTAGAAAGTTCCAAAAAGTGAAACTTGAATTTGCTGCTTGCAGGGGACTATTTACATAGCATTTACATTGTGTTAGATATTATAAGTAATCTAGAGATGATTTAAAGTATATGGGAGGATATGGGTAGGTTATGTGCAAATTTACACCTTTTTTTTTTTTTTTTTTTGCGGGATGCGGGCCTCTCACTGTTGTGGCCTCTCGCGTTGAGGAGCACAGGCTCCGGACGCGCAGGCTCAGCGGCCATGGCTCACGAACCCAGCTGCTGCGCGGCATGTGGGATCTTCCCGGACCGGGGCACGATCCCGTGTCCCCCGCATCGGCAGGCGGACTCTCAACCACTGCGCCACCAGGGAAGCCCTACACCTTTTATATAAGACACTTGAGCATCCTTGGTTTTTGGTAATTGAGGGGTGTCCTGGAGCCAATTCCCCGTGGATACTGAGGGGCAACAGTACATTCTAAATTAGAAAATTATAATTTTGTTTTCTATAACATCGGGCAAGTAAAATGTGTCTGAAATGGTTTTACAGCTCAGAAGAAAGTTATGAATCTAAAATTTAAAAAAAATTATATAGGGAGAGAAAAGAGAACAATGTATGAGAAAAAAGAGATGGTGTATTTGTGTCTCAAGCAACATGGTTAAGTCAGTTTTTTTGTGAGTCATGTTGGGTGAATACACTTTATGAATTATGAACATATTCAGTAATAAGAGACTGATAAATTAGTTTACTATCACAAACGAGTTATTTTCAAAAATATGCATAACTTCAGCTAGGTAAAAGTGGTTTGATCTTATGACGTTTTTCTTCTGCAAATTATTTAGTTCTATCAGCAGACCTTGTGAAAGTTACATTTGTTCTATATATCAGTCTAACTCTTAAATTTCATGAATATCAGGTAAGAAATATACCCTTTTATGCATGTTGCATAGATAATATTTAAAATATTTATATAAACAAACATTAATATTTGTTGTGTTTTGAAGAGAATGTTGGTTTTTTTTTTAAAAAAAAATTTAGCTTGAAGCTGACAGTTTAAAGCAACAAGAAAATAAAGGCAGACAATGAACTAAGCCCTAGATATACAATATATTACCTAATCCTTACACAAATTCTAAATTAGCTGTTGTTTCCTCCATTTCACAGATAACGATGCCCAGGCTGAGAGAGGTTCAGGGACTTGGCACTGTTAATATAAAATCCAATTATTCACGCTTTAAATAAGATTCAAACCTTCCTGGCTTCAAATCCATGCTCTTTGTAGAATATTATATAAAAGGTTGAAGACTAATGACTCTATTGAGTAAATTAAATGTTTTGTGCCAAATTCAGATAACTTTTCATACTCTCAGAACTTGTTTCCAAAGTAGGCTTATCCTAAAGTATGATTCAGTCATTGTCTTAAGCAGTCATTTCTTCAAACTGGGGACTGTTTCATTTGCTCAGCTTCACCTTGCTGAGGCTGAAAACTGGTGAGAAGCCTAGAAGGCCCTGAAGTAGAAGGATTTCAGGATATCTGAGTACACCCTGGAGAAGGAAAGAGAACAGTGCAACACCGTTAACCTTTATGGCCGGTGGGAATGGTGACAAAATAACTATTTCCCCCTCTTCCAACTCCTGAGACACTTGCTGTTTGACTTATCAACTGCTATCTGATCAGGCACACATTTACATTAAAAAAAAAAATTTATTTATTTATTTTTGGCTGCATTGGGTCTTTGTTGCTGTGCGTGGGCTTTCTCTAGTTGTGGCGAGCGGGGGCTACTCTTTGTTGCGGTGTGCCGGCTTCTTATTGCGGTGGCTTCTCTTGTTGTGGAGCACGGGCTCTAGGTGTGTGGGCTTCAGTAGCTGTGACACATGTGCTCAGTAGTTGTGGCTCACAGGCTCTAGAGCGCAGGCTCAGTAGTTGTAGTGCCCGGGCTTAGTTGTTCTGCAGCATGTGGGATCTTCCTAGACCAGGGCTCGAACCCGTGTCCCCTGCTTTGGCAGGTGGATTCTTAATCACTGTGTCACCAGGGAAGCCCCACATTTACATTCTAACTAAAGTTTTCAGCTGTGAGCTAAATGACTTTGGTCCATGGCTCCCAGAAAAGAATTATTAATCAATTCAGTGATTCAGGTACTATTGCCTTGTGTATTTTTACTAGCAGTAGATATCTAAAAATGAAAAACTACTTCTTTAATTCTAGGCTTTTTGTCAAAGAAATGAAGACATTTTTATTTAAAATTCCCACCTAATAATAAGTTTCATGGAAAGTCCTTTATAAGATCCTCTCCTTGGCCTTGTTTCTTAATCTGGGCACTGTTGACATTCTGCGTTGAATTCTTTGTTGTGGGGACTGTCCTCTGCATTGTAGAATGTGAAACAGCATCCTTGGGTTCTATACTAGATGCCAGTAGCATCTCCCCCTTCAAGCTGTGACAATCAAAAATGTTTCAGGTATTGGCACAAATCCCCTGAGGGACAACTACATTGAGAACCACTGCCACAGGCCCGTTAAACTTTATTTCCGGTCAGTTTGGGGTAGGAAAGAGACAGGCAGTCTTGAAGATATAGAGGGGAAAATAAGAAAAAAAAAGTGAGATAAATAAATAAAATTAGATGAGAGATAGCAGGATTATTCCTAACATACCCAAAGTGAAAACAGTCCAAATGTTCATCAACTGGTAAATGGATAAACAAATTGCGGGACATCCATACAATGGGAATTTAGCAATAAATAGAAATGAACTACCGAGCCATGCAAAATGATTTTGGATTTTGAATGAATTTCAGAAACCCCGTGCTTACTGAAAGAGATCAGATACAAAAGACTACATACTCTATGATTCCATTTATATGAAGTTCTAGGAAAGATAGAACTATAGTGGCAGGAATCAGATGATGAATGCCTGAAAACTGGGCACAGCGAGAGGGACTGACCTCAGAAGGTCTTGAGAAAACTTGTGGTGGCGAAAATGTTCTATGTTTTGAATGTAGTGGTGGTTACATGACTGTGTACATTGCCAACATGCGTGAAATGTATCATTAACATAGGTGCATTTTATTGTATGTAAATTATACCTCAGGAAAGCTGTTTAAAAAACAGATGTGAAGACGGAGGAGGAGAATATACTATAGAGGACAGGATGGGGAAGCCATTTTCAGGCTCATCTTTGTAAATAATCTGTGACAGCTGACCTCGTGGAAGTGGATGTGGATGCCAAAGGCTGGAGCTGACTGTGGCAGGTCTTACTTTGCTTTGGGAAAATCCCCGGGCAACCTCTATTTTTACACAGCCGCTTGTTCAGAGCGGGGCCAGTCAGAGTTGTCTCAGAGATTATCTGGCAGCCCCCAGATCCTTGGGACCTATTATCTAGGGACCCAGAGGCTCCTTTCAGAAACTATGAATAAATGAGGTAGGAGGTTTAATGCTGCTACTAAAGTTCAGCACCTACAATACAGAGTCTGCCAGTAGTGTCTTCTTAGACTCTGACGTGCTTAGCAAGCCTTAGGAATGATCTTTCGGTGCTTGTTCATTAACTAAGCAGATCTTCAATGTTTCTTTCCTCCTCAACCCACTTCGGAAGCTTTTGACATAAAATAATGTGAACTAACAGTATGAGAACTTAATGCACTTTTAACATAAACTTACTTTTTCTAGGAAATAGTAAGGAAAGTGTCAGAAAAAAGCCAAAGAGACAGCTTCTGCCACGGAGTTAGAAGAAGGAGGGGTGGTTTCAAGAAAAGGTTTAAAACTGACTTAAAAAAAGGCCTTAAAACGGGACAGATCTGTGTGTACATCCTAGCTCAGTCACTCTCTAGCTCAGAGGCCCTGAGTCAATTACTTTCCTTTTAGAGCCAGAGTTTCTTGGTGTAGAAAATGAGCCAGTGTATTTAGTTACAGTTACTATGAGAATGCTAAAAGTACTGTATTTGTTTCCTATGGTTATTGTAACAAATTACTATAAACTTGGTGGCTTAAAAAAACAAAAAATGTATTCCCTCACAGCTCTGGAGAAGAGAATTCCCAAATCAAGGTGTTGTCAGCGCCACACTCCCTCTAGAGACTCTAGGGGAGAGTCCTTCCTTCTTCCAGTTTTTGGTGGCTGTCAGGATTCCTGTGGCTGCATCATTCCAGTTTCTGTCTCTGTTTTCGCATGGCCTCCTGTGTATCTCTAATCTCCCTCTGTCTTTTTTAAAATAAGGACATCTGTCATTGTATCTAGGGCCTTGCTTAATGCAAAATGGTCTCATCTCTCAAAGTCCTTAATTATATTGACAGAGACCCATTTTTCAAGTAAGGTCAGATTCACAGGTTCTGAGTAGACACCTCTTTTGGGTGGGGTGGATGGGGGCACAATTGACCCTGCTGCAGGTCCTTCTGGAGAGCACACAGGGTCAGCTCAGTACTTGGTAGCTATTACTATGTTCATGATTTTATTTTTGTAATTTCATCAGGGCTAAAACTATAGCTTTTGTAATAATTGTTTGAATGCCTCAAAGTTCATGTAATTCTACTCCTGTAAGCCCAATGATGTATCAAGATGAATCATTTCTGAAATTAATGAAAATTCTATTATTAATTAGCCCATTCTCCAATACCGTGACAATGTTTTTGTCTTCTTCCAATCTCCTGTGCAGACTCACGTTCTCCTAGTAGGGGTGAACGTTAGGATATAGTCATTTTTAGTTTATTTATTATTTTAATAACAAATATTTATTGAACAGTTTTGATGAAACAGTGAATTGGAAGACAGTACACAGTGTCAGCTTGGATAATCTGGGAATTTACTCTAGCTCCATGGAATGGAAGGGAGCTAATCTGTTTAGGGTCTCTATATACATTATCTTTGTTTTAATTTGCCATTCTGTATACATTATTTTGTTTGCTCCTCTGTGAAGCTATGAGGTTCTCTTGTTTTATCAATTGATACACAGACTCACTCAAGGTCACATAAGTTGTATGAGTGGCTTAAGGGACAACCCTATGTATGGAACTATTACCATAATTCACAGAATATATAAGCCCATTTTCCCACCCCCTCTTTCCAAATCAAAAAATTTAATTATGTGCCTCTAACATATAATAGCTTTTAAGTTATGACTCGAATGAATCTCTGCTGTGCTCAGCAGTAGGATTCTACCCAGGAGCTTAAATAAACTCCAAAGAAGCTCTTTTTCTCTCCCTCTCCCTTTTCATAGGTTTGATAACCATCTTTTCCCTCTCGATGTCCCTTTGTAGTGATACACAGGCTCGGTATTTTCTGTAGATAACACAACACACGATCAAAATGTGCGGAAGGGAAAGAAACGGCGTGTGAGCATCTTCCGTTGACCGCAGGCAGCGCGTTGGCAGCGATTCGTTTGCTTCACTGCGGGCTTGACAGGCATTCTGCTCCCTGACGGCGAAGCCACCGCGCCTCGGCAGCGGCTGCAAAAGCAGCTTCGGGTGATTAAATCTCAGGCTTCTGTCAGGAAACTGCCTGTGATGTCTTTTCTCACAACTACTTACGTCTCATTACAAGCCTCCTTTCTTCCCTGCCGACTCGGCTCTGGCATCGCGAAGAAAAAGTGCTCACACTGCAGTCTTGCTTTCAGATCCCTTACCTTTATATTTTAGGTGACAGGATGCTTTATTTGCTCATTAACAAAGAAGCTGAAAACAGAGGAAAGTATTTCTGAAAATGTTGAAGCTTGCACATGCCTTTCTAGTCTAAATATAAATGCTCGAGGTTTTTTCCTCCCCAATAGATCATAAATACACGTCCTTGCTCTGTTTTCACTGATATTTTCTAAGCAAATGTTATGGTATTTCAATAAGTATCTTTTTAAAATTTTAATTAATTTATTTTTAATTATTATTATTATTTTTTTGCGGTACGCGGGCCTCTCACTGTTGTGGCCTCTCCCGTTGCGGAGCACAGGCTCCGGACGCGCAGGCTCAGCGGCCACGGCTCACTGGCCCAGCCGCTCCACGGCATGTGGGATCTTCGCGGACCGGGGCACGAACCCGTGTCCCCTGCATCCGCAGGCGGACTCTCAACCACTGCGCCACCAGGGAAGCCCTGAATAAGTATATTAATGCTTGTTATGTAGTGGGTTTGTGCTGTCTATATAAATATATAAAAAACACAGGAATTTTACCAACAAATTTAGATGTGATCCAGCAAAAGCATAGATTTATATTCACAGATAAATATTGTAAAAAAAAATACATGTACAGTCAGTTTGATAGTAAGAACAGGGCTTTGGATGTAGGTGACTTGTGAAAAAAACAAAAAAGCAAATACACCATGGAGGTTATGAATAACGCTGGCCTGAAGCATCATCTATATGACTCAGGAATTGGTTTATTTATTTAAAGACAAAAAGCTGAAAACAGTCACAGAAATTGAAACATGTGTCTCCCATCCTTTCTTCTATTTTACCTTCGTTTCTTTCTTATTTTCATTGACAAGCGGAGGTGATGTTTTTATTAACTGAGTCAATTCAGCAATGAATGGATCTAAATGTCAAGTTACCTTAGAAAAAACCAAGTATCCTGCTTTTGGTTTTGTTCCCTAGAAGCAGAGCCTAAGACTGAGATTCAGGTACATGCGTTTTGCTGAGGGAATGGTCGTTTTCAGGAAAACCCTTTAAGGGAGTGAGTGAAGCAGGACAGAGGGAAGAGGACTGAGTAAGGATACGGTGTCAGGCAAAGCCCAGTGTGAGCCTGGCCTACAGGGGGCAAGTTCAGCAATGAACCTCATCCCCCAGCCCTTCCCTTGAGGCCGCAGGGCTCCTGTATCATTATTCATTGGAGTGGGTTTGTGTGTGAGGCTGGATGGCAAGGTGGAGGCATAACTGCGCTTAGCTCCCAACAGCTAAGGGCAGTTCGCTGAAGGAAGGTGCAGCTGTGAGCCTTTAGGAGCCATTAGTTACTCAGGGTGGATAGAGATGACTGTGCTGGCCCAGAAAAGGGGGTTTGGACTGGGACCTCACCATCACCTACATATAACTTACTGGGGTCTATTATTTAAAAATTGTGTGTGTGTGTGTGTGTGTGTGTGTGTGTGTGTGGTAATTTGGCTGGAAAGGACCCCATATCTTCATATATATTGGCTAAAACTTTGCTTTTCGGAATTCATTCTTTGAGCAAATGAACTCATCGTTGTTTAAAATGCTGACACCTTGGGGTAGATAATTGCAAACACTTCATCTCACTTTTGTATTAATTAATAGATTACTGTTCTTTTAAGAGGTGGATACATTTAGTTGAAGGAAATGGATTTGAATAACATAAGAAATAACTTCAATTTGAACTCAAGATGCTGGCATAAAAGATAATACAGTGAACATGTGTTTATTATTTTTTAAAATGTTACATTATAAAGTTAATGCACTATTAATTTTAGTTCTTTGCCTTTGTCCTCAGAAGAAATCACTCTTATGAGTTGTGTATCCATGCTCTTTTTTAATATGTACACACCCATGTTTGTGTGTGCTTTTCATAGAAAACATAGGGTATTGCTTGTAGTTTTTGCTTTATTGTGTAAATTAGATCATACTATACCTATTGTTCTGCAGTTTGCTTTTATTTACTTAACAATATATTTTTATGATAAATTCATATTGATACACACACACACACACACACACACACACACAAAAAGATAATACAGTGGAAGCCCTGGGCAGTCAGAGGGATGAAAACTGGCAGGGTAATAGCAGCAGCCTCATTGCTTTGGGTCAGGCTGTCCTGTGTATGGCTATATAAAAATATCTGCGCAGTCATCATAAAGTCATAGGTCAACTTGTAGCTTATTATTAGTTACATTTTTTTTTCAATTCCACAGGCTGGTATTACCTGCAATTAATTCAGACTGTATTATTGTACTTTTAATTGATATTACATTTTGCAAAGCTGTTTAGCAAACTGAGGTTGGAGGAAGTAGAAAAGGGAAAGCTTATGATGGAGTACCTGTGTCTTATGAATCAGAAGTTCAAGACTTGGACAGGGATAGGTTTGCCCCTATCCCTAACAGTGTATCTCTAATGCTTCAGTCTAATTTAGGTCAACATTTAGATGAGTTAGACTACATAGTGTCAGTGTGGGCTGTAGATAAAGTATCTACAACTGTGTATGTATGTATTTTGGGGAGTGTTTCACTTCCTTTAATAAACTTTCAAAAATTAAAAAATTTTTTTGTAGATACAAGCGAACATGTGAAATATTCCATAATAAAAACTTTAAAAATAAAGAGTAATATATTTAGATTCATTCCAAGTTTTGTTATTGTTAATAATAATACAATGAACTTGCTTACACACCAACCTTTCTCTTTTATTTCTGATAATTGTATCCTCTTTGACAAATGGTATATCAATTATTTTTATTTTCTTTTTATAGGTTCAGAGCTTCTAGGAAAAATTGCAATGAAAAGAACATAGCTAGATATTAACTGTATTTCTTTTTTTTTAAATTTTATTTATTTATTGTCTTTTTTTTTGGCTGCATCGGGTCTTAGTTCCTGCACATGGGATCATTCGTTGAGGCTTGGGCTTTTCATTGCGGCATGAGGGCTTCTCTGTAGTTGTGGTGTGCGGGTTTTCTCTCTCTAGTTTTGGTGCCCAGGCTCCAGGGTGCGTGGGCTCTGTAGTTTGTGACACGCGGACTCTCTCATTGAGGCACGTGAGCTTAGTAGTTGTGGTGCACAGGCTTAGTTGCCCCGCGGCATGTGGGATCTTAGTTCCCTGACCAGGGATCAAACCCCTGTCCCCTGCATTGGAAGGTGGATTCTTTGCCAGTGGACCACCAGGGAAGTCCCTTAACTGTATTTCTTTATAGTGAAATTCATCTATTCTTGGTACGTGTGAATATGTATGTGGTATTACATTTAGGAATAACATGAATTGAGCAGTTTTCCATAATTTTCTAGGCTCCAGAAGTGATTATATTTTTTAGAATTTTCTGCTACTCAAAAATTTAAAAGAGCTTGTTTAAATTACTTGTATATTCAGAGATTTGTTTGGAACTTTTAAGGTACATTATTATATTTCAGTTTATTCCATAATTTATTTTTCATCTACTTAGGTTCCTATTCAGATCAGTTTTAGAACCTTTATTCTTTCGATCAAATGTTTATTATATTAGAATTTTCAAGTTTATCATGCCACTCTGTATTACATTCTTGTAAAAAAATAGACAACTACAAATCTTTAAACAAAAACTCTCATTCATATCATCCATTTCGTTTCTCTTTCTCAATTTTGTTTATTCTTCCTCTTTCTCTCTTTCATGATTTTTTATTCGGTTCCTTCTGCCTCAATGATTTCAGGATTAAAACAAAATTAATGTTTAAATTAAAAATCACCAGGTTAGGTGCAAGCTTGACGCTTTTTTGGGGGGGGGGTACGTGGGCCTCTCACCGTTACGGCCTCTCCCGCTGCGGAGCACAGGCTCCGGACGCACAGGCTCAGTGGCCATGGCTCACGGGCCCAGTCGCTCCGCGGCATGTGGGATCTTCCAGGACCGGGGCATGAACCCATGTCCCCTGCATCGGCAGGCGGGCTCTCAACCACTGTGCCACCAGGGAAGCCCCAGTGAGCTTTTTTGGTTTGAAGAATCTGACTTTCTTTTAGGTGAGAAAATTTTCATTTTATTATGTTTCTGAATATTATTCTTCCATTTTAACATCTATAATTTCTAGCTTAAAATCATTTTTTACTTATGTTTGTTCTTGTCTTTTCTCTTTACATTCTGAGTTTTATGTTTTTGTCTTTCTCATTTGCAATTCAATTTTAGGCTGTGTTTTTGTTTTTTCAGCCTTCAATGGATAATTAAATTTCACTGAATTATAAATTCTTTTTTTTTTCTTTTTCATGCAATTCTACTTTTATCTATGATTTTTTTTCTTTTATCCTCAGGGCTAAGCTTCTTGAATTTTATTAAAACTGTATCTTGCTTTTAAAAAATGTCAAGAATGCCAGGAAAATCTTTCTTAAAAAAAATTTTTTTTCATACATTTCCTGAATAAAGTCATTTTCACAAACTTGATTTTCATTTTCATCTGTGTCTTTAGGGCAGTGTTCCTTGTTGTTAGGCTGAGCATTTTTTACGTTCCTTATTTTTCTCCCTTATTACTCATCTGCAGAGTGAGAGCTATCCCGGCAGCATTGATGAACAGCCCTGGCAAGGTAGATGATGTGTCTTTAGCCCTCCAAGTAATAACTTGGTTAATGGCAGCCCCACCTTCCTGATCTAATTCTGAAAACCAGGTTGATAACCTCATCTTTAATATGCAACACTTGGTAGGCATTTCTCTACTTAGTGTATTGAAACTGGATTGTCCCCTCTTAACAATTTTGGGGTTCTCTGACTTGCTTAGAGGGTTAGGGATCTCACACATCTCCATTCTTCAGCCTGCTCTGCTCTCAGTGCTTGTTCGTTCTTTACCCCTGTTTACATCTTCCCTTGGGGTCTCTAAGTCTCAAAATTCTATAAAATTTTGTCCTTCTCCCTTTCCATTTTTCTGGACACCTGAAAGCAGTAATCTTTGTATATAAGTGATGACACTGTTGAAATTACCTAAACTCCTAGAAAATCCTAGAACTCCTAGAATTACCTATGCTCCTGGAAAACAGTAACAACATAAGAAATCCCCCCACCCCTTTGTGTTCTGGGAAATGACTTACTGTAAAGAACCACCCTTCCCATGTGACTTAGGTAAGTCTCACAGATGCCCCTATGACAATTACCTATGACAAGGCCAGATACAGACCCTCCAAATTTCCATTCTTTGCTCTGTTGATCTGAAAGAAGGAGACTGTCAGATATTTCTCCAGCAAAGATGGGTTTATTTGGGATCAGCAGAGAATTGCACTTTGGGATCTACAACCATGGCAAACCCCGTGCAAGTCTCACAAGGCAAGGGAAGGAGGGTGCAGCTTTCAAAGGCAGGAAGAGGAAGTTGGGTGGGCTGTAGTAAACAAAGAGTCCATGGCTTTTCATTAGCTGAGTCCTACTAGGAAAGAAGAGAAGTCTATCTTCTTGCTATTGGGCTCTGCCATTGTCCCAGGGCATAGCAGAGCTCTTCTGGTCTCCTGACTCTATTTAACTGAGGTTTCTTTTTATTAATTTTTTTTACAGCTTCGTAAATGATTAGCTGAATTGTTTTGTCCCTATTGATTAATCGGAACAAGATGCTAATATTAACCAAACTTTGGGAAGTTTCTCTTCTTCCCTTAGACCCTTGAACTTTGACCCACACTCAGCCTGAGCCATCCTCCTATGGCTCTCTCCTGAGAGTAGTCTGACCGCAACGTAAAACATTTTCTGATCTATTGTCTGATCCCACCAGCCTTGGTCATCCCACTTCCCCACACCTGATGCATTCTAGCCTTGTTTATTCCTCTCTATAAAAGAAAATCCCCTTTCCGCCTAACCTCAAGATGCTTGCACAAGGCTGGAGTGTCCTACATAATGCAGTAGTGAATTTTATTCCATTGAATTGTCCTGGTGCCCTTGTCAATAATCAATTGACCATAAATGTAAGGGCTTATTTCTGCACTCAATTTTATTCCATTGATCTATATGTCTATTCTTATGCTAGTACCACACTGTCTTCACTTCTGTAACTTTGTAGTCAGTTTTGAAATCCGGAAGTGTAAATGCTCTAATTTTGTTCTTTTTCAAGAACGTTTTCACTCTTCTGTGTCCCTTGCATTTCCATATGAATTTTAGGATAAATTTTTCAAGTTATACAAAAAAAAAAAAATCAGCCGGGGGTTTGCATTAAATGTGCAGGAATTTTTAGAAGTATAGAAATGTATAGAAAATTTGGGGAAGAGTACAATCTTAACAATGTTAAGTCTTCTAATTACTGAATGTGGGGTTTGTTTCTATTTATTTAGATCTTCTTTAAATTCTTTCAACAATGTTTTGTAGTTTTCAGTGTACAAGTCTTGTACGTCTTTTGTAAAATTATTCCTAAATTTTTTTGATGCTGTTATAAATGAAATTTTCTTAATTTTATTTTTCAAAGTGTTCCCGTTGTCCTTTTTTTTTTTTTTTTTTTTTTTTTTTTTTTGCGGTACGCGGGCCTCTCACTGCTGTGGCCTCTCCCGCTGCGGAGCACAGGCTCCAGACGTGCAGGCTCAGTGGCCATGGCTCAAGGGCCCAGCCGCTCCATGGCATGTGGGATCCTCCCGGACCGGGGCACGAACCCGTGTCCCCTGCATCGCAGGCGGGCTCTCAACCACTGCGCCACCAGGGAAGCCCCCATTGTCCTTTTAACATTTATTTAGTGAAGAAAGTTCTTCTCCTACTATGGTTTGAAAACTAAGGCAGGCCCTGTATTAGTTTCCTAGAGCTGCCATGACATAGTATCACAAACCAGGTGGCTTAGAACAATAGAAATTTATTGTCTTACGGTTCCAGAGGTCAAAACCAAGGTGTTGGCAAGACCACGCTCCCTCTGGAAACTGTAGGGAAATCCTTTCTTAACTCTTCCTAGCTCTGGTGGTTTGCTGGCAACTCTTAACATTTGTGGGCTTGTAGATGCATCACTCCAGTCTCTGCTTCTGTCACCTTGTGGTGGTTGATCCTGTGTCTCTGTCTTCATGTGACCGTTTCCTCTTCTTTTAAGGAAAGGACACTAGGCTTATTGGATTAGGGCTGACCCTAATGACCTCTCATACCTTAATTACATCTGCAAAGATCCTATTTCCACATAAGGTCACATTCAGAGGTGCCAGCGTTTGGGGCTTCAGTGTATCTTTTGGGGGACACAGTTCAACCTATAACATGTTCCAGGAGGTTTCTAGGATCTCTTAGGCAATGGAAAGTCCACTGGTTCCTTTAAATTACAAAACCCAGATTTTATTTAAAAATAGACTATCCAGCCCATGTCAAAGATAAGGTGTGTAGAAGACAAGCATAAAGTGGGCTTCTGCCCTCTAGAGACAAGTGCATTTCTTTTCTCTTTCTCCCTGGGCTACTTTCCCACTTACAAGCTGCTGTTTCTGACCTTCTGGATTCAGAATGGAGGGAGAAAAGGAAAAGGAAGGCCGAGAGTTTTTATTTTACCTGGATGGTTTGTAAGCTGCCATCCTTCTCTCTAGGCCTAGATAATATTTAAAATCGACTTTTCATGGATTCTTTGGAGATTCCTCTGTGAGCCTCTTGACTATAAATCCTGGGGAGTCTCTTCTGTGCTTACTACTCATCTGGTTGTTTGCTCCCTCCTCAGCTCCTGGTTTTCCAGTGGTGACTCCAAGCAGATACTGTTGCAGACCATTTACCCTTCCACTATGGCAATTTTATTGGGAAGAAGCTTGCCTCATATCACCTTTCTGTACTGCGTGGTACACATCTGGTTCTTGGGCAATACTAAAGTACTCCCTACTCCTTCATTCATCCTGTAAAACACCCAGTCACTTCTGTAGAAATCAAAGTTGGGTTCAATTCACACTGAACTCTTCCCTCTTGCAATAGCTATGATGGATTAAAATCTGTCCTTACCACTTTTCCTAGTGTCCATCTTTGTTTATCTTTGCTAGAGGGGTGCAACCTTTTCCTCTCCCTCTTTTCAGGAGGTGAGGCTCATAGCACTCTGATGTCTTTCTTCAAATGTTCTCCCCCACCTAATTTTCTTGAGTCTCCATGCTTTTATATACTGGCTCTAGGTGAGAAACTTAGGCTTAAAGGGCCCAATAATCATAGAACTGGTTACTATAGTTTGGATTTCTCCAGAAGCAGCCCTTGAGACAGGAATTTGAGCGCAAGTAGTTTATGTGGAAAGGCCAGAAAACATCAGCAGGGGATAGGGGAGTGAGAAAAGGAAGAAAAGCTTATCTTCTAGACAAAAGATACACTATTAAAACAGTTTTCATGGTGGATAATTGAAGCTTAACCTTGCAGGAAAACTCTGGGTGATTGCGTAAAATGCATGCTTCAGAATGATCCCAACCAGAGGGGAGAGAGAGAGTGATATTTATGCACCAGAGAGAAAGAAAGAAAAAAGGTGTTACTTTCCTGGCACTTCCAGCCTGCTGCACCTGTGAGCAGAAGTACACTGTAGAGATTGAGAATAAGCCTTCAGACTCACAGATGCAGATCCCGGAGTTGGAAGCTTTCCAGATAACACTGAGATAGAAGGCTCAAGGGATATGGGTGGGGCGCTGGCACTGTCTGCCACAGTCTGCGCCTTGCATCCTCAGATTCCATGTGTGTCAAGGCAGTGGCTGGTCACAATTTCTTAAAAAAAAGAAAAAAAGCCTTACAATACAAAGATTGAAAGGCCAAGCTACAAGCTTAGTTCCTGCTAGGCCTTTGGTTCTGCGTCCAATTTATCATTTCGCTGTTTTCCCTCTTATTCATCATTTCTCTTTTCTACCACCCATTCTAGATTGTCCCACGCTCTTACCTAGCATTTCTGCTGATCTCGGCTACTTGCCTAGTGGGGTAACCCAGACAGACTATAGCAGATGCGTTGTCCACATCCCCTCGGATCCTTTCACCACTTTTTTGTGTACCCTGAGATTCAGTGTTCTTTCACGTCCAACAGTCAGTACCTGAATCACTTTGGCACTGGGCTATCATTGGGCTGCTGGAACCCACTTTTCCTACAGACAAGGAGACTCAGAAGTACATGGAAATTTACATCCACATGGGGGCAACTCTTAAACAATGACTGATAAGTTCAAGGATATAACTACTCCAGTTCTCTGATCCTTGTTCAGTATCACTGTGATATGTCACATACACTGTCCCCAGAGCTTTCCTGTGGGATGGAAACATTGTTTCTCTGTAGTGGTCTCTGCTTGATGTCCTACTGTTGCTTGGCCTTCTTCCTTCCCCGTCTCATTTCATCTACTCTCCTATTAGTTTTTCCTAGGAACATCTCTCTAATAAATAATTTTTCAGAAGAATCCTTGTCTCAGGCTCTGCTTCTGGAGAAACCCAGACCTTGATGTGAGTGGTTGGAACCCCAGGTTACCATGCCTTTGTCAGGCAATTGCATGCTTAGGGTTTAGAGACACTAATAAAACTAGTCAAACCCCTGAGTTCCAGAAATACTTATTCCTTCTCTTATTGTGTAACAATAACACTATCTCCTCGTGCTAATCAGCGTCAATTTTCCCTGCCATTATAGTAAATCTGTTATTGTGTTTGTTGGTTGGTTTTTACCTGCTAGTCTACTGGCGTAAAAAGCCCCAAATGACCAGGCAGTTGCCTAGCCCTAAGTTTAGTTGTAGTGGATGCCTTAGCATGCCCTCTGCTAGTACCACTTTTCAAGTGGGTGACTGTGAGTAATGGTGAAAGGTGTCACTTCTAATTCTATAACTTAGAATACTCTATTTTTCAGGATCATATAACGGCTGTTAGGTTAAAGAATGTATAGCATATTGAATGACAATGTCCCAACATTGCATGATATCATCTCCAACCTAATGCCTTAGTTGAGCCTTTCACAGGCCATTCTAAAGTTCTGGAAGGCAGCTGTTTCTGGGTAACGTGATAAATTGTAGGACCAGTGAATCTGTGATCATGGATTCACAGTGGCACCTATTTAGCAGAAAAAAACGGACCCTCCCCGCCCCCAGCCAGAGATGATATATGCAGGATCCCATGATGACAGATCAGACACTAGGCAAGCCCTTAAAATGCTTGAGCTAAATCAAGTTACTGCAGGCAGGAAAGCTAAACCCAAAACTGGGATGAAAGTTGATTCTTGTAAAAATGAATTGCTGTTCTTTGTTACCAAGTGACTGGTTCGTCTCCTTGAAGGGTGGTTTCATTGAGGTGGCTCAGCCTTGATCTCTGTTCTTGATTGTTAAGCGCTTGCAGTAGCTTTGGTGAGGTAGCTCCCTTACCGTTGAGCCCACCCATAGCCTCCATATCTGCCACCATGTCTGCTTATGCCTTCTCTTAATCTACTCTTCGTCTATTTTGGTTACATAGTATGAGCAATACCCTTGCTGCCTGCCCATCCAGTTTGCCCATAGGAACACTCTGGACTATAACCAATCTATGGGTCCCTGAGGGTCAGGGCTCATTGATGCCATTCTGTCTTTATACTTGTTGTGGTAATTATGTTGACTTTGCCTCCAGTTGGTTTTAAGTTGCCAAATGGCTTCTTTTTCGAAAAATGATTACCTCTATTGACCCTTGGAATCAATAAATTCCATTGAATTTAATTGATACATATAATCCTTTTTTTTTTTTTTTGCTGTACGCGGGCCTCTCACTGCTGTGGCCTCTCCCGTTGCGGAGCACAGGCTCCAGACACGCAGGCTCAGTGGCCATGGCTCATGGGCCCAGCTGCTCCGCGGCATGTGGGATCCTCCCGGACCGGGGCATGAACCTGCGTCCCCTGCATCGGCAGGCGGGCTTTCAACCACTGCACCACCAGGGAAGCCCCATATAATCCTTTTTGATCCAGACATTCTTTTATTAGTCTCATTTGAGGAGCACATGGGGGAAGGGTAGGAGGCGGAGCTCCACTTAAATGTTTTAAATGGAGCATATTGCTTCCTATAAGGAAGCTCTTGGTATTTTTTCCAGATTGGATTATCCGTAAACTTTATCCAAATAAAGTTCTGAAGTTTATCACTTTCCCTTCTTAATTTATTTAAAACTATCTAGTATTCAAGGGTACTCTTACCAAAGAGGGATGATGAATATTCTAGCTGTTAGTCATAATAGAAAAAAATTTTTTTTTCTTTTTCCATTTGTGGCACATCCAAATAAATTAAAGGTGTAAACATTTAAAGAAAAAATAAAACTATTATTTGTGCAGTTTCTCATTTATGAAAAGAATATCCAATCAAACTTAGTAGGCTAACAGAGAATTGAAAGATAAATGAAGTCTTCAATTTGCCTATTCCTTTCTAGGAACTCACTAAAATATCACTTTAGTTTTTCAATTGTCTATTTAAGGTGCTATTTCTTCTTGGTTTATTTCATTTGATCACTGATAATCTCCTTTACAAGTCAGTCACTGAGACTTCATCTTCTCTCGTACTACTTTACTTGTAGATATACTTCATTGCATGTCTTTCTCTGTCATAAAATCACCAACTCTCCATGGGAAGTAAGGTTATTTTTATTTCTGTATTTCCTCTGCCAAATATAATAGGTATTCAGTAAATGTCTACTGAGTGAATAATTACCTGACTACATAAGACTGATGTAGACAATTCTCTTATATCTTGTTTATGGTTCACTAAACATCTTATATTCCTTTCATCTGGTTTTCTAGTATTGAATAGAAGTTCTAGAGACTAGATTGGAAGCAGCTCTGCTAAATATCCTCTACTCACTTTCTCACTGGCCTTCAGAAGTCTCACTTTTGCAAAAAAGTCTTCCATTGCCCACCCAGCTGAGCTATTTTATTTCTCCTTCACTTTTACTTTATAGTGTTAAAACAGGACTCTTTTATCCCTCAGTTTCGATTGAGATATCAACGACCAAGAAACATACAGTAGATATAAAGTTGTCATGCAAATACTCACATAATCTAAAATGAGTTATCTAGGATAAGTTAGGAATCTATAAGTCAGATTCTGCCAATATTAGAAGTCCTCTACCTTGGTCCTGTGAAAGAGTAGGCATTGGGAAGTATCTGGAGAGGATTCCACTGGGGAGAATTTTTGGCGTGCATGACATATCCTGCACCTATCTCCCACTCCTAACTATAGGAGAGGAGTGTATGTGTGGGGTTCTTTAACTTCACCTCTAAGTAAGAAAAGCATCAAGAAAACTACTCAGGAAGATGGACAGGTACCCCCAGAATTGAAGGATACATAAGGGTTAATATGAAATACTGTGTCTAGATTGGCCTGAGACAGCAAAGCAGAAAGAAAGACGGGCTGAGGTGGAAGTCAACAGCATTTCCACCAGCAGTGGTGGGGCAAAAGTCCTTATTGGCTGTGGATCTGATACGGGCAACTTGAGCAGGATCTTTTCTGAGGCTTTCACCCAGAGGGCTATTTAGATGGGTAAAGTGAAAGGGATTTCTCTGAAAGAGCAGTGTGGATGGGTAAAGTGACCCAGTTAAAGAAGGACAGACCTTCAGGATTAAGGTCCAGGTGATGCAGGGAAGTCAAAAGCATCTATCTGGCAGAATGTCACTCTGATAAAGATGCTTGCAGATGGACATCCCCAATGAGGACAGTCATATGGACCCATCAGTGGGATCTATGGGACAAAGAGTGAGCTGTGAGCATCTACCAAACTCAGAGCACACCAAGGCTAGATCATAACCTTACGAGACACATAACTGTAACTTTTTCTTTGCTGCTTCTTCTTTTTTTTAATGGGAAAGTCTGTTTTTTTAAATTTACTTTTATTTATTGATTTTTTTATACAGCAGGTTCTTATTAGTTATCTATTTTATACATATTAGTGTATATATGTCAATCCCAATCTCCCAATTCATCCCCCACCCTGCCCCTGCTTTCCTGCCTTGGTGTCCATACGTTCTTTCCCTACATCTGTGTCTCTATTTCTGCCTTGCGAACCGATTCATCTGTACCATTTTTCTAGATTCCACATATATGCATTAATATACAATATTTGTTTTTCTCTTTCCGACTAACTTCACTCTGGATGACAGACTCTAGGTCCATCCACCTCACTACAAATGACCCATTTTCATTCCTTTTTTTGGCTGAGTAATATTCCACTGTATATATGTACCACATCTTTATTCATTTGCCTGTCGATGGGCATTTAGGTTGCTTCCATGATGTGGCTATTGTAAATAGTGCTGCAGTGAACACTGGGGTGCATGTGACTTTTTCAATTATGGTTTTCTCTGGGTATATGCCCAGTAGTGGAATTGCTGGGTCATATGGTAGTTCTATTTTTAGTTTTTTAAGGAACCTCCGTACTGTTCTCCATAGTGGCTGTATCAATTTACATTCCCACCAACAGTGCAAGAGGGTGCCCTTTTCTCCACACCCTCTCCAGCATTTATTGTTTCTAGATTTTTTGATGATAGCCATTCTGACTGGTATGAGATGATATCTCATTATAGTTTTGATTTGCATTTCCCTAATAATTCGTGATGTTGAGCATATTTTCCTGTGCCTCTTGGCCATCTGTATGTCTTCTTTGGAGAAATGTCTATTTAAGTCTTCTGCCCATTTTTGATTGGGTTGTTTGTTTTTTTAATATTGAGCTGCATGAGCTGTTTATATATTTTGTCCATTGATTTGTTTGCAAATATTTTCTCCCATTCTGAGGGTTGTCTTTTTTTCTTTTTTTTTTTTTTGCGGTACGTGGGCCTCTCACTGTTGTGGCCTCTCCCGTTGCGGAGCACAGGCTCCGGACGCGCAGGCTCAGCGGCCATGGCTCACGGGCCCAGCCGCTTCGCGGCATGTGGGATCTTCCCAGACCGGGGCACGAACCCGTGTCCCCTGCAACGGCAGGCGGACTCTCAACCTCTGCGCCACCAGGGAAGCCCCTGAGGGTTGTCTTTTCGTCCTGCTTATAGTTTCCTTTGCTGTGCAAAAGCTTTGAAGTTTCATTAGGTCCCATTTGTTTATTTTTGTTTTTATTTCCATTTCTCTAGGAAGTGGGTCAAAAAAGATCTTGCTGTGATTTATGTCAGAGTGTTCTTCCTATGTTTTCCTCTAAGAGTTTTATAGTGTCTGGTCTTACGTTTAGGTCTTTAATCCATTTTGAGTTTATTTTTGTGTATAGTGTTAGGGAGTGTTCTAATTTCATTCTTTTACATGTAGCTGTCCAGTTTTCCCAGCACCACTTATTGAAGAGACTGTCTTTTCTCCATTGTATATCCTTGCCTCCTTTGTCATAGATTAGTTGACCATAGGTGTGTGGGTTTATCTTTGGGATTTCTATCCTGTTCCATTGATCTATATTTCTGTTTTTGTGCCAGTACCATACTGTCTTGATTACTATAGCTTTGTAGTATAGTCTGAAATCAGGGAGTCTGATTTCTCCAGTTCTGCTTTTTCCCTCAAGATTGCTTTGGCTATTTGGGGTCTTTTGTGTCTCCATACAAATTTTAAGATTTTTTTGTTCTAGTTCTGTAAAAAAAAAAGGCCATTGGTAATTTGATAGGGATTGCATTGAATCTGTAGATTACTTTGGGTAGTATAGTCATTTTCACAATATTGATTCTTTGAATCCAAGAACATGGTATATCTCTCCATCTGTTTGTGTCACCTTTGATTTCTTTCATCAGTGTCTTATAGTTTTCTGAGTACAGGTCTTTTACCTCCTTAGGTAGGTTTATTCATAGGTGTTTTATTCTTTTTCTTGCAATGGTGAATGGGATTGTTTCCTTAATTTCTCTTTCTGATCTTTCATTGTTAGTGTATAAGAATGCAAGATTTCTGTGCGTTAATTTTTTATCCTGCAACTTTTCCAAATCCATTGATTAGCTCTGGTAGTTTTCTGGTGACATCTTTAGGATTCTCTATGTATAGTATCATGTCATCTGCAAACAGTGACAGTTTTATTTCTTCTTGTCCAGTTTGTATTCCTTTTATTTCTTTTTCTTCTCTGATTGCTAGGGCTAGGACTTCCAAAACTATGTTGAATAATAGTGGTGAGAGTGGACATCCTTGTCTTGTTCCTGATCTTAGAGGAAGTGTTTCAGTTTTTCACCACTGAGAATGATGTTTGCTGTGGGTTTGTCATATGTGGCCTTTATTATGTTGAGATAGGTTCCCTCTATGCCCACTTTCTGGAGAGTTTTTATCATAAATCGGTGTTGAATTTTGTCAAAAGATTTTTCTGCAACTATTGAGATGTTCACATGGTTTTTATTTTTCCATTTGTTAATATGGTGTATCACATTGATTGATTTGCATATATTAAAGAGGCCTTGCATCCCTGGAATAAATCCCACTTGATCATGGTGTATGATCCACTCAATGTGTTGTTGGATTCTGTTTGCTAGTATTTTGTTGAGGATTTTTGCATCTATATTTATCAGTGATATTGGTCTGTAATTTTCCTTTTTTTGTAGTATCTTTGCCTGGTTTTGGTATCAGGGTGATGGTGGCCTCGTAGAATGAGTCTGGGAGTGTTCCTTCCTCTGCAGTTTTTTGGAAGAGTTTGAGAAGGATGGGTGTTAACTCATCTCTAAATATTTGATAGAATTCACCTGTGAAGCCATCTGTCCTGAACTTTTGTTTGTTGGAAGATTTTTAATCACAGTTTCAATTTCATTCCTTGTGACTGATCTGTTCATATTTTCTATTTCTTCCTGGTTCAGTCTTGGAAGGGTATACCTTTCTAAAAATTTGTCCATTTCTTTCACGTTGTCCATTTATTGGCATAGAGTGGCTTGTAGTAGTCTCTTATGATTCTTTGTATTTCTGCGATGTCCACTGTAACTTCTCCTTTTTCATTTCTAATTTTATTGATTTGAGTCTCCCTCTTTTTTCCCTCTTTGTGTCTCCCTCTTTTTCTTGATCAGTCTGGCTAAAGGTTTATCAATTTTGTTTATCTTCTCAAAGAACCAACTTTTAGTTTTATTGATCTTTGCTATTGTTTTCTTTGTTTCTACTCTGATCTTTATGATTTCTTTCCTTCTGTTAACTTTGGGTTTTGTTTGTTCTTCTTTCTCTAGTTCCTTTAGGTATAAGGTTAGGTTGTTTATTTGTGATTTTTCTTGTTTCTTGAGGTAGGATTGTATTGCTAGAAACTTCCCTCTTAGAACTGCTTTTGCCGTATCCCATAGGTTTTTTTTTTTTTAATTAATTAACTAATTTATTTTTGGCTGCGTTGGGTCTTTGTTTTGCACGCAGGCTTTCCCTAGTTGTGGCGAGTGGGGGCTACTCTTTATTGTAGTGTGCAGGTTTCTCACTGGGTGGCTTCTCTTGTTGTGGTGCATGGGTTCTAGGCACGTGGGCTTCAGTAGTTGTGGCACACAGGCTCAGTAGTTGTGGCTCGCGGTCTCTTGAGCACAAGCTCAGTAGTTGTGGCACATGGGCTTAGTTGCTCCACAGCATGTGGGACCTTCCTGGAGCATGGCTCTTACCTGTATCCGCTGCACTGGCAGGCGGATTCCCAACCACTGTGCCACCAGGGAAGTCCCCATCCCATGGGTTTTGGATCGTTGTGTTTTTGTTGTCATTTTCTCTAGGTATTTTTTGATTTCCTCTTTGATTTCTTCAGTGATCAGTTGATTATTGAGTAACGTATTGTTTAGCCTCCATGTGTTTGTGTTTTTTACGTTTTTTTTCCCTGTAATTTATTCCTCATCTCATACCGTTTTGGTCAGAAAAGATGCCTGATATGATTTCAACTTTCTTAAATTTACCAAGGCTCGATTTGTAACCCAAGATGTGATTGATCTTGGAGAATGTTCTGTGTGCACTTGGGAAGAAAGTGTAACCTGCTGTTTTTGGATGGAATGTCCTGTAAATATCAATTAAATCTATCTGGTCTATTGTGTCATTTAAAGCTTGTGTTTCCTTATTAGTTTTCAGTCTGGATGATCTGTCCATTGGTGTAAGTGAGGTGTTAAAGTCCCCCACTATTATTGTGTTACTGTCAATTTCCTCTTTTATAGCTCTTAGTATTTGCCTTATGTATTGAGGTGCTCCTATGTTGGGTGTATATATATTTATAATTATTATATTTTCTTGGATTGATCCCTTGATCATTATGTAGTGTCCTTCCTTGTCCCTTATTTTAAAGTCTATTTTATCTCATATTAATATTGCTACTCCAGCTTTCTTTTGATTTCCATTTGCATGGAATATCTTTTTCCATCCCCTCACTTTCTTTGTTGTTTTCTTTCCCACATCTTTATTGGAGTATAATTGCTTTACAATGTGTTAATTTCTGCTGTATAACAAAGTGAATCAGCTATACATATATCCCCATATCTCCTCCCTCTTGCGTCTACCTCCCACCCTCCCTATCCCACCCCTCTAAGTGGTCACAAAGCACTGAGCTGATCTCCCTGTGCTATGTGGCTGTTTCCCACTAGCTATCGATTTTATATTTGGTAGTGCATATATGTCCATGGCACTCTCTCACTTCATCCCAGCTTACCCTTCCCCCTCCCTGTGTCCTCAAGTCCATTCTCTACATCTTTATTCCTCTCCTGCCCCTAGGTTCTTTAGAACCAATTTTTTTTTTTTTAGATTCTGTATATATGTGTTAGCATATGGTATTTGTTTTTCTCTTTCCAACTTACTTCACTCTGTATGACAGATGCTAGGTCCATCTACCTCACTACAAATAACTCAATTTTGTTTCTTTTTATGGCTGAGTAATATTGCATTGTATATATGTGCCACATCTTCTTTATCCATTCATCTGTCGATCCATCCCCTCACTTTCAGTCTGTATGTGTCCCTAGGTCTGAAATGGGTCTCTTGTAGACAACATGTATATGGGTCTTGTTTTTGTATCCATTCACTGAGGCTTTGTCTTTTGGTTGGAGCATTTAATCCATTCACATTTAAGGTAATTATCGATATGTATGTTCCTATTACCATTTTCTTAATTGTTTTGGGTTTGTTTTTGTAGGTCCTTTTCTTCTCTTGTGTTTCCCACTTATAGAAGTTCCTTTAACATTTTTTTTAGAGCTGGTTTGGTGGTGCTGACTTCTCTTAGCTTTTGCTTCTCTGTAAAGCTTTTGATTTCTCCATAGAATCTGAATGAGATCCTTGCTGGGTAGAGTAATCTTGGTTGTAGGTTCTTCCCTTTATCACTTTAAATATATCGTGCCACTCCCTTCTGGCTTGTAGAGTTTCTGCTGAGAAATCAGCTGTTAACCTTATTGGAGTTCCCTTGTATATTATTTGTTGTTTTTTCCTTGTTGCTTTTAATAATTTTTCTTTGTCTTTAATTTTTGTCAATTTGATTACTATGTGTCTCAGCTTGTTTCTCCTTGGGTTTATCCTACCTGGGACTCTCTGTGTTTCCTGGACTTGGGGAGCTATTTCCTTTCCCATGTTAGGGAAGTTTTCGACTATAATCTCTCCAAATATTTTCTCGGGTCCTTTCTCTCTCTCTTCTCCTTCTGGGACCCCTATAATGGGAATGTTGTTGCATTTAATGTTGTCCCAGAGGTCTCTTAGGCTGTCTTCATTTCTTTTCATTCTTTTTTCTTTATTCTGTTCTGTGGCAGTGAATTCCTCCATTCTGTCTTCCAGGTCAGTTATCCGTTCTTCTGCCTCAGTTATTCTGCTATTGATTCCTTCTAGCGTATGTTTCATTTCAGTTATTGTATTGTTCATCTCTGTGTGTTTGTTCTTTAATTCTTCTAGCTCTTTGTTAAACATTTCTTGCATCTTCTCGATCGTTGCTTCCATTCTTTTTCTGAGGTCCTGGATCATCTTCACTATCATTATTCTGAATTCTTTTTCTGGAAGATTGCCTATGTCCACTTCACTTAGTTGTTTTTCTGGGGTTTTATCTTGTTCCTTCATCTGGTACATAGTCTTCTGCCTTTTCATTTTGTCTATCTTTCTGTGAATGTAGTTTTCATTTCACAGGCTGCAGGATTGTAGTTCTTCTTGCTTCTGCTATCTCTGTACCTTTTTCATTTAATCTATTTTGTGTCTGTCATTAATAGAGGAGGATCAAAAAGTTGGGTGAGAAGAGGCTACTGTCTGTGAATGTGAAATTATCCCCAAACTGTTCTAGAACACCATATTTTTGTATGATACAATTAATAATCTCCTTCTAGTGTATAATTAGTATTCTTGACGAAATGCTTAAACAATTTTCTGGTACTTAATGGGATTAAGATGTGTTCTGGGGAATAATTTATCCATCTGCTCAACTGTCATTATCTAGTGATCCTTATTTGTTCTTTTCTATTTGAGTGTGGTCTAAAAATCATTATCAAGCCATGTTCTTTTCCTATAAAGTATCCCTATTAAGAGAAAATCCCTATTAAGAGAAAATCTTTGAATTAGCCTACTAGGGGCCTTCTTTCTTGCAGCAAGATTCTAATAAAACTTGGACACCTGTTCACAACTACTCTGTCAGGAGGTTTGTTTGTTTGCTACTATTATTATTATTTTTTCACCACATTTTCTTCCCACTCTTTAGTCAGACCTGGGCTGGGTGAAGAGGTGTTTATGTTGAATTAAACTTAGAGCTATAATGCTACATAAAATTGGATGGGAAATTTTAATTATTGAAGTGAGATGACATTACTCTCGTGACTAAGATGAGCTGTAAAGGCTAAAGGGCTTAAAGAAAGAACTAGACCCTAGAGAGCTATTGACAGCGCAAAGCGAGAAAGAATAGAAAGTAGATTTTTGATTGTGCTCTACTAAGCAAGCTAATTAATAGTAAGTTACCCTCCCGTAAACCCTCCTACATAACTGTGAACCCCACACTCAAGTAATGTCTCATTCTTTTGATTCATGAGCATGGCTCTTTTTGCATTATTTCAGCATATTTTATGTCAGTATGTGGTTCTAGGTCTATTCACTTATTTTTCAGTGATAGATGTTTAAGATAATCCAGTAAATGCAGGAATTTCCTATTAGTTGGTGGAGACTCCAGTATGATACAAAATCTTTGAGGTAATTTGTATAGTTAATAAAAACTATTAAACAATAATTGGGTATTCTCTCAGCTTTCAGATACTTCACCAGTTTTCAGTAAGACCTTTATATGCTTTTTGGACTCCTTACTATGCTAATTATGGCACATCAAATTCAATTTGCAGGGTTTTTTTTCTGGTGGAAGTTAAACAGAAGAAATGTTTTTAAAACTTCTGTTAATATTTTACCTCCTGAACTTCATTCATTTCTAGACCAATGTCTTGCCCATATCCTGTGTATACTTATTAACAGTTAAATTGGATGAAATAACATGGTCTCATAAGCAAAGGAAATCAAAATCCTGTTTCTTAGTTTTGGCTGTTAGAAAACCACAATCATTGCTTCTGTGCTCATTACTCCAACAGTATTTCACAAATCTGTCAATTTTATCAAATGTTTGGCTTCTGAATTTTGTTACTCTATTATTTGGTGCGTAAATCTCTGTATCTATATCAATGTTGGGGATTTATGTTTTATTGTTATTAAAAATCCTTCTTTATGTCATTAGTTCTTTGAACCTGAATTTTGTTTTACCTGTTTTCCTTTTGCTGGCATTTATTTGACATGTCTTTATCCATCTCTTTATTTTTAACCTTTAGAAAAAAACCCACTGTGTTTTAGACATATTTTCTATAAACAGCCTTTATTTAAGTAAGTCTTTTGTTAATTTTTTCCAGTCAAGATTTTGATTAAACATGTGCTGTGTGTTGTGGGATTCTTCCTCTGTTTTTCTTCCAGTACTCCAATTTGAACTTTGGTTCTAACTCAATCTGAGGGTCATGGATTTTGATAGGAGTGTTCAGCCTATTTATGGTTATTTGGTCTGGGGTTCTTGGTTTTAAGTTACCCTTAATTATGCTTTTTGTGTGTGTGCCAGTTTATATTTATTCTTTTTTTTTTTTGCGGTACGCGGGCCTCTCACTGTTGTGGCCTCTCCCATTGCGGAGCACAGGCTCTGGACGCGCAGGCTCAGCGGCCATGGCTCACAGGCCCAGCCGCTCTGCGGCACGTGGAATCTTCCCGGACCGGGGCACGAACCCACATTCCTTGCATCAGCAGGCGGATTCTCAACCACTGCGCCACCAGGGAAGCCCTATATTTATTCTTAATTTTACTTTATGTTACTGTTTTTTCTTTCTTTTTATTTTTTATATTGACTAGGTTATATTTCATCTTCAACAACTTTTACCCTACTTCATCCATTTTGAAATTCTGTTTTGTACCCTCCCTTGCATTAAGAAGTTATTTTTTTCTTTCTTACTGGTTACTTTCCTATTTTTAACTCTCATATATGTATCTATATTTTCCAGGACAATTTACTTGCTACTTCCTCCCTATCCAACCAGTAAGACTTGACTTTTTAAACGTTTTTGCTTACCTACTTCCTCAGGTTGCACACTTTCCTTCTGCATACTCCTGGGTTTTGTTCAGATCATCTAGACTTTTAGTTCTAAACTATTATAAAATTTTAGCTTACCATATCTTTGGTCCCTAAAATCCTCACTTGTCACTTAAATATTAGTTTCTACTCATATTATCATCTCTTTAAATTTATTAAAAATGCAAGTGTCATTGCTCACCACTTTTTTCTCTTGTATTTCTTATTCCCCCAGCTTGGGATCCTGTATTCGAATTCATTTTTATTTCACTGGAGTACCTCCTCAAGTACGCTCCCTAGATTAAGTACATGGGTTGTGTACTCAGTAAGCTTTGAACGTCACATTGTCTTTTTTCTCTTTTATAAGAATGATATCTTGACTGCTGGGTGTGGAATTCTTCAATCACATATCTTTTCTCTCATTGCCTTAAAGTTATTTCAGTATTTTCTATGTTCCACAGTTATAGGTAAGAAGTCGGGTATTTGCACAGTTGTTATTCCTTTGCAAGTAATCTTTTGCATATATATTTTTTCCCATAAACTTACTTTTTAAAATTTTTTTTTTTTTTTGCGGTACGCGGGCCTCTTACTGTTGTGGCTTCTCCTGTTGCGGAGCACAGGCTCCAGACGCGCAGGCTCAGCGGCCATGGCTCACGGGCCTAGCCGCTCCGCGGCATGTGGGATCTTCCCGGACTGGGGCATGAACCCGTGTCTGCTGCATCGGCAGGCGGACTCTCAACCACCGCGCCACCAGGGAAGCCCCATAAACTTATTTTTTTAAAGCAGTTTTAGGTTCAGAGCAAAATCGAGCAGAAAGTACATAGGGTTCTCATATACCCCATCACCTCTCACAATCTCTCCTACTCTCAACATCCCACATACGAGTCCAGTATAATTTTAAGATTTTTAATTTATATTTGAGAACGCTCATCAAGAAATGTCTCAGGATGCATTAAGAAGTTAGTTTTGCCCAAGAACAGGTGAGGTCTTTACATGCAGGAAGTTTTCATCCATCATCACTTTGATTACGACTCCCTCTATCCTCACTCTCATTTTTGTTTTGAAATTTCTATTACTTGATTATTTATACATTTGGTCTTCAATTTTATCTTCCAGTGTTTTGCCGAAAGGCTGCTTTCGATTTTAAGATTCGTTGGATTCACTGGCAAAATAACCACTCGTTTCACACAAATAAACAGCTTTAATCAATTCTTTAATAAAAGGTGATTTCGCTTAATTTTAATATACGATCATTAGAAGGAAAGGGATAAGAATGTTAGAGAAACGTAATAGGGTATACATCACCGAATTGGGCCGACACCTACTTCCAGATCCAGACAGCAGCTGGGAAGTGCCGAGTGACAGCAGTCTGGAGCCCCATATGGGAAGGGTCCCGGGCGGTGCGTCCACCCCACGGGTGAGACTTCAGATTGGAGTTCTGGGGGCTTCTGTTTTGTAATTCCTGGCCTCAAACTGATATCATCAGTTTGCATGCAAAAATGCAGCTCTGGATTCACTTTAACAATGCTGTTGGTTTCACCATGTGAGTCACAAGATTTTCTAGACCCCGGGGGACTGGCCAGGTCCCCAGGGCTCAAGAAATCCCAAGACCCCCTCCCTTTCTTATCTTAAGTGCCGGGGACAATTCCAAACAGTCAGTAAAAAGAGTACAATCATAGTACAGGCAATGGATTAATAAAGGCAGAGAACAATTGTTTAGCTTGGGGGGACTGAGTAAAGAAAAAGTCCCACCAAGAATGAGCAGTATGCTTCTGTACGTTAACTCCCACATCCATTAATTTGTTAGCCACAATAGTAGCGACAACAGTGTTCTAACAGAGTACGATTACGTGTATCTATAAATTTTTGTAATAACTTTTATTTTTGTAATAATCCATTTCAAAGGTTCAAGTGACAGGCTAATGTTAGGAACAGAAAAAGTAGGAATTAGCACTTGAGTTCACAACAGTTGTGTGTGTATAGGGGAAAAGAAATAAGTTGTTCCTTTCCAATATAAGTGATCTACATGTGCCAGACAGCCTGAAAAAGTGTTTCCTGGTGATAAGTAGAAAGTGTGTTAATATCATCAGTTACTATACATATAAACTGGGAGACTTCAAAAAACATACTACAGGATTAAGGAAATATAGTCCATTCACAGTAGTTAATGGAATTCTCTAGTAAACAGGGTTCCCAGATGTGGGAAGTCTGGCCACAAAGCAATCCTTGAATAGTCTTTTCCCAGTCTATCAATAAGTGTGTGCAGTCACTAAAATCCAAGTAATTTCCAGCAAAATGAGGCAACCAGTATTCATTCCCCAGAACAATGGGCAGTACATGAAATTGACGCATAGAGCTTCTATTAGCAGCCTTATAGTGATATAAAGTCCCTGAGCACCAGGTGTTTGTGCATTTAGTAATGCCCTCTGGAATAAGTATCCAATGGTTTTTAGGTATCCATTTGCTAAATACTTGTCTCTATGTGTAGTCATTAGTAAACATTAATATATCCCGGGCTTAATTCGACTGCAAGAGAGGAGGAATTAGGAGATCGAAGAAACCTTCTAGCCCACGGGTTATCAGAGTTTACTCCGGACCGGATAGACAGGTTTTGTCCATAGAAAGTCATAATTAGAAAAGGGCGGGCCTCGTTTGCAGGGGAGGTGAAGTTATCTTGAGTTTGGGTCTGGCTCACATTTCTCCAGCGGAAGATTCCCCAACGTTTTCGTTCATGTTCTTTTTTCCAACTGTAGCAGATATTCTGGAGTTGAGGCATGGGGGGTTGTTTCGTTGTTTGACTGCAGCACAGATCCTGGGGTTAAGGCATGGGTGACAATACACATTACAGCCAAGCTTCCAAAAACAGTTTATTCACGAGAATAACGATGAGTTAATGGCACATATCTCCTTTTTTCTCTTTTCTGGGGAACATCACCAACACAGTGTTATCTTTTCCCTGTGCAATTATATCAGCACTTATAGGGGGACCGTTGGGTTGTTTTACCCAGACTTTAGCTCCAACTGAATGTGCTTCATTCGTGGATCTAAACCCTCCATCACCCCTAACGATTAATCGGGTGGGAGGTTCTCCTTTCTGGACTTTACAAATTACACATGGAAGAATCAGTTGTTGGGCAATCCGATCATGTTTATTAATAAGCAGATCATTGTTGCCTTCATTTTGTAAAATCATTTTAATTTCTCCTTGATAATCAGGGTCAATAACTCCCCCGTGGACACAAATACCTTTAAGGGCTAAGCTAGATGTTCCTTAAGCAGCCCTAAATGTCCAGGAGGCATTTTCATGCCAATGCCAGTTGACACAGCACAAATCATCCTTTTAGTAAGCCTCTGCACAGTCATAGAATGCAAATAGAGGCCTGCAGCCTCGGGAGAGGCTAGAAAAGGAGCTAATGCTCCAGGTAAAATTTCCCAGTATTCAATTATCTCTGGATGAACATCCATCCTGTGAATTTGTAGATTTGGTACAGTCATTCTCATTAAAGGACTCTCAGATTCTCCAATTAGACGACTGTTCAAAATACTTAAGGCAGTATATAAGTTAGTCCTCCAATTTTTATAAGAACCGCATCCCAATTTAAGCATTTGTTCCTTTAGCAATCCGTTCATTCTTTCAGTTAAACCAGCAGCTTGAGGTTAATATGGAATATGAAAAATCCATTGTATATTATGTTCCTGGGCAAATTCTTGTATTAGCTTACCTTTGAAATGGAACTTTGAATTTGGAGTGAACACCATAGTACAAATTAATTATTTCTAATATTTTAATAGTGTTAGTTTGATTGGCTTTTCCAAATGGAATGACCACCAGGTATCCAAAACAGGCGTCCACTGCAGTACACACATATTGGCAGCCTTTATCACGGATCAATGGGTCAATATAATCAATTTGCCACATCTGCCCAGGCAATTTGCCATGCGCCAATTGTCCTTTTACTAGTTGTGGCAAGCTCCTATGTTTAATACGTTGACAGATTGGACATTGTAAAATAACAGACTTAATGAGATCCATAGTTAAAGAAATACCTCGATGCTGAGCCCACCGGTATATAGCTTTTTCTTCCAGACGGCCACATTTTTGGTGTGCCCAAAGTGCCAAACCTTTGAGCTCACTGGAGTCTGGATCAATTTCCACTGTCTGGATCTGAGTTTGTTCGTCTGTAATTGAGTTATACCATCGTTCCGTGGAATTGGGAGTGCTATGAGTGTCCACATGAAAAACTGAAACGTTAGTTTTCTGCACAATTTCCCAAATATCTGCCCATAGTTCTTTTCCCCACAACTCTTTTGAATGAATTTGCCAATTATTTCTAACCCACATTGGAAGCCAAGTTGCTAACCCATTGGCTACGGACCATGAATCAGTATAAATATGACATTCTGTTAGGTTTTCTTGTTTCAAGACTTGATATACTGCATATAGTTCAGCGAATTGGTTGTTTTTTCCCTCTCCAGTAGTAGTTAACAGTTTAGTTGTGACTGGATTGTAGGCTACTGCTTTCCAGTAACGAACAGATCCTATGTATTTTGCTAAACCATCTGTAAACCAGGCATTTTCTGTCTTGGTTAAAGAGTAAAAGGGCTTTCCCCATTTTACAGGCAACTCAGTTATCTCAGGTTTAATCATGAATTCTTGCTCAAGGCTTTCAATGGGAATTTCAGAATTCTTTTTTTTCTTTTGTAAGGCAACAACCCCATATGGCCTGGGTTTAGCCCGGTCCTGAATATACCATTTGCATTTGATGATATTAGACTCCTAGGCGTGCCCAATTCTATGGGTCTTTGGTGAGCTTAAAATCCATTGCATAATCAGCACTTGAGGCCTTAATATGACAGTATGACCCACGGTTATTTGTTCAGTATCAATTAAAGCCCAATAACAAGCTAACAGCTGTTTTTCAAAGGTAGTATGATTTTTCCCGGTCTCTGGAAACTTTCTACTCCAGAAGCCGAGAGGCACTCTTTTGCTCTGTTGCTTCTGCCATAAGCTCCAGTTGGCATATAGGCCTCACTGATAGACACATGTAATCCTATGTCCCCTGGTTGTAGGTCACAGGGCATCTGATCTCCATCCAAAGATAGACTACTGAGATAAGCTTTAGAATAATTCAATTAAACTTTTTAGCAATAAAACATAACAGCAAGGAACTATCTGGGAAGTGAATCTTGGTAAACACAGACCTCAATTAACAAAACTAGAATTTAATATTCAGTGAAACATAATTTTTTTCCTCCCCATTGTGAGGGCATTAACCCTGCAGCCAGGGAAGGCTTTATCCCATCAAAAAAGGAGAATGAGGTTTGTCAGGGAGCCTGGAAAGCCCAAGCGGCTGTCTTGGATTTCCCATAGCCCTCACTATTTGATTTACAGCTATTGTTTACCCATTTAAAATTTTCTGACTTATGGGTAGACCGTTGCCATGTTACAAGGACAACAGGATAGCAAAAGTCTGACAATGAGGGGTTAATGTTTTGTAGAAGCAGAATGAGCTTTATCTACATGTGCCATAATCTTCACAGATCATTGCAAAATAATACTTACTTTACCAAAGTAACAATACAAGATTTCAAAGGCAAATATAGAACAGATCACTTCAGAGGTAAAGAAACTTAAAATCTGTTATCAAAGGCAGTTCAACATCTCCAGAAAATTTGTACCATGCATAAAACTCTTTTCTCGGGGTCCACTTTCCACAAAACTTTTTTTTTTTTTAATCACTTTCTGTATCCATCATTTTATTTTTGCATTCAGAAACAACCACCTGTAAGTCAGACCTACTTTCTTTTTCCTTAATCAAATGCAATTCCATTCCTCCTACCTTTTTTACTAAAAACACATGTCCTACATTCCTTAAGCAACCATGAACTGTCCTTTATATCAGCACTCTGTAGATTGGTAAACATAAATCACCCGAAGCTCTTATCTCATTTGCATTTTCTTTCCTTACAATTTTCTTCACATTGAGTTACTTTCCTTGCTGACAAATTTGTTGCAGATGTAAGATCTTATTTAGCTTATATTAAACCTAGGCACAATAAAAGTATTATACTTAATATTGATGACTCCTATGACATGTCTATGTTAATTAGATTAACAAACATTAATACCAGATATTGATTTAATACTGAATATTTCCTGGTTCATGTGACCCTGAAATTCATTTAGCTTAATTTCTCTTGTACCTAGAATTGTTTGATTTGTAAGCACTTACTTTTCTTTAAGCCAATTAAATAGAGCTCATTTATCACTTAACCTTAGCAATATTATCCAAAGACACATACTGAGACATACACATATACCCAGACAGACAGAGCTCTCATAGGTTTATTTTGATATTTAGCTTATGCAACCTTTATAGCGGCTTTTCTTGCTACCGACTGGAAAGTGGAGACTTAGCTAAGGTAATTTTGACATTGTAACATGGACAGACATCCTTGCAAACCTCATAATTCTTCTCCAGTTTGGTTTCATTTCTACCACTTTTAATTTGGCTTCATGTACTTTACAGTAGGCAGAGAGGGGGATCCAGCCTCTCCGACGCAGCACAGTACATTTTTGTCCTTTCTCAATTGGCAGGAGCCGCAAGCATTCACTGACTTCTAAAGGTTTGGCCCGCTTTAATTTAGACTCCCGCTTCTCACACAGTCCTGTCGATATACCCCATTCTGCCGCTAATGAGCTGTAAGGGAGCTCATCCCATCCTGGAATAAAAGCCTGATCAACTTTAACTTCCTTCTTTTTAAAGAGAGGCATTTTGCTCTGTGAATCCTGCTTACAGCGCCAATTAATGTTTGGCCGAAAGACTGCTTTCAGTTTTAAGGTTCATTGGATTCACTGGCAAAATAACCACTCGTTTCACACAAATAAACAGCTTTAATCAATTCTTCAATGAAAGGTGATTTAACTTAATTTTAATATACAATCATTAGAAGGAAAAGAATAAGAATTTTAGAGAAACGTAATAGGGTATACATCACCGAATTGGGCCGACACCTACTTCCAGGTCCCAACAGCAGCTGGGAAGTCCCGAGTGACAGCAGTCTGGAGCCCCATATGGGAAGGGTCCCGGGTGGTGCGTCCACCCCACGGGTGAGACTTCAGATTGGAGTCTGAAGCTCTGGGGGGCTTCTGTTTATAATTCCTGGCCTCAAACTGATATCAAATGCAGCTCTGGATTCACTTTAAATGAATGCTCTTGGTTTTACCAGGTGAGTCACAAGATTTTCTAGACCCCAGGAGACTGGCCAGGTCCCCAGAGCTGAAGAAATTCCAAGACCCCCTCCCTTTCTTATCATAAGCGCTGCTTGACTTGCTAGCAGCAATTGTTAGGTGGGCAAGCAGGCGCGCAGTCCAGGCAGGGTCACGGGCAGAGGCCTGCTTCTGCCTCTGAAGCCTGAACAAGACTATTTTACTAGTTTTCCCATCGTCCAGGTATAAGATTTCATTCATTATTTTTTCCATTTGTTTTCCCCTTTGAATTATGGCATAGCTTTTTCTATTTGACTTTCCCACATCTGTAGGAACCATCTGTTCTGGTTGCTCAGTTTGTTCCATCGTCTCCAACCTTTTGTGTCTCCTTTAGTGGCTTGTGGTTTTTATTTACCCACTTATATCAATCAGGATTTAATGTGACCCTTCAACAGCCATGCAAATCAGTGTGTTCAGTTTCTTTGGTAGTAGGGGACAAAAGGCAGTGCAAGGTGGAGTTGAGTTGGTGGTGTGGTGGTGGTGGTGGTGGTAGTGGTGTGTGTGTGTGTGTGTGTGTGTGTGTGTGAGTGACCAGTAGGCAGTCTGAGATATTTCTTTTGAATTATTTTGGGAAGAACTCTGTTTTCAAGTAAAACCGAGGTGGGGTTCTCCTAGGCACAACAGTGTTATCTCCTGACCGCGCCGCTAGTGTGAGGGAGAAGCAGGACAGAAACGGATAAGGACAGTGAAGGAGTCCCTCAGGCCAGCCAGCTGGCTCCCCCCCGGGTTGTCTTTCCCCACATCTGCTCAACAGGCAAGTGTCTTCCCACGGTCCATCATCTTGGTTTACTCCTTCTCCTGCTATAGCACTGTACTTGCTTTCCAAAGATGTCCAAAAGCTCTCTATGTTAGTTACAGTGAAGTAGGGGTGTTGTAACAAAAAGATCCAAAACCGGAATGGCCTAAAAAGCAAGTTTATTTCCCTCTCACTTAACTGAGATGAGTGATCTAGAGCAAGAGCCAGCTCTGCTCTGCACAGATGCTTCCTTCCCTCGGGTGATTGGCATCAGGAAGATGAAAGCTGAGTTACCGTGGACTGTGCCTGTGGGAAAGGGAAGAGCTTGGGGTACATGCATGATTGTAAGCCAGGCCTGGAAGTGCCACCCATCACCCCTACAAACATTCCATTCATCAGAACTCAGCCAATGGCAACACGTGGCATAAAGAATGCAAGGAAGGAAGTATATTCTCTGGTTGGCAGCCCTGAACTAGCTAAACTCTATTTCTATGGAAGAAGAAGAAATTGGACTTTTAGTCCAGTGAGACACCTTAATCATAGTATTCCAACTCTCCTAGAACTGAATCCAGTGGTTCACTTGTTATTTTATTAGTTGCATCAATCACTCCAGCAAGGAGTTGGGAGGGAGAGAGGGTTGATAGCACCTCACATAGCCAGAACGTTGGATAGTTTCTCACTAATGACTACATGAACCTGCTGCTGGGATGGCACCTTATTATTAGGACCTATTAGCACTCTGTAGTGATTATGTAATTTATAGGATAAGTAGAACACCTTTGATAACAAGAGGGCACTACTAATAAGCACACGAGAACACTGGGAAAACTGCAATGGCACCCTATCTATTAAGTTCTTGACTCTTAAGACTGAAAAAATCATTTTTCTTATGGTATTATTCTTTTGCTGTAAAACTTAAGCTAGGGATGGGGAGGTTATTATCAACCAAACAAGGGCCATTTCTGCAGATTTCCATTTTACTCCTACTGACTACATGGTCTCTAGGACTAAATAAGAGAGTCCTGAGTCACAGGCTTATGCACAATTGAAAGAACAAGTCATCTTGCAGCTTTCAAGCTGCTTTCACATACACTGTCTCTTTTGACTGTCACACGAATGCTACGTGGTGAGTGGTATTGTTGTCTCTATTGCATTCATGAAGAAGAGACCCAGGCTGATTAAGATGATGAAATGGTAGAACCAGAACCAGACTTTACATCTCCTTCTTCCAATGGCTATGCTCTTTCACTGTGGCAGGCGGTTTGCTCTCATTCCGACAGCAGCCTTTCTTTTGAGCGGATTTATCAGCAAGAATGAAATGTATTCAGCTCCTTGAAGTATTAGCTGAAGAGCAGATGCTGCAGGCTGGCAATATTGTCTTTGGAGTTAAGAACCAAAGAGACAATCAGGTGCTCACCATTCTCCTCCACCTCATTTTCCCTTATGGATAAATGTGTGGAATTGGTTTCTAGGAAGAGACATTTACAGTTTTCCTTCATTGTCATTCCTTCTTTATTAATAGTAATTGGTCATGTCCCTTAAATAGATACTCTTTTTGTTATTCTTTTTCCTCAGAATTTTTTTTCAAAAAAATTTAAACTCTTGGGAGAATATTTTGAGGCTATAATGTTATAATATAGTGTTTTGTTGAATATTTTATGAATACTTTTAAACCAACTTGAGTATGTCACAAATACAAATATTCTGACGTGGCTATTGTTTGTTCTTCTATTTATTCATAGTTTCTAATACTATCTATTTTCATTCTGTTTATAAAATTATAAAATACAACATCTGACAGAGATCTTAGAGATCAAATAATTTGTCTCCCAAAGCCCCATTTTACAGGTGAAGGCAGTATCCAGATATCTAATTTCCTTCCAAACAGGAAAAAAAACAAAAACAAACAAGAAAGAACAACTAAACCAAACCAAAGATACCCAATATTAAATGAAAAATAAACTGTAAGGATCATAAAATAATAAATCTTTAGTGTACTTCCTTTATTCAATTGAAATCCAACTCTTTTATTTCAGTTTTACTTGCTGGTATTGGGGCTATCCCAGACGTAGAATAGTTTCTAGAAATTACAAGTTTTAAAATCATTTGATTACATCTCTTTTACAACACCATCAATGGTTCTAATTTTTTTCATGTCTTTAACTTCCTGAAAATTCTTACAAGTTCTTATAATCCACATCCCCACAAAAAATATATTAGAAAACTGGTCTTTATGTCTAGAAGACACTGTTAGTGCCTTGCCAGTATCTCTTAGGCATTTACCATTCCTGGGCATGCTGGTGTCTTCTTACTGCAAACAGCTGCCACTCTCATCCAGAGACTTTCTCTGTTTGCAGAAGTAACCTTGGTTTCCTGAGCAGGGAAAGCCAGAGGTGCCAGGCAGTAAAAGCTCCTAGGAGCAGCCCTCAACCTGTCCTAGATGGGAGTGTATTAGACCCAGGTTATTTGAAAGTCCACAAATAGTGGTGCTGGCAGAAGTACTGCAAGCAGAGAACACCATCTATGCCAAGAAAATGTATGTAATCCTGTGAGGATGAAGCACTGCATCCCATGGGAAGGTTCAGTGTAATCAGTTAACCTTCTACAAGGTAGCTGGATGGTCCTGCCAGAAATATTGACATTTCAGGGGCTCAGTATTGGCCTGGCCTCTACTGCTGGCAGGTTGGGCAGTTAGCACTGGTGGTATCCTGTAGCTGAACTCATGTATGGCCTCCATCCTAACGCCTTGATCAAGTCATGTGAAGCTCCACTGAATAAGGACCAGAAGTGGCTGGGGAAGAAAACTGTCTGACATCCTTAGGATGGATCAGACTGTGCTCCTGTTACTGAGAGCCTACTCTGCATTGATTGTGCCCTCCAGTGGCATTCACATGTCACATGATCTTTGTATTCTGAAACCATTCTGCCCCTATACATATCTTTCCCCAGACATCCTTACCACAAATTTTCCAATTTTATTTTTTCCAAGTTCATAATTTCCCAGGTAGCCCAAAGTTTTCCTCCCCTGCCTTTCAGGGCTACGTCGGAATGTGGTTGTAGCACAGTGGCTCAAAGGGTGAGTAGAGGAAGGAGCAGCACAAAAACAGAGACAATTACGGCCTTCTCTTGGTGTAATATACTAGTGCCTTCTCCTTCAGATCCTGTCAGTGAAATCCTACACAGAAAACTAACAGTTTTCAAAAGGAGCAACCAAAAAATATCACAATAATTTTCAAAATTTCTGAACATCTAGCCAAGTTTTTATAAGTAGACATAAACTTTCTACACTTAAAAAATATCAAAACACAGCAAAGTACAATCATTTTTCCCCAGGAAAGAATCCCACCTTAATCAATTCAACAAATATTAGTTATTAATACATGACTAATACTCTATTGGTCTACTTTTTTTTTTTTTTTCTGTACGCGGGCCTCTCAGTGTTGTGGCCTCTCCCGTTGCGGAGCACAGGCTCCGGACGCAGGCTCAGCGGCCATGGCTCACGGGCCCAGCCGCTCCGCGGCATGTGGGATCTTCCCAGGCTGGGGCACGAACCCGTGTTCCCTGCATCAGCAGGCAGACTCTCTGTGCCACCAGGGAAGCCCTGGTCTACTCTTTGAATATAGTACTGTACAGTAGAACTTTCTGCAATGATGCTAATGTTCTATGTCTGTCCCGTCCAATATGAGAGCCACAAGCCATATGTGGCTATTGAACACTTTAAAATGTGGCTAGAGTGACTGAGGGATTGCACTTTAAATTTTATTTCATTTTAATGCAGCTAAATTTAAAATTAAATCATCACAGGTGGCTACTGTGTGTTACAGAGCACAGCAATAGATTAATGGTTTTAAACATTTTGCTAATTTGCAAGAATTTTCTCCCATTTTGTAGGTTGTCTTTCCCTCTTTTGTTTCCTTTGTTATACAGAAGCTCTTTAGTTTTTTGTGTTTTTTTTCCTTTTGTTGCCTGTTTTTTTTCCTTTTTGTCTTTTTTTTTTTCCTTTTGTTGCCTGGTTTTGATGTCATATCCATGAAATACTTGTCAAGACCCAAGTCATGAAGCTTTCTCCTATATTTTCTTCTAGGAGTTTTACAGTTTCAGGTTTAAATCAATTTTAAGTTGATTTTTGTGTGTGGTGTAAGATGAGTCCAATTGCATTCTTTGGGATGTGCTATCTAGTTTTTCCAACACTCTTTTTTAAAGTTACTATCCTCTTTCCATTGTGTAGTCTTGGCACCTTTGTCAAAGATCTGTTGACAACATAAATGGGGGCGTATTTCTGGGCTCTCTATTCTGTTCCATTGGTCTATATATAACTGTCTTTATGCCAGTACCATACTATTTTGATTACTGTAACTTTGTAATATATTTTGAAACCAGGACATGTGATACCTACAGCTTGGTTCTTCTTTTTCAAGATTTCTTTAGCTATTCAGAGTCTTTTGTGGTTCCATGTGAATTTTAGAATTGCTTTTTCTATTTCTGTAAAAAATGCCATTGGGATTTTGATAGGAATTGCATTGAATCTGTCCATAACTTTGGGTAGTATGGACATTTTAACAATATTAGTTCTTCCGATCCATGAACATGAGGTATCTTTCCAGTTGTTTTTTTATTCTTTAATTTCATAAGTGTTTTGTAATTTTCAGTACACAAGTTTTTAATTTTCTTAGTTAACTTTATTCCTAAGTATTTTATTCTTTTGATGTTATTGTAAATGGAAGTTTTCCTAATTTCCTTTTCCAGTAGTTTGTTATTAATGTGTAGAAACACAACTGATTTTTGTGTCCTGTAACTTTACTGAAGATATCTGATAAGGGGTTAACTTCCAAAATATATAAGGAACTTCTACATCTCAATAGCAAAAAACTAATAACTGTAATAAAAAGCAGGCTAGGGATTTGAATAATTTCTCCAAAGAAGACATACAGATGGCCAAGTGTATGAAAAAGTGCTCAGTGCCACTAATCATCAGGAAATGCAAATCAAACCACAATGAGATATCACCTCACATCTGTTAGAATGGCTATTTAAAAAAAAAGACAAGTGTTGGTGAGAATGTAGAGAAATTGGAACCCTTGTACACTGCTGGTGGGAATGCAAAATGGTGTAGCTTCTATGGAAAACAATATGGAAGTTCCCCCCCAAATTAAAAATAGATCTACCATATGAAACCTACTTTTTGGTATCTATCTAAAAGAATTGAAATCAGAATCCTGAAGAGATATTAGCACTTCCATGTTAATTGCAGAATTATTCATAATAGCCAAGATGTGGAACCAACCTAAATGTTTACTTACAGATGAATGGACTAAAAAATAGGCATATACATACAATGAACTATGATTCAGTCTTTAAAAAGAAGGAAATCCTGTCATATACAACAATGTGTATGAACCTTAAGGATGTTATGCTGAGTGAAATAAGCTAGTCACAGAAGGACAATTATTGCCTGATTCTACTTACATTAGATCTAAAATAGTCAAAGTCAAAGAAACAGAGTGAAATGGTGTTTGCCAGCGGTCAAAGGTAGGGAGAAATGGGGAGTTGCTCATCAGCTGGTATAAAATTTCAGTTATGCAAGATGAGTGATTTTTAAAGATCTGCTGTACAGCACTGTGCCTATAGATAACAGTACTGTATTGTGCACCTAACAATCTGTTAAGGGCGGTAGATCTCATATTAGATATTCCTATCACAATAAAAACAAAAAGAATATTTCCATAATGAAAGATAAACTAATAGGCAGGTTCAGAACACTTACTGTATTTCAGTGACTCAAAAATATTAACAAAGATAAAAAGACATTTTCTGATAAACTAATTGATTTTCCTTTTTAAAAAATTGGCTTTATTTTTTAGAACAGTTTATAATTTACAGAAAAACTGAGAGTATAGTGTAAGCACGTTCCCATATAACTGCCGTCAGTTTCCCCTTTTACTAACATTGTACATTAATATGGTACATTTGTTACAACTAATGAACTGATACTGATATATTATTATTAACTGAAGACCATACTTTATTCATATTTCCTTAGTTTTTAGCTACTGTCCTTTTTTCTGTTCCAGGATCCCATCCAGGACACATCTCATTTAGTTGTCACAATCCTGGAGGCTCCTCTTGGCTGTCATGGTTTCTTAGCCTTTCCTTGTTTTAGATGACCTTGACAGTTTTGAGGAGTACTGGTCAGGTATTTTGTAGCTAGGCAAGTATTTTTCTATCTTTTTTTTTTATTACAAAACTTTATTTTTTTTAATTGAAGTATAGTTGATTTACAATATCATATTAGTTTCAGGTGTACAGCATGGTGATTCAGTGTTTTTATAGACTATACTCCATTAAAAGTTATTACAAAAGAATGGCTATAATTACCTGTGACCTACAATGTATCCTTGTAGCACTATTTACAGTACCCAAGATATGGAAGCAACCCAAGTGTTCATCAACAGATAAATGGATAAAGAAGATGTGGTATATGTGTACACAATGGAATATTAGCAAAACAGAAATAGACTCACATATATAGAAAACAAACTAGTGGTTACCAATGGGGAGAGGGGAGTGGGGAGGGGCAAGATAGGGATACAGGATTAAGAGATACAAACTACTATGTATAAAATAGATAAACTCATTGATTTTCAAATTTAAAGAAAGAAACTTGCAAGCATCCAAGGAAAAGAAAGAGAGGGTCACACACAGAAAGTAAGATGACTTTAGAGTACTCAGCAATTTTTGATGACAGATGACAACAGAGAAACCTCTACCATGTATAAAAAAAAAAATATATAACCCAACATTCCTCTGAACTGTTGACTTGTCGTCCACTGCAAACACAAAATGAAGATGAATTTGACAGACCCAAAGATCAGGAAGTAAAGCATTTATCTACTCACTGGTAAAATATATACTGGTGAATAATGTCCATTTGATAGAATTATATTTAAATAATCATGGAAAATAAAAATATAAAATGAAATGCAAAGACTAATTTTTAAAACAAAAATACTTCACATGAATGATAGTTTAAAAACAAAACAAAAAAGGATTCTTAACTATAATAGGATTTGCAATAATGGGGAAGTGGCTAATGAGAAGTGAAAACATTATAAAATGAATGAATGAATATCAGATATAATGAACATCATCTCCTATCTCTGAGCTGAGATAGAGCACTCTAGCGCCCCCACCTCCCACCCCTCACCTCAGCCACCCACCTTAGGCTAAGACTGAGACCTCCTTGTAGAGGTCAGGGCTGGGCTCAATGAATGATGGAGAAATCACTGAGGCTCTGCGCTGGTGACACTTGTTGGGAATCTGTCTAGGGTTCTGCGGAAGTCATTTGCATGGATGAGCTATGTCTCAGGACCTGCTATAAAGTCATTGGAAGAGATACCATGGGAAGTAGCTGACTGGTGGCCACTTCATGCCTCATAGAGTTGGAGAAGTTGTCCTCTGCAGAAGCTGGGTGCCGAAGAAAGCCACACACCTTGTAGGCGTCCAGAGCTTGAGAAATGGTGTTTGATAGGAACTCAACATTGGGCACAAGGTGCTCTGCAGGGAGCAGAAGCAGAGAGAGCTGCACCCTGCAGGACCCAGCATTGGAGAAACCATGCTCTGTAGGACCTGAGTGCTGACAGGTGGACATAGAAGGAATCATGGCATCAGATGCTTGCCTGATGGCAGAGCAGCACAAAAACAGGCAGGTGAGGTGTCCATGTCAGAAGGGACACAATGAAATGGTCACCATGCTCAGCCTGGGACCATGATCTCACTGAGGGACCATACACTCTGGGCATGCTGTTGGAGCAGAGAGACATTGGATGTCCTCATACATACAACTAATGTCAACCGTAAAGTAGGTACAAGAAAAACCCCCAAATAGCAGCACACTGGAACTGGGAAGAGCTTCTTCCTTTTGCAGTATTCCTCCCGCTCCCTCTAATGATAACGCATAACGTTGTGCTTGCTGCAAAGGAAGGGTGCTTAAGAGGTCTAAGTCCATTATCACAGAACAGAAAATGAAGGGTGAATTTAGAGCTGAGAGGCAGTAGATGGATCATTGGCATGCAGGTATAGTGTGACTTTAGCATTAAAATAAATCTGTAGCCTCAACTTTTAAATGTATCTAATGTTATCTAAATAGCATTGTGATTTTCTACCGTTTTCATCGATAGTCAGAAATTTTGTCATTCTTTTTAGTTAAACTAGTATTTCCATTTCACTTCTGGATAACTTCATTGTATTTTATGCGTAATTCTTTTATACTTCACTGATACAAAATACGTTTGTGAACTGAAATGAAATATTTAAATTCTTTATTACCATAAGAGAGAATATGGAATTTTTAGGAGCCTTGTATTAGCAATGTTACTCAATTCTTTTCAGTCCTTCCTCATCAGATACTAAATATCAACTAGTGATCTATAAACTATTTTTAATGCTTTCCAACCTGATGCCTTGACTAGGTTCTCCTTCATTTTGTTAAAACAAAGAACTGGAAATCACTGGTTTTGCAAAAGAATGTGTAACCTAGTCGTTAGAGTCATTTGCTTTCTCGATTTTGCTGAAGTATCCAAAAGTCTTTACAATAGACAGCAAAAGGCTCTAATTTTACCTGTCACTCTTTCACTTAGATTCTTATATTCAAAGATAGAAAAAACTGGGACAATATCAACCCTATAAAATTAGAAATTGTATTATTTTTCTCATGAACTGTGAACAAACACATATAGTCATGCCAGTTTTCAAAGTGCCATAAAAAGGCATAACAGATGGGCAAAGAAGATACTTGAGACTTTTTAGAAGTAGAGATAAATTAATAATTTTATTTTACAGTTTTAAACATTTAAAATAATAATTATGCATATGAAATAATCAGGGCAGCATAATAGTAATTGAGAGGGGAGACTTAACATTGTAGTGAAGGTGATTTTCTAAAGTGCAGGCCATTACATCTCAGATTGTTCTTTGGAATATTGTGTGCAACAATTGTACATAAATAGATGTTCTGACACTCATAGGTTTACACTTTGGGTCAGGTTTTCAGAAATCTTGACCTGTAGCTATCGCAGATAAGTGTTTCTTTTAGAAACTCATAAAACTTTCTGGTCTTTTGCCCAGATTAGAGATGCCAGAAGAAAGGTAAGTTGACTTAAAGATAGATCAACTGGAAGAACATAATTGGAAGAACACAGAGAAAAAAAAGATTCAGGAAAAATAAACAGAGCTGCAGTGATCTGAGCAACATATCAAAAGTCTTGCATATGAGTAAAGTCCAAAAAAAAAAAGTGAGTAAATAATTGGAGTAATAGCATAAATTTTTCTAAATTTGATGAAAAAAAATCAACTTACACATCCAAATGGCTCAGCAAACCCTAAGCAAAATAAATACAACTAGGCATATCTAGTATAATTGTTGAAAACCAAAGATAAAGAAAATCTTGAGAGTAGCCAGGGGAGAAAAGGAATACTACATAGAGTTGAACAGTTTTATAGACAATATCTGACTTCACATCAGAAACAATGGAATGAGAGGATGATAGAACAAATTTATTTAAAGTGTGGAAAATAACCTGTCAATCCAGATTTTTCTATCCAGCAAAAATGTCTGTCAAAACTGAGCTAAAATAAGGGTATTTTTATACAAATGAAAACAGGGAGAATTCAATTCCATTAGACAAGCACTACGAGAAATGTAAGAGGAAGTTAGTTATTCATTCAGCTGAAGGGAAGTGACACCAGATAGCAATTCAAATCTATGGGAATAAAGATTTACAATGTGTTAATTACTGCTGTACAGCAAAGTGACTCAGTTATAAATATATATATGTATATATATAATATACATACATATACATATTCTTTCTCATTTTCTTTTCCATTATGGTTTATCACAGGATATTGAATATAGTTCCCTGTACTATACAGTAGGATCTTATTGTTTATCCATTCTGTATATACCAGTTTGCATCTGCTAATCTCAAACTCCCAATCCATCCCTCCCCCAACACCCTCACCCTTGGCAACCCCAGTCTGTTTCCTATGACTGTGATTCTGTTTCTGTTTCATAGAAAAGTTCATTTGTGTCATTTTTTTTTTTTTTCCCTGTACGCGGGCCTCTCACTGCTGTGGCCTCTCCCGTTGCAGAGCACAGGCTCCGGACACGCAGGCTCAGCGGCCATGGCCCACAGGCCCAGCCGCAGCGCAGCATATGGGATCTTCCCGGACCGGGGCACGAACCCGTGTCCCCTGCATCGGCAGGCGGACTGTCAACACTGTGCCACCAGGGAAGCCCCTATTTCATTCTTTTTTATGGCTGAGTAGTATTCCATTATATCTATGTACTGCATTTTCTTTATCCATTCATGTGTCAATGGACATTTAGGTTGTTTCCATGTCTTGGTTACTGTGAATAATGCTGCTATGAACATAGGGGTGCATGTATCTTTTTGAATTATAGATTTGTCTGGATATATGCCCAGGAATGGGATTGCTGAATCATATGGTAATTCCATTTTTAGTTTTCTGAGGAACCTCCATACTGTTTTCCACAGTAGCTGCACCAACTTACATTGCCACCAACAGTGTAGAAGGGTTCCATTTTCTCCACACTCTCTCCGGCATTTATTTGCAGACTTTTTAATGATGACCATTCTGACTGGTGTGAGGTGGTACCTCACTGTAGTTTTCATTTGCATTTCTGTAATAATTAGCGATGTTGAACATCTTCTCATGTGCCTATTGGCCATCTGTATTTCTTTTTTTGGAGAAATGTCTCTGTGGGTCTTCTGCCCATTTTTCAATTGGGCTGTTTGTTTTTCTGTTATTGAAATGTATGAGCTGTTTGTATATTTTGGAAGTTAAGCCCTTGTCAGTCACATTGTTTGCAAATATTTTCTCTCATTCTGTAGGTTGTGTTTTTGTTTTATTTATGGTTTCCTTTGCTGTGCAAAAGTTTGTAAGTTTGATTAGGTCCCATTTGTTTAGTTTTGTTTTTATTTCTGTTGCCTTGGGAGACTGACGTAAGAAAACATTGGTATGATTTATGTCAGAGAATGTTTTGCCTATGTTCTCTCCTAGGAGTTTCATGGTGTCATGTCTTATGTTTAAGTCTTTAAGCCATTTCAAGTTTATTTTTGTGTATGGTGAGAGGGTGTGTTCTAACTTCACTGGTTTACATGTAGCTGTCCAACTTTCCCAACACCATTTGCTGAAGAGACTGTCTTTTTCCCACTGTATATTCTTGTGTCCTTTGTCTAAGATTATTTTCTGGGCTCTCTTTTGTGTTATTGATCCATATGTCTGTTTTTGTGCCAGTACCACACCATTTTAATAACTGTAGCTTTGTAGTATTGACTGAAGTCTGGGATGATTATGCCTCCTGCTTTTTTCTTTTTCTTCAGGACTGATTTGGCAATTCTGGGTCTTTTATGTTATATATGAATTTTAAGATTATTTGTTCTAGTTCTGTGAAAAATGTCATGGGTAATATGATAGGGATCACATTAAATCTGTGGATTGCTCTGGGTACTATGGCCATTTTAACAATATTAATTCTTCCAATCCAAGGGGATGGGATATCTTTCCATTTATTTGAATCATCTTCAGTTTCCTTTATTAATGTTTTATACTTTTCAAATATATAAGTCTTTCACCTCCTTGGTGAGGTTTATTCCTAAGTATTTTATTTTTGGGGTTGTGATTTTAAAAGGTATTGCTTTTTTTTTTTACATTTCCTTTATGATATTTCATTATTGATGTAAAGAAATTCAACTGATTTCTGTATGTTAATCTTGTATGCTGCTACCTTGCTGAATTCATTTATAAATTCTAGTAACTTTTGTGTGAAATCTTTAGGGTTTTCTATATATAATATCATGTTATCTGCATATAATGAAAATTTTACCTCTTCCCTTTCAATTTGGACATCTTTAATTTCTTTTTCTTGTCTGATTGCTGTGGCTAGGACTTCCAGTACTGTGTTGAATAGAAGAGGTGAGAGTGGGCATCCTTGTCTTGTTCCAGATTTTAGTGGGAAGCCTTTCAGCTTTTCACCATTGAGTATTATATTGGCTGTGGGTTTGTCATAAGTAGCTTTTACTATCTTGAGATATGTTCCCTCTACATAACCCACTTTGGTAAGAGTTTTTATCATGAATGGATGTTGAATTTTGTCAGATGCTTTTTCTGCATCTATTGAGATGATCATGTGGTTTTTGTCTTTTCTTTTGTTGATGTGGTGTATCACACTGATTGCTTTGCCTATGTTGAACCATCCTTGTGAACTTCAAATGAATCCCGCTTGGTCATGGTGTATGATCTTTTTTGTGTGTTGTTGGATTCAGTTTGCTAATATTTTGTTGAGAATTTTTGCATCTATATTCCTCAAAGAGATTGGCTTGTAGTTTTCTTTTTTGGTGGTGTCTTTGTCTGGTTTTGGTATCAGGGTGATGGTGGCTTCATAGAATATCCTTGAGAGTATTCCCTCCTCTTCAATTTTTTGGAAGAGTTTGAGAAGGATAAGTCTAAGTTCTTCTTTGTATGTTTGATAGAATTCACCTGTGAAGCCATCTGGTCCTGGACTTTTGTTTGTAGGGAGTTGTTTAATTACAGACTCTGTTCCACTTCTAGTGATTGGTCTGTTCAAATTATCTATTGCTTCTTGAGTCAATTTTGGTGGGCTGTATGTTTCTAGAAAGTTGTCCATTTCTTCTAGGTTGTCGAATTTGTTGGCATATAATTTTTCATAGTATTCCCTTATTGCTTTTTGTATTTCTGTGGTATCAGTTTTTATGTCTCCTTTTTCATCTCTTATTTTGTTCATTTGGGTTCTCTCTTTTTCCTTCTTGGTGAGCCTGACCAGAGGTTTGTCAATCTTGTTTATCCTTTCAAATAACGAGCTCTTGGTTTTATTGTTTTCTATTTGTTTTTAAATCTCTATTTTATTTATTTCCTCTCTGATCTTTATTATTTCTTTCCTTCTGCTGGCTTTAGGTTTTGTTTGTCCTTCTTTTTCTAATTATTTTAAGTGGTTAGGCTGTTTATTTGAGATTTTTCTTATTTTTTGAAGAAGCCCTGTATCACTATGAACTTCCCTCTAAGAATTGCTTTTGCTGCTTCTCATAGGTTTTGTATGGTTGTGTTTTCATGGTCGTTTGTCTCAAGGTATTTTTAAATTTTCTCTTTGATTTCATCATTGACCCATTGTTTTTTTAGTAGCATGTTGTTTAATCTCCATGTAATCGTTTTTTTCTCCTGTGGTTAATTTCTAGCTTCTTGCAGTTGTGGTCAGAAAAGATGCTTGAGATAATTTCTATCCTCTTAAATTTGTTGAGGCTTGTTTTGTGACCTAGTGTATTGTCAATCCTAGAGAATGTTCCAGGTACACTTGAGAAGAATGTGTATTCTGGGTTTTTTTGATGTAATGTCCTAAAAATATCAATTAAGTCTAACTGTTCTATTGTATCATTTACGATCTCTCTTGCCTTATTGATTCTCTGTCTGGAAGATCTGTCCATTGATGTGAGTGGGGTGTTAAATTCTCCTACTATTATTGTATTCCTGTCTATTTCTCCCTTTATGTCTTTTAGTATTTGTTTTCTATATCTGGGTGCTCCTATATTAGGTGCATATATGTTGATGAGTGTAAGATACTCTTCTTGTATTGATCCTTTTATCATTATATAGTGTCCTTCTTTATCTTTCTATATGGTCTTTGTTTTAAAGTCTATTTTGTCTGATATGAATATTATGACCCCCACTTTCTTGTCATTTCCCTTTACATGAAATATCTTTTTCCCTCCCCTCACTTTAAATCTGTGTGTCCTTTGCCCTAAAGTGTGTCTCTTGTAGGGAGCATATTGTAGGCTCTTGTTTTTTTAATCCAATCTGCCACTCTGTGTCTTTTGATTGGAGCATTTAGTCCATTGATATTTAAGGTAATTATTGATAGATAAGTATTTATTGCCATTTTAAACCTTGTTTTCCTGTTGATTTTATATTTCTTCTTTGTCCCTTTCTTTTCCTTTTTACTTTTGTGATTTGATGATTTTCTTGTCTATTATACTTATGTTCTCTTCTTTTGGGTTTTTGTAAATCTATTGTATGTTTTTGATTTGTGGTTACCCTGTTTTTCAGCTATGTTAACCTCTTCCTATATCTCCTTGTCTTAGACTGGTGGTCATATAGGCTCAAACACATTCTAGAAAAAAAAAATCTCCATTTTCTTACTGACCTCTTCCACATTTATGATTTTGATGTCCTATTTTACATCTTCATGTTCATCCTTTTGCTGTTCAGTGTGGTTATCATCACTTTCACAGAAAATGTTTTGATTTTGTTTTTAATCTATGTATTGGCTTATTTAAATGATTTTTTTCCCAATTGTGATTTTCTCTTTCCTATAGATTCTTCTTTTTTATTTAGAGAAGACCTTTCAATGTTTCTTTTAGGATAGGTTTAATATTGCTGTATTCTTTTAGTTTTTGCTTATGTGAGAAATTCTTTATCTCTCCTTCAATTCTAAATGATAATTGCTGGGTAGAGTATCCTAAGTTGAAGATTTTTCCCTTTCAGGACTTTGACCATATCTTGCCACTCCCTTCTGGCCTGCAACATTTCTGTAGAGAAATCAGCTGACAGCCTTATAGGGGTTCCCTTGTAATTAACTCTGTTTTTATCTTGCTGCCTTTAGAATCCTCTCTTTAACTTTTGCCATTTTTATTATAATATGTCTTGGTGTAGGTCTGTTTGTGTTTTATCTTGTTTGGGACCCTCTGTGCTTCCCGTTTCCTTCTTTAGGTTTGGGAAGTTTTCAGCCATAATTTCTTAAAATACATTTTGATCCCCTTTTCTCTTTATTCCCCTTCTGGAATCCCTATTATGCATAGGTTGACATGCTTTATGTTGTCCTATAGGTCTCTTATATTGCTTTCATTTTTCTTTCATTTGGCTTTCTGTCTGCTGTCCTGATTGGGTGATTTCCATTATTCTATCTTCCAGGTTACTTATTCATTCTTCTGCATTATTTTATTCTGCCATTCATTGCCTTTAGCTCAGCTTTCATCTCTGCAGATGTGTTTTATAATTTTTCTTGGTTCCTCTTTATAGTTTCTAGTTCCTTTTTACAGAACTCTGCATTTCTGTTTCTTTCTTAATTCCTTCAGTGTTTTCATTATCTCCTTTTTGAAATCAGTGTCTATTAGACTGAAGAGGTCTGCTTCACTCTTTGTTTTGTTCAGGGGAATGCTCTTGGTCTTTTAACCGGGAGTGGTTCCTCTTCTTCATTTTACTTATATTTTAGGTGAGTTTAGGAGAAACAATTTTCTACTGTGAGTTTAGGAGAAACAATTTTAGGAGTTTAGGAGAAACAATTTTCTCCTAAAGTTTAGTGAGTTTAGGAGAAACAATTTTCTACTGTGATCTTGGAGGGCTATTTATATGTGGGGGTGTCCCTGTGTAGCTTATGTGGGTTTAATATATTTGGTGCAAGGGCAGTTTTTAGTGTGGATGCCTGTCACCTCTTTCCTCAGTGTGTGCTGGTTGTTATCCCCTTGATAGGGGGTGTATAGATGCGTTGGCTGGTGCCTGGTCCTGGGGTTCTCAGCTGTGGTGGTGGCTCAGGTGTGCCCCTGGAGCATGTGATGGGAATGGTTGTGGCTCGTGACCACTCCTGGAGCTTGGGTAGGTGGCAGTTGGGGCTCCCGACCACTCCTGGAGTTTGTGAGGGTGGTGGCAGCAGCTCGTGACCACTTCTGTGGTCTGGGAGGGAGGTGGTGGAGGCTCTCAACCACTCCTGGCATCAGGGAGGGAGACGGTGGTGGCCCGAGATCACTGCTGGCTTCTGGGCGGGTGGTGCCGGCTGCTTGCGACCATTCCTTGAGTCCAAGCGGGCGGCAGTGGTGGCTCACAACCTCCCCTGAGCCCGTGCAGGCAGTGTCCTGCCCTCTGTGAGCACAAGCATGGGGAAAAAGGCTACAATCTGGCTCCCCCCCACCCCCCATCTCCCAAATAATGGCGACTGGCCTCTATGGTGGCCCAGGCTTCCTCCACATACACCCTCAGCTGTGGTTGCACTGGATTCCAGTCTCCCAGTCTGTCTCCAGATAGCTAACCCCAGTCCTCTCCCCAGTTCTGATCTCCGAAGCCTGGGTTCCAGCACCCAGCCCCTGCCAGCACATGTCACCCTGGGGAGTGCAGGGCAGCGGCACTGACTGTCTGTGCAGTTATCCCTCTGCTCTGGCTGTCACAAACTGGCTGCTACAGTCTCCTCCAAGGCTCTGAAGCTCCATTTCAGTCCCTGCCAGTGAGGGGGCTTCCCAGTATGCAGGAACCTTTCCTCTTTCACAGCTTCCTCCCAGGGGCGTATGTCACATCCAATTCCTTTCTCACTTTTTTTTTCTTCTTTTTTCCTACCCAGTTATGTGGAGATTTTTTTTGCCTCTTCAGCAGTCTGAGGTCTTCTGCCAGCGTTCAGTAGATATTCTGTGAGAATTGTTCCACATGTAGATGTATTTTTGACGTATTTGTGGCAGAAGGTGAGCTTCATGTCCTACTACTCTGCCATGATGATTGCTCTCTATTTATTCTTTTCATTTCCTAAAAGGCAACTGGTATCTTAAAGCAAAAATAATTATATTTAATTATTATAACAGGGGTGTTATAATACATGTAGTAGTAAATGATGCCAATATATGAAAGGATAAGAAGTGACAGGTATATGGAATTATACTGCATAAGGGGTTTATATTTGTAAGGCAGGAATTGTAAAGTGAAAAAATAATGCTAAGAGATTTTGATTAATAAAGCATGCATATAATTACACATAAAGAAAGATAAATAGTAAAAATACATATGGATAAAGTCATAGGAAATAAAATCAGATATGAATATGTTTGATTAACCCAAAGAAGTTAGGAAAAAAGCAATAAAGAAAAAACAAATTGGAAAAATAAAAGAAAAATTGCAAGATGGTAGATTTAAATGCACCTGTATCAATAAATATAATTCGTTGGTCTAAACATTCCAATTAAAGGACAATGATTATCAGACTGGATTAGCAAGACCTGACTAAATACTAACTATATGAAACGCACATTATATAAAGAGATTCATGTAGGTTGAAAGTAAAGGAATGAAAAAAGATATATCATGCAAAGTAATATAAGATATAGATAATATAGGGCTTCCCTGGTGGCGCAGTGGTTGAGAGTCCGCCTGCCGATGCAGGGGACACGGGTTCGTGCCCCGATCTGGGAAGATCCCACATGCTGCGGAGCGGCTAGGCCCGTGAGCCATGGCCGCTGAGCCTGCGCGTCCGGAGCCTGTTGCTCCGCAACGGGAGAGGCCACAACAGTGAGAGGCCCGCGTACCGCAAAAAACAAACAAACAAAAAAACCCTATAGCTAATATATAATATAATGTTATATGTCAATTATATCTCAATGAAAAAGCCAGTAATGATATAAAAGATCTGAAGAACATTATCACCAAATCAATATTTATGTAAAAATATATCCAATAACTATGGATCATAATTCTTTTCAAGTGCACATTGAACACTTGCTAAGATATATGTTGGAGCATAAAATAAGTCTCAATAAAATTGAAAACATTGAATTCTTAGAGTTGTTCCCTGAATGTAAGGTAATTGAATTAAACTATTTTAAAAATAAGTTATAGAGAAACCCCAAATATTTGGAAATTAAAAAACATGCTTCTAAGTTACTTATGGGTCAATAAGAAGTTTTAAGAGAAATGAGAAAATAAGTTGAGCTGAATGAAAATGACAGTGCAACATATCAAAATTTGTGATATTCAGCTAATACAGGTCTTAGAGGGAATTTATATCTTTAAATACCTATATTAGAAAAGAAGAAACATTTAAAATAAAATTTTAAATTTCCACTTTAACTAAAAAAGAAGAGAAACTTGAACCCAAAATAAATATAAGAAGGCAATAATAAACTTAGAATTATCGATGAAATATAAAATAGTCAAACAACAGAAAATTAACAAAGCTAAAAGTCAGGGTTTTTTTTTATTTTAAAGATTAATAACAATCTAGCAAGACTGATTGATTATGAAAAAAAAGAAAGAGAATATACCAATTACTTATATTACAAGGAAAATAAAGGGTTAATTCTAATGACTATACCAATACATCTGAAAGCTTAAATGAAATAGACAAATTCCTTAAAAAATACAGTTTACCACAAGTGTCTTAGGAAGAAATATAAAATCTGAAGAGCCCTATAATTATTAAAGAAACTTAATTTGCAATCAAAAGCTTTCATACAAAAAAAAAGTCAGATGCAGACAGCGTCACTGGTGAATGCTATAATAAAACATTCGAAGAAGAAATAATCCTAATCTCGTGCAATATCTTTCAGAAAACAGGGGAGTTGGAAACCAACCTAACTCCTTGTATAAGACCAGTATAACCCTGACACCAAAACCTAACAAAAAAATTATAAAAAAGCAAATTATAGATCAATAGCCTTCATGATCACAGGCACAAAATCCTTAATGATACATTAGCAGATCAAATATAGAATTATGTAAAAAAGAGAATACATTATGATCAAGTGGGGTTGCATCAGGGATGCAGGATTCATTTGACATTTGAAAATGATTTATGCAGTTAACCACACGAGCAGAATAAAGGAGAAAAAAAAATCATTTGTTCGTATCAATAGATGCAGAAAAAGAATTTGACAAAATTCAACATCCACTTCTTGATAAACACCCTCAGACGACTAGGAATAGGAGGAATCTTATTCAGTTTTATAGAGAAAATCTACCAAAAAAATATCAGAGCCAAAATCATGTTTAATGGTGAAATATTGAGCACTTTTCTTTTTACACCAGGAAAAAAGGCAAGGATGTTTGCTCTCACCACTTCATTCAACATTATAATGGAGATGCTAACCAGTCTGATAAAGCAAGAAAGAGGGGAGAAAGGCGTAGATATTGGAAAGGAAGAAGTAAAACTTGACTTTTTTTTGCAGTCCTAAGGAATCTAAAAGACAAAAAACACAAAATAAACAATAACCTACTAGAATTCTCCCCTCCAAAACCCAGCATCATAAAACATAAAATCCTTAGAGAAATAAATTTACCAAAAGACTTGCAGACCTCTACACTGAAAAATACAAAACGTTGCTGAGAGAAATTAGAGAAGACCTAAATAAATGGAGAACTATATCACGTATATGAATTAGAAGACTTGTAGTTTTTCAGATGTCATTTTCCTTCAAATAGACCTATAGATCCACCATAATCCCAGTCAAAATCACAGCTTATTTATTTTTGTAAAAAATCTTCTCAACAAATGATGCTGGTTATCCATATAGAAAAAAGTAAACCTCAGCCTAACTCATATCATATATAGATATTATTTGAAATTGATCATAGGCCTAAATGTAAAAATAAAACTTCTAGAAAACAATGTAGGGAGAAATCTTGCAATCTGAGGTTATGCAAACGTTCATTAGACAAGATATAAAAAATACTAGCCTTAATGTAATAAAAATCGATAAATTGGACTTCACCAGAATTTAAAGCTTCTGCCCTTCAAAAGATGTCACCAAAAAAATGAACAGGTAAGCCACAGACTGGGAGTAAATATTTACAATACATAAATCTGAAGATGGACTTATATCCAAAATACAAACAGAATCCCTACAACTCAATAATAATTATTATTTTTTTTTTGCGGTACGTGGGCCTCTCACTGTTGTGGCCTCTCCCGTTGCGGAGCACAGGCTCCGGACGCGCAGGCTCAGCGGCCATGGCTCACGGGCCCAGCCGCTCCGCGGCATGTGGGATCTTCCTGGACCGGGGCACGAACCCGTGTCCCCTGCATCGGCAGGCGGACTCTCAACCACTGCGCCACCAGGGAAGCCCCAATAATTTGATTAAAAAAATTTCAAGGGCAGAAGACTAGAATAGACACTTCACAAAAGAAGATATACTAATGATTAATAAGTATATGAAAATATTGCTAGTCAACAGGCAAGTGCAAATTAAAGCCAACTTCAAAAACAATTTCACACCCTCTGAAATGGCTAATATTAAAATGACTTAGTACCATGTGTTGGAGTGGTCGTGAAATAATTGGTACTCTGATACATTGTTGGTGGGAGTATAACATGGTACAGTTAATTTGGAAAACAGTTTGGCAGTCTCATAAAGTTTAAATATCCAAGTACTATATATGACCTAATAATTCCACTCCTATGTATTTACTTAAGAATATAAAATATATTACACAAAGATATATACTTAGAACAGCTTTTTTGGTAAATCCAAAATCTGGAAATCAGCCAGTATATATGCATATTGATAGATGAATGGATAAGCAAATTGTGGCATATTCATATGATGGACCACTTAAAGCAATATAAAGAAATGAAAGAATGATGGATACAACATAGATAATCTCGAAAGCATACTGAGCAAAAACAGCCAAGCACTAAAATGCTTAATGTACGATGCCACTCATATAAAGTTCTAGAATAGGCAAAACTATGTTGGAGTGATAAAAGTCAAATCCATGGTTTTCTAGGGGTGAGGATGGGAAAGTCGATTATAAATGGAGAAGAGAACTTTCTGGGGTAATAGAACTATTCTTTATCTCATTTGGGAAAGTAGGTACCTGAGTGTATACATTTTTCAAAACTCATTAAAGCGTACACTTAAAAATGTATGCTTTTGAGTGTATTAAGTCATACCTTGATAAAGCTGAAGAGTCAGTGGGACTCTTGCTTCAGCACTGTTTCTGTAGGTCCATAACCCATAGTCTGGCGGGAGGCCTGGGGCACAGATGGTGAGCAAGGGTGACAGTGGGGAAAAAGAGCTGGGTGCAGATTTGGGAGAGGGAGAGAAGACAAATTAGAACCCGTGGGACCAGTGCTCCTTTCTGTCATATTATATGTAAGCATAGCACCTGCAGAGATTAATGGCTGTTTTTCAAACCTTGTATAAATTCCTCTAACGCAGAACCCTGAAGGGAATTCTGGGAAAACAGGTTCTGGATTAACCAAACTGACACAATACACCTCGGTAAATGTGAATCACTATAATACTATTTTTAGAAGTGAGAAAAACCCAGGCCTCACAGTTTTACCCACCAAAGCTTGAGAAAATTGAGGGAAAAAATTCTAAATGCACTGTGGTTTTCTAAAGGGTAAAATTTTCACTTGATATTGTTAGCTGTCAAATTAACTTTTCTTACTTCATTTGCACACATGAAATTTATTCGTAGAGACTGTGCATGGTACATTTAGCAGCAAGATATTTCTAAATTCTCTTTGAATTCACTACTCAGTTTCTTTTTCTCATTTTACTTCCTTAGTGTTTACCATCCAGCTATTGTTATGTATATCTTGTAAATATATAATTACACACCAGGTTTGCATGTAGCGGAACAAGCCTCTTTCAGTGGAAGGGAGATATTTATAAGCACAGCTGATGTTATTACTGTGTTACTCTCAGGCCTCCCACCTAGGCACAAGGGAAACAAACAAGCGAACAATAAAAAGGCACACCTCTCTTCATTATTCCTCTGGAAATCCACAATGAATTTGTGACCAGAAAGCACAATTTTCTACCAGGTTTGGTTGCTGGGTATGACTTCTCTTAGGTAACTAATGGGCCACTGCCGCATGTGAGTGAATTGCTGAGAAGCATAGCATTTATACTCATTCTGGTGTCCAGAAACTTTCCTTCTTTCTAAACTGCTTTCCCTTTTTCAACATTCTCATTTTACCATTAGCCTTAATAATTTCTTGGTTTATGAAAAATTTAAAGCATGAAAATTTTTTTCTTTATTCCCTTATTCAGTTGGTCACCAAATTCCATAGATATTCATTTTCTATTTAACATTTGGTAAACATTTACTAAGTGCTGGGAAAGAAAATGGGCATAGAGAATAGGAGGACAAAAGATGAATTTAATGTGGCCACAGCCCTCCCCTCCACCCATTCCCATGGCTGCTGGCCTTCTCCATGCCCCAAGGGATCAAGTATGGTTTGTTCTTTACATAAGACTCACCAGGAAGTGTTCCCATACGGATCAATCATGCTGAAGCTCTGTTGCGTACATCTTAAAGCATCATTTCCCTCTCCTGCCCCTTGCTTCCTCTGCAACACCCCTACCCACAAATTTATTTCCCATTATTCCCCCCTCCCAAATTTATTTCGCACTACTCCCATCCAAATTCAATCTCACCTCACCCCTGTCACACCCCTTACTCTTCCTCAATGCATTAGGTTCCAGCCCATCTCCCAGACTTTGCTTCTGCTTTCCCACCACCGGGGGGCTTTCTTCTCTTCTCTTTACATCCTCCCCATGCTTTAAAATCCATGTAGATAATTCTTTATCCTATATATGAATTTCCAACTGGTAAACATTTTGTATTAATAGAATTATATTAATCTGTTTTTCTCACTCTTTGTTTTATGGGTGTATGTTTTCCTAACTAATTTGTTAATTAAAGCTTATCTGCTTTTTATGCTGTAGAACTGTTGGCAGGCCATTTAATTCACAGGCAACTACAATGCAGTGATTAGGAGCTCAGGTTCTGAGACCTCGTACTGGATTTATATCTCAGCTACTTACTGTCTGATCCTCGGCAAGTTATTTCTCTGCCTCAGTGCCTTCATCTGGATAGAGCAGATTATAATATTACCTTTCTCATAGGATTGATACGAAGATTAAGTGATAAAAATACTGGCAAAGTGCTTAGAAAGGTGGCTGCAACATAGTAAATATTAGCTATTAGTAGTAGTACTAAGCAAATATTTGTTAGTTGAAAACAGGAAAGCACATACACTACACTTAACAAAATACTTAAGAGCAAAAGAGTATACAGCTACTGGGGAAGCTATTAATTCTGTATATAGTAAAAAATATATAATCTCCAAGTTTTCTCTCTTTGTCGTACTCACCTGGCAACCCCCCTAATCCTGGTCAAACCATATTCTCCACTGACTATGATCGCATCTTCACAACTGAACTTGTTTGGAGAAAACACACAATCATGCTGACTGATCATGGTTGAAATTCATGGGCACTGATCTTTAGTTCACCATCAGTGCTTCCTGAGCAATCCATGTTTTCTAGTCCATCCACTCTTCCATTGTCCTCAGCCAACTATTTCATACCTTCTCCTTGCTTCTTAATCCTTTACCAGTTTCTCCCTGTCCTTATGCCTAGCTGAAAACCTAACTTCCTATTGTAGTAAACAGAAGAGAACTTGGGGGTTCCCTGGTGGTCTAGTGGTTAGGATTTGGCACTTTCATTGCCGTGGCCTGGGTTCAATCCCTGGTCACGGAACTGAGATCCTGCAAGTCAAAACAAAAAAACAAAACCAAAAATAGAAGAGAAATTTCACAGCTTCTCACCAATACATCTCTCTGCCCTCCTGCCCCTGAATCTAAAAGACTCTGTCCTCCCTCTATTACTTTGATAAGCAGCTAGTGCTCCTATCTAAGGTCAACGCCTTAAAAAATTGCACACTAGGTATCGTTCTTCTTGACCATTAAAGAATATCCCTCCAGCATTATGCCTCTCTCTTGCGTGCATGTTTCCTATGACCCTCTCTACTGGATCAGTCTCATCTATATACAAATATGGCTCTTTCTCTCACCTAAAATATCTTCCCTTCACCACCACTTCTCCCTCCAGCTATCAGGCCATTTCTCTGCCCCTTTAACCACAAAATGCCTCAAGAGTTGTCTATATTCTGTATCTCTATTTTCTCTTCTCTCCTGAACCTAATCCACCCAAACTGTTCTTGCCAAGGTCGTTAGTGACCTATGAATAATACTTGGTGTAATTGATCATTCTCTTTTGAAAAATTTTGTGGTTCTTTTCCTACCATATTGACTATTATTTCTCAGTCTTGCTTGCTTGTTTCTTGTCATAAAATTGACCTTTAAAGATAGGACTGACTCAGGACCCAATCCTTAGACCTCTTATTTTCTATAGTTATACAAGAACCCCTAAATAATTTCATCTAGTTCTATGGCTTTAAGTAACATATGTATCAGTTAGGGTTTGATCAGGGAAGGAGAATCCCCATGAGTGATATGGAATAAGGGATTTACTATAGGCGTTGGATCTTTTTGTTGTTGCTGGTGAAGAAGTTCTATGGAAGCCTATTGCCTCTGCATCTCGTATGTTTTAAGGTCACTGTAAATCAGCAAGGTCTGACAGTCTGGAAGAAAATCTGGACATAGAGCTTGAGAGAGTAAGGACAACCCAGATCCAATGAGTAAGGGAAAATTGGAATCCACCAGGACAAACTGGAACTTGCCTCCAACTTGGACAAACTGGAAGAAGCTGGCACCCTTCACCATGCAGCTGCACTTATGCTGGCCCAGAACTTGGAGAAGCTAAAGGAAGAAACTCGGTGAGGGCTGGGAGAATAGTATGCCTGGGTGCGGCCCATGCCAATAAGGTGTACAAGCAGATGGGCAATAACATGTGCAAGCTTAGAGCAATGGCTGGTGCCCACCCTTCAGAGCTTCAGGCCTGCTGATACACTTCCACCTTCCAAATCTTCCACAAACGTCTCCTGTGGACAACCCTAACACAGAGCTCAGAGGGAAGGGAATCTGGGGAAACATTTCAGTAGCTAATTTGCTGTGGTTCAAAATGACCACATCCTTTGTGCACCGACAATTCTCAATTTTGTGTCTATAGCCCAGACCCCTCCTCTGAAGTCCAGATTTGTCTATCTGCCCACTGACATTTCCACTCAGATATCTAGCAGACATCTCCAACTTAACTGCTCCCTCTGTAGTTATTTGCATCTCAGTAAATGCAACATATTTCCAGTTGCTCAGGCAACAGGAGTTATCCCTGCCTCCTCTCAGCTATCCATATCTGATCCATCATAAGGTGGGGCTACCTTCCAAATAGAGGTAAACCTTGGTAAACCAGCTCTCACTCTCCAAAGCTCAATAACTTAATGAATTTGGGTACATGGTATCTTTTGTTATCTAAACCTGCAATCAATGGCTATGATTTGTTTGTTTTTGCGGTATGCGGGCCTCTCACTCTTGTGGCCTCTCCCATTGCGGAGCAAGGCTCCGGACGCGCAGGCTCAGTGGCCACGGCTCATGGGCCCAGCCGCTCCGTGGCATGTGGGATCTTCCCGGACCGGGGCACAAACCCGTGTCCCCTGCATCGGCAGGCGGACTCTCAACCACTGCGCCACCAGGGAAGCCCCAATGGCTATGATTTGAATACAGGAACTAAATAGAATAGCATACTGAGACCTGTACATACATTCACAGTCTCATATTTCTCACCACCTCCATCAAGACCACAATCATCTCTCTTCTGGATTTGTCTCTCTCCTCCACACTTGTTCCTCTATAGTCTATTTATTTAACCTAACATTAAGAATGATCCTTAAAAATAAGACAAATCATATTACCCCTCTGATCATAACCCAGGGGAAAACACAAAGTCTAAAATCCAAAATCTATTTCCTTAAAATAAATCTCCCATGTGAATTTTGATGCTGGTAAGTCTAAAATATGCAAGGCAGGCCAGCAGGCTGGTAATTCCTGTAGGAGTTGATGTTGCAGTCTTGAATCTCAAGGCAGTCTGAAAGCAGAATTCCTTCCTTCTCAGGGGACCTCAGTTTTTTCTCCTACGGCCTTCAATAGATTGGGTGAGCCCTAACCACATTATGGAGAATACTCCGTTTTACTAAAAAACAAACAAACAAAATACGCATACACACACACATAATCAGTGGCTCTGTGGCTCTGTGTGTTTGGTAACACTAACTAATATAGTCATCTTTTCACTGAAGTCTTCACTTGCCACTCTGTTCAAAGTGGGAATCACCCCCATACAATTGCCCCATGGCAATCCCTATTCCACTTACCCTATTTTATTTTTCTCCAGAGTCCATATATACTATTATGCTTGTATGGTTATTCATCCTATCTTTTCCTTAGCTTATGCTAGAACATCTAAACTTCCTGAAGATAAGGGCTTCATTCTGTCCTCTGCTGAATCCCTAAAAGAGTGTTTGGCTTCTAGCTGGCACTCATTCATATTGTTGCATGAATAAATGACTGAATGAGTCAGGCCTAAATAAATTGTTTCTGATTTAGCTGAAAAATCTTTGGCAATGACTGAGTCCTTGGAATGGCATGGAAAAGAGATTAATTCAACATTGCGGGGAGAGAGTGGGGAGAAAGAGGAAACTATGACAGCACAGAGATACCAGATTTATTGTAAATTAAAGGAGAAAGGAAAAGAGAAAAATATCATAAAAAAAGGAATTAATAATTTCTTGATTCGCATTGTTCAATGTTAAAATTGATAATGATAGTTCTTGTATTTCTTGCATCTGCCTACAAAAGAAAAGCAGTCCAAAGAAAAATTAGCATAGAGAAATGAAAACAAAAGAAAGAACAAAAATGTAGGGAAAGCAAAGGGAAGACAAATGGCTTTAATGAATGCCAGTGCTTGGCTACGATTAGAAACCACAAATGCTAATGCTACCTATTTACATAGATCCTAACATGGCTTATCTGTTTGTGGAGAAGAGAAACTAGCTTATGCTAGAAAATATGAAACTGAATAAAGCACTAAATATTTATAGCCTGCAGAATAAAACTGAGGAGAAAAGCTTATTTGTGGAATTTAAATATTTTATGCATTGCATTTAAAAAGATATTCTGTACCACAGTCCTGACAAAAACAGATAAAATAAAATAAAAAGCATGCTTACTCCCTTTCTATGAGATATGCATCCTAGACAATGCATCGCAAGACTAAGGTGGCATTTAAAGTTCCACTCATTCATTTCCTTCTTTATTCATCCATTTGCCAAATATGCGTTGATAACTTTCCATCTGCCAGACACGGCAAAAGGCTCTATGTTTAAGAACTTATCAGATGTGATCCTTGACTTGTGAGTTTAGAGGCTTTCATGGTAGCAGATGCTAAGAGCTAATCAGATACATAAATAATTGCAAATGGTGAGAAGAGATTAAAAAGGGCAAATATAAGATGTTATGAGCTATTAAAATTGGGAGACTTAATTATGATGGAGTGTTAGGGCAGACCATTCTGGGGCCTATTTACAATAAGATCTGAAGGATCAGTAGGGCTTAACTAAGCAATGAATGGGACGGTTTAAGTTTGGGGTGAAGGAACAAAATATCTCAAGCAGGAAGAAAAGGCTTGGTGCATTTGTAGAACTGAGATCAGTCCCAAATGTTCGGGAGAGAATGTTGCTGAAGAGAAAGGCATGGGCCAAGCTCTGTATACCATTGTAGTCTTTGTTAAGGATTTGGGAATTCATATTTGGTACTTAAAATGTCAACACTGTTATGTGGGCTTGAAGAGATACTATCAGAAATTTTACATAAGGGGACAAGAACACTGGCAGATACTTTATTGCTAGAATCTAAGGAGAGAAGCTGTGTAAGAGCTATCACCAACATATAATGATAGCTATCCTAATATCAGATGCAGACCCTGGGATTAGCATTGAAGTGCAAGTAGTTTGTTCGAGAACTGACTCCAAGAAGCATGGTAGGGAAGTGAATGAGGTGGATCAAAGAACAGAAACTGTGGTAGACTGAATAAGGGCCCCCATGATATTCAAGTCTAATTCCTGGAACGTGTGAATGTTACCTTATATGGCCAAAAGGTCTTTACAGATGTGATTAAGGTAAGGATCTTGATGTGGACAGATTATCCTGGAATGTCCAGGTGGGCCCTAAATGGTATTACAAGTGTCCTTGTAAGAGGGAGACAGAGGGAGATTTGACTACAGAAGAGAAGGCCATGTGACCACAGAAGCAGAGATTGGAGTGATGCACTTTGATAATAGAAGAAGTAGCCACTAGGAGCTGAAAAAGGCGAGAAATAGGTCATCCTCAGAGCTTCCAGAGAGTGTGTGACCCTGCAAACTGTAGTTTCGGGCCAGTGAAACCCATTTTGGACTTCTTGCCTCCAGAACTGTAAGATAATAAATTTGCGTTGTCTTAGGCCACTATGGTTGTAATTTGTTACAGCAGCAGTAGGAAACTAATACAGAAGTAGATACAGAAGGCTATACATTAAAGGACAGATTATTCTATAGGCAACTAGTGCTTAATGCTACTGGAGGTCTCTGAGAAACAGTGAAAAATATCCCTCAGAATAGTCCCAGCCCAGTGGCAAGGAAGCTGGAATGACTATCAATCAACATGCATTCATGATTTATTGGGTGTGGATTTCAAAGACATAACTGCCTGGCACTTCTAGACTTCCTCTAGTGTGCTAACCACACGTGTGTCTGAAGCCAGAGGAAGGACAGAAAGTGGCATCTGCATGCAGTGGGAGACCACTGGTGTGCGTGGAAACGTTGAGGGAGGATGGCATTGGCAAAGCCTGCAACAGTCTACCCCTTAGAGCTCCATCCACTCATGCCCATGTTAAGTTCTCTCTGTTCTTTCATTGATTTTTCGAGGAGGTCACTATTTCTTTGTTTTTTAAATCTCAAAACACAGAGTACAGTGAGATAAACCACCTTAGTCTAGTCCCTGCTAATGTGGTCCAAGACCAAAGCTGACGTTTATTTTGTCTCTCCTCTATTACTCGTTCTAGCCTCCCTACCCTCAGGCAGCAATTCTGTGGGTCTGGGTTGTTTTGCCCACAGGGTAATCAAGATCTTCACCACTAAGGGATTTAAGCCGTGCTTACTGTGCCCTTGTCAGGCTGCGGGGGCTGCGGTTGCCTATTCTTGCTTATTACCAGGCATGGACGTGTTAAGGAGTCCACTTAGTTACGACATTTTACCCCCTACTCCCATTATTTAGAAGCAACCTAATCTTCTTATGATAATCAGAGATATTTACCCCTAACAATGTAGTAGCTCCCTTTTCTCTTCGATGATCTGTAGGCATATAAGATTGGGGGGGGCATCTGTAGCTTTTGATTTTGTGAGTCCTTCCGGTGTCCACAGGTGGAAGCATTCCTTCACCTAGAAAATAGTTTTTCCAAGTGAGTCCTCAAGAATGATGTTGAGGGAGATCACTTCTACTGTTTGGTTTCCAGGCCTATGTACTGCAGCTGTCAGCAGCATAGAATAGTTGCTTCAAACTACATACTTCATGTTAAGGAAAACTTCCCAAATATACAAGGTGTCATCCCCAAACTAATGACTTCAATGCACCTTTGAGAGGCTATTCCAATGTTTTATTAGTCTGGAAGCTTCCATGTGAAGCAGTACGTAGTAGGACTGGTGGATTCCAGAATTAGGTGCACGCTGTCACACCTCTTCTATGATAAAGTAGTTCCTCTCACCCAAATCAATATGCTATGGGACCCTGTTTGGTAGATCAGACCCTCCATAAGGCTTTGAATAGTGATGTTATTTAAGTCAGTGTAGAAAGAAAGGCAAATACACCTTTGGAGCACACAAAGTCTCAGTCAGGAAACATTGTTGCCCCCTTCAGAGCAGAAGGCATTCACAGTAATCCAACCCTAACCAATATCCGGTTAGTCTCCACGTGTGATAGAACCATACTGAGTTTTAGTATCCGTTCTGATTGTTGACAGTTGACAGGTTGGACTTTCAACTCAGACAGTAACTTGATAAGCTTTGCTGAGAAGCAGCTTTCCTGTTGGGCCCATGCTTAGCTTCCATAGCTGCCGAGGTGTCTATCGCATTCATGGGCCCTTTGTGAGAGCACTGGGGTGGATTAGGACAGAGGCTGGCTGACATCCACAAGGTAAATCATACTATGTATTCTAACTCCAGGGTAGGTGCTCTCTGGTGAATTTTAGTATGTGATTCAAAGTAGCACACACTTTGTTTCCACTCACATACGTACATACACATGCCTCTTCCATAGACTTCCTTGTCTCCAATCTTCCAAATGTGTTTCTTCCTATCCCCTGACAAACCAAAAAAACCCATGTGCCACAGCCTAGTCCTCCAAGATGACCAAGTGTGCTGCTGAAAACTTGGCCATTGATGAAAGAATTTCCCCTGATCCTTGTTTCTCAGGGCCATTACTGAGAGGAACTGGAGCATGGCTGCAGTTAATTTCATCTGGCACCACCATACTAAGTCCTCCAGTCAATAAAGCAGTCCTGAATTTCCTCCTCTTCCATCAGCTGATCTTTGGGATTCCTCAGTAACCTATACCCCACCATCAGGCCCAAGGTATGAGATGAGGGAAAGGCATAAGTGCAACAAAATAGATTACATGGGGGCCTGGTCCACATGTTTGTGTCACTTACAGTGCTCACTGGGCCTGATTGTATGCAGTCAGGTATCTACCTTTTCCATTATACCATGGATTGCTGCTATTTCCATCCAGTCTTATGACTTTATGGGTCTGACAATACTCAGCTCATAAGAGGAAGCTCTTGTTACATTTAATGTCCTGTAGTCAGACCCTCATTTTCCCTAGGACCCAGTAACATGTCAGAAACTGCTTTTCAAACAATTAGTAGTTCTCTGCTGCAAAAGGCATGGTCTAGAATGCTGAGCTATGAGGATCTTACCGGGACTCCACCAAGCCTCTTAACATGGATACGTCCAGCACCAGTGGATCTACCACATCGTAAGCTACAAGGCATAGAGCGCAGCAGTGGGATCCGTGTTGCCAACTGGCTGTAAGAAATCCAATTCCATTTTAAGACACTGTGGCTTAACATCACTTATAGCTCTAGAAACTGACTCTGAGACTAAACTGGTGTGAGTAAAAGTAGTACTTGAGATGTCATTCTAGGAAACACTGATAAGGGAAGGAGTAAGTAAAACAAATAAGGGAAGAAACTCAGTACAGGTTGTGTTAATGAGCAGGTTATTGCTGTCAGTAATGGGGCTCATTCCTCCTGGTGGCCTCCAGGAGAACATGCCTTAGCTGCTCTTTGTCTTTACTCAATGATCATAGGGGTGGACTGATCAGAAATGGAGGCTACATGTGGTTCAGCAATATCATCTGATCAAAACTACCACCGTTGAGTGGCCAAACTGCCAAAAGTAGAGGCCAATATCTTCTGGCAGAACCAGTCAGCTACCTTTCAGAAGGTTGATCATACTGAGTACGTCCCACCACGTAGGGTATGGGGTTTTGTCTTCCCAGGAATAAACACATTTCTTAACATGCATGCTTCTGTCAGCATCACCATTCCTACACTTTCAGAATGCCTTATCCATGCCACAGTAGCTCATACGACACTGCCTCTAAGTAGAGGTCATATATAATTGCAGAGGAAATGTGGCAATGCGCTCATTACCAAAGATTTCATTTGTCGTGCCACATTCCCTGTCACATAGGAAACAGTTGGCATGGTAGGATAATAGAATAAACTGCTAAGATTCAGTTCTGGAGAAAGCTGAGATGCAGGCATTCTGAGAGGTTGGGAACTGTTGTGTAGCATGTGGTGTACGTCTTAAACAAGTAACTAATACATGGTGCTGTCTCACCCTCAGAGAGTATATACAGGTATGTCAAACAAGGTAAAGAGATGGAAGTAGCCATATCTCACCCTTATACCTTGTAATTTTCTAGAGTTTTTGCTTCTTTTCCATGACCTTGATTTGTGGATTTGGTCATCCTAGTCTTCAAGGTAGGACTTCTTCCACTAGAAAAAATAGTCATGGTTCCAACACATTAGAAGATGAGCTTCCCCCTGGACATTTGGGGCTCTTTATGGCAATAATCCAACTTGCAGGGTGATTAATCCTAACAACTAGAGGCAGCTGGTTTATTGTTAAAGAATGGATGAAAGAAGACTATTTTTAGAATCCAGGGGATTCACTGGAGGGTCTCTCAGTACTCTCTTGCCCCAAAGTTGTAGCTGCCGTAAAATAGTGGTAAGAATAACAACAAAAATAACATCTCCAAAGACAGATCCTGCACAGATAAAGATTTGGGTCACCCTACTAAGTAAAGAATCTTGTGCAGCCAAAGTGCTGGCAAAAGGTAAGCAGAATCGCAGCTAAGTGTTAAAAGAAGCGTTCATATTACAAAGTTCGTTGTCATGAAAATGATAGGATTGTGGGCCATAACAACTCTGTGTTTGATTATTTAATTCTTTATTTTATCCTTTCTTTCCTCATTACCTTATAGGAAGAATATAAGTTGTATCTAATGTCACATAGACTTATGACCAAATTGATAACACTCTGCAGTGTTATCTGCAGTAATACATTAACTAGTGGCTACTTGAATTTTTTGTGTTAGTGTTTTTCACCCAACAAAGGATAAGAGTGGATGTTAAGGAAAAAAGGGAGGTATTGTGCTGCATATTTTCTGTTTGTTCCTCCAAATCTACTCCCTATCCTTCCTTCTCTCCCACACAGCTGACCTGTGTGGACGTGAATATACATCAGTGTTCTCATCATTGTACAGGTTTTCTCCTTTCAGATTTCATGATTCCATTAACCTTTCCTCTTCTCAGTTCTTTTGACCTGGAATAGTGAGCTTTGTGTTACTAGACTATCTTTTTTTTGGTCTTCCTATGTAAACATATTTGTAAACAATGTCTTTATAATTACTCTCCTTAAATTCTAATATTTCAAGTGTATCAGCAATTTCCTGTGGGGACCCTGACTCAATAAAGATGGTGAATGGTTTCAGATATGTTGAATCTGAGGATTCTGGAGATTTATATTGATGGAATTTCCAAAGAGAATAGAGAGAGAAAGGTCTAGACTGGTGACATACATTTGGAAAATTATTAGCAGATAAGTAGAAGATGAGATCACCCATGTGGAGCATCAGGCTAATGATGGAATCCTAGTAGGGACACAGACATTGGGGTGGCAGACACAGGATGTGGATCTCACAAAGGAGGGAGAGATGTTGCAGATACCAAATTATTAATAGAAGCAGGAATATGGAGTGTAATGGGAATAAATGGGGTGGAGGTTTTTAAAAAGGAGAATGTCATTATCACTGACAAGATAGCAGAGAGCACTCCTAAGATGATAATTTAAAAAAAATAAAGTACAACTGTAAGTGCAATTGAAAGTGCAACTGCAAAGTCACAGTTATGGAGGAAATTGAAAAGTCATTAAAAGACCCAGTAGTATTTTAAGGGAGAAGAGAGATTGAAGTTAATTGAGAAATAGGTTGGGAAAGAAGAAGCAGAGCCATCTTCAAAAAAGATATTTGTAAAGGAAGGAAGAAAAGTGACTGGACACAGTAAGATGGCATGAAATCTTGGAAGAGATTATGCTTTGCGGGATGAGCACTTCATTAGGTTTTTTAGACTTGAGAATTCAATAGAAAGGAAGTGAATAAAGACACATGAAGGAGGTGGAGGACAAAATAAGGAAAGTGCCAGAATATGGCAAGGTAAGGCCAAGAGAATATGGAGAAAAGTTGAATTTGATTAGAAGGAGGAACTCCTAAACTTCTGGACCTTCAGTTAAGCACAGATGTGGATATAGATTAATTTACAGGTAGAAGGGCAGAATATTAGAAGTTCACTTTATGGTTTCAATTTACAATTTTAAGTTTCTGTTGTGAGTAAAAAGTGCGCTGGAAAGAAGACAAAGTACGAAACAGATGTTGGAGGAAATGAGAGGTGACATTGACCACAGACAAATAAAAGGATGGTAGTACTGAGGGCTCAGGTGGTGTTAGAAGACATGAATTTATAGAGGAAATTATCTATATATTTGTGTTTTCTCTAGCAGGCCTCAGATGTCCTCATTATAGGAGTGAAAAGCAGTAGGTATCACTGATCCAGCTACTAAGTGTCAAGAAATAGAAATATTTGTTTCTTCCTTCCTCTCTTCCTCCCTTTCTCCTTCCTTTCCCTCCTTATCTCTTTTCTTCATTCCCTGTTTCTATCTTTTCTTGTCACTTTTATACCCTCCTTCCCTTTTTCATTTCTTTCTACCCTTTTCTTTTCTTTCTTCCCTCTTCTGTTCTTTTTTTTTTCCTCTAACATTGATGGTGCACTTTTATGTACTAGATATTGTGAAAGCTACAGAAGACACATTTTACAATGTATTTCACAACTTGGCTCAGAGACTTGATGATGGCAGCCACATAGAGATGACGTTACATATTCTTGACATTCCAGGTTTCCCTCTCTGACCCGTTTAGTTTATCTTGTGACTGAACTAGATTTTTTTTTCCTATTGCAAAGTTGAAAATGAAATGAACATTAGTGAAACATTTTATCTATATTTCACAAAGTTAAATTGTTGAAAAAGTAATTTCTAGTATAATAATCTAAGGGTAAGGGGTGACTTTCAGTGATTTGAAAGTATAGATGGCCAAATAATTTAACTGTTAAAAAACCGAATTGGTATTGGAAGTTTCAAAACTGACTCTCTTCGTGGCCCAAATGTCATGACTAATTCCTTAGTTCTGTTTCTTACTGGTTTGGTTACCTGGCAAAAAAACAGTGTTTCAAGGAAAAAAAGATCAAGTAATTGTCACTTTCGGAACCTGTTTTGGGCCGTGGTCTCCCATGCATTGAGTTCAATCACTTCAAAGACATCTTCAAATGAAAGAAAAAGAGACTATCCCTGTGGGCTGGACAGAGGCAGCATCCTTTTGACTGAGATAAAATAGCATTTTCATTGTCAGAATCCCTTCTTTTTCTCTTTCCTCCTCTCCCTCTCACTAACTGAAAATGTTTAGATAGTTAATGCTAAGGGCTGAGAGTGTATTTTTCCAGTGAAATGACAGATCACCATATTTTATATTTTTTGTTTCCACCTGACCAAAGTAGTGCATTATTATAAAAAATACTTTAAAAATTATTATTTTCCCCATTGTTTTCCTATAAAGTGGATATAGTTTTCTTTGTCAAAGTAGAATATTTATTTAAACAGTGTCGTTAGATACATACTGAGCCTTGTTTATGGGTTTAGTGCTGCTTTAGAGAAGGCTGACTGGTGGAAGAATCTAAAGCCCAAAGAACAGGAATCTGGTCTGTATGCAATCCTTTTCCTAGGCATTGTTTTTTTCTTCAGGAAATAAGGGTGAAGCTACACAAATCAATGCTAGTGCATTGATAGAAGAGGGATTGTTCGGATGTGCTACCAGTATATAGTCTTCAGGCAGTAAATGTGATATAATTGATTCATGCTGGTTTCTAGCATCGTTATGTATATTTCTGTATTTATATGTGAATAACAATCAGGTAAATGAATGACACTGACAAATTCCTTGCTCTATTTTCTTGTGTTGGTTTCCTTCTCGTGCCCTCATTCATTCTTTTGGCTTGTGTCTGTATATTATACCCTATATAAGCTGCCACAGCTGTTTGTCAGTTCTCTCTAACAGCCTTTTCTTTCTGTGAGAAGACTAGATCGTTCTGGATACTTGGTTCCTCGCGGACATCCAGAATTCCATCCAAGGCTTCCTGTCTTGGTGATTAATGATTTTTGTTTCAATTTGTTGAAATATAGCTTTGGAAGGTGACTAGTTTCAGGAAACACATCTCAGTGAATCATTTAAGGTTGGATAGTCTACCTTGAGTAACTTTACAGATATAAAAAATAAACACAAAAAGAAAGCAAACAAACAAAATAAACAATTGGCAGGCATCACACATTTTCAAATTTCTATTCATGAAGGTATTCAGGAATAGTATAAAACAGCAAGAGATTTTCTGATATTTATCAAATATTGTTACTTTCTTGATTGGGAGGGTAAGGGAGTTTTTGGAAGACTGTCTTATCTGGGATGTAGTTACTTTAGATTTATTGTTTTAATTAGGAAGACCTAGAAGAAGCAGGCCAGGCTATATTCATTTTTTAAAATCCCCAGCACATAGTTGATATATAATTATGTTCGGACAATATGGGTTAAACATGACAGAATGCCTGCTTTTGCATCCACTCCTTCTTGAAATGAAACCATACTAAAATGACACTAAAGGAATTCTAGACTTAAAGCTACAAGAAAAAAAGTAGAACAGAAGAGGAGAAACAGCAATCAAAGTTTTGAACATGAAAAGTAGGTGGACAAGTGGTAATTAACTGACCAAAAAGAAAAAAGTTGAAACTGAAGTTGGCTGTGGAAAAAGCTTAGGAGTAACAGTGGCACTGTTTCCCACTAAGCAGTGCCAGGAAGTTTCTAGAACTGGAAACAGCAAGACTCTCTGAAAAAGGAGATGTCAGGGGAGCTGAAAACAAGTCTGTTTGAAAATCCGTATAAAAAGGAGTTTGACCTTGCCTATCACAGTTGTCACCCTGAAAAACTGGGTGAATGCACATACCCCATGCCTGCAGGAGACTCTGGAGAGAAATAACCTGTGGGACAACGAATTCAGAGACACAAGTCACGTGTTCCTAAGTAGATACAAGAGGAGTGGGGAATGTAGTCCCTCACTGGCTGGGGGTGATAGCTCCATTGTGGAAAGTGGTAGGAATTGCAGGTTAGGCACCATCTCTGCCTCATTAAGATGAACACTAACGTAAAGGAACTTCATGGATAAGACTACCTATTTTGTGTGGGAATAATCTTAAGTTTTGGTTTAATTCCTTTCTGTGGAAACTCCCGAATCAAATTATTTTACTTTGGGCATTTTATCTGGTGACCCTCAGAAACCTCACTAAATGTCTGAATTTTCAAGCGTATCCCGAAATACAAGGGGTTATTATCTTAGTTCTATAAAATCACTAGACCCTGGCCGCTGAAATCCTACCTGATAACTCTATGACCATCTTCCTATGAGAAACTTTAGAAACCCCTTAAGACTTTGGCGTGATGTAAATGTGTTTATACAGTTAGTACTCCTTTTAGCTCCATCTTCAACTCCATTTCTTTATGCTTGAAGCAGACACTTTTTGCCTGCATCTCATCCCCTTGGCTCACTGTGACTTTGGTAGCAGCTATGGTGGGATGTTCCTATCACATTGACAATTTTCCAGCTCGAGCACTTATTGCGTCTCTTGGCATTTTCTGAAGGTTTGGGCAACTCAGCCCCCAAACAGAGCAGCCTGGAAGTGCAGGGGTTTAATGCCCCTTGGGCAAATCGTAACCAGTGAGGGTTAACATTGATAAGCATCTCAACCTCCCAAACACCAGAGGAGCAATGCAGAGGTGTCATCTACACATGTCCTCAGAGGATCTCAGTTGGGATTGAATCTCAGCTGCCGGAGTGACAACCAGGTCAGTAATGCTCTCCCTTCCCTGTGTCACTCTTCATGGTCCCTCACTTCTGCTTCCTGAGAGCCCCTCCCATGTCAGCCAGTGGCACTGAGGTCCTTGTCTCAGGCTTTGCTTTGGAAGAAAACCAAACTTAGACGACTTCCATGTAAATATTTACCTGACCACATGAAGACCCTATCTGTCACCCTTCTTCCACTCCCTGTGAAAGAGAGAGAAACGAAGTGCTTAGAATTTTGCAAATATATGTGTTTAGATTTTCCTTTGACTTGCCTGCCTTACCACTGGTATGAATGACATGATTATTAGCATTTATGAAAGATAAAACTTTTCTTATTTTTGACTATTGATTCATAGTAAAACAAGAATTTCAGTAGCTAGCACTTCATATTAATTTAAATGCCGTTATTAAAATAAACTGTAATTTGGGCCTACAGTAGTAAAGGAGAATATTAGAGATCCAGCCACCCCCATAGAGATGCCTGTGATGCCTGCAGGACCAGCAGGTTCTGGAATGAAGGGCTCACCTTCTCTTTCTTTAGAAATGAAGGCAGTTTGGCTTGGGAAGTATTGCTGATGTGTGCAGAGTGTCAGCCTAAAGAACCAGAGGGATTAAAAAAGGATCTGCCCCAAACATAAATTTCCCAGCATTTTTTTCTTTTCTGTGTCTTATCCCGACCTTGAAGTCTGGAACACCTGTCATTTTTTTCTTTGATGTACAGATTGGCAGACCACTAACCAGGAAATATTTCAAATTTTATGGCTCTGTTTTTTCTGAATCTGATCTTTCCTGCCTAGGAGAGACTATTTATCATCCCAACCAGCTTCTCCACTCACTTCATGCACAGAGAAAAGAGTACAGGAACCCAAGATAGGGAGGTTAAAGGGAAGAGACCTTTTGTCAATGATATTTGTTTAATTAGAACTTCAAATTTGTAATTAAAAATTCTTCTAAGTATTTGTGGTATAGGTAATAGCAAACAGTACAAAGTACTTCTTTCAAGGGCAACCAGTTGTTTTGTGTATACTAATGATATTGTGTGTTCATATTAATGTATATATACATATATGTGTATATATATATATCATGATACATATATCAAATATATAACTATATCTCATAATTTACCTATAATAGATTATATATGTTATATATAATATAATCATATTATAGTAATCATAGTACTGTTGTTATAATAGTAACAATGTGCGTACTGTTCTGCCTGTTTATACCTTGCTTTTCCACTTAGAGCATCTTAGAGATTTTTCCAAACTAGAAATATTTCATAGAATCAGTATTTTAAATGTTTGCATAGTATACATTTTAGGAATATGCCTTCAGTTATTTAACCAGCCTTCAGGATAGAGGTTTGGTAGAGATCTTGGCATTTTTTTGTCAATCTTAGCTGATAAAAACAATATTGCAATAAATATCCTTCCATGTGTCCTGTTGTTCTCATGTGTCATGAAGTCAGTAGGATAAATTCCTAGTAAAATTGCTGAAATAAAGAGTCTGAGAATTTATACTTTTGCTAAAGATTGTGAAATTACTACTAGATAAAAAATATAATTAGATGAAGCTATAGGTATTAGATAAAAAATGTGGTTTATTGGATCAATGGTTTACTTCGGTTTCTCTTATTATTAAATAAGTTGAGTGCCCTTTTGTATGTTGAGAGCCATTTGTGTTTCCTCTCCTGTAAACAGCCTTTTTATTTACCTTGCTTATTTTTTCTATTAGACTATTATTTTATTGATTTGTAAAATTCTTATATACAAGGAAATTAGTCTTTTGTGAATGATATAAGTTGTAATTTTTTTCCTGCGTTTCATTTGTCTTGATTTTTATAGTAATTTTTGTATGCAGGAAATTTAAATTTTTGTACAGTTAAAGGTACCTTTTTAAAAATAGTTTCTGAGTTTTGCAACACACTCAGGCTTCCTTTTTCTGAGATTATTAATTACTTTATGTTTTCTTTTAGTACTTTTTAAGGTATCTTTATATTTAAACTTTTGATCTATTTGGAATTTACTTTGTGTAAGGCATCAGTTAGAAATAAATCTTGACTTTTTTCTATGTATCTGCCAAGTTGTCTGAAAACCCTTTGTTAAATAATCCATTTCCCATTTGAAATGCTATTTTTATCATACTACATTCATGTATGTATTAGATCTAATTCTGTATTTTGTCATCTCTGTTCTATTGACCTATTTTTCCAGTCATGCATAAATATCACACGTTCTTAATTACCGTGGTTTTATAAAATATTTTAATATCTGGACAGCTAGTTTCCCTTCCACCCTTATTATTAGCATTATCGTATTTATTTATTTTTTTTAATTGAAGTATAGTTGATTTACAATGTTGTGTTAGTTTCAGGTATGCAGCAAAGTGATTCGGTTATATATATATATTTTTCAGATTATTTTCCATTATAGGTTATTAAAAGATATTGAATATAATTCCTTGTGCTACACAATAAATTCTTGTTGCTTATCTACTTTATGTTTAGTAGTTTGTATCTGTTAATCCCATACTCCTAATTTATCCCTCCCCACTTCCTTTCCCCTTTGCCAACCATAGTTTGTTTGCTATGTCTGTGATCTGTTTGTTTTGTATATAGATTCATTTGCATTATTTTTTAGATTCCTCATATAAGTGATATCATATAATATTTGTCTTTCTCTTTCTGACTTACTTCACTTAGTTTGATAATCTCTAGATCCATCCATGTTGCTGCATATGGCATTATTTCATTCTTTTTTATGGTTGAGTAGTATTCCGTTGTGTGTGTGTGTGTGTATATATATATCTATATCTATCTATCTATCTATATCTATATATATATATATATATCTCACATCTTCTTTATCTAATCATCTGTCGGTGGACATTTAGGCTGTTTCCATGTCTTGGCTATTGTAAATAGTGCTGCAGTGAACGTTGGGGTGCATGTATCTTTTCGAATTATAGTTTTCTCCGGATATAGGTCCAGGAGTGAGATTACAGGATGATATGACAACTCTATTTTTAGTTTTCTGAGGAACCTCCATACTGTTTTCCATGATGGCTGCACCAATTTACATTCCCACCAACAGCGTAGGAGGGCTCCCTCTTCTCCATATCCTCTCCAGCATTTATTATTTGTAGACTTTTTAATTATGGCCATTCTGACTGTTGTGAGGTGATATGTCATTGTTGTTTTGATTTGCATTTCTCCAATAACTAGTGATGTTGAGCATCTTTTCATGCACCTGTTTGGCCATCTGTATGCCTTCTTTGGAGAAATGTCTATTCAGACCTTCTGCCCATTTTTGATTGGGTTGTTTGCATTTTTGATACTGAGTTGTATGAGCTGTTTGTATAGTTTGGGTATTAACCCTTTGTCGGTCGCATCATTGGCAAATGTTTTCTCCCATTCCATAGGTTGTCCTTTAGTTTTGTTAATGGTTTCCTTTGCTGCGCAAAAGATTTTAAGTTTGATTAGGTCCTATTTGTTTATTTTTGCTTTTATTTCTTTTGCCTTGGGAGACTGATCTAGGAAAACATTGCTATGATTTATGTCAGAGAATGCTTTGCCTATGTTCTCTTCTAGGAGTTTTATGGTGTCATGTCTTATATTTAGGTCTTTAAACAATTTTGAGTTTATTTTTGCATATAGTGTGAGACAGTGTTCTGATTTCATTGATTTAAAGATAGCTGTCCAGTTTTCTCAACATCACTTGTTGAAAAGCCTGTGCTTTCTTCATTCTGTATTCCTGCTTCCTTTGTCATAGATTAATTGACCATAGGTGTGTGGGTTTATTTCTGTGCTTGCTATTCTGTTTCATTGATCTATGTGTCTGTTTCTGTGCCAATACCACACTTTTTTTTTTTAAACTGTTTTGATTACTGTAGTTTTATAGTATAATTTGAAGTCTGGGAGGATTATGCCTCCAGCTTTCTTCTTTTTCCTCATATCCTGTTTATTCTTGTATATTAATTTTGCTTATGTATTTTAGAACTGCCTGGTTTGAGTTTTTAAAAATGGTATTTTTGAAAGGTCATATTAAGATTATTGATTAATTCAGAAAATTGGTATCTTTATGTTATAAAGGGTTGCAATCCAAGAACATGGTATGATTTTCCATGTTTTCCATCTTCTGTATCCCTCAGTAATATTGTAAAGTTATTATTTTATTCAGATCTCATATATTTCTTCAGTTCACTTTAGGTATTTTATCATTTTGGTAGTATTATGAATGACATTTTCTTCCATTAGCTTCTTAATTAGTTATTTGCCTCTGAAGACTATTGATTTCTGGATATTAATTTCATACTTGTACTTAATAATTCCTCTTAAAATTTATAAATGTTTTTCAGTTGATTTTATTGGCCTTTCAAGCAAATAATTGTATTATCAACAAATAATGATACTTTTATTTCCTCCGTCCAGTTTTGTGTCTCATGTGCTTGTTTAAATTTGTTGGCTGGTACTTTAGGAATAAAATTTAAAAATAGAAATGAAAAAGGATATTCATTTATTTTTAAACTTTTAATTTTTTTTGCATTAACGAGAGTTCATTTTGCTTTTTCCCTTCAAATCTTCCATTATACCTTTTTGGTGAATACTTCAGAAATTTAAAAAAATTGAATAGATTTTATTTTTTAGAGAAGTTTTAGGTTTACAGAAAAATTTAATGCACAGTTCAGAGCCATTATGATTTTTTAATCTTTTTCTGAAGTGTCTGTTTTCTTCATGATATTTCTAATTTTGCGTTCATTTCTATAATATTACTATTTGTTTTCTTCTCATTCTTCTCTGAGTTCTGACATGTCACAATTCCAGTATCTGTTATTGTCCTGTATCTTCCCTGAGATACATACCCTTATCTTCGTGAGGCCATTATGTCATAAATTTATTTAAATTTATAATTCTACCTTGGGCAATAATTTTCATTGATAATGTGGTAACATTTTGGGGGTAATGTATTTTGTTTAAATTTTCTCCCTGTTTCTTTTCTTCTCTAATCTTTCATATTAGATCTACTCTGGTTTCTTTTTAACCAATACTCTCTTTTGAATAAGATAAATTCTTTATGTATACTATTTGCAAAATGTCTGTGTGGAGATGAGGCCAGGACTGTATTCCCTCTAGTAGAAATTCTCCCATGATATGTAGTTATGTTTATAAGTGAGTTTTTTTTCACTTTTATTTCTCCCCAACTCACTGATATTGACGCTTTAGGCTCCTTGTAATGCAAGACTTTCTCCTCCAGTGTCCAACCGACTGACACCTTTCTGCAGATCTGGTTGGCTATGTGGATCCTTCTTCAGTGCCACCTTCTCTGCTTCTCAAAATTCTATGACAAACTGGATCTAGGAAGGCTCTCTCACCTCCCTGTGTCTCTGTTCTTGTTCCAAGCAAGACATTGTTGATCTTGCACATCAAGTGATCCTCTTACTTAGAGACTACTCTAAGACATTCTCTCTTGAATCACCCTGTACTCCAGTTGACCTTCACTGCATTTAATAGCACTTCATCAAATTGTGTAGTTCTGGTTTGTAGAAATCTTCTAGTTTCATTGCAGATGGAATTTGCATTCCTGTTTCTTTTTCTTATTATTTTGGAAGGAAGAAATTATCTTTTTAATGTGTTATTTTATTTTTTTGGAGTATAATTGCTTTACAATGGTATGTTAGTTTCAGCTTCACAACAAAATGAATCAGTTATATATATACATATGTTCCCATATCTCTTCCCACTTGGCGTCTCCCTCCCTCCCACCCTCCCTATCCCACCCCTCCAGGCAGTCACAAAGCACCGAGCTGATCTCCCTGTGCTATGCAGCTGCTTCCCACTAGCTACCTACCTTACGTTTGGTAGTGTATATATGTCCATGCCTCTCTCTCGCTTTGTCACAGTTTACCCTTCCCCCTCCCCATAGCCTCAAGTCCATTTTCTAGTAAGTCTGTGTCTTTATTCCTGTTTCACCCCTAGGTTTCTCATGACATTTTTTTTCTTAAATTCCATATATATGTGTTAGCATACGGTATTTGTCTCTCTCTTTCTGACTTACTTCACTCTGTATGACAGACTCTAGGTCTATCCACCTCATTACAAATAGCTCAATTTCGTTTCTTTTTATGGCTGAGTAATATTCCATTGTATATATGTGCCACATCTTCTTTATCCATTCATCCGATGATGGACATTTAGGTTGTTTTCATCTCTGGGCTATTGTAAATAGAGCTGCAATGAACATTTTGGTACATGACTCTTTTTGAATTATGGTTTTCTCAGGGTATATGCCCAGTAGTGGGATTGCTGGGTCATATAGTAGTTCTATTTGTAGTTTTTTAAGGAACCTCCATACTGTTCTCCACAGTGGCTGTATCAATTTACATTCCCACCAACAGTGTAAGAGGGTTCCTTTTCTCCACACCCTCTCCAGCATTTATTATTTCTAGATTTTTTGATGATGGCCATTCTGACTGGTGTGAGATGATATCTCATTGTAGTTTTGATTTGCATTTCTCTAATGATTAGTGATGTTGAGCATTCTTTCATGTGTTTGTTGGCAGTCTATATATCTTCTTTGGAGAAATGTCTATTTAGGTCTTCTGCCCATTTTTGGATTGGGTTGTTTGTTTTTTTGTTATTAAGCTGCATGAGCTGCTTATAAATTTTGGAGATTAATCCTTTGTCAGTTGCTTCATTTGCAAATATTTTCTCCCATTCTGAGGGTTGTCTTTTGGTCTTGTTTATGGTTTCCTTTGCTGTGCAAAAGCTTTTAAGTTTCATTAGGTCCCATTTGTTTATTTTTGTTTTTATTTCCATTTCTCTAGGAGGTGGGTCAAAAAGGACCTTGCTGTGATTTATGTCATAGAGTGTCCTGCCTATGTTTTCCTCTAAGAGTTTGATAGTTTCTGGCCTTACATTTAGGTCTTTAATCCATTTTGAGCTTATTTTTGTGTATGGTGTTAGGGAGTGATCTAATCTCATACTTTTATATGTAGCTGTCCAGTTTTCCCAGCATCACTTATTGAAGAGGCTGTCCTTTCTCCACTGTACATTCCTGCCTCCTTTATCAAAGATAAGTTGACCATATGTGCGTGGGTTTATCTCTGGGCTTTCTATCCTGTTCCGTTGATCTATATTTCTGTTTTTGTGCCAGTACCATACCGTCTTGATTACTGTAGTTTTGTAGTATAGTCTGAAGTCAGGAAGCCTGATTCCTCCAGATCCTTTTTTCGTTCTCAAGATTGCTTTGGCTATTCGGGGTCTTTTGTGTTTCCATACAAATTGTGAAATTTTTTGTTCTAGTTCTGTGAAAAATGCCAGTGGTAGTTTGATAGGGATTGCATTGAATCTGTAGATTGCTTTGGGTAGTAGAGTCATTTTCACAATGTTGATTCTTCCAATCCAAGAACATGGTATCTCTCTCCATCTATTTGTATCATCTTTAATTTCTTTCATCAGTGTCTTATAATTTTCTGCATACAGGTCTTTTGTCTCCTTAGGTAGGTTTATTCCTAGATATTTTATTCTTTTTGTTGCAGTGGTAAATGGGAGAGTTTTCTTGATTTCACTTTCAGATTTTTCATCCTTAGTGTATAGGAATGCCAGAGATTTCTGTGCATTAATTTTGTATCCTGCTACTTTACCAAATTCATTGATTAGCTCTAGTAGTTTTCTGGTAGCATCTTTAGGATTCTCTATGTATAGTATCATGTCATCTGCAAAGAGTGACAGCTTTACTTCTTCTTTTCCGATTTGGATTCCTTTTATTTCCTTTTCTTCTCTGATTGCTGTGGCTAAAACTTCCAAAACTATGTTGAATAAGAGTGGTGAGAGTGGGCAACCTTGTCTTGTTCCTGATCTTAGTGGAAATGCTTTCAGTTTTTCACCATTGAGGACGATGTTGGCTGTGGGTTTGTCATATATGGCCTTTATTATGTTGAGAAAAGTTCCCTCTATGCCTACTTTCTGCAGGGTTTTTATCATAAATGGGTGTTGAATTTTGTCAAAAGCTTTCTCTGAATCTATTCAGATGATCATATGATTTTTCTCCTTCAATTTGTTAATATGCTGTATCACGTTGATTGATTTGCGTATATTGAAGAATCCTTGCATTCCTGGAATAAACCCCACTTGATCATGGTGTGTGATCCGTTTAATGTGCTGTTGGATTCTGTTTGCTAGTATTTGGTTGAGGATTTTTGCATCTATGTTCATCAGTGATATGGGCCTGTAGTTTTCTTTCTTTGTGACATCCTTGTCTGGTTTTGGTATCAGGGTGATGGTGGCCTCATAGAATGAGTTGGGGAGTGTTCCTCCCTCTCCTATATTTTGGAAGAGTTTGAGAAGGATAGGTGATAGCTCTTCTCTAAATGTTTGATAGAATTCGCCTGTGAAGCCATCTGGTCCTGGGCTTTTCCTTGTTGGAAGATTTTTAATCACACTTTCAATTTCAGTGCTTGTGATGGTCTGTTCATATTTTCTATTTCTTCCTGATTCAGTCTTGGCAGGTTGGGCCTTTCTAAGAATGTGTCCATTTCTTCCAGTTGTCCATTTTATTGCCATAGAGTTGCTTGTAGTAATCTCTCATGATCTTTTGTATTTCTGCAGTGTCAGTTGTTACTTCTTTTTCATTTCTAATTCTATTGATTTCAGTCTTCTCCCTTTTTTTCTTTATGAGTCTGGCTAGTGGTTTATCAATTTTGTTTATCCTTTCAAAGAACCAGCTTTTAGTTTTATTGATCTTTGCTATCGTTTCCTTCATTCTTTTTCATTTATTTCTTATCTGATTTTTATGATTTCTTTCCTTCTGCTAACTTTGGGGTTTTTTTGTTCTTCTTTCTCTAATGCTTTAGGTGCAAGGTTAGGTTGTTTATTCGAGATATTTCCTGTTTCTTAAGGTAGGATTGTATTGCTATAAACTTCCCTCTTAGAACTGCTTTTGCTGCATCCCATAGATTTTGAGTCGTGTCTCCATTGTCATTTGTTTCTAGGTATTTTTTGATTTCGTCTTTGATTTCTTCAGTGATCACTGCGTTATTAAGTAGTGTATTGTTTAGCCTCCATGTGTTTGTATTTTTTACAGATCTTTTCCTGTAATTGATATCTAGTCTCATAGTGTTGTGGTCAGAAAAGATACTTGATACAATTTTCTTAAATTTACCGAGGCTTGATTTGTGACCCAAGATATGATCTATCCTGGAGAATGTTCCATGAGCACTTGAGAAAAATGTGTATTCTGTTGTTTTTGGATGGAATGTCCTATAAATATCAATTAAGTCCATCTTGTTTAATGTATCATTTAAAGCTTGTGTTTCCTTATTTATTTTCATTTTGGATGACCTGTCCATTGGTGAAAGTGGGGTGTTAAAGTCCCCTACTATGACTGTGTTACTGTCGATTTCCCCTTTTATGGCTGTTAGGATTTGCCTTATGTATTGAGGTGCTCCTATGTTGGGTGCATAAATATTTACAATTGTTATATCTTCTTCTTGGATCGATCCCTTGATCATTATGTAGTGTCCTTCTTTGTCTCTTGTAATAGTCTTTATTTTAAAGTCTATTTTGTCTGATATGAGAATTGCTACTCTAGCTTTCTTTTGGTTTCCATTTGCATGAAATACCTTTTTCCATCCCCTTACTTTTAGTCTGTATGTGTCTCTAGGTCTGAAGTGGGTCTCTTGTAGACAGCAAATATATGGGTCTTGTTTTTGTATCCATTCAGCCAATCTGTGTCTTTTGGTGGGAGCATTTAATCCATTTACATTTAAGGTAATTATCGATATGTATGTTCCCATTCCCATTTTCTTAATTGTTTTGGGTTCGTTATTGTAGGTCTTTTCCTTCTCTTGTGTTTCTTGCCTAGAGAAGTTCCTTTAGCAGTTGTTGTAGAGCTGGTTTGGTGGTGCTGAACTCTCTCAGCTTTTGCTTGACTGTAAAGGTTTTAATTTCTCCATCAAATCTGAATGAGATCCTTGCTGGGTAGAGTAATCTTGGTTGTAGGTTCTTCTCCTTCAACACTTTCAATATGCCACTCCCTTCTGGCTTGCAGAGTTTCTGCTGAAAGATAAGCTGTTAACCTTATGGGGATTCCCTTGTGTGTTATTTGTTGTTTTCCCTTGCTGCTTTTAATATGCTTTCTTTGTATTTAATTTTTGACAGTTTGATTAATATGTGTCTTGGCGTATTTCTCCTTGGATTTATCCTGTATGGGGCTCTCTGTGCTTCCTGGACTTGATTAACTATTTCCTTTCCCATATTAGGGAAGTTTTCAACTATAATCTCTTCAAATATTTTCTCAGTGCCTTTCTTTTTCTCTTCTTCTTCTGGAACCCCTATAATTCGAATGTTGGTGCGTTTAATGTTGTCCCAGAGGTCTCTGAGACTGTCCTCAGTTATTTTCATTCTTTTTTCTTTATTCTGCTCTGCAGTAGTTATTTCCACTATTTTATCTTCCAGGTCACTTATCCGTTCTTCTCCCTCAGTTATTCTGCTATTGATCCCATCTAGAGTATTTTTCATTTCATTTATTGTGTTGTTCATCATTGTTTGTTTCATCTTTAGTTCTTCTAGGTCCTTGTTAACTGTTTCTTGCATTTTGTCTATTCTATTTCCAAGATTTTGGATCATCTTTACTATCATTATTCTGAATTCTTTTTCAGGTAGACTGCCTATTTCCTCTTCATTTGTTAGGTCTGGTGGGTTTTTATCTTGCTCCTTCATCTGCTGTGTGTTTTTCTGTCTTTTCATTTTGCTTATCTTACTGTGTTTGGGGTCTCCTTTTTGCAGGCTGAAGGTTCGTAGTTCCTGTTGTTTTTAGTGTCTGTCCCCAGTGGCTAAGGTTGGTTCAGTGGGTTGTGTAGGCTTCCTGGTGGAGGGTACTAGTGCCTGTGTTCTGGTGGATGAGGCTGGATCTTGTCTTTCTGGTGGGCAGGTCCACGTCTGGTGGTGTGTTTTGGGGTCTCTTTGGACTTATTATGATTTTGGGCAGCGTCTCTGCTAATGGGTGTGGTTGTGTTCCTGTCTTGCTAGTTGTTTGGCATAGGATGTCCAGCACTGTAGCTTGCTGGTCGTTGAGTGAAGCTGGGTGCTGGCGTTGAGATGGAGATCTCTGGGAGATTTTCGCTGTTTGATATTATGTGCAGCTGGGAGGTCTCTTGTGGACCAGTGTCCTGAAGTTGGCTCTCCCACCTCAGAGGCACAGCACTAACTCCTGGCTGCAGCACCAAGAGCCTTTCATCCACAGGGCTCCTTAATTTGGGATGATTCGTTGTCTGTTCAGGTATTCCACAGATGCAGGGTACATTAAGTTGAATGTGGAGCTTTAATCTGCTGCTTCTGAGGCTGCTGGGAGAGATTTACTTTCTCTTCTTTGTTCTCACAGCTCCCAGGGATCAGCTTTGGATTTGGCCCTGCCTGTGCGTGTAGGTAGCCGGAGGGCGTCTGTTCTTTGCTCAGACAGGACGGGGTTAAAGGAGCCGCTGATTCGGAGGCTCTGGCTCACTCAGGCCGGGGGGGGGGGGGGGTAGGGAGGGTCACGGAGTGCGGGGAGGGCGTTGCAGCAGCCTGAGGCGTGCTGTGCGTTCTCCCGGGGGAGTTGTCCCTGGATCCCGGGACCCTGGCAGTGGCGGGCTGCACAGTCTCCCCGGAAGGGGGGTGTGGATAGTGACCTGTGTTCGCACACAGGCTTCTTGGTGGCGGCAGCAGCGGCCTTAGCGTCTCATGTCTGTCTCTGGGGTCCGCACTTTTAGCCGCGGCTCGCGCCCGTCTCTGGAGTTCCTTTAGGCAGCGCTCTTAATCCCCTCTCCTTGCGCACCAGGAAATAAAGAGGGAAGAAAAAGTCTCTTGCCTCTTCGGCACGTCCAGACGTTTCCCCGGACTCCCTCCCGGTCTCCCGGCGCTCCGACTGAAGCCGGAGCCTCAGGTCGCAGCCCCGCCCGCCCTGGCGGGTGAGCAGACAAGCCTCTCGGCTGGTGAGTGCCGGTCGGCCCTGATCCTCTGCGCTGGAATCTCGCCGCTTTGCCCTCCACACCCCTGTTTCTGTGCACTCCTCCGCGGCACCGAAGCTCCCCTACTCCGCCACCCGCAGTCTCCGCCCGCAAAGGGGCTTCCTAGTGTGTGGATACTTTTCCTCCTTAACAGCTCCCTCCCGCTGGTGCAGGTCCCGTCCCTATCCTTTTGTCTCTGTTTATTTTTTTTCTTTTGCCCTAACCAGGTACGTGGGGAGTTTCTTGCCTTTTGGGAGGTCTGAGGTCTTCTGCCAGCGTTAAGTAGATGCTCTGTAGGAGTTGTTCCACGTGTAGATGTATTTCTGGTGTATCTGTGGGGAGGAAGGTGATCTCTGCATCTTACTCTTCCGCCATCTTCCTTAATGTGTTATTTTAAAATAAAAAATCTGGACTGCTTTTGAAATTCAATTTTTAATATCTATGAAGTCCAATTTCACTTGTTATTTAGTTTTTAATCTTGGCTGGAATAAACTTTTCAGGACCAGTATCTGTATCCCTAAATAAATATAAAGAAATGCTTTAGGTGAGAAGTTGTGGGACAATTTTGAGGAGGAGTGCTGGGGATGGGAGAAAGAAATGTGATATAAAGAGAATAAAATAGGAGGTTTATACTATGTTATTTTCATGCTAGGATTAAGCTAGAACTTTGATGTGTTTGTTGATTTGTTTGATGACAGTGGTTTTATAATTTTGTAATGTTATATAATAGTAAATATTAGCTTTGTATAAACAGGAATAAAAACTAATGGTTCTTATTTTCAGTTCAACAAAAATTAGGAATAGTGAATATAAATGTTGCTATTTAATAATAATTTTAAATACAATTGCCAGTGTCCTATAAGTTCAGTTCTTCTGGCTGACAACACATATTATCAGGAAATATTCTGACGAAGTTATCAGAATGATTTTGTTATTTTGTTATTTCCTTCATTGTTCTCTCTAAATTAGTTAGTAAATTCAGATGTTTATTTCAAGAGCAAAATAAAATCAAGTAAGAGGCTTTTGTTGAGGCTTATCAACATTTTCATTCAAAGTTGAATCTGAACTATTCTTTGCTTAGTTCTATACTGAAGTCCTAGGTAAATTTAATAATGCAGAGATAAGTTTTGCTTTAATTTCTGCTCATTTGGTATAGCTGTTTACTTTTATTAAATATGTAAAATCAGCTTCTGGTGATTAAGACTTTTAAAAATTAAAATGAAATGTGTTCGATAAAAGTACTTATCAGGAATTAGTTGGTAAATACAAGCATAGAATTCTACACATATTAATTGATGAAGATAAATTATATTTATTCCAAGGAATTTCCCAACCCTCCAATTACTTGTTGACCACCTGATTTTAAACAGTGTGTGCTGAGCTCAGTAGAAAAGAAGTAAAACTATACTATGACTGGAAGTTGTAGTTAGAATTTGTTAATAATTTCATCTGGATGAGAAGTAAATTATAAAATATATGGCACGTTCCCTTCCAAAGTATTAATAAATTGTTTTACAATAGCAGCAATCCATTATATACAAAGAACCAAAAGAAACAGTATACAAGTTGGAAAGAACATGGGCTTTGAATTCACTTGTGTCTGTGTTCAAAACCCCAAATCCTGTTTCACTTCTTATAGGGAATGTGACCTTGGACAAGTTACTTGAGAGCCTCTTTATCTTTGAATTAGTGATAATAGAACCATTTAACAGCATTCTGATGAGGAGCGCAAACGTTAAACTATCTCAGTTTGAGAACAAGTTTTGGGCAAGGGAGAGAGCCACACAACAATCATGACATGTCCAACTTCACATTATCATGGGTCACAGCATTACAGGGTTTTATACTTATTTTCTTTTGTTTCAAAAATTAGGCAAAAAGAGGTGATATCTGAAAATCTCAGCAGTAAGAATCGAAACAATAAATTAAAATTAAGAGAAGGGGTGAAGAGGCTCAAATTCTGCCTCTCCCACTTACCACTTGGGCAAATTACTTAACCAGACCTTGCTCTAGTGCCTTCATCTATAAAATGGAAAGAACAGTAGTAGCTATCTTCTTGCAGCTTATTACATATAGTAGCAAACATTTATACTGTACTAATTTTTTTGTTCTTGGCAAAAATAGGAAAAATCATTGATTGTACTATGAGTTCAGAGGACTTCAGTCTTAAAAAGAGGAATTCAATTACAGAATCTCAAGTAGTAATTGTATGAATGAATGGTCTTTGATGTTTGAGGTTTGTGCCACCAGAAAGTAGTCTTTTAGGTTAGAGCAATTTTGGAGTCTTGGCGCCAGGGAAACTATTCAAGCAGTAGATTTCTGCTTAACTAACAGTCTGATACTACCAGGAGACGATTACTACAAATGTATAAGTGAAAGCTTACGTAAGTTAAAAAATGTAACTGTTAAAAAAAAAGACTTCCTGAGAATGCAGAGTTAGAGAATGTTAATAGCCATCATAAAAGTTAATAGTCCAAGAAACAAAAGAAAGAGCAATTCAGGAAAAGCTAATAGCTCTTCTCACCCATATTCCATCTGAACATCTTGTGTTTGAATTGCACTTACTAAGAGACCACTTACTAAGAAAATTAATAATAAACATTTTGAATAAAGTACACTGGAATTCTACTGTTACAGCAACAGGAGAAATATAGGAACTGTTTCACTTGATAAGTATCTTTTTCATCTAAAATAATACATACGTGTACCAAGTGTGACACTGTAATATTTCACTAGAATTCAGACCTAAAGGCCAGATAATGCCCTTTACTTTCTGCTGGTAATGTGGTCTTCATGGTCACTCTGTTCTCATGGAACAGAGATAACTCCATCTGAATCCTCCATTTAGATCTAAAGAATATGCCTTGTGGATTAGATGAGAAGTACAATCTTAGAAACAGAAAAGCTTGCCTTTTCATTTTGACCTGTATATCAGGACATGAGTACCTTGTCATATTTATGTATAGTAAATATCTTCTTTCAGTATATGGTTTGTCTTTTCATTCTCTTAATGGTATTTTTGATGAACAAAATTTCTCTATTAAAAAAAGTTCTCAGCTTTAATAATGTTCAATATAGCATTCTTTTATTTATGATTAATGATGTTTCGTGTGCTGTTTAAGAAATCATTGCCTCCTCAAGGCAAAGGAAAAGAGAATGCTAATATGAATTCACCTGAAGCATAATTTTATCTGATATATGACATATAAATGAAAGGCATTGCCATTTAATCAATCTTATTGACACTACAACACTCCAAATTTATTAGAAAGAAATTACTGGTGCGATAGTAAGCCATAATTCTGTGACTTTACTGGGAGCAATAAGTATATTCTTATTAAACATCTAATATAAATTACTCTAAAATTTCTTGTAAAACCTTCCATTTTTTTTTAATTTATTTTATTTTTTTTGCGGTACGTGGGCCTCTCACTGTTGTGGCCTCTCCCATTGCGGAGCAAGGCTCTGGACGCGCAGGCTCAGCGGCCATGGCTCACGGGCCCAGCTGCTCCACGGCATGTGGGATCTTCCCGGACCGGGGCACGAACCCGTGTCCCCTGCATCGGCAGGCGGACTCTCAACCACCACGCCACCGGGGAAGCCCTAGAAAGTTTCTATATAAAGCAGCTGAAAATCTACCTCTCTGAGACTTCTACTTATTGGTACAGGTACCCTTCTCTGATACTTCATGTGGTGTCTAGTTTTCCCTCTGTACACCAGTTCTCCAGGTACTTTGAGATAACCCTTGTCTTCTCATGAAGACTTCGCTTTTAAAGGGCATTATATACTTAAGGAGGAGAGAGCACTTGATTTTGAGGTGAAGGAGGAAGAGAGCCAACAGGCACTGAAACTGTGGACCTGAAGCATAGAAGGGATTTCTGGAATCTAGGTAGAACTTTGGGACTCATCTGACATGGGAATGTGTGAGCCCTAAGCATGAATGTTTGGAGAATGCTTTCTTGGGGGTTTTCCACTTTTAAGGAAGGGTCAAAGAGGTACAAGGGAAATTAGGAATGTGGAATTATGGAACTCATGTAGGAGAGTTTATAGAGTAATATCAGTGGCTACAGAATCAGTTGAATTAAGGTCTGACAAAAGGTCTTCGTATTTGTTGATTTTTAATTCATTGGTGTAGGTAAACAATTTTAGTACAGAGAAGGGATCAAAAAATCATGTATTGGGGGGATTGATGATAAGCTAGTGTAGTCAGTTTGGATAAAACCAACTTTTCTTTTTAATGGCAATCGAAAAACATTGAAGCCTGGAGTATCTAAAATTGATGATGTGAGGGCTGTTAGCTCACTGGTGAGAGAGAAAAACATTGGGATCTGTTGTTGTCTTGGAAAAAAGTAATACTTAAGTTTTAGAAAAAAATTGCAATGATGAGAAGCGTTTTTATATTCAGTTGAGGGTGCTGTCTACTTTGTGGAAGGTTGCCAGTTTACATCTTGCCAGTTATATGAGTAGTTTACATATAGAAACCTGAGCTAACTTCTGCAGTACTTCTGAGCATTTAGGCAACGCCTTACTGTCCTTAGAGATCAGTTTGGCTGGAAGTTCCCTTAAGCATCCACTGGACCTTTTGAAAACATGGGTAAATAAGAGACAAGGTACCCCAGAAAAGGAAGAGATAATTGAAAGGAAGAGGTTCATGAAAATATGGGAGGATATTTAGGACCCAGGAAGAGCAGAACTTAGTCTTGGAAAGAAAAGAAACTTTAAATCATAAAAAAATTGAAAGCAAGAAGAAAATGGTATAAAGAAGGAACTACAGAGGTGCTAATTATCACTATAGTGGCAATCACATTACAGTATATAAATGTATCAAATTAACATGTTGTACACCTTAAATTTTCACAATGTTACATGCCAAATATATTTCAATTAAAAAAAAAGAAAAAGAACTACGGAGATATATAAAGGCAGAAAAAAAGGAGAAAAATGTAATTAACAATTAATAATATCAATCTCCTTGTAGAGTAAGGAAGCTTGATAGTTGACAGCAAAAAAAGTCTCAGTTATCTTTAGTTTTGAGTAAATAAAAATACACAATTTGTGGCAGTCATTTTAGGGATCATAATAGTCATTACGTTATGATATGAATAAAAGGAATTAGGTGAAATTTATATTACTGATTGAAAGTGTACTAATACCATGAATTTGTGTAGAAAATACCAATGCACAAACAAGTATGAAGTAATAATAATATTATTCTATTTAAAACTGGGCCCTAGGAATAAAAGCATTCTGTTTTCTGCCTGCTAACCTGAGTTAGGATTTTCTCTGACACACAACCAATCCAAGACCAATTGTTGGTTGATGTATTCCAGAGAAGCCCAATTTTCCTCTCATCAGGAGATATTATTGTTCTGTAAATATGGTGAAATTTCTGGAAGTATTCCTCTTCTTGCCAGCCAATTCACTTAAATTTGGAGACTTTCTAAAACACCATCAATCCAGACTAAGAATCAGTCCTTCTAAGAGGCTTCAGTCTTCCTTATCAAATATGGTGGTAATTCTTAAAAAATATGATCTCATTTCTTTCTAACACATCCCACATCTAGAACTGTTTGTAAAGTCATTTGTTTTCCTAAGCTTCTAAACATTATATCTTTTCAAATTTACATTGCCTCTTTCAGGAATCACTTAGGATAATTTTCACTCTTATGCAGCCTAGTTAGAGGATACCTTTCAGTAATTTAAAGACTTTCCAAATATTAGGAAGACTCTGGCTTATTTTGTGTAGGCCTCTGTGATAGCTTGGAGTTGGTTTACAAGTGAAACAATCTTCTATCTTCAGTGAACTTTGGAAATCAGTATAATGTTTGCTAGTATTTTTCTCAAATGTGAAAGGATATGGCTTCCCTTCTCCTCAGATCTTAGTGCTAAGTGCTTGTTTTCTCTAATCCTAATTTGCCTTTCTGGGTTCTGGTTCTGCCCCATGCCTGTCCCAGAAGAGAGTCCCATCACTACAGAGGAATGAGAAGTTTTGTCGCTATCCTATGCTACTTACCAGATAGCACTATCCTAGGTAAATATACATGTGGGATTCTAAGTACTTATTTCGTTTGTAGCTGTTTGCCAAGAATCCAATCAAGTGTACAACAGACATTTATGGAGTACCTGCTGTAACTTAAGATGAGATGCTAGACAGGAGGGAGAGGATGCCAAACCAGTCATTGCTTTCTTGGAATTAATAGACAGTAAGCTGGAGAATTTCAAATGGTTAGGTTGCTATGAAGAAAATAAACAGGGTGATGGGATAGAGAGTGCATGGGAGAGGGTATGTTAGATTTGGAAATCAGAGAAGACCATTCTATGAAATTGCTGAAAGCTGAAAGATCAGGGGCTGGTCCTGTGAATATCTGAGAGAAGCACCTTCTGAGCAGAGTGAAAGCAAGTGCCCTAATGTGGGATCAGGTTGATGTGTTCCAAGAACACTAAGAGGCTAGTGTGTATGGAGGACCATGGACAAAGGGGAAAGATACGAGAAGGCTAGATAGGTGAGCAGAACTAGTTCACACAGAATATGAGAAATTGGGATTTTATTGCAGGTGCAATTGAATACCGCTATAGGACTTTGAGGAAGAAAATTTTATGGTTTAATTTTGATTACAAGATGATCATTCTGGATATTATGGGGAGAATGAGCAAAATAGCTGATCCAGGATGACCAGTTAAGAGGCTCTGCCCATAGTCTTCATGAAAAATTAGGGAGGCTTATACTAGGATGGTGGTGGCAGGGATAACAGAAAATGGTAGATGCAGGATTTATTTGGGAGTTAGACTTGACTGATTTGTTAATTGATTGGATTCAGAGAATAAGGAAAAAGAGACAACTTGAGGTTGATTCCTGAGGTTTTGGCTAAAGAAACTGAGAGGATGATGGTGGTATTTATGGATTACAACTAAAATATATATTCCTAGAGACAAGAATTCCGGGTGACTTTCTGATTATCCAAAGTTCTGATTGTGGTGACTCTGAAGTATTCTGGGCTTCATCTCAGGACTTAGAGAGAGGCTGATCCTCCAACCTCCCCATCATTTGGACAGCTCCTAATTCCCTGTATTACATCCCTTTATCTTTTACGTGCTAAAGTGATTTCTACTTTTTGCAACTGAGCTCTGACAGTTGTGAGCCTGGAGAAAATCAAAAAGCATATAGTTTCATTGAAGACAAGAGAAAAATATGTTTTGTGATAGAACTGTCAATTCTGTTGAATTGTGAAATGTGGCTTAGAAATGAAGCAAAATGAATCAAAAGGAGTGATCTTTGGATGTAATATGGAGTAATTGGTGCTAACGGTAACCGCAATTCAGTAGAATGTTAAAGGGAAGCCCAAGTAGATGAGGTTGAAGAGCAAATAGGAAATGAGGCAGTAACAGAGAAACTATATAAATGCTTTAAGTAGTTTTGTTTTGACAGGGAACAGAGAAACGTTATGGTAGATACAGGGAGACAAGGGGTCAAGGAAGGATGCATTTGGAGTGGAGATACTTTATGTATCCGTTACCTTGCTTTTGGTTGTAAATGGCAGAAATTCCAATTCAAATTGGCTTAAGCGATAAGAATAAAAATTGGAATGATTCACGTAACTGAAAAAGTCCAGAATTAAGGATTCCAAGTGTATTTTTCTGCAGCTCTCTGTTCTACAGTTGTCTATATTTTTCTTTATACTCAGATTCAGCTTTTATTATAATAGCAAAATAATATCAGTAGTTCTGGCTTTCATATCTTTACAGCATACGGATCAGAGTGAGAGGAAACACAAGTCCTGACATTCACTCTGATTGGACTAACATAAATCAGTCACAACGTCCAGAGAAATGTCATGAATTAAATGGCTAGAGTCTGGGTTCCTGCCACTCGCCAAATCAATAGCTGTGTATACGGGAATAACATTCCCTGAATTGCTTCCACCTTGAAGCTGAAGGTGAGAGTCAATCTCATCCAACATTTGGCTGATGGACAATGGGGGGGGTGGAAGGAATGGTCAAGTTCATAAGCTAATACACTGTCTGTGTGCTATGGGAAAGAAATTTGGAAATTTGGAAATCAGTATAATGTTTGGTTTGGGAGGCAAGGGCTGAGAACCACTAGCCGATTCCTATTTCTGTTTTGAAGGCTTGCTGTTCTCCTGGACACTCATTAACAAACTTGAAGTGATTATTTATTACCTCTCCCGATTTTCTATTTTCCCCACTCCCAATTTCTAGAGATGATGTTTCTTAAGAATTAAAAAAAGTTCATTCTTTCCTTCCCATCCCACCATCACTCCTATGGTGTAAACCGTCATCTTTGCACAGGAGGGTTATGGCGGCAGCCGTGGTAGAAATCTTATCTCTAGATGCTTCCTTCCCTGATCCATTCACACTGCTGCCAGAATAATTGTCCCTAAATACAGCTTTTGTCATGTTGTTTCCTTGTTCAGCGCATCTGCCTGAGTTTCATAGGTCTTTAGGTGAGGTTTTCCTTGTATTTTGTTCCCTTTGCTTTCCAATATAGAAATTTCTAGTCCCGTCAGTCTAGTCTTTTCCTTTGCCCGGGAACTTAATGTCGTATTCTTTTCCACTTTTCTGTGTGTACTCATAGCCCCCATGCCAGAAATTGCAAACCTGACCCTTTCTCTACATCAAATCAGACCCAGCCTTTAGGACTCTGCTGTGGAAATTTCTGGGATGATGGAAATGTCCCATATCTGCATAACCACATGCAGCTATTAAGCACTTGAGTGAAGGACTTATATTTAAATTATATTTTTACTTATATTTAATTTTACTTATATGTAAATTTAAATGTAAATAGCCAAGTGTGTGGACACAGAGCTTCAGGACCTACGCTTTATCCCATTACTGCCTTGATGCCACTTAACCAGTTCAACCCTGATAGACATTCCCCCTTGTGGGAAGTCCTGTAGCTTTTGATGATGTTTACAGCACAGCTGTACATTTAGTTCTATATTTTCCTGCTTTCAAGTTTTCACACTTGCCTTGTTTCTCCCTTTGTCTTATTTTTCTCTTTTACCTACAACACTGAGCTCATAGCCTAACCTTCAATACATACTTGACTCAAGTTTTGAATTATTTATGTGTGAGGGGATGCTTCTTTCCTACTAAAACAAGATAGAAAACCAAAGATAAAAATGGATGGACACTCTGCCAGGATGTCCTTCTGGCAGGAAGGGAATTCAAAAAGGCTTCTTCTCCTTGTCCTTCTTGAGTTCCTTCCTCTCCCTTGGATGGCTCCCTCTTTCCTTCCTGCCCAGAGGAATGAAAACATCATTATCGTTGTGTACTTTGCAGAACTGTTTTATGATATATGGTACACTAGCAGTTTATTACTCTTAAGAGAGTAGTATTTTAACTGCTGCTCTGTGGCTTGTTTACAACGTATGGTTAGTTTTACTAAGGAATTACTCAGATGTATATACCATTTTCCTGGAAGTTGTGGAACCATCCAATTTCCACAGTTTACTAGTCTAACTTGTCCTCTAGCGATGAAACCTAAAAGTCTTTTAATTTGAGGACAGTCGACTTTTTAAGTAGGAAGTAAAGGGCCATGTTGCTGGTCTGGAGGGAAGTTAAATGGATTACTCAGTAATTCTGTGCCACCCCTCTCCTGAAGGGTTATTCAAATCCACTCACATAATACATGGATTTTTCTGTAGTGATTAGCCCACAAGCATTTAGTTGACAGACATGTAGCCTTCTCCTTTTCCCTCCAATGGGAAGTGGGCCTTCACTTATGCAAATTATGGCGCTCACGCTGGGGACCCACAGGAGAGGGCCTGACACAACCGCATCAACAGAGATATAAATCCCTCCACTTGCCGGCCTTCCTATTCATGAAGCTGCTTCAGCGTTCAGTTATGTTCATTTGCATGTTAACACCAGCAAAAATTATGCAAAACATGAATGCCCAGCTTTTCAATGGGGAGGAGTAAAAGCCCAGGACAGACTGTTGAGTTTGGTTTTGCTTTCTAGACAATGAAAGCCTAGGAACAAAATCAACTTGCCAATCCATTTTTCTTAAGAATAAAAAGTCAATTCTGTTTGCTCCTGCCAGATCGGGCAACCTGATTATCGTCCACCATTTTCTAAAACTTGGATTTAAACTTTTAAACTTCGATGTAAGGCATATGACTTCAAATACTCACAGCGACTAGCCCATGTTAATCTTGCCCTTAAGAATAAATTTTTTTTTAAGGACAGTAACGTTATTTATTTATTTTAATTTATTTAATTTTTGGCTGCACCACGCGGCTTGTGGGATCCTACTTCCACAACCAGGGATCGAACCCATGCACCCTGCAGCCTGCAGGGGAAGCGGGAGTCCCAACCACTGGCCCACCAGGGAACTCCCAAGAATAAGATTTTTATCTTTCTCATTTGCCTCTTCATTGGTACTTCCTTATTTCTCTTTCTCTCTCTCTCTCTCTCTCTCTCTCTCACACACACACACACACTCTCTCTCTCTCTCTCTTTCTCTCTCTCTCTCTCTCTCAAGTAAATAATGTAATGCACTATATGCCATACGGTAGCATACTGCATAATGGCAACTAAGGAGGTTAAATTCTGTTATTTCTAGTGCCTAACACTACTTCATTGTATTTGGATACCTCTGTATTACTAAAATTCTTTCACTTCTATTGCATCATATAAATATAGGTGCAATGAAACAATGAGTGAACATAAAAAGCAATGATTTACTCACTTAAATGCAAAAGCTCTTTTTTTTTTTGTCTTTTGGGGAATAAAAAAAGGTGCTTCAAGAATAGTATAACCAAAAAGATGTTTAGTTAAATCCTGAAAAGAAAAAAGATGGAGAAGAAAACAGAATAACAAAGAAAAAATGCTAAAAAGACAGTAGCTGAAGAGAAATCTGACATTTAAACCGAGGCGACTAGTGGTGCCCATGGCAACTCCTCTGACAACTTGGTAAAAAAAAAAAAAAAGACAAAAATTCTATTCTCTTCTTTGCTTTCAAGGATAATCCTTGCTTTTTATTTTTTCTCCCTGGGAACCATGACAATTTTTTTTTTCTTTTTTGGGACCATGCAGGAATTTCTTTTATAATAGACCTAATAAATAATGGAGCGTTAATGTCCTTTAGACAACTAGATGGGAAATTTGATCTTCCCAGAACACATTTCCACGCTTATATGTGATCTGGGTGCTGAGAAGTGTAAGTAGTGCTGGTTGTTTTATATTTAGGATTTATGCTATTTTACAGTTCCCAAGTTGAATACAGTATTAAATACAATTCATGTAAGATGAGGAACTTGTTTTAATTGTTCTGTCGAACCCAGCACGTGATAATCATTCTCTCTAAATTTGAATCAAGTTTCTATCTATTCTGTCATTTGGGTATCTCTGGAAATATTATCACCCATGACTAGATAAAAATAGTAAGTGTACATTAAAGCTGTGATGTTCACCCTCTCTTTCAAATATAATTTCCAAATTAAGAGTCATTTTTCAAAAGTTCTATCACAGCATCAGGATGTAATTTTAATTTCAGAGCTCATACCTTGTGAGCCTAAACACTGTGGTGTGAGAGCCACTGTTTGCAGGAAGATAGCATTGTTACTACCCAATGGACCTTGATGCTATTTTATACATAATTTGCTCAAGATTGTTTTTCACTTTTTTTCTTAAAGTGGGAAATGAAAGGAATGGTTACATTTCAATTGTCTTGTTTGCAAACCTTAAATCTGAATTTCAGGAATGCTAGTTTGTACTTAAATATTTTTATCATTTTTGCTTTTAATATAAAAATGTTTATAACTCAACAAATTAGCATGGACTAAGAAAGCAGACTGACCCTTTTATGTTTTACAGAAAAATTTCTAGGAAGGTTTAATGTCTGTAAAGTGTTACTTGCTGGTTGTAATCTCCCAGAATTTTGAGATTATTTCCTGAAAATATAAGTAATCTTTTAACAGTAAGAAAGTTTATCGAACACTTACTCGTAATGTGGTAATGTGCCAGGGTCATTTACATAAATTATTTCTTATCTTCTTGACATTTCTATAATGTAATATTTTATGCCCATCTTACAGGTGAAGAAAGATAATAGGAACTTGTCCCATGTCACATAATTCATAAGCTGCCGAGTCGGCGTTCAAACCTAAGCCTATTTAAATCCAAATTCTAGTGCTGATATTTACCATTTCATACAACATCACAGAATCAGCAGCATCAATCCCATCTCTCTGTGACAGGTAAATTAAAGCAGGCTACAAATGGATTAAAAAGGAGTTTGCTTTAAAATTTTCTTCTACTTTTTTTGCGGGGGGATATAGGCTTACTGTACTCTTATTTCTGTCAAAGAGTGAAAGGGAAGGAATAGAAAGAAGTGGGGAGGGGAATCTAGATCTCTGAGTTCGTGCCTAGAAAGGCCTGCCCAAGCATGGAGAGTGAAGATGGCCGTTTTCTCCATGAAAATGGCAGTGACTGATTTGCCTCGTCATCTCTGATATCACCTGTACCTGACATTCTGTGGCAGAGAGTTGAAAATTAGTCAAAACCATGAAAATGAGAGAAAGAGTGTCATGATGGTTTGAGCCCTACGAACAGAACTGCTCTTAATGATTGTAATATATATATATAATACATATGTAACATTTATATATATGTATATAAATGTTGTGTTTTGAAATGGCCATGGAAGTGTGCTGCTCAGATCCTGCTTGACTGACAGCCTTGGCTGCCGCCCCTCTGTATTCACCGCTTTGTTCCTGCTGAAGCCACATTTCCTCTGGGTGCTCTCAATCGATAAGTGGGCACTGAGGGGGCACTAGTGCAGGTCTATTCCTCTAAGACATGGGACTCCTCTAAGTCATGGCTTTAGCTCCCCATCGACCTGGTTGACACGTTCTTAGAACTGCTTTGAGGCTCTTCCTAACCAATCCTCCTTTCTTTCCCCTCTCCTCTCGCTGGTATGAGACCTACAATTGGGGTCTAAAGACTTTCCCTGTCTACTCTACCTCCTCTTGTTTATCCATGATAGGTGTGTCCTCTTATAAATCTCTTCAACATCTGATTCCATCTTGGCATCTGCTTCTCCCAGGGACTTGAGCTGATATGTGCTTAAAGTAGTTGACCTGGGAGGCCAACCACTTATACTGAAGATGTGTTCATATCTCAAAACAGTACTCTCTCTAGGTGTTGTCAGTGTTAGCCTAATGACCTAAAGACCCATAGATATTTTATAACTAAAGATGTATCAATGAATTTGAATCCAGTCTTCATCAGTATATCTGTCTTCCAATAATTGTCTACTTCTATAAAATTGAATTTTGTATAAAAGGATTAAGATTTCTTAAAGGAATATACAACAGTACTCCTGAAATTCTCTATAGATGATTTATATAGTCAAAGATGGCCATGATGGGCACAATAAAAGTTCTGTAATTACCTCTAGAATTATTTGAACAATCTACTGAGATTTTCCCCATTTGAACTTCAGAGTCAATATCCCTTTTTGCCCAAGCCTTACCTAAGTGCCTTCCCTATTGGGAACCATATTTCCAGCTAATCCAGTTTATACTCTTAACACTAGCCTGTTAGTCCCCAGTGTAATTTTTCTGCCAAGTTCCTTTTAAATGGTATCCTTAAATCTAATGATCCTTTTCTACACTCAGCAGTTCTAGACTGCCACTACCTTTACAGCTAGCTAATTTTTCAACCAGTGTCTCTTTCTCCTGAAGGTCCAGGATAGGAAGACATACATTTTCCCATCATGAGGAATTGGTGGGCTAAGTTGTACATCATCCCCGAGAAGTTAGCATGTACAATTCTACAGCTGTAAGCTTATAAGAGTTACACTAATGCCTGATGGGTACTATAGAGTGGTGTCTCTAAAGTTATACAATCTGGTAATTCTTACTCCACCATTTACTGGTTTTGTGACTTCAGGCAAGTTAAGGAATCCTTTAAGTCTTAGGTTCTATTTGGAAATATCTATTCTTAATAAATCTACTCAGAGAGTTGTGATAATGGTTGCATGATGATCTACATAGAGTATTTAAATAATTCTTATGCAGAGAAAGTCCTTAATAAATGTTAGTTATTATTATTATATGTTATAGCTCAAAGTTTCTGAAGATAAAAATTTGGTTTTCTCTGATCCAAATTTTTTTAAATTGAAGTATAATTGATTTACAATGTTGTGTTAGTTTCTGCTGTACAGCAAAGTGGTTCAGTTATACATATATATACACATTCTTTTTTATATTCTTTTCCATTATGGTTTATTACAGGATATTGAACATAGTTCCCTATGCTATACAGTAGGGCCTTGTTATTTATCCATTATCTCTGATCCAGATTTCCTTCTTCAAATACCCTTAAATTATAACATATCTGCTATAAATCAGGAAATTAAATAAACTAACCTGAAAATGTGAGTTTACTATGTTATTTATTCAAGTTCTAGATTTGCACTGAAGTTTTTGTTTTTTACTCTTGCTTATAAGTATATAAACCTGTAATGTGTATATCTTTAATTTCTGCAGATTTCAACTATTTTAGTAAAAGAAGATGAATGAGTGCATTATAATATGGCAAACTGTCAGTCTAGAGGTGGTTCTACCTAAAAGCCAGGCTGAAGATGAGATGGTACCTGGAATTCTCTAGCTCTCAAATCAGGACATGTGAAATTTCTTTTAGTGATTATTCTCATAGCAGAATTTGAAAATACTTAGTACTTCTCCTTTAAAATGAATGTATTGAGAAATATAAGATTTGCCTCTCACTTGAATATTTTATGGCTTTTAAAATGTACCTTTTCCCCATTGTATTCAAATTTGGAGAGTTAAATGATGACTGTAGTTGATAATACTGTACTGTATAATCGAAATTTGCTAAGAGAGTAGAACTTAAGTGTTCTCACCAAAAAAAGGAAAAATGTGAGGTAATGGATATGTCAGTTAACTCAGTGATGGGAATCCTTTCACAGTGTATACGTATATCGTCACGTTGTACACTTTAAATATATTGCAATTTTATTTGTCAATTATACCTCAGTAGTGCTGAAAAAGAATTTGGAGAGTTAAGCTCCTAAGTTTTCTCAAAGCAAATTCATTTTCAGATATCTAAAAGAAACAAAAACCAGTCTAACTGTGCAAAGCTCCTGTGCACAGTTTTTATGCCATTTGAGCATATCCTGAGCTGAATGGACTTCCACTGATTCGTTTATTGCACTTTGGGGCTAACGATGTCTTTTTGTGACACCAGCCACACAAAGATATCCAAGTGCCTTCTTTTCCATCCGGACTATTGGATAGCAAAGTTGCCCACAAGAAGTAGGTCAATGGAGTTGGGGTGAAGAGAGACTGAACTTTCAAGGGCAGTTTAGAGCTTAGGTTCTTCTTTCCTGTTTTACTTTGAAGACACTGCTTCCTTCACATAGTTCTCTCTCAATTTCTCCCCCATTTTGTTTTTTTCTTCTTTCCATTTTCATTGTTACCTAATATTTGAGGTGGAAAATAAATTTGCAAGCAGAATCAGAATATTTCTGTGCTGTAGTCAGTCCAAAATTTTTTCTGAGATTTTATTTTTACTTTTGTATGAACTGGAATTACCTTCAGGGTTCCAATGAGGAAGCTAAAAGGAAGGGAATTGAACAGAAAATGTAGGCAGATTAATATTAACATTTTAGTTTTTGCTTTTATTTCTTGTTTATTATGGAAGTATTCAAACTTCAAACATACAGAAAGTAGACAGAATATTATAATGAATTCTTCTGTTGTCATCACTCAGCTTCAGTAGTCATCAACATGAATAATTTTTATTTCATTTATCTCCCTCTACTTTACCTCTGTTTTTTGATCTTGAAGTATTTTAATGCAAAACCCAGACATCATACCATTTCTCCCTTAAATAGTTCAGTAAAGGTTTTAACAGATAAGGACTTTTGCTTCCACTGTCGTTGCAGGTATCCAAAATGTAAGATAGTATAATATTCTTCCATATTCTCTGGTAACCTAGGGTAACTTGTTTTGTTATCATAATGACATTAAGGGTTGGGGATAGCTTATCATGCTAACTGCACTATTTATGAGAAATCTTTTAGAGGATTTGAAATTCTATATTGCTAAATCCCCTATACGATAGATAGAGCTTTCTTGTCTTCCAGTTATAAATATTGCAGTGATGGCTCTAGCAAATGCAGGTGTGAAACACAGCACACAGCAGGATTTCAGTTCTTAAGTCCTGAGGTGATTGGTAAGTAGATGTTTTCAAAAATCCTTCCAAAGATTTGAAAATTGATAGGTGAAACATTAAAAAAAAAATAGGACAGATTCTGTGCCCAGAGACCCATGATTCCACTGGGAACATCAGTCCAGAGAAGGATGTCACTCTCTCACCTTCTTTAGGCACAGTTAGCCCAACTGACTGATTCCTAACAGTTGTACGTGTAGTTACTGATTGCACAGCAGAAAACACAAATAAGGTTTTGATTTCTGTGCTTTCTTTCTGAAATCTCGATAGGGTATATTGGCAGGTCCATAAATTGACTTTTGACCATTGCGCTCACTCTGCGGAAAGAGCTTTAGTACATGTAGCCGCTGAGCTGACACATGTTAATTTCAACCATAGTGACAATGCTGGCATTTCTGTGTCTGCTCAGGGTCATGGTCATTTTTTGGAGAGCAAGGGTTTTGTCTCTTTTTGGTACATATATCTATTGAGTCTCTGCTGCATGCGTATCCTTTAGTGGCTACTTCTTAATGAAACTCTTGGTCTTAGATTTGACTTCCCTACATGTCCCTCTTTTTTTTTTTTAACATCTTTATTGGAGTATAACTGCTTTACAGTGTTGTGTTAGTTTCTGCTGTGTAACAAAGTGAATCAGCTATACGTATACATATATCCCCATATCCCCTCCCTCTTGCGTCTCCCTCCCACCCTCCCTATCCCACCCCCTAGGTGGACACAAAGCACTGAGTTGATCTCCCTGTGCTATGCGGCTGCTTCCCACTAGCTATCTATTTTACATTTGGTAGTGTATATATGTACATGCCACTCTCTCACTTCGTCCCAGCTTCCCCTTCCTCTTCCCCGTGTCCTCAAGTCCATTCTCTACGTCTGTGTCTTTATTCCTGTCCTGCCTCTAGTTCTTCATAACCATTTTTTTTTTTAGATTCCATATATATGTGTTAGCATGCAGTATTTGTTTTTCTCTTTCTGACTTACTTCACTCTGTATGACAGACTCTAGGTCCATCCATCTCACTACAAATAACTCAATTTCATTTCTTTTTATGGCTGAGTAATATTCCATTGTATACCCTACATGTCTCTTTAAAGGATGGTTGGGTGTTTATCCTGTGGTTCTACTTTTCCTGTTGCCTTTTGATCATTTGTTTAGTTGGTCATTAACACTTATAGAACAGACAGCATGTCTCTTTACTATTTTATTCATTCTAAATTCTATTCAAGGACCTTTCCCCTAAACCTGTTAAGATTAGAATAATAAAATCTGATGGAGGAGGCATTCAACTGTTTTCACATCTCTGTAAGGCTTTCTCTGACATCCTTGACTCTTTTGCTAAAATATTTCAAGTAGGCCTTTGCTTTATAAACTCAGTAATGAGAAGCTTTTAAAAATAGTCTATTGTTGGACTTCCCTGGTGGCGCAGTGGTTGAGAGTCTGCCTGCCGATTCAGGGGATGTGGGTTCGTGCCCTGGTCTGGGAAGATCCCACATAACGCGGAGTGGCTGGGCCCGTGAGCCATGGCCGCTGAGCCTGCGTGTCCGGAGCCTGTGCTCCGCAACGGGAGAGGCCACAACAGTGAGAGGCCCACGTACCGCAAAAAAAATTAAAAAATAAAATAAAATAGTCTATTGCTTTACTGAAAAACTCACTTTACTAGAAAGTCATTATTTTTGTTGTATAAAAGTCTGCCTCTCTGTTTAGCTTATACCTATTCATGCTTTCCATGAGAAAGCCCCTCAGACATTGGAAGGCATTATAGCATTCTTTTCTTAACTCAAGGTCAAATCCAGACTAGAACTCCTACTAAGTTTAGTTATTGCAAAGAATCTGTTTACACATAGGCACTCTCTTAGCCTCATAGTTGAAGTTCAACTTATATTTTTTAAACATTAAAAAAGTAAAAGTATCTGTAAAACTTAGAAAAAGGTTGGGGAAGAGAGAGAAATTTAAATTGTGTTCCCCCGTATGAATCTCTGTGTAATGGTACCTAGCGTATTTATAATTAAAGATTCCAGTATAAACATCCATATGCAAAATACATTTAGAAGTCTTTGGAAAGTTGAAACATGAAAGTGGATTTAAAATGCCAAGAAGTTAAGAAAAACTAGACTGTTGGCTTTGTGTAAAAATTTATTATTTATTATCTAAAGATAAAAATTTGTTAAAAAGATTTAACGACTATTTGTCTAGCTTTACTTTGTTTCTGCAGAATGATAAAATAGCGTAGGATAGAGTCAGTTATACTTTTTACAATTCACACATCTGCTGTCTCTTTTCTTTCTACTTTCTGAGACTTCAGAACTTTTGAATATTTTAATATCTTACAGTCTTTATATTTTTTCATGATATCTTCTACAGGAACTAAAACAATGATGTTTAAAAATGTTTTGTGATTAATTAGTGATGAAACACTGCCCAGCAACCAAAACACAGGTTATATTTAGCAAATCATGACTGCATTACATTTTGATTTCTAACTTAAGAAAAGCTATATTTGTTTTCAAAGGCAAAAGCTAGATTTAATGAAATAAATTTCAAGAGTTCTAAATCTTTAACAAAAACATTCTTCAATTTTGAAATGTGTTTTGGAAAAATTTTATCCTTACAATTTACAAAGGGTGTAGTTGAATAAAGAGAAGATTTAATGAAACCCAAGCTTTTCCTTTTCTTCTCTTTCTTACTCTTTTTTTTTTTAGTTAAAGAGGGAATCTTAAACTACCTCTTAAAGTCAAGATGTGGTTCAAAGGGCCAAGAACTTTACAAAACTTGAAAAATAATGTTATCTCAATCTACCATTATCTTTCTAATTTCTGATACAGTCAGGAAATGATTTAATGTGTTCTTGTCATTAAATATAACAGATTGTAACTAGAATATACTGAACCACAGTCAATTCATTTTGTTTTCTTACAAAATAGGAAGGAGAGTGAAAAACAGAGCTCTCCACCTTGCCTGGTAAAATAACTATCTTTCCACCTAGCAGCTTCAATTAATTCAGTACATTGGCCCCGTGGAATTGTGGTGACATTTACTAGTCCATTACCTTTCTTGGAAATCAGCTTATTTGGAATACAAAAGAGAAAAAGAAGAAAAAACAGTGAAGTTGTGTTTGTGTTCTTTTTCGCTTGGTAAGCAAGATATTTTTCACTGTAAATTCTTTGTAATAGAAGTACATCTCTCTCACCTTCATTTACTTTTGCACACATATTGTTTATTTATATACATTTTCTTAAAATCTTGGCAGATATTTGCTTTCTAGACCAGGTTTATCAAATTTAGGAATTCAGCACTTCATCTTCTTTTAAAGTATTCATAGTTTTAAAACCTAGGAGGAAAGATAATTGATGCTGGGTCAGAGTGATTAACAATCTCTAATTTTTATTTTTAGTAAAAAAATTTTTTTAACATGTTTATTGGAGTATAATTGCTTTACAATGGTGTGTTAGTTTCTGCTTTATAACAAAGTGAATCAGTTATACATATACATATGTTCCCATATCTCTTCCCTCTTGCGTCTCCCTCCCTCCCACCCTCCCTATTCCCACCCCTCTAGGTGGTCACAAAGCACCGAGCTGACCTCCCTGTGCTATGCGGCTGCTTCCCACTAGCTATCTATTTTACATTTGGTAGTGTATGTATGTCCATGCCACTCTCTCACTTTGTCACAGCTTACCCTTCCCCCTCCCCATATCCTCAAGTCCATTCTCTAGTAGGTCTGTGTCTTTATTCCTGTCTTACCCCTAGGTTCTTCTTGACATTTTTTTTTTCTTAAATTCCATATATATGTGTTAGCATACAGTATTTGTCTTTCTCTTTCTGACTTGCTTCACTCTGTATGGCAGACTCTAGGTCCATTCACCTCATTACAAAGAGTTCAATTTCGTTTCTTTTTATGGCTGAGTAATATTCCATTGTATATATGTGCCACATCTTCTTTATCTAATTTTTAAACAAGACTTCATGACTATTTGTCTATATTTTGTCTCTGGACAGAACTATAAAATGGCATAAGATGAAGTCAGTGACTATTTATCTCTTCCAACTTGACCGTATATGTCTTGAAATTTTTCCCATTCTAAGGGAGACTGCTTTTTTCATTACACTACACAGTGTGAAGTGTTTAACAATATTCATAGTGTAGTATAATAAAATGTCTTTGTCAAGCAAGTGATAAAAGCATTGTACACATATGTTTCATTTAAAAAGAAACTGAGGTCCTAGAAGGAGAAAAACAAAATAGGAATTCCTCCTTAGAGCTCATGCTTTCAAAACATTAGTTATGACTTCCAGTGATGTGTTCAGTGGTTCCTCAGTCAGATAAAGTGTTCCGTTGTCAGTGAAAACAAGGACTAATTGAGTAGTTTTATGTAACAACAGTCTTCTTAAGTTACTTTTTCGTAAACTGGGGCTATGAATAATTTAAATTCCTTAGTAGATCACAGTAACTCCTTAACAATAAATGATGCCTCACATATCACTCACACACATACATCTGCAAGGAAATACTAAGAGGAATGTGTTTTTCAAACTCTTTGTTTTATAGAGTCAACTTGTATTCAACTTGGAAAACTTTAATGATACCACATCTTATATATAACTTCTGAAAAATGAAAATGTTCTAGCTTTACATCTAGAGAGAATCATCTTCCTATATAGATTTTTCTTAAAGCTATTCCACGAGCTGTCTCAATATGTTTTTTAAAATATGTCAATTTTATTGCATTGTAGTAAAAGTAGCTTTAAATGTATTTAAATGTGACTACAATGGGAGAGGTTTTCATAGATGTTGCTTGCACCACTAGGTAAAGATATAGGTAAAATTTCAGAGTTTTAAATGTTAATGTTTAAAACTAAGTCAATTTGGGCTTCCCTGGTGGTGCAGTGGTTGAGAGTCCGCCTGCCGATGCAGGGGACACGGGTTCGTGCCCCGGTCCGGGAAGATCCCACATGCCGCAGAGCGGCTGGGCCGGTGAGCCATGGCCGCTGAGCCTGCGCGTCTGGAGCCTGTGCTCCGCAACAGGAGAGGCCACAATAGTGAGAGGCCCGCGTACTGCAAAAAAAAAAAAAAAACCCCCCCCCCCCCAAAAAAAAACTAAGTCAATTAAATGAATCAAGATAAATGAAATAAACACATTTCTCAAAAATATTAAATCAATATTTTTCTCATAACATTATGTCTCTATGTGCCAAAAGGTTTCCAGGGAATTTATTTTCTTTTCCGTATAACTCATCTTACTAATTTTTGAATTCTTTTCCAGTGTTTGAATAGAGTATGCTGATTCTGGATGCTGAGCTTAAAAATAATATTTTTGATAAATTGTGCTGGATGATGTAGATATATCTACAGTCTACCCCATTATTTCACTTGCCTCTTTTCAACAAAGGTAGCTCTCTCTCTACAAAGGAAAGTTTGTATCAGCTGTTGAAAAGATAATATGTTCTCCATGATATTTTCTAATATTTTAAACTATTAATGCATCAGTAGTATTCATCTATTATATGCAGCTTCAAATATCTCTCTGATTCGATTCAAAATTCTAGAATTTGAATTAGCAGGTTAATGGCATGCCAAAATATGAGTAAGCCTCTTTGGAAAAGTTGAACCAATTTACATCACCAGTAGCAGAGGTGGAGGAGAGGTGGTAATACACTGATATTATTAACACATTAATACTAGTGTTAATCAGGGTGGAGCTCACACCCTGATTAACACTGGTTAATATTTATTTAAACATTTTCCAACTGGTGAATTAGAAATGATATTTACTTATTTAGAATTTATATTTTGAGCTCATTTATATTTATAAATTGCTCTTTTGTGGTATTTTCCCATTTTTCTCTTGAACATCTATGTCCTACTGACTTGAAATTTATACACACACACACATATTCACACTCACACATTCACATGCATATTAAGGACACAAACTCTTTTGCCTGTCACATATGTTGCAAATACTTTTTCCAGATTTCCAGCTGCTTTTTTTTTTTTTTTTTTCTTTTTTGCGGTACGCAGGCCTCTCACTGTTGTGGCCTCTCCCGTTGCGGAGCACAGGCTCCGGACGCGCAGGCTCAGCGGCCATGGCTCACGGGCCCAGCCGCTCCGCGGCATGTGGGATCCTCCCAGACCGGGGCACGATCCCGTGTCCCCTGCATCGGCAGGCGGACTCTCAACCACTGCGCCACCAGGGAAGCCCCCTATACTAGTTTTTTAAAGTAAATTTTTATTGAAAATAATATACATATTTTGATGTGCACAATTAATGTACTAATTGGTAAATTTTCCTAAAATAAGGTGTCATCCACATTAAGAAAAAGCACCTTTCACATTTTTCTGAGTCTTAGAAGCCTCACTGGTGCCTCTTCCAGTCACTACCCCCAAGGAGTCACTACTATCCTGGCTTATGACACTGAAAACTGGTTTTCCTGTTTTTAAGCTTTGTATAAATAGAATCAGTATGTAATCTTTTGTGTCAGGTTTCTTTCATTTTGTACTATGAATGCAAGTTTCATCCATGTTCTTGCATAGCGTCATAGTTCTTTTATTTTTATCGCTGTATAGCACTCCACTGGGTTACTCTGACACATTTATTTATCCATTATGTAGAGCAGAGAAAATTGGTAGGGTCCAGTTTGGGCTTTATGAAAATACTTTTAGGAACATTGTGGAACATGTTTTGTGGTGAAGGTGTGCAGACATTTGAGTTTGATATATACTTTGGAGTTACATTGCTAAGTCATAGCATGGGTATGTATGCTTGCCATTGGTAGATACTGCCAAATAGTTTTCCAGAGAGGTTGTATCACTTTACAGTCCCTCAAACAATGTATTAGAGATCCAGTTTTCCACATTTTTCTACTTACTTGGTGTATTCGTTTTTAACTGTAAAACAAATTGTTACTGCAAAATTAATGTTTTAAAACAACATGTATTTATTATTAACACTTTGCAGTTTTTGTAGGTTAGAAATCAGGTTGTGGCTTAGCTGAATTCTCTACTTAGGAGTTCATAGTTAGAAATCAAGGTGTTGGACAGGCTTTTTTCTTACCTGGAGGTCTGACTAGGGATGGGTCCTCTTCCAAGACCCTCACATCTTTGACAGAATTCATTTCCTGGTGACCACATGACTGAGGGCCCTGGCATTTTGCTGGCTGCTGGCTGGAAGCTGCTCTCAAGTCCTAGAGACCACTTGCAGTTCGCTGCCATGTGGCCCTCTTGATTGGCAATTCATAGTATGGGTGTCTGCTTCTGTCCTGGCAGGCAGGATAGTCTCTCTAGCTGGCTAAGATAGACTCCTACATAACAAAACGTCAGCGGAGCGGGAGTACCATCCCATCACCTTTGCCATATTCTATTGGCTAGAAGCAAATCACTGGTCCTCCCATACTCAAGGGGAGGAGATTATACAGGGCATTACAGTAGGGAATGGAGATCATAGAGCCATCTTAGAATTTGTCTACCACAGCTCCTTAAGTCATAAGTACTACATTAACTTCAGGGGAATCTACGATTAATTTTCACTTCTGTGTACAATAACTTTGAATGGAATGTGTACATCTAGTTTTAGTATTTATTTTCTCTTCTCAGCACCTCGCGGCCCCCATTAAACACTGTGTTTATGAACTGCTTACTTGGACTTCATGCAAGATAGAACACTTCTTTTTTAAAAAATATTTCTGTATCATGCCTCTGAAGTAGATGTTGTTTCATCCAGTCCCCTCAAGTGCACTCATCCCTCTGGCCCAATGAGAGCTAATGTGCTTTGAGGGGAAGCATCAGTGACTGAATAACATGGGTGTACAAAGGGCTGCTTCCTTGTCTCAAACAAGAACCAACTCAGTGCAGAATGTCCTCCAGAGTGCCTCATGGTATCAGGCTGAACTGAGACTCCAGCCTGGACCCCATCCTTGCTGAGCTCTCTTTCCTTGGCCTGTTCTGCTTCACACATCCCAATTCTCCTGAAGTACTCCTCGATAAGTCAACCTGGCTTTTGGGTACTTAGGGAAACTCCTGATTTTTCATATCATATTGTTGCAGTTTGAATTACAGAAGTTACATGATTATCTTAAAAAACTAATGAAATTAAATATCACAGGGCCACAAAATAGGGACATTGCAATTCTACTTACCAGTTTTTCACAAACGCATGGGTGTTTCTTCAAAAACTGCGTTTTTCTTTTCCTTTTCTTATAGGAAAACATTTAGATATGATATTATGTATAGTTAATAGAAAAGACGTTGTTCTGGTTTATTAGGAACTCATTTGCAGAGTGCGGTTTGATCCTTCAGAAGATTTTTGTTAAATTCAATTGCCACATTAACTCACGTCAGCTCTTTCCTAGTTTCTGCAAAATGCAGTGGTGATATTCATGGTACCTACAACCAGGGCAGTGTGGCCACCAACCCGTCACAACAGCCATGATCCGTGAACAGCCAGTGCTCATGTTCTGGTGAAAAACAGCTAACTGTCTTAGTGCTAAATATGTATATGTGTATATATATATATATATATATATATATATATATATATCAATCTGTGTTTTCCACCCCAGTGTAATCTTACTTTAAAATCATTAAGCAACACTCTATTTAAGATAATGCTAAAGAAAATTTCTTATTGAAGCAAGTAATTCATTCTTTAAAAAAGGAAATAGTAACACTATTCATTTATATAAATCCCAATTTTATTGTAAGAGGTTTGCTTAAAGCAAGGAAACTTTTTGTTAATATATATATATAACAACAAACAAAAGTAAAATTTAAACCGTACCTTATGACCTTGAATCTTCTGCCTTAATTTTTCTTTGCTTGCCAATATATGTATCCCCAGGGTAAGCCTGAATAAATGATTTAGACTTGGACACTTGAGTTTCAGGTTGATAACAGATATTTTATAGATATGACCATGATGGATTACCTGTTTCTATAAATAGACCCACCAAGCACTTGGTCACCCAAATCTGCCACCTGGAAACCAATTTTCACTTTACTTTCTCCTCCATTTCCTTCATCCTATACCATACTATTCGCCAGTAAGTTCTGCTGATTTAATATCCAAACATTGCTCTGTCCTTTTATTTATCCCCCTTGACTTCAGGGAAAATTCTTATCATTACTGAATAGACTATTCAGTCTATTTAGTATCATATATATATATATATATATATATATATATATATATATATAAAATCTAATTTGCTGGTCTCTATTCCCTACATCTCTCCATGTCGCAGCAAAAATTTTTTTGTCTAAATTATAAATGTGGATAGGCTACTCACTCGCTTAAGACACATGAAGAGTTCCATTCTATTCAGAATATATTAAAGACCAAAATCCTTATGTGGCATGTAAAACCCTTCACAGTCTGGTCCCTGCCCCTCATCTACATTCATGCTTTGTTTCAGTTTAACGACCTTTTGTTCATAAAACATGTCATACTTTCTGATTCCTCTACACCTTAACACATGCAGTTACCTCTGGCTGCAATTTCTTTCTTCTATTCCTTTACCAGGTGAGGCACTGCTTATCCATCATGACGCTGTCTAAAGGTTAACTCCTGAGTGAGTTCTTCTTTGTCATCTGTGGGCAGAGTTAGGGGCTTCTTTCTGCTTTCCTTGCATGTTGCAAATGCATCTCTTATGGCACAGGACTACAAGTTCCTTTAGCAACTGGACTGAGTTTTCTTTATATTACCAGTTCCAGCCTAGCAAATTACTTGTCACACAACACTCAATAAGTCATTTGATTTTTGAATAGTGAATGATTATATACTCATAGCCTACTTTAAATCACTAAGCTGTTTCATGGCTCTAATTTTTTAATTCTTCAAGAAATGGATGAACTTCTCAGTAATCTTTAATCTACTGTAGGTCCTTACAATATAATACCTGACAAACACTAAATAATAAATAAATATTTTTTAAATGAATGAATTACTAAATGTGGTTTCAGAACCCTGCAAGCAAAAGAACCCTGTTAGATTTCTCCTTTTGTGACTGTTTCTCTTGTACCATTCCTTGTGGATTTAATAACTTTTAGGAATCTTATACAAGTTTTGTAAAATCATGTTTTACTGATTTAATTACTGTATCTTTTGAATAAGCTGCACTGACCTCAAACAAATATACTATTTTAATGTCAAAAGCTGTTACTGTTCAGCTCTTGCTCTTTTCTAATTTTTACCTTTTGAAGAGGAACAGATTTAAAGTCAGGATATAAATTCTTTTTCCCAACTTGAAGTTATCATAAGTATTATTACAGTAAATATTATAATACGTAATTTGATTTAGAGATATATTCTCTACATGGGAAAACTCTACAAGACTATCAAAGACTACTGAATAATAATACCCCCCCCCAAAAAAAAGACAAGAAAATCTAACAATTTGTGTTCAAAAGGTCTCTGCTGAAAACATCATGACAATATTTGATGTTTCCTTACATATTTTAACATATACCTATTGTTTGCAATGTTTTCCGATAGATGCCATGGTGGATTCGAAGATAAGGGTTTAGTCTCTGACTTTCAAAAGTTACCAATGTATTAGGAAAATTTGGATAGGATGGTGACTATTTTGAAAGGCTGTATGTTAAACATGTATTAGAAGATAAATCAAGGATAATGGCAAAGAAACTAATTTTTGTGGTAGGAAATCATGGTGGCATTGAAATTTGATCATATCTTGAAAACCAAATAGGATTTCAATTTTTGGATATAAACAGGTTTTCATGGCTGAAGGTATATTGTGACTGCCCAGAGTATAGAAATGCTTTCTGTTAATGTATGAGGGTCTTGTGTCCATCACACCCAAACCCCAACCCACCACCCAGATTATGTACATATTTCTCCTCTCTTCTGACTCACATCTCCTAAGAGAAGTTCTGTTTTTGTTTTTTGGGGTTTTTTGTTTTTTAATAAGCCTGTATAGTCCTTTTTAATTTTTATTATTATTTTAAATTTATTTTTGGCTGCGTTGGGTCTTCGTTGCTGCGTGTGGGCTTTTTCTAGTTGCTGTGAGCAGGGACTGCTCTTCGTTGCGGTGCGCAGGCTTCTCACTGCGGTGGCTTCCCTTGTTGCAGAACACGGGCTCTAGGCCCGCGGACTTTAGTAGTTGCAGCTCGCGGGCCCTAGAACGTGCGGGCTTCAGTAGTTGTGGTTCGCGGCCTCTAGAGCGCAGGCTCAGTAGTTGTGGCGCACGGGCTCAGCTGCTGTGCGGCATGTGGGATCTTCCTGGACCAGGGATCGAGCCCGTGTTCCCTGCAGTGGCAGGCGGATTCTTAACCACTGAGCCACCAGGGAAGTCCTGTCTTTGGGGTTTTTTTTTGTTTGTTTTTTTTCTGAAGAAAATGCTGGACAACACCAGAAAAATATCTTGCTATTACATAGCTTATCTTATTTAGAGATGCTACATAATAAGAAGCTGAGGAACAATGGAGAGTAGAGAGAGAAAGATATGCTTCATGGACTAAAGTGGAGAGGGTTGTTGGAGTTTGGCATATAGGAAACTCCAGAGCAGTTGTGAGTACAAGAAAACCGGGTATTAATGAGAGAAGTAGAGATGGGTTTTTATGGATTAGAAATTGGACCTCCTCTAATAATCCTAAAGACATGCAAGTAGAGTGGATTTCCATTAAGACTTATTTTTGGTTGTTGGAATGAGCGTCCATAAATATGACTCTGTATATTTATTTTTATTATTTAGCTTTTTGCACGAGGGCCTGGCTTTTATTAGGCTTATACATTCATAGACCTAGAGAGGCACTTGGTATATTTTAGATAATTACAGATGGTTTAATTTTATTGGAATGGTGAGATTATGAAAATGAAGAATGAAAGTTATGGCTGGAAAAATAATGTGTGTTTATGTGTGTTTGTTTGGAGAAGGGATCTGGTCAGCGTGTGGTTGACCCTGAGTGCCGCAATACCAAGACTGCGTTTCCTTGAGGAGGCAATAGAGAGCCACTGAAGAACTCTGTTCAGATAGTGAGGTGAACATTGTTAGGCCTAGGAAGCATTCATCTGGCAGTTATGTGCTCATGAGGTGGAGGGTACACGCTGAAAATAGGAAAGCTAATTACCTTTTAGGGGGCTATTAAAATATTCTTTCAGAAGTATCCAAACTTTTTTGATTGTTCATTCCTTTCGTTAAAAAATTGGAGCACATACTACCACATGGTTTTTTAAATAAATTATATATATTAATAACTTATAGACATTATAAAATATTAACAAAAATAGAAATACAAATGCCCAAGTGTATTGCCATGTTAAACCTTGAGTATACTCAGTGCATTTTGAATACTGCTGGTGTAGAGAGAAGATGACAAGGATCTTCACTATAATTGAGGGGGTAGAAATGTCCAGGATGGGGACAATGTAAAGGTTTTGATATTTGACCAACTGGATTTTGGGCATAAAGGAGAAACGTGGAAAAGATAGCTCTCACATTTCAGACTTGTTAAACAGGTAGAATAGTAGTTTAAGTAATAGTTTAAGTAATAGAAACATGTTGTTTGGTTTCATAAAATTATTTTGAGGAAAATGTGAAAAAACTGATTCTAATGACATAAAGTTGGGCCGATGGTGAATAATAAAATAGAGCAATCTGGCAGAAAATTAAAATTTTAGCATTGGAACCCCGAAGTGAGATTGTGGCTGGAAATGCAAATTTGTAAGTTCTTACAATAAACGTAGTAGGTAAAGCTAGGATAGAGTTACGTAAAGAAAAAATAACTGAGGGAAGAAGGCAAATTTGTGAAGACCATTTCCATTTATGGAGCAGGTTTTGGTTTAAGGTCTAAGTAAGGAGAAAAGTATAATAATGTAAAGAACCAAGGGAGAAGATGCATTCCTAGGGAAGATAGTTTTTTTTTTTTTTTTAAATAGGGCTGGTGTGTTCGACAACATCAAAGATTGCAAGGAAATGTATACACGAGAAGAAAGAGAAGTTTACTGGATTAGGAATTAAAAGGTAGCTTTGGTGTGATTACAAAGCTGTAATCTCTTGTAAATCATGGAACAGAAGATATGTCAAAAATCTCAAGATGGTACAGACTTAATTTTCTGAAAAGGAAAAGAATATTCTATTAAATGTGGAATTGAAAATGGACACATTTCTAGAAAATAATCATTAAACATCACCTTTAATTATAGACAATGTTTAATATTAAGGCAATTTAAATAAAATTTAAGCTATAGGTATGTCATTCTAACATAATTTTTAATTGCTCTCTTATTTGTATATTAAGTTGTTAAAAGAATATAAATATGTAAAAATAAATTTATACATTTATTAGTATTTTATTATCTGATTTTATGTTTTTATGTTCATAATTCCCCATGTTTTGTCATTGTAATTACTGTTTTAATGGTTGTCTGAGAATTCATCTAGAGACATACTATAATTCTTCCTGAGTCTTGAAGTGATTTTCTATGCATGAGAGTAAAGGACCATCTGTCAAGAGGGACTGCTGAGGGGAAATGTTAATTTTGCTTATTTTCTTTGGATACATTGAGATTTGGTTTCTACCTCAAGCTTGCAGTATTTGTTTTCTCTGCTGGGACTTGTTTGTTTTCTAGTTACATTGGATGAAATAACATTTTTCCCTAAAGTCCTTCATGATTTATTTCTGTACTTGATTGAAACACTGCATTTAGAACGTTATAATCACATACTAACATTTTGTTTAAAAGCAACAAAATGCATTTCAAAACCAAATTTTAACACATTTAAAGATGTTGTTTTTCGATCCAGCCTGCGTTTTTGCATATGTGGAAAATTTCCATATTAGTGCTCCTCATGCTGTTTGATTTTGAGATGGATATCAAATTATGTGCCTAGAAACAGAATTTCATAGACTCTTAAAACTGTGATAGAACTTGTAGGATTATTTACTTTTTCTGACTTAGAAATCAGTCACATGAGAATCTAGTACCAATAAACAACAACAAAGGAGAGATTCTCTATCAAAATATTGATGTCTCCATTCAAGATACTGATAAATGTGTATAAATATGTTTGCATTAAATTTTTTAGTTCATATTGATTCTGATTGCTGTAACATATCAAGTTGACCACACCAATGAAGGAAATCACCAGACTAATGGTGCATGATATAGTTTTTTAAGATCACGTAAGAATAACTTTACTCTTAAAAAACTGATGACAGAAATCTTCTTTGTTATAATTCAAACTCATTTCTTCTTGTTTGATTTTCAAGGGGTAACTTCCCCAGTTTGTTCGTGTGTGTTGTGTGTAATAGAATCATAAATTGTACTAGTAAAAAAAAAAAGATAAAATCTATTACTTCTTTTTGATCCATCAGTCCTGCCCCTTTGTTATAGTGCTAGAATGAATAGTCAAAATGCCACTCATCGATTAAGCATTGTGTATGGGTATATGTGTCTTTACGTGTACATAAACAAATAGATGTTAAAGAAGGCATACATCTATAGTTTCTGCCTTTAAAGAACTTACAAGTTCACTTAGAGATAACATACAAAGACAAGTACCTAGATACAAACTGGACAATCTGGTTCAAATCACATAAGTGCTTGAGGCACTGAGTAAGACATAGGGGCTTGGAGATCAAGGGAAGGCTTTGTAGAAGCAAGTGTGGTTCTAATTTTGGAAGGGATGCCATATGCATATAAACACATAGGAAACAGGAGGAGAGGGAGAGAGTGAAAAAGAAGAGAGAAGGAGAGAGGAAATGTTGAGGAAGAGATTACATGTCTACCATGTTCCATACCCTGTATTCCATGATTTATAGAGTTTTCTTATCCAAGTATGGGGCACATAAGAGGTTAACATGTTTTTATTTAACAAATTGTGCTGAATTTTTTCCTGGACATTATATGTATTGTATGTGTGTTTGTGTGTGTGTGTGTGTGTGTGTGTGTGTGTGTGTGTGTGTGTGTGTTTTCTCCAAGTAGCTTATATTTAGCTTTTCTTCTGTTTTTTTTCTTTTTTTAACATACACAAGTAGGATCACAAGTTTACAACTCATGGTTTAAAACTCTATGGCTTTCCTTTGGATTTCAGAACTTGGCAACTTAACAGAGATTCCTTAAATATTTAAAGGCCAATATTCCTTAAATATTTAAATTCCAATTCTTATTTCATAAGCAAACTTTTCTATAAATAAAATTTGTAAGATAATCATGTATGTAATAGCATGTCAATAATCTTCCCCCTTCACTTATGAGGGATGGAGATACCAGGAAGACATTGTCTAGGTATTTCAGTAAGGCAGGGGAAAGCCTATAAGAATACTTTTTAATTTTTGAAGACTCTCCAAGTTTCTACCTAAAATATTTTTTTAAAGAGTTTTTGTATGGTTGCTGTAGTATGTTGTGTAGTTTCAGGAGCAAAGGATTCTTCACAGTTAATTAGTATGATGTTTCATGATTGCCTTATAAAGTATGTTGAAGGCAAGGTCAGTTAGCAATGCAATTTTCTAACTCCCCCCAGACTGTCTCTGATTACTGAAGAACATCAGGTGAGAGAGGCACACATTGTAGTTGCCAATATAGTGCTGGAACTAGTCAGTCTGTTTTAAATAGACAATAGAATCATGTAAAAAAGAAAGACATTCTTTTTTGGTTGCTTGTTTGTTTTTATGAGTAGATAATATTTAACAAGAGGTAAAAGAGAACTAGAATGACATGAGAGCTAAGGAGAGCATGAGAAGGTTGGATAGAATTTCAAAAAGTTTACTGAAGAGGTGGATGCTGTTCATTTTGCAGGGTATGATGGAAAATGTCTTTAACATTCTTGCATTAATTGCCATTGAACTTGGGAATCTCTGGTGGAATTTTTGCTATTTAAAGCTAAAGGACAGGGAGAAGATTCAAGATGGCGGAAGAGTAAGACACGGAGATCACCTTTCTCTCCACAGATACATCAGAAAAACATCTACACGTGGAACAACTCCTACAGAACACCTACTGAACGCTGGCAGAGGACCTCAGACCTCCCAAAAGGCAAGAAAATGCCCATGTACCTGTGTAGGGCAAAAGAAAAAACAGAGACAAAAGAGTAGGGACAAGACCTGCACCAGTGGGAGGGAGCTGTGAAGGAAGAAAGGTTTCCACACACTAGGAAGCCCCTTCGCAGGCGGAGACTGTGGGTGGCAGAAGCGGGGAGCTTCGGAGCTGCGGAGGAGAGCACAGCCACAGGGCTGCGGAGGACAAAGTGGAGAGATTCCCGCACAGAGGATCAGTGCCGACCGGCACTCACCAGCCCGAGAGGCTTGTCTGCTCACCCGCCAGGGCGGGCGGGGCTGGGAGCTGAGGCTCGGGCTTTGGTCGGATCGCAGGGAGAGGACTGGGGTTGGCTGCCTGAACACAGCCTGAAGGGGGCTAGTGCACCACAGCTAGCCGGGAGGGAATCCGGGAAAAGTGTGGACCTGCTGAAGTGGCAAGAGGCTTTTTCTTGCCTTTTTGTTTCCTGGTGCGCGAGGAGAGGGGATTAAGAGTGCTGCTTAAAAGAGCTCCAGAGACGGGCGCGAGCCGCGGCTAAAGCGCGGACCCCAGAGACGGGCATGAGATGCTAAGGCTGCGCCGCCACCAATAAGCCTGTGTGCGAGCACAGGTCACTCTCCACACCTCCCTTCCGGGGAGCCTGTGCAGCCCGTCACGGCCAGGGTCGCGGGATCCAGGGACAACTTCCCCGGGAGAACGAACGGTGCGCCTCAGGCTGGTACAACGTCAAGCAGGCCCACCCTGCACTCCATGCCCCTCCCTCCCCCCCGGCCTGAGTGAGCCGGAGTCCCCGAATCAGCGGCTCCTTTAACCCCGTCCTGTCTGAGCGAAGAACAGGCGCCCTCAGGTGACCTACACGCAGAGGCGGGTCCAAATCCAAAGCTGAGCACCTGGAGCTGTGAGAACAAAGAAGAGAAAGGGAAATTTCTCCCAGCAGCCTCAGGAGCAGCAGATTAAAGCTCCACAATCAACTTGATGTACCCTGCATCTGTGGAATACCTGAATAGACAACGAATCATCCCAAATTGAGGAGGTGGACTTTGGGAGCAACGATATATATATATTTTTTCCCCTTTTGCTCTTTTTGTGAATGTGTATGTGTGCTTCTGTGTGTGATTTTGTCTGTATAGCTTTGCTTTTACCATTTGTCCTAGGGTTCTGTCCGTTTTTTTTTGTTTGTTCTTTACTTAAAAAAATTATATTTTGTAATAATTCTTTTTTATTTTAATAACTTTATTTTATTTTACTTTATTTTATTTTATCTTCTTCTTTCTTTCTTTCTTTCTTTCTTTCTTTCTTTTCTCCCTTTTATTCCAAGCTGTGTGGAAGACAGGCGCTTGGTGCTCCAACCAGGCGTCACGGCTGTGCCACTGAGGTGGGAGAGCCAAGTTCAGGACACTGGTCCACAAGAGACCTCCCAGCTCCACGTAATATCAAACGGCGAAAATCTCCCAGAGATCTCCATCTCAGTGCCATGCCAGCATGCACTCAACGACCAGCAAACTACAGTGCAGGACACCCTGTACCAAACAACTAGCAAGACAGGAACACAACCCCATCCATTAGCACAGAGACTGTCTAAAGTCATAATAAGGCCACAGACACCAAAACACACCACCAGAAGTGGACCTGTCCACCAGAAAGACAAGATCCAGCCTCATCCACCAGAACACAGGCACTAGTACCCTCCACCAGGAAGCCTACACAACCCACTGAACCAACCTTAGCCACTGAGGACACACACCAAAACAACGGAAACTATGAACCTGCAGCCTATGAAAAGGAGACCCCAAACACAGTAAGTTAAGCAAAATGAGGAGACAGAAAAACACACAGCAGATGAAGGAGCAAGGCAAAAGCCCACCAGACCTAACAAATGAAGAGGAAATAGGCAGTCTACCTGAAAAAGAATTCAGAATAATGATAGTAAAGATGATCCAAAATCTTGGAAACAGAATGGAGAAAATACAAGAAACGTTTAACAAGGACCTAGAACAACTAAAGAGCAAACAAATAGAGATGAACAACACAATAAATGTAGTTAAAAATTCTCTAGAAGGGATCAATAGCAGAATAACTGAGACAGAAGAATGGATAAGTGACCTGGAAGATAAAATAGTGGAAAGAACTACTGCAGAGCAGAATAAAGAAAAAAGAATGAAAAGAACTGAGGACAATCTCAGAGACCTCTGGGACAACATTAAGCACACCAACATTTGAATTATAGGGGTCCCAGAAGAAGAAGAGAAAAAGAAAGGGACTGAGAAAATATTTGAAGAGATTATAGTTGAAAATTTCCCTAATATGGGAAAGGAAAAAGTTAATCAAGTCCAGGAAGCACAGAGAGTCCCATACAGGATAAATCCAAGGAGAAACATGCCAAGACACATATTAATTAAGCTATCAAAAATTAAATACGAAGAACAAATATTAAAAGCAGCAAGGGAAAAACAACAAATAACACACAAGGGAATCCCCATAAGATTGACAGCTGATCTTTCATCAGAAACTCTGCAAGCCAGAAGGGAGTGGCAGGACATATTTAAAGTGATGAAGGAGAAAAACCTGCAACCAAGATTACTCTACCCAGCAAGGATCTCATTCAGATTTGACAGAGAAATTAAAACCTTTACAGACAAGCAAAAGCTAAGAGAATTTAGCACCACCAAAGCAGCTTTACAACAAATGCTAAAGGAACTGCTCTAACCAGGAAACCCAAGAGAAGGAAAAGACCTACAATAATAAATCCAAAACAATTAAGAAAATGGTAATAGGAACATACATATCGATAATTACCTTAAATGTAAATGGATTAAATGCTCCAACCAAAACACATAGACTGGCTGAAAGGATACAAAAACAAGATGCATCTATATGCTGTCTACAAGAGACCCACTTCAGACCTAGGGACACATACAGACTGAAAGTGAGGTGATGGAAAAAGATATTCCATGCAAATGGAAATCAAAAGAAAGTTGGAGCAGCAATTCTTATAACAGACAAAATAGACTTTAAAACAAAGTCTATTACAAGAGACAAAGAAGGACACTACATAATGATTAAGGGATCAATCCAAGAAGAAGATATAACAGTTGTAAATATTTATGCACCCAACATAGGAGCACCTCAATACAAAAGGCAAATATTAAGAGACATAAAAAGGGAAATCAACAGTAACACAATCATAGTAGGGGACTTTAACACCCCACTTTCACCAATGGACAGACCATCCAAAATGAAAATTAATAAGGGAACACAAGCTTTAAATGATACATTAAACAAGATTGACTTAATTGATATTTATAGGACATTCCATCCAGAAACAACAGAAAACACATTCTTCTCCAGTGCTCATGGAACCTTCTCCAGGATAGATCACATCTGGGTAACAAATCAAGCCTTGGTAGATTTAAGAAAATGGAAATCGTATCAAGTATCTTTTCCAACCACAATGCTATGAGACTAGATATCAATTACAGGAAAAAATCTGTAAAATATACAAACACATGGAGGCTAAACAACACACTACTTAATAACCAAGAGATCACTGAAAAAATCAAAGAGGACATCAAAAAATACCTAGAAACAAATGACAATGAAAACACAATGACCCAAAACCTATGGGATGCAGTAAAAGCAGTTCTAAGAGGGAAGTTTATAGCTCTACAAGCCTACCTTAAGAAACAAGAAACATCTCAAACAACCTAACCTTACACCTAAAGCAATTAGAGAAAGAAGAACAAAAAACCCCCAAAGTTAGCAGAAGGAAGGAAATCACAAAGATCAGATCAGAAATAAATGAAAAAGAAATGAAGGAAATGATAGCAAAGATCAATAAAACTAAAAGCTGGTTCTTTGAGAAGATAAACAAAATTGATAAACCATTAGCCAGACTCATCAAGAAAAAAAGGGAGAAGACTCAAATCAATAGAATTAGAAATGAAAAAGAAGTAGTAACAACTGACACTGCAGAAATGCAAAGGATCATGAGAGATTACTACAAGCAACTCTATGCCAATAAAATGGACAACCTGGAAGAAATGGACAAATTCTTAGAAATGCACAACCTGTCAAGACTGAATCAGGAAGAAATAGAAAATATGAACAGACCAATCACAAGCAGTGAAATTGAAACTGTGATTAAAAATCTTCCAACAAGGGCTTCTCTGGTGGCGTAGTGGTTGAGAGTCTGCCTCCCGATGCAGGGGACACGGGCTCATGCCCCGGTCCAGGAATATCCCACATGCCGCAGAGCAGCTGGGCCCATGAGCCATGGCCGCTAAGCCTGTGCATCCAGAGCCTGTGCTCTGCAACGGCAGAGGCCACAACATTGAAAGACCCGCGTACAGCAAAAAAATTAAAAAATAAATAAAATCTTCCAACAAACAAAAGCCCAGGACCAGATGGCTTCACCTGCCAATTCTATCAAACATTTAGAGAAGAGCTAACACCTATCCTTCTCAAACTGTTCTAAAATATAGCAGAGGGAGGAACACTCCCAAACTCATTCTACGAGGCCACCTTCACTTTGCTACCAAAACCAGACAAAGATGTCACAACAAAAGAAAATTACAGGTCAATATCACTGATAAACATAGATGCAAAAATTCTCAACAAAATACTAGCAAACATAATCCAACAGCACATTAAAAGGATCATACATTATGATCAAGTGGGTTTTATCCCAGGAATGCAAGGATTCTTCAATATACGCAAATCAATCAATGTGATACACCATATTAACAAATTGAAAAATAAAAACCATATGATCATCTCAATAGATGCAGAGAAAGCTTTTGACAAAATTCAACTCCCATTTATGATAAAAACCCTCCAGAAAGTAGGCATAGAGGGAACTTTTCTCAACATAATAAAGGCCATATATGACAAACCCACAGCCAACATCGTCCTCAATGGTGAAAAACTGAAACCATTTCCACTAAGATCAGGAACAAGACAAGGTTGCCCACTTTCACCACTATTATTAAACATAGTTTTGGAAGTTTTAGCCACAGCCATCAGAGAAGAAAAAGAAAAAAAAGGAATATAAATCAGAAAAGAAGAAGTAAAGCTGTCACTGTTTGCAGATGACATGACGCTATACATAGAGACTCCTAAAGATGCTACCAGAAAACTACTAGAGCTAATCAGTGCATTTGGTAAAGTAGCAGGATACAAAATTAATGCACAGAAATCTCTTGCATTCGTATATACTAATGATGAAAATTCTGAAAGAGAAATTAAAACACTCCCATTTACCATTGGAACAAAAAGAATAAAATATCTAGGAATAAACCTACCTAAGGAGACAAAAGACCTGTATGCAGAAAATTCTAAGACACTGGTGAAAGAAAATAAAGATATTACCAACAGATGGAGAGATATACCTTGTTCTAGGATTGGAAGCATCAACATTGTGAAAATGACTCTACTACCCAAAGCAATCTACAGATTCAATGCAATCCCTATCAAACTACCAATGGTATTTTTCACAGAACTAGAACAAAAAATTTCACAATTTGTATGGATACACAAAAGACCCCGAATAGCCAAAGCAATGTTGAGAAAGAAAAATGGAGCTGGAGGAGTCAGGCTCTGTGACTTCACACTATACTACAAAGCTACAGTAATCAAGACAGTATGGTACTGGCACAAAAATATAGATCAATGGAACAGGATAGAAAGCCCAGAGATAAACCCATGCACATATGGTCACCTTATCTTTGATAAAGGAGGCAAGAATATACAGTGGAGAAAAGACAGCCTCTTCAATAAGTGATGCTGGGAAAACTGGACAGTTACATGTAAAAGTATGAAATTGGAACACTCCCTAACACCATACACAAAAATAAACTCAAAATGGATTAAAGACCTCAATGTAAGGCCAGACACCATCAAAGTCTTAGAGGAAAACATAGGCAGAACAGTCTATGACATAAATCACAGCAAGATCCTTTTTGGCTCACCTCCTAGAGAAATGGAAATAAAAACAAAAATAAACAAATGGGACCTAACGAAACTTAAAAGCTTTTGCACAGCAAAGGAAGCCACAAACAGGATGAAAAGACAACCCTCAGAATGGGAGAAAATATTTGCAAATGAAGGATTAATCTCCAAAGCATACAAGCAACTCATGCAGCTCAATATCAAAAAAACAAACATTGCAATCCAAAAATGGGCAGAAGACCTAAACAGATATTTCTCCAAAGAAGATATACAGATTTCCAACAAACACGTGAAAGAATGCTCAGCGTCATTAATCATTAGAGAAATGCAAATCAAAACTACAATGAGATATCTGACACTGGTCAGAATGGCCATCATCAGAAAATCTACAAACAATAAATGCTGGAGAGGGTGTGGAGAAAAGGGAACCCTCTTGCACTGTTGGTGGGAATTGATAAATTGATACAGCCACTATGGAGAAGAGTATGGAGGTTCCTTAAAAAACTAAAAATAGAACTACCATGCAACCCAGCAATCCCACTACTGGGCATATACCGTGAGAAAACCATAATTCAAAAAGAGTCATGCACCAAATTGTTCATTGCAGCTCTATTTACCATAGCCAGGACATGGAAGCAACCTACGTGTCCATCAACAGATGAATGGATAAAGAAGATGTGGCACATGCATACAATGGAATATTACTCAGCCATAAAAAGGAACAAAATTGAGTCATTTGTTGAGACGTGGATGGATCTAGATACTGTCATATAGAGTGAAGTAATTCAGAAGAAGAAAAACAAATACCGTATGCTAACACATATATATGGAATCTAAAACAAAAAGAAAGAAAATGGTCAGAAGAACCTAGGCGCAAGACGGCAATAAAGATGCAGACCTAGAGAATGGACTTGTGGATCCGGAGAGGGGGAAGGGTAAGCTGGGACAAAGTGAGAGAGTGGCATGGACATATATACACTACCAAAAATAAAATAAATAGCTAGTGGGAAGTAGCCGCATAGCACAGGGAGAGTAGCTAGGTGCTTTGTGACCACCTAGAGTGGTGGGATTGGGAGGGCGGGAGGGAGCTAGATGCAAGAGGGAAGAGATATGGGGACATATGTATACGTATAACTGATTCACTTTGTTATAAACAGAAACTGACAGACCATTTTAAAGCAATTATACTCTAATAAAGATGTTAAAAATTTTTTTTTTAAAAAGATAAAGCTAAAGTATAGCACCCTTTTTTCTCTTGTGTCGTTATAATATCTCTACTGATATGTGAAGTCTATCTACCTCTATAATCTGCAAAATGCCCTAGTAGTTGACAGTCAAGTTTTCAATAATGAGTTACTTATCCTGGGAACCTGTGTACTTAGCTTTTATTTTCTTACTTTATATATAGTTTTCACGCTGTCATTTAGACAAATGTCATCTGAATATTGTTATTTGTTTTAAAAGTCTTTGCTTTTCAGTCTAGTGCTTATTTGCTTTCATAGTAATTGTCAAAAAATGAATCTTCATTGCAGTTTTACACTTTAAATTGTAATTCCAGTGATTTTTCTATTTGTAATGCTCTCTGCCATTATTCCTAAGAAAATCCTGAAAACCTTGCTTCCTTGATATTCCAAACAAAAATTTTGAAAAACTCTTTGAATGTTCATACAGAAACTTTATAATTTTTGGTAACAGAAAAATTTTCAAAGCTCCTTAAAGGATTTCTATTTATTACACTTTCCAGAGAGGGAAGCAGTAACTTATTGATATTTTCATAAGATAAAATCATGAGGGTTGAACATTGATCTGTTTCCCTTTCTTTCACTTGTACTGGGATGAGAATATTTGTTTAAAATCTGTCACTACTTGGCTGTTCCCTGTTGTGACCTGGGTAACCTCATGTATGTGCTTAAATAGAAATCCTATTTAATTCTACTTTTGAGACTTCTAAAAAGCATAGATAATTTTTTTCTATTTAAGTTATATTTCTTATCCAAAATATTAACATATTAAAATGCAAACCATCTCACCAATTTTTTATAGTTAATACTTATTAGGTAAGTTGCAGTCCTGAGATAGGGATAATTACTTTTATAAACACATGGATTAAAGGTATTTAAATAAGACATGTTAAATCTTAACCAGTCACAACAATGGTCACAGTGACTTGTTTCTTGATTATCCCAAGGCTTGTTGGTTGAATTTTAATCATTACAGCACCTTTCCGTACGAATCATATTTGATTTCTGCAGTTAAACGTCTGTTTAGTCTCTTATGATTTTATCACAGTCCCCTATCGTAAAAGACAGATTAACAGGAGAAAAACAAAAGAAGTTTAATAACATGTACTTGTATACCATATATATACCTCCTGTATACATGGGAGAAACAGAAGAAAACTGAGTTACTCTCCAAAATGTTCCAAGCCACCACCTTAAAGACCATCTCCATCTAAAGACGAAAGAAAATGTTGGGGGGAGGAGTGTGGAGCCAGTTATTGGAGGTTATCAGATAAAGCAAAGTAAACAGCGGCATAGTTGTTTTGTAGATTTAAGTCCATGCCGTCTTCATTGGTAAGAGTTTCTAGAGTTTTAGTCATCCTCCTCTTTCTGGGACCGAGAGAGAGACACTCTTACAATGGAGATTTCCCTTATAAATATAAATGTCCCTTACAGAGGGTAACTTCTATTCCAGTTTTCAGAGTTTCTCCTGTGTGCTATTTCTTGAAAATAATCAGCTCAAGATAAACCTTATGCCAAAGAGGTATATTTTTGGGTGGTATATTTTGCTCCCCTTTAGATTCATATTGGAGATTACACCATTGGTTGTCCTGCCTCTCAGGCCTTCAGATTCACACTATACCATTGGCTTTCCTGAGTTTCCAGCTTGCTGACTGCAGTTCCTGGAATAGGTATATTCACTCTCCTATTGGTTCTGTTTCTCTGGAGAACCCAGACTGACATATAATCATTTTCTTTAGACTATGTTCCTAAACAGTTTAGTCAGAGTACAGTTAGGTAAACCTAAATCCAAACACTTCCATCTCCCTACATCCATTTGCACATCTTTTATCACCAGGTTTCCCTCAGTATAAAACATGTCACATGATATGTCACATGTCAAGAGAAGGGTTAAAGACATACAGCATCTTCATGGGCGGTCCTGATCCCTCATCTACACTCCAAATCATCACTGGAACATTGCTATCAACATTTAAAGTGTACACAACTAAACATATTTTCACCCCTTCCCCCGCCCCTTTTCTAAGTTACTTGTTTAAGATGGATATATAAACATCTTTAGAAGACATGAATTGGTAATACACAATCAATTCTCATAATCCATGGATTTTTTATATTTGCAAATTTGCCTACTCACTAAAATATATTTGTAACCCCCAAATCAGTACTCACAGCACTTTCTTGATCATTTGAAGACAGGTGTGGATATGTGGAGAGTGGCAAACAATTTGGGTCACCCAACAAATGCACATGTTCCTGGCTGAGGTTGAACAAACAGATACTCTGCCTTGTTTCATTCTCATATTGAAACTGAGCAGCATCTTGCGGGGCCTTCCCGGGTACCAGCCCCTCCATATCCTTGCTTCTTGTTTCTAGAAAGAGCTTTTATATCCTAGGCCTTCCCCAAGTTTCAAAGAGCAGACTCAAAGAGTTAATGATTAGAGAAGTGGAAAATGCATGAACAAAGGAAATCAGTCAAGTAAGAAAAGTAATAATAGCTTGAACAATAGCATCACAGGACTCCTAGTTCTTCCTGAAGGGATAAGGATAACAATCTGATGCATACCTTTGAGTTGTTCTGCAGAAACTAAGATCCCCATCCAGTGGGGGATGTTGACTACATGCTGACCACAAGCACATAGATCCCAGACTGGTTGGAACCAGAAGATTAATAATAAGATTCCCAAAACATCACCCTGTTACCTCACTGCCAGCCAGTCAGAAGAATGTCCATGAGCTGATCACACACCCTGAAATCCTCACCCCTAATGTTGCCTTTAAAAGCCTGAAAGCCATTGGAGAGTTTGGGTCTTTTGAACATTAGCTGCCTATTCTTCTTGCTTGGCCTCTGCAAATAAACACTGTATTTTCCTTCACCACAACTTGTTATCAGTAGATTGGCTTTGTTGAATGTCTGGTGAGTGAACCTGAGTTAGGTTCAGTAACAGTATTGTAAACAAATGTTCTTTTGTGGTCTGTTTAGTGCCATGTTTTGTCTTTTCTTTTGCATTTTTGTGCTTTTTGTTGATTTCACTGTTTAAAATGGTCCCCAAGCATAGTTCTGAAGTACTATCTAGCGTTTTTAAGTACAGGAAGGCTGTGATGTACCTTATGGAGAATGTCAGTGTGTTACATAAATTTTATTCAGGCCTGAGTCCTACTCCTGTTGGTCATGGGTTCAATCAACTGTGTGTGTGTATATATATATATATATATATATATATATATATATATATATATATATATATATATATATATATATATATACACACACACACACACACACACATATATGTGCATACATATGTATATATATTAAATAAGGTGTTTTTAAACAGAAACTCACATAAAACAAGGTTGGTTGATGAAAGCGTTGTTACTAGAGGCTCACAGGAACCTAATCCTATATTTCCCCTAAGAGTAGTGGTTCAGTATTTGTGAATTCCATGTTCATGGCAACTTTATAGAACATAATTACCATGAATAATGAGAATTGACTATACAGGGTCCAGGATAAGAAGAAAAAAATAATTAACTTTTATCCAGCCTCTCATTGCAATTCTTGGGTTTGTTGTATTGGATTTAACTTCTAGGATACAGTTTCTCCATTTGTTTAATAAGAATGATAATTCTTGTCTGAAAAATGTTTTAAAGATTAAATGAGGTAATATGTATGATATTGCTTTGTAAACTGAAATGCTGTAACAGGAGCAGTAAGTATAATTTACTTAAGGAGTGGAAAATATGCTAGGGATTTTATAATTACTACTTTTACCAATGTTTAACAAGGGTATTCAAGTTTTTCTTGATTTAATAAGACTACAAATCACATTGTTCAGCTGTTAAGACAGTTTACAGCTGAAATTCAAATTTCATTTTAACTAGAAGCATTGTCTCTTTATGTTTTTCATCTTGTTAAAATATATTACATTATATGGGAGCAAAACTGAATATTAAAGAATACTGTGGGCTTGCATGTATTTGCGTCTTTTGTTTTCTCTGGGCTGTCTCTGCTTAATTTACTAAAACATAAATCTTTCCTACACTTAGTGCTGTAAAACCAATTTAGCAGAGGAAGAATGAAGCTGAATTCTGTTCTGCCTCATGCATCACCAAGAAAATTGCTAGGCCAGTTAAGTTTTGATTGCAGAATATTTATTTTTGGTGACAGATGTTGCTGATGTAAGAACCTAGACGATCACAGCTTGAATTAGTCCTGGGTTGAGGTTGAAAAAGAAAACCAAAATGGAAAGTCTTAATGAAGGTAAATATGTAACGTCAAGATGGCATTTTTGGTGTTAGATTTCTGACGATATTTGTGAAGTGAGTACGGTGTGACTACATTTGCATGCAGGCAATGACTTATGTGCAGAAAGGTGGACACAGCCTTTTATGAAGTCACATTCTCAAGGTTACAGTGAGGTTATGGAGCCTAAGAGAAGTAAGTTTGTTACATTTCAAGCACTTGTTTGGATCAAAGCAGGGTCTAGAGTGGAGACTATGGCTAGAAATCATGTGGTTTCTGAGAGGAAGGGACTGCTTTATTATCCCTAGGCTTACATCTATCAAAACACTTATCATAGCATATTATAATAATTGTTTTCTTTATCTTTGTGTCACAGTCATTCACAGGTGACTATTATGTGCAAAGGTGCTCACAAAATGACCATCTTTGCACATAATAGATTTTCAATAAATATTGGGTGAAAAAAATCTGCATGAGACCTAAGTCCCCTTCGCTGCACTGAATGCACATACAACTTCACACAAGAGAGAAGAGTCATTGGTATTCTTGTCTCCTAGGCAAGATCCTGCACAGTACTATGCATACTGGTTTTGTGGTCCCCAAATGAATGGCTGATTGAGCTATGTTAGGGAAGTGTCAGAGGGAGTCCCACTGAGAAGGCCATGGGAGTAATTTTTTCATTACGAACCAACCTTCCCTCTTTAAAAATAGCAAAAGGCAAATTTGTTCAAACCCATAGCATGTACAACACTTACGAGTGAACGGCAATGAAAACTATGGACTCTGGGTGATAAAGATGTGTTAAAATAGGTCCATCAACTGTGATAAATATATCAGCCTGGTGGGAGATGTAGATAATGGGGGAGGCTATACAAGTGTGGGGAGAGGTTTATGGGAAATCTCTGACCTTCTGCTTAATTTTGCTGTGAACCTAAAACTACTCTAAAAAATAAAGCCTGTTTAAAAAAAATAGAAATTTGTTGACCAAATGATCTTCAATTCTTGGTCTGCAGTTCTTGAACATGTGAAAAGGTCACTAGAAATCCTGTTTCTTACTCATTCCAATGGTGAATCAAGGGATGACTCCTATGAAGGAAATCAGTAAAGGAGAAAAATCGGTAAGTTAGCTTAATTGTTTTATCTGTCCCAACAGTACATTAGCTTTTTGTGTACGAAAATGAAGATTCAGTTTAAACGTGAGTTGCTCATGTTTGAATATAAATAAAAATTCAGTTCTTATTTTTTGAGATATCTTAGAAGAAAGCATGATTGGAAATATCTAGTAAACCATATTTTAATTTTACAAAGTATATTTTTAACGGGCATTTATACTTGTCCATTTCATGACCATATGGCAGGTAGCTTTGCCAACACCTTTTATTGCTTTTTCCTGGTAGAGGGCATTCACCCATTTGTTCCTGGAGGTCCAAGTAAATGATTGTGAATCGTGAACAAAAAGGACAATGAGTTGTTTCTCTGCCAAAGACAATTTTTTGCCTTATACAGTGTTTTTTAATAGATATGTTCCCGCTGCTGAGATATGGGACAATTTTCTTGTGAATTTTGTTTGGAAGTGAACTTTTAAACATAGGTAATGAAAACACACACACGCACACTCCTGAGTGCGGGAGTCAATAGTCATAGCGATGAAACCTGGCCTCATGTTAAATGGTGTAGGACAGGGATAGGTGGTACCCTCCTTGGTGATTGCAGGCTGCAGGTCATTTCAGGCAGGCAAAATCACTGATGTGACGTAACACTTCTTGCCTAATGAATGGCTGAGTCCCAGATGTCTGACAACTCTACATGTCTTTCATTTCCTTCAGCATGTTAGAGGAGAGAAATAATGTGTAATTTAGTAAAGTGAAAAGCTGACACAGAGCCATCAGATGTTCCAGCTCAGACTCTTTTCCATAGGAAGCACCATGTTGAGTTGGTTCTAACTTCCCCTGAGGTTACTGATTTTATGTTGCCAGACAGACTAGTGACCTCAGCTCAGTAAGGCAGGCTCTTCCTGCGCAGATAGAATGGCGACTCCTAATATTTAGGTATAATTACGTTTTGTACACATTTCTCGTTTCCTACTATGAGGTGCTACAGATATAAATCCAAAGCCAAGAGTCATTTCCTGGGGCCTCATTAAAAGCTAGGATTTAGATTCACAATTAATCCCAGTTGCATATGCCTGTGGTTCTCTGATAATTTTTGTAATATCAATAAATGGTCACTGTGTACTGAAAACACCAAATCTGTTTACTAAAGCTGCAGCTGATGCCAACTGTTTAATTGAACTGAGCTAATATGGCAGATATCTCAGAAGCAGCGCATTGGGAAAGTGTAGTTTTTGCATATTTAAATGGATGGACAAACTGATAACAAATACTGTATTACAATAATGTGGATAATTTAGTTTGTTATTTTCAACTATATAAAAAAAACTTCATTGCACAAAATATTCTAGCTTTGCTAGCTTTGTGTGTGTGTGTGCGCGTGCATGTGTGTGTGTATGCGGCCTGTTAGCCTATGTAGCTTCTCTTATCCCTTCATTCACTTATAAAAGCTGCTAATTCATCAACACAGGGTAGATACAATCTACGCACCAAATGAGTTAGGGGCAAAGAAGCAGTTGATTTCAGATGTCAAGTAACTTATTAGCAATGTTTTACATAGCTTTGTTCTTTAAGGGATTGTGTAGGTTCCTTCTTCGTTGTATTGGTGCTTGAGAAAAAAATTAAGGGGAAGTGAATGGTTGTTAAATATTTGATGTAAATAGCAACAGCATGATGTGGGTGAGTATTTTAAAAGGCACGTCAGATGAATGCCAGGCAGGTGAGGTACAAGCTTAAGTATCCTCTGGTTGCTGTCAAAGGAGAAAAGATGTCCAGCATTTTGCTTGTTTTCCCCCTGGATTTCTATTCCATCTTTTCTCCCTCTCTCTAAGAGAATGAATTTAAATAGAAATGCTTGCTCTAGCTGACTGGAAATTCAGGAAAATCAGAAATAAATATTTTAAAACTGGTATCCAGATGTAGAAAACAGAAATAGCCATGACCCCCTGTCAAGGGAAAATTCTTCCCAACCCAGAAAAACTCTCCACAAAGGTAGAAGAGAAAGAAAGGAATTTTTTTTTAATTGAGTAAGCATTTAACTAGACCTTGATGTGCATCACAGGCAACTGGCTAAGAGATTACAGGTGGAAAGAGACTTTACCCTTTTACATAGCCAGGCAGATACATGCTATTGCATACGTACTTTCAAGATAAACAATAACTAGTCCTCAAGGAAGAGGACTTGACAGCACCATTTGTCACATATCATTCATCCTAGATTCACCTGGTAACTGGGGTGACCATCTGTGTTAGCTAATTGACTTGAATCAAAGGAAAAATAGATGTCTCATAGCTTTATGACAAGCTTGGAGCAAGGTGCCCACTGGGTTAGGTTCCTACAGCCACAGAAACTGGGAGGCAGGGGCGCTATGTCCCTTGATGTTTACGTTTCAAAGATGGTTCCCAGGTCCTTGAGAAACTCATTCCTGGGTCTTAGTGCTCTCAAGAGGCTTATGTAGCTTTTAAAGAGATTTTACATATATTTCGAAAAAAAAAAAAACCAGAAAAAGGAATTACAAGTTTTCTAAAGTAAATGCTCTAAGGAAAGAAGGGAGGAGAGAGTCTCTTATTTTCAGAAAGAAAAATTAAGCCTGTCTCTCACTTCTTTTTTTAAAGTTTGTATTTGCTCTTACAATCTCCTCCCTGTATAACAATAAAGAAGCGACATAATTTTCTAATTATCTCCACTACTGTCTCTACCTACCTCTGGGCAAATTGCAGTTGTCTAAATATCCACCAAGTTCATAGACAAGTAGTGTGGGCCATTAGCTAGTACCAAAGTCTTATTACGTGGCACCCATTAAAAGGTATAGAAACATCCAGTGTTTATTATATATGGCTCTAAGTGTTTTAAGTCTTGAGGACAAACCCATTCTGTAGGCTATTTCTCCTTTTTGTGTTGGTTCTAAATCAATAATTACACAATTATAGTCAACTATATCTCTAGGCATTCACATTTGTTTAGTTATCTATGCTGGGACTGGACAGAACTTGTCATCCCCAAATTAATAGAGTAACATTAGACCTGTCTTTTGCAGTCACTGTCTGCAAATTCCAGATTTCTGTTTTTCTACTAATTAGGTGTCTTCCCTTTTCTATATTATCTTTCCAATCAGACTAGTTAACAAAACATTTTTGCTTGAAATTTGGGGCTTGAGTACCTGGATGCACATTAATTACATTTACTTTGTTAGTATCAATATTTGCTAATGAAAATGATCCCACTTTTACTCTGTCAATAACAATTAGATTGTTGGACTTGTAAATCCAGATGCTGTTTATATGGAGAGTACAATTTAGAGCTGATTAGAAATGAAGTCATGGGGAACCATTACTGGGGGTAGAAAAAGAAGGAGAAATGCAACAAATAGCATGTGTTTTTTTTTCCTATTAAAATGTGATTCTTAAAGTAACTGAAATAACCCTACTTAGTAGATGTGTTGTTAAGCTTATGAATCCAGTTTTATTACCCGTAATATGGGAATCATAATGCCTATATCATAAGATATAATAATGATGAATTGAGATAATGTACGTAGGTGCTAAGAACAGATTCTGACATAAACTGAATGCTGACTAAAGAGATTACTGGTGTAAGGCGAACCCCTCTACCTATGGTTTTGAATCTTCCCATCAAGTCCAGGACCATGGTCCATCAGTTTTCCCTCCTTTTGCTCATACCAACATGTTTCCCAGTAGTATTTTTCCTTCAGTCTTCAAAAATATTTACATCTCCTCTGTCACAAAAGAAATATATGTAATACATAAATATATAATAAATATATATAATATATGTTTATATAACAGTCTGACCTGTATTTTTTCCTGACTTGTTTTTAAAAATTCACATTAGTGAAGTATAATTTATGCATAATAAAATGCACTCATTTTAAGCACAGCTTCATTTTTATGATAAACACTTATGCCTATAGGCATATATGGTGTAACCACCACCATATTCAAGATTTACATTACCACAAAAAGTCATTCATGGCCATCTGCAGTCGATTCTCATCTCAACTTTTGCCAGAGACAATACCAAATATCAGCTTCTGTCTCTAGAGTAGTCCTGCCTTTTTAAAATTTTCACATAAATGGAGTCACATAATATATACTGTTTTATGTCTTTTTCTTAGTATAATATTTTTGAGATTCATCCATACAGTTGTGTGTATAGTTAACATGCTCCCTTTTATTACTGCTATTCCATTATATTGTTATATCATAATTTGTTTATCCGTTGAATTGTTGTTGTATATTTGGGTTGTTTCCAAGTTGGGCTATTATGAACAAAACTGCTATAAATATTCTTATACAAGTGTTTCTGTGGATGTGTATTTTTAGTTCTTTGGGGGAAATAGGAGTAGAATTGCTGGAGCATAACAAGATACCATATGTTTAAATTTATAGGAACAATCAAAATGTTTCTCAAAGTTGTAACACTAAATGCTCCCATAATGTATGAGAGTTCTGGGTTCCTCAACAACACTTGCTATCATCAGTCCTTTTTACTCGTTCTAATTGATGTGCCCTGAAAAACACATTGTGGCTTTAATATATATTTCTTAGTGTTTCTGAGACTTGGAACTTTCTGCTTTATTTTTGCTTGAGGAATAAACCACTCATCTCTTGCCTGGTTGGGGAGTGGTAGTAGTTGTCTGTGGGGGATGAGAGAAGGGAGTTTGGTAACCTAACTTCTATGTAGACTTCAAACTGAGGCTACCCATATTCATCCCCTGCCGTTTCTGTGGCTCAAACCCTGAGCCTTTCAGGAGGCTTTCTGCAGCCCGGACAGCTTGCTTCGTCTGGTCAGCCTCCTCGATGGGCACTTATGGCTCAGCTTTCTCTACATTACATCAGTTACCCCTCAACCATTTGCTTTCTGTTGTCCAAAACGTTGTCTTTGTCTTTGAGTTAATTCATTTAAAGATTTCTTTAGAGGAAGCAGAAAAAAAAGCACATTCAGTTCTCCACACTTATAGGCAATCTATTTCCTTTACTTTTCACCTTACTTTCTCATTTCTTTTTTCACTGTTTCATACAAAATTATCAACGACAAAGCTAATAATCTCTTTCAGCTTACTTTTAGTTGATTTTAACCTATCTCAACCAAACTTCCTTTTCTTCACCATTACTTCTTTTGTCCTTGATGTCCATGGTCCAAGTCTGTATGTTTTCTCAAACTTCTTTTTCATTCCATTTTTGTCTCGCTGGCTGGTTCCCCTTTCTCCAACAACCTTTAAATTAAGTAAAAGGCCAGGAATAGGGAGATGTCAGCATATTTTTATTTCCAGCGGCTCTATGATACAAGTCATTTCAGCAAAACTCTGGGAGGATGTGGCATTGCTACTCTTCAATAGCAGCCTAGTTCTCTAAAGTAAGAGAGTTACTGCTCTATATGCGTTGTTGCCTGAGCTCTGCAAGATAAACCGTAGAGGGAAGCTTCATGATAATTCTCTCTAAGGTTCTCTGGTTTTCTTTGATTCCAGGAAATTGTCTCATATATAAAGTGTTGACATTAAGAAAATTGACCACTTCAGGCAAGATCTAAACCTGGGGATAAGAAAAAAGGCAAAATGGGTCTTTCTTTTTTTTCATTTCCTTTCAGGAAAGCACAATTTTAAAACTCTTCCCAGCTAGAAAAAGATCCGGGTCACATCAGTCTCACAAAATTCTGCTCAGTTTCGCTTCAAACCTAAAACTGCTCCAAAATTAAAGTTTATTAAAAAACAAATAACCAGAAACTACCGAAAGAATGATACTATAACTGAAAAATATGCTTTAGGGAATAATGAAGCAATTAGATTCCCAGTCAATTTTTAAAATACCTAGTGTGTCACAGAAAAAAACTGATGATTGTCTTAAAATGCATTTTCTTAATTCTTTCTTTGTTTGCAAATTGGGAAAATTACAGAGGCATAAGACAAATCTATAATCTCAAAACCGTTTTGAATCTGTATTGCTTAGCAGTGTGTTTGTGTGGTTTGATGATTTCAGAGAAATTGTAATGATTTTTAGTTTTTACCCACCAGTCCTTTTTTTCCATTGTTGGACTATTAAGACATTGAATACAAAGATCCAGTTAATTTGTATTTATAGTAAGTTTTTCTGACTGACACTAAGTGTAAAACATAATGATACTTTAATATTTCTTACCATAGATGTCAAATGACCAAGTCACACCAAGCTATGCTGTACTTAGGAAGAACAAATTGTTCTACAGAAAATGAAGGGAGCCCAGAATGCTCAAGAGCCTGGAGACGGTATATAAAAGCTTTCACCTTTAGATCTCAATCATGGGTGGTAGTGTTTATTAGAAACTAAATGATGGTCTCTGACTTATGCTCTTTGCAAAAGGAGGGTAAAAACTATTATTATTTTAATAATAATGTACTAGTCTTTAGCATGAAAGCTCTGTGCTTTTTTTTTTGCGGTACGCGGGCCTCTCACTGCTCTGGCCTCTCCCGTTGCGGAGCACAGGCTCGGGACGCGCAGGCTCAGCGGCCATGGCTCACGGGCCCAGCCGCTCCGCGGCATGTGGGATCTTCCCAGACCGGGACATGAACCCGTGGCCCCTGCATCGGCAGGAGGACTCTCAACCACTGCGCCAGCAGGGAAGCCTGAAAGCTCTGGTTTTTAGAGTTTGCAGTAAAGGAAAATATATCAATACAGTTTTCTATATCATACATAGTAGTACTCCAATTTTTATGTAGCTGCATTTCTAAATAAGATATTCTTGTCTACAAAGTATGAGACTTAATAATTAGAGTAATTTTATATGTTTATCTAGCAGAACCAATTTTCCTGATGAGGGATCATTTCCTATGAGGACTTCCCTTTATGTTGTGGTTTTTCCACTTCTTATCACCTGCAGGGAGATTATAATGCTGTCACATTAAAGAAAACGATCTCATTTCCTCTGTAAAATATTTTTTGTAACCATGTATATATTTTTGACTTACGAATAAATACGTGAAGTGTTTTACATAAATGTATCTTTCAGTTAGCTCTTCATAAATATTCCTGTTTTCCTAAACATAACATATCCGGTGTAGCTGCAGTACTGTACTGTATTATTAATAGTAATTTTAATTTTATTTTTATATTTTATAACAAATGAATCTGGGTTTAGTGAATAGTAATGATGATGAATAAACTTTTGTTGGGATAGACGTCTCCATTTATAAGGAATATGTCCAGGAACACTGCCAGACAGACTGAAGCTCAATCTTGTTAGAATACCTATGATCCAAGGGTAAATCGGGTAGGGAGGTGGGGGGATAGGCGGTGGTGTGGAGGGTGAGGAAAAGGAGGGCATGCAGAAATCCTGTCCAGACTTCCCTTTTCATTACCAGCTTGCATCTCCATTGCATCCCATCTAGTTGTTTATCAGCCTCTATTTTCATTTCTTATATCCTACTTAAGATAAATTGCCTCATCCTTATCCCTAAGTGTCCTCTTTAAAACTCTTTTAGTTGGCTCTCCTGTCCCAAGATACCAGAGCTGCAAACACCTATTGCCTTTGCCCTTCGCAATAAACTAAGGCTATTAAATATGCTCAGTGTCGCCACTTCGGACCTTCTTTAGTATTTCCCTGTTTTCTTGATTTCCTTTGTTTCTTTCATCCTTTTTTCTGTAGCACTTGACAATGTTTACTTCTCCACTTTCAAACTCTAATATCCCACAGTTGTATTCTTTCCTGCTTCTCTACTTACTTCTTTAAGGACTCTTTTTCAGTCAACTTAGCCTTTTTTTTTTTTTTCTGTACATGTCCTCTAAACGTACATGTTTAAATAGTTACTTTTCTTGCCCCTCTTTCTTTATTACTCTCCTTTCCAATTAAATCAAAAAACACTTCTGAAAGCCTACATCATATTAAGTACTGTGTTATCGCAGACAATTCACATAACCCTGTCTTCCAAGAGTCACAATCCCGTGAGGGAGACAGACAAGGCATTAAAGCATTATAATATAGTGCAATACTGTTCTGTCTGGAAGATAGAACTTTACTTAGGTATGGCTATCCAGGAGGAGACCTTTATCCCATCTGTATTCCAGTGGACTTCTAAAAAGAATGATATCACGATATTATGATTTTTAAGAAGAAAGGTGTTTTTAGTTTTCATCCTGTTCCTGGCACAGAGCTCCTAAAACAAATTTCCTGAGATGAGATCAAGAAAGGTGTTTTGTTATGTTAATGAGGTGTCTTTTGGAAAGCACCTATGGATGGGAGCTAGTTGCCAGGGGAACCAACCAGGTGATTTAAGGTTGAAACTTTCAGTCCCACCTCCTAACCTCTGGAGAGGGGAGAGGGGGTGGAGATTGAGTTCAATATCCAATGGACAATGATTTGGTCAGTCATGCCTCCATAAAACCCCAAAAGGATGTGCTTCTGAGAGTTTCTGGGTTGGGGCACAGGTGGGGATTTGGGAAGAGTGGCCCACTCAGAGAAGGCATGGGAGTTCCAAGTCCTTTCCCATGTATCTTGCTCTATGCATGGTTTCCATCTGGTTGTTCCTGAGTTACATCCTTCTATAATAAACTGGTAATCTAGTAAGTAAAATGTTTCTCTGAGTTCTGTGAGCTGCTCTAGCAAATTAATAGAAACCAAGGAGGAGGTTGTGGGAACCTCCAATCTACAGCTTGTTAGTCAGAATCACAGCTCACAACCTGGATTTGTGATTGGCATCTGAAGTGTGTGGGCAGGAGAGGCCCAGTCTTGTAGGACTGAGCCCTTAACCTGTGCATCTGATGCTATCACTGGGTAAATAGTACCAGAAATGAGTTAAATTGTAGGATACCCAGCTGGTGTCAGAAAATTGCTTGGTGTGGTAACCTCCCCCTTCCTCCTTTGGAAATTGGGTGCAGGATCCTGAGTGATCTGAAGTTTTAATTGGTAATAGAATTATTTTATGCCTTAACCTTGTTTTAAAGGCCCAAGGAAGAGTTGGCCAGGTGGAAACAAAGAGGGGGGTTGAGTGACCTGATGTTCCAGGAAGAGGAAATGATTTCTTCACGGGCTAAGTGGATTTGTGAAAAAAGTATGGTATCTGTTGAACTGTAGTGGGTTCCTATGATTGGTACATAGAACAAGTCTGGGGAAGAGAAGAAAAATGGGAGTAGAGTTAGAAAGAAGCCAGTTTATGAAAATTCTTGTGTGGCATCCTAAAACGGGTCAGATTAAAGCTATTACCTTTCAACCTTTATCTGAGGAACATCTCTTTCTTTTTTGTGAAAACACACTCACCAGTTAATAAGGAGAGACCCACTAAGTAAACAGAATTTGCTGAATTTAATGCTTTTCTGCAGATCTATTTCATGAAATTGCTGAACTTTCCTACAACAATCAAGTCATTACTAATTCAATTCTTTTGATTCCCTGCATTCCATACATACATTTAGGATAAAAAAAAAAAGAGCAGTAAGATCCCACATAGCATGTGAACTATTTGGAGTAATCAGACTTATACAAATAAAAGTAAAAGGACTTAGTGTATGTGTACAAGATTTATAAATGTCTCGTTGAGTGTAGCAGCAAAAAAGAAAAAGAGAAACTCTCAATGTTTATCAATAACTGAAGGCTTGAATAAATGCGGTACTTTTTTTTATGGTCTGTCATACAACCGTTAAAAATCATACATTAGATGTATTGAATTAAGGGGTTACCATGGTGTTTTGTTAATTGAGAAGAGAATGGGCTGGCAATGCCCTTATCATTACCATGCCCTCCTTACCCAGGTTTTGGGATGACCCAAATTCAGGAATGACCTGAAGTGTCTTTCCATTCTTGTTTTGGTTGGTGATTTCTTCTTTCCCTATGTTGGATCTCATTTATCTCATTAATGACGGCTTTTTCGACACCAATAATTTGTGTTGGTATTTTATCCTTTCTTATTGCTATTAGGGTTGCTGAACTAATTTTGTAAACTGGCTGGTCTCTTCACCTGAACATTTTCTGCATTTGGTTTTTAAAGTACACATTTTTTCCCTTTGGTTTCATCAACTTCCAACTACCACATTATTATTTCTCTAAATGATATATGATTTGGATCTGCACAGATACACATAATGTTAAAACCCTGGAGGTGTGATTATCCTGAAGCACAGATTAACATTTGCATCAGTCGACTGCAAGAGTGTCTCATGCAAAACACTTTTTTAGTGTTGCTGCCCTGGAAGGAGTTTAATAAATACCCCTAGATATAGATAGGGAAGAATAATTTCTGAAATAAGAACCATCTGTAAGATTCTCCTATTATTCAGATGCCTTTCTTTTGACTGTTTTCACTTCTTCATCACCATTATGTTACAGAGTGAGAAGTTAGAATTATTTTACCTGTGTTTTTGCTGTTTGCATCTTTAAATGGACATCATTCAATATTTTATGGAAATTGCTCAAATTAAGTAGCAATGAAAAAAGCCTGTTTTCGAAAATTGTGCATAGTATTAAGGATCTTTTAGATGTGATTTTCAAAATTCTTGTACTTTTCTTTCCTCTAAACTTTCCTACAGAATGTTGTATATGTGACCTTGAGCCTGTGAGTGTGTAGGTAGGAAAATGCGTTTCAGTCTCAGGATTCAGAGTGTGGCTCTGCCAGACTTGGGCTTTCTTCATCCTTTCTTCCCACACATTTTGTTGTCTTCTAGCTCTTGTCACATAATCAAACACTGAATAAGACCACAGGAAGGAGCTTAAACTCAAATGCACTATTAGTTGTTCATGCCTTTTAAAAGTAAGTTAGTGGTATAAGAAAGCTTGAAATAAATTGCTAAAATATTTTAGATTGTCTGCAGTTTTAAGTTGGTCCTGTTACCCTTCCTTCTTTACCCTGGATAATTAAAAGTACTCTTATCGTTTGAGCTGATTGTATTTTCCATTTGTTTATTTTTTCCTCAAGAGGCCTAATTTCTTTATAACCTTGCAACTGTTCATATACTGTAATTTGCATGGTATTTAGCTATTTCTGAGAAATCTATACGCAGACTAATCTTTGTTTTTCTTCTAGGTTCTATTCAATAAAGATTATGAAGAGGCTTGCAGTAGCATGATCATTTGAGATTTCATTATGGTTATTAATGATGTTTGAATGTCAGGTTTTTTTATATGGTCATTGATAATTAGGATTTTTAGCTATTTTATAATGAGAATAGAAGTTTTTGAAAACATTGTCACCTTTGAATCTAATTAATTAGAGTGATATAACCATTGTTAATGGATGACTCATTTTTTAAAAATTTAGTTTAAAATCTAGAGCTTTTCTTTGCTTCCCCAAATAATTGTACTTATGGTCAGAAGCATAATAAGAAGTAATGATGGATTAATTATGAAGAAAATTGTAAATCTCATTCTCTTCACCATTTATATTAATAATACCATAGAAGAATCAGATGAGAGAAGAGGCCTGTTTTCACGGCGTGGGCCAAGTTGTGTGAATCCAATAGTTAGGCAAGTTTCTTTGGGATTTGTATGTATTCTGCCTCAACTCCCAAGGCCAATGCTAAGTGCAGAGAGGTCAAAACAAGAAGCTCTGAGGCCAAGTTCTCTTACTTGAGCACCAGAGGTACCTCTTCCCATCCAGGTTTTTTTTGGGAAGCCATGCTTGACCGAAATAGTAAGACAGTGTGAACAGGGATCCATCTAAGGATCAAAGTGGAATCGGTTAAATATGTACATTTATGGGGTCTGTTAATATGGATTCAGCACTTCATTTGTGTTACGTTCTCATTATGGTAGAGGAAACAGACACATAAGGAGATAGTTATTACACCATGTGGTAAATGCCACGATGGAGGTGTTGGTTCAGGGTGGTAGGGCAGCACAAAACCAGCACACAAATCAGCCTAGGGAAACCAAGGAAGGCCTCATGGAGAAGATGAAGTCGGATTTGTCTTTAAAGTTGGTTAGAAAATAGCCAGATACAAAGTTAGAGGAAGGCAGAGGGAACATGCCAGGAAGGAATGGAGGCTAAAATAATAGAAAAAAAAAGAAACCCAACATTTATTGAATCAGTCACTATTTTAAGTGGTGCTTTAAACTGTTTCATCTTCCCAACGAACATATGAGGCAGCTGTTACTATTTTAATTCTATATGTGAAAAAACTATGGCACTGAATGTTGAAGTAAATTCTCCAAGGCCGCATAGCCAGTAAGTGACAGAGCTAAGATTAAGACCTATACCGTTTGGCTCCAGTATCCATATATATATATATATATATAATTTTTTTTTTTTTTTTTTGCGGTACGCGGGCCTCTCACTGTTGTGGCCTCTCCCGTTGCGGAGCACAGGCTCCGGACGCGCAGGCTCAGCGGCCATGGCTCACGGGCCCAGCCGCTCCGCGGCATGTGGCATCTTCCCGGACCGGGGCACGAACCCGTGTCCCCTGCATTGGCAGGCGGACTCTCAACCACTGCACCACCAGGGAAGCCCTAGTATCCATATTTTAACCACTTTGCCATACAGCCTCTTGCTACAGTTTTCTGTAACGGACGGGTGTAGTGAACTATAAGTGGATTGAAATTGCTGGATAAAAGTCTTAGTTTGAAATCAGAAGACACAGCTGGAGAGACTGATGGGTGGTCGGTATTGATTTTGTGTGTCTTGTAAAGAAGATTAGACTAGGGTTTCTCAACTATCTATAATGAGTTATCAGTTTTATTTATTATTATTTTAAAATTTCCAAAATGATGTAGACTGATATGTTTATAAAATATAAAACCACATGCTTGGGTATTAAGTAATGTTAAATTGCTATAAAAGCCTCTTAACTGCTTACTGTCAATTTCTGTGCTTTCCTAATCATGAATTATTAAACAATTGGTGGAATAACATTTTGATGATCATTGGTTTACATGTTTTACTTTGTACTGTGGTGTCATTAAGGTTTCTAACCAGACAGAAGATCAGGTGATCATTTTAGGTATTGATGCCTCTGTGAAGAATGGATTAGAGGCTGTCAAGACTGATTACAGTGAGCCCAATTATGAATCAATGAGTGTAGTCCAGGTAAGAGATGATTAGAACCTACACTGAGGCTGTGGATGAAGCAATGTCAAGTGAGATAGATGGTTTTGAGAAACACTTTGGAAATGCAACTAGTCTAGGCCCATGACCATGATCCCCCGTCCGCAGGTTCACTATAACCACTCCATGTGATTGTTGGCTCTGCTTTCCTCCTAAATTTAATTTTTTAGATGTCAATCTCAGGAACTATTGTCTATGTACTTCTTAAATCAAAAATAATTATTTTCCTTCAAAATACATTGAGCATTTTGTTGAAGTGAAGGTCCTTTTAGACCCTGGGTTCCTGAGGTAGCAAACTGGGCTGGGATGAGGAAGGCCGGGTGACCTGGAGGGCTGAAAGAAAGTGAGGTGTCGTTCTCTTTAAACAGGTATCTTGTGTGGAAACATGGAGCAGTGCTAAGGGTTGATGTCTTGAGGGATGAGCCTTTAGAGGGAAGGACAGGTGACCCAAGAGCTGAGGCTGAGATTCTTTAAGCTGCTCAGGAAATGAGCAGTGTGTCCACCTGAGCAGAGGGCCAGCAAGCAAGTTAATGGAGAGCCCTGCAGTCAGTAATGGGAGGAGGCTCAGGGTAGTGTGTGGTCTGTAGCAGGGACATAGGGGATGGGTACTGACACCCAGTTAAAAAGTCAAGGTTTCAGTCTTGTGTGTTGAGATTCTAAGCAAGGACTTAATTGTGGTAGAAAAGGCTAGGAATTCAATTTTTGTGGACTTGAGTTTGAGGGCAAGGGAATGATCATTTTCTGAATGTGCCAAGCACTTCAATAAATGCTTTACACATGTAATCTCATTTCATTCTCACAGTAAATCTGCCAAGTAGGTAGTACCCTTATTTTGAGAAAATTGAGGCTAAAACATGTTAAGAAATGTGCCTAAATATGTACAGTTACGAGGTGGTGAAGCTTGCTCTTTGCTCTCCCATGCTTGCTTTTTTCCCAGGAGACCTGTTCCTTCCAGCTATGATTGTCCTTAGTGTCCAGGTGATGCGCCATTGACCTCTGGGTTTCCTTATGTAATGAGAGCACAGAGCTTAGTATACTTGGCTGGTGAAAGCATCATTTGGACTTGATAAATCTCCCGAATTTTTTTTCACTGCAGAGCCCTTTCTAAAGGGGAGAGTCCAAAGGAAATTCTTCAAAATTCAGAAGCTTCATTCTTTTAACAGCTCTTTATTGATCCTCTTCTATGAGTCAGGTATTATTTTAAACACTTAAGATATATTAGTAAATGAAGCCAAAAAAATTCCCAATTCTAGTGGAGAAAAGATAGACAATAAAAAATTAATATAATGTTTAAGTAATATAGTATGAGGTAATAAATTAATAGAAAAAATCAGGGTACAGGGCATCAGAATTATAATTTTAAATAGGGTTTCCATGGTAAATATCACTGAGCAGTTGACATTTAATTAAAAAAAAAAAGTTAGGTCATCCTTGTACTCAAAGACTACCTGCTAGTCCCATAAAGCTGTATGTAAAGTACCATTACACTTTTCAAGAAGCCTGAATGTTTGGGGATTTTTCTTTCAGCCAGTGCTACCTCTGCCTACTTTAGCCCTGATTAGTGTCAACACTAGTGACCAGACACATAGTCCCAGCCCTCCTTTGGGGTTGAATTAATGAGACAAGTTCTGGTAATCTTTTGGAAACTTCCTCACTCTTCAGAGTGAGCTCTGAAAACAACTAGTGCTTAACTGGGCAAAATGAAATTTTAGGTGATTATGTGAATATTCTGCTGCAGTCTTCCTAATTAAATCCATCCTGCTTGGCCTGGCCACATGATCTGACTTCTGCTCAGTGCCCTGAGGGATGGATTACCTGCTTTACATTCTGGCACCCACATGATGCAGAGGGCCACACTAGCTGAGAAGCATCTGTCACCATTTATAGCTTCGTTCCCTTGGTATTTCTCTTGATTCCTTTAAGAGTAAACTAATACTTTGTGAATATAATATTGTATACAAACTTGGGAAGATTTTTTCCTCCCTGTACCATAACATTGTCAGCTGTATTTAATGAATTCTGGTGACCTTGAGAGTATATTTTTTCCCCCTTTGGCACCCATCAGGAATAGAAAGATTCCAAGAAAATGTTGTATCCATAAGGGGCAGTTTGAATGTAACTAAACAGACAGATGTTTCAGGAACATGCTTTTCTTAATCAAATATGGTCTGTGATGCACAGAATATCAGAAGGCTTGAAAAAAGCCAAAACTACAGAAGCCTCGTGGAGCTGAAATACAAGCGTACCACGGCCTGTTAACAGGGCTTAACAGCTTGTATACTCTTTCACCCTGTTACATGCCTAATAAAGTAATAAAAATGTATGAGGGATAAAAAAAGGTTCTGATTTATGAGACACAAAAATCTCTGCTGTGACTTAAAATAGCTTTTGGAATTACAACTATATTTTTATATGTAATTTAAAGTGCAACTAACAGTTTGTAGAGAGCTAGTGTACATGTGTGCAAGTTTTATTTAAATGTATTTACCTTTCACCGTTATTATTATATATGCACACACTTTTTATCAGGGATAAGGTTTTGTTTCTAAATTAATTTTTCAGTAAAATGACTAACTGTTCTATTAACATGTCTCTAAATTCACTCACACTCACACACACACACACACACACACACCAAGAAAACAACCAAAAATATTTAGAGTTTTAAATTGATGAGGTCTTTTGTTAACATGCCTTGTTATTTAGCCCTGCTTGTGAGAACAAGCAATGTGTTTATTAATAAGATGAGAACACTTTCCAAATGTTGACATTATTATCAAACTCTTAAAAATAACTTACATGCAGTTCATAAAAATTTGTATCATAAACTTTTGGGTAGTCATTGCATGTCCACGAATGTTGCCACTGTATTAGGTTTGTCATATTAAATTAATAAAGGACAGGAAAGTTACTGCTTAACTGTTTTTCAAAAGTGGGCAGAATGGATCACAGGGGCTGACTAACTTCCTGCTGTGGGATAATCCATTATAACTATTCTGGTCAAAATCCATTTCTTTAATCATTGAAGAGTTATGCATAAAATAGTAGTTGAATATGAATGAAACAAAATACTTTTTCTCCTCTATTTTCCTTTTATTTTTAGTATTCACAGACATGTAGGAAAAAATCTTAAGTAGTTAATTCATGTGTTTTTTTCAAATTGCAATTTTATTGCAAATAATAATGTTATTGAATTCATATCATATATGTAATCATCTTTTCTTCTTTCTTCTAAATAACAGGGTTTACAAAATTATTACAATTAGTTCAAGTTTGTATATTCAGATCTTGAAAGAATCAGAGACTTGTGTTAAAAATATTTTGTTTTAACTTTAACTACTATCCGTCTGCTTTTATTTTTTTAAAGAAACTACTGTAAATTTCATGGTGGACTATGATTGTTTCACTATAAATTAAAAATTTTAGAAATGAGTATTTTTATGAACTTGTTATTTTTCACGATTATGAACATAATGCATGGTCACTGGAAAATAAAAACAAAACTATAAAGTAGGAAGACCCATAATCAAATAAAATTATATCTATCATCTAGGAATAACCACGGTTGAAGGTTTTTATATATACATTCAGACTTTTCTAATATACCTCTATATTTTAGATATATATTAATATCAGTATAACTCTTTTATTCACATATATTCAATGACATGTAATTTATATATATGTATTTACATGTAAACATAAGTGCCTATATATTACAGAAAAGATTTATAGCACAGATAATTTTATAACCAGTCTTTGCTTATGGAAGTTAGGAATAAGAAATATGTTTTGAGTCTTCATGAGTAGGTAGAGAAGGGAGCCCTGCCATTAGCTTAACCTTTTATTTTATTCTTTACAAAAAATCCTTTCCATATAAATACAGTAAAACAAAATAAACGATTATATTTATTTATTGTTTGAAAATTAATGTCTTTATTAGTGTTTGAGGAATACGGTTTTACCAACTGTATTGATTACTTGCTAATGATCAAAACAGAGACTCAGTATCCATTCCACAAGAATTAAACTTACCAACACAGTTGTTCAATACGAGTTTCAGGGAAAGAAATCTTAAACAGAGAAAATGTTTTTGATAGAGAACGTACGGAAAAATGATTCATAGAGAAAAAACAAGCAAGACTTTAAAAACGTAAATGATAATGCCACTATTTTTAATTAAACTGAGACATGAAAAATTAAATATACCTGCATTTAAATTAGGGAGAAAGAAAGGATAACAATAAATGAGCAGTGCCCATAATGTATTCTGTGATCATCACAGTGACAGTGTTAACCAGGCAGCTGGGCCTGGTGAGACAATTTTTTCTCTGCTACGAGGATCAGCCTGCCAAGCAGACGGCATGGACGTAGATTGTGATGGTTAACTTTATGTGCCGACTTGACTGGCCATGGGCGCCCAGATTAAACATTGTTTCTGGGTGTGTCCTTGAGGATGTTTCGAGATGAGATGAGCATTGGAATCAGTGGACTCAGTGAAACAGACTGACCTCCCCTGTGTGTGTGGGCATCCTCCCATGCATCCAAGACCCGAACAGAACGAAAGGTGGAGGAAGGCAGGAGGAATTTGCTCTTTTTCTTCCTGCCTCACTGCTGAGCTGAAACATCTCATCTCATCTGATCTGGCCTGGCTCCCCTGTTTCCAGGCCCTCACACTCAGACTGAATCACACCACCGGCTTTCCTGGGCCTCCAGCTTGCAGACGGCAGATCTGGGGGCCTCTTAGCCTCCATAATCACATCAGCCCATTCCTCATAATAAACCTCTGCAGATAGATGATAGATAGATAGATGATAGATAGGCAGATAGATATAGAGACAGATATAGTTAGATGGATAACCTACTGTTCTGTTTCTCTGCAGAATGCTCACTGAGACACAGATAGACTAACAGTCTCCCCAAGTGCGGAAGAGAAACTCCATTAAATTCTTACAATCCAACCACTTGTTTTCCATGACCACTATCAATCTGCTGACACATCTTATTTTATCATCTTTTTCATCTCAATATACTCTTATTACAATTTCCTTACAGGTCGATGTTTACAGATTGATTTACACTGAATGTATTTCAGCTAAGCTGTTCCTTAACCACATATGGGAAAGCAGAATAACCACGTGGGTGGGCTGCCTCCAAATCCAACTTTTCCCTATAGACTGAAATATCATTAGTGGAATTTAGACACTAATGACCTTTACTTCTAAAGAGCCTGGATGTCCTTGGTCTCATCTTCTTGAACTTTGACTTTTATTATCACATCTGCACCTGTCTTCCTGGGGTTGGCAGCACTGTCACTAAACACCAAAACTAAGTATGAACATTTTTTAGTTCCATTGTATGCCTAGAACAGAGACTTACATGGTAGGTGATTAAATATTTACTGTAAGAAAGTGGATTTAAAAATATACATTATTTAAGTTTTATTTTTACAAGAAACAAACAAAAAAGAAAATGAAAAAGCTAAAGAAATTATATATAAAGAAATTACATGTAAGGAAACGATAGGAATAGCTTCTATCTCTACCGTTGGCTGGTTCAGAAGCTCAAAAGGGCCTTATGTTATAACATATCGGGTAAGTCCTCCCCCTCGGACCTCTGATAGCCTCCGGCAGTGTTGTAAAATATTCAGCGTTACGTGAAACCTCTTTTCAACTTTCAAAGCCGTCAACTCCTTTATGTCAGCTTCCACTACAAAATAATGGTCTTTGGTTTCCTTCATTTCTTCATCAATAAATCTGTGATAGAGACTTCTGGCCACAGAACTCATAGACTTTTTTCGTTGATGTAGCATCTTATATTTACTAACTACTGCCTTGTTGATTTCTTTTTTTTAAAAAATTTATTTGTTTATTTTTGTCTCCGTTGGGTCTTCATCGTTGGGTCTTCGTTGCTGCGCGTGGGCTTTTTCTAGTTGTGGTGAGCAGGGGCTACTCTTTGTTGCAGTGCGTGGGCTTCTCATTGCAGTGCCTTCTCTTGTTGCAGAGCACGGGCTCTAGGCACGTGAGCTTCGGTAGTTGTGACACACAGGCTCTAGAACACAGGCTCAGTAGTTGTGGCACACGGGCTTAGTTGCTCCATGGCATGTGGGATCTTCCTGAACCAGGGATCAAACCTGTGGCCCCTGCATCGGCAGGCGGATTCTAACCACTGCGCCACCAGAGAAGTCCCTGCCTTGTTGATTTTTTTAATAACATCATTAATTTGACAATAGGTTAGGGTATGTCGTTAATTTGACAATAGGTTAGGTGGGATTTCATGTACACAAGAATGCCATTAAACTCATCAGAAGTTATAAATGACATTTCTTTAATATTTCTTTGCTCTTTGGGGGGCTTCTTTGTGGGTGCAGGTTCCTCATCTTTGACTGGTTGTTCAGGGTCAAGATCTGATCCATTACAAAGTTCTGGGTTACTTGAGGCAAATGGGAAGGAATGTTTTCTTTGAGATGTTCCACATCTTTACAATCTTCTCCAAGAGGTTTAAAGAGTTCCTTGAGTGAATTGTTGGTTTGTTCTTGATACTGAATTTCCAATTCCAATTTATTTAGAAGTTCATTTACTGCAATGATCTCATCTCCTATTTTAATACAGTCCACAATTTCTCAATGACGGTTTTTTTTTAATATTTCCAATCTTTTCATTAATATGAGAGCATAATTGTACCAGAAATGAGGAGGCCATCCTTTAAGCCTCTAGTGCGGGTCCAGGAGCAAAGCGCCCACTCAGTGGAGTCACGAGGTGCCGAGACCCCTCCAGTCTGTGCCGCAAGCCCAGGATCAGGAGACCTAACTCAGGGAGCGAAATTCAAACTGCCCCTGGGACTCGGTGCAGAGCTAGCGCACATCAGCGCCCCAGGCAGACTGCTCAGGGGTCGCGCGCGTTTCCGCCTCTTTTTCAAAATAAACAATTATATTTAAATTAATAAATCTGTGCTCCCTGTTTCACCCATTCTGCAATTCATATACGATCTCCATATTAAAGCCTTCTTTATTTCTTCCCTTTCCCTGAAAGATAACAGGGCCATGTCTTGTCTTTATATCACACTCAGTGTTTATGATGGGTGAGCACACGGTAGGTAGGTCCTTAATAATTAATTGATAATGGATCTTATACCCTTCTGGGATGGGGCATCAGTATTTATCTAGACATGTTGTCTTCAGGAGCAATGACATTTCTTTTACTTGTGAATCCCAATGTGCATTTAATGAATAAAATATTTATTTAAGTCCTTCTATGGTTTTGGAGAACGTTCTAGAATATCCTCTAAGAGTATATAGAAGAAAATGTGCTTTTTTGGCAAATTCTGATTTTGGGGGGATGGGGGAGGTGAGACCTATATATCCCCTTCGTCCTTTACTATCTTTATTTTGACTCAGTTATTTAAATTTTTAAAATTATATGTTATAGGTGTATAATATAGTGATTCACAATTTTTAAAGGTTATACTCCATTTATAGTTACTATAAAATATTTTTTATATCCCCCCTTGTTGTACAACATATCCTTGTAGCTTATTTTATACATAATAATTTGTACCTCTTAATCTCCTACTCCTATATTGCTACTACAATTATTCTTATATATTATCCCTACTTAGTTATTTTTTTATCTTATAAAATTCTAGGTATCTAAAAATAATGAATAATGCAGAGTCTAATATCATGAAAATCAGAAGCAATGCTTATTTTTAATTATTATTTTATAGAATAGTGTGTAGATACTGAAAATTTAAGTAATGAAAATGTGAAAGCTAAAACATTCTATTAATTAATCCAGATACATTACTTCTATCTATAGCAAACACAGAAATCTTTTCTTTAAAATTTATTTTTATTTTACTTTAATCTTTTAATAGACTATTTTTTAGGGTAGTTTTAGGTTCACAGAGAAATTGAGTGGAAGACACAGAGATTTCCTGTATATCCTTTGTCCCCACATGCACAACAGCCTCCCCACTATCAAAATCACATACCAGAGTGGTACAGTTGTTACACTCAATGAACTACATTGACACATCATTATGTTTAGCTTTGAAAAACTGCCAAAGTGGCTGTACAGTTATGCATTCCCATTAGCAATGAATGGGAGTTCCTGTTGCTCCACACACTTGCCAGCATTTGGTGTTGTTAATCTTCTAAACTTTTGCCATTCTAATAGTTGTGTAGTGGTATCTCATTGTTTTAATTTATAAATTCTTAATGACATATAATGTTAAACATCTTTTCATATGCTATTTTGTCACCTGTATATTGCCTTTGGTGAAATGTCTGGTCAAATTTTTGGGCTATTGTTTAGTTGTTTTTCTTATTGCTGAATTTTTTTTTTTTTTTTTTTGCGGTACGCGGGCCTCTCACTGTTGTGGCCTCTCCCGTTGCGGAGCACAGGCTCCGGACGCGCAGGCTCAGCGGCCATGGCTCACGGGCCCAGCCACTCCGCGGCATGTGGGATCTTCCCGGACCGGGGCACGAACCCGTGTCCCCTGCATCGGCAGGCGGACTCTCAACCACTGCGCCACCAGGAAAGTCCTTATTGCTGAATTTTAAGAGTTCTTTGTATATTTTGGATAATAGTCCTTTGTCAGATAAATCTTCTGCAAATATGTTCTCCTGGTCTGTGTCTTGTCTTCTCCTGTTGTTTGCTTTTTCTTTTGTGAGTATTGACAGATTGTTTCTTTCAAGGAATCGGTCCATTTAATCTGTGTTATCAAATATTTGAGCCAGAGCTGTTCATACTTTTTATTATTCTTTTAATGTCCATGGGACCTCTAGTGATGACTCCTTTTTCATTTCCAATATTAGTAATTTGTATCTTCTCTCTTTTCCTCTTAGTTATCCTGGCTAGGTCTCATCAAATTTATTAATCTTTTCAAAGAACCAGCCTTTGTTTGTGTTGACTTTTCTCTGTTGATGTCCTGTTTTCAATTTTATTGGTTTCTGTTCTAATTTTAATTCTTTATTTTAAATGTTTTTTAGTTTCCTAAGGTGGAAGCTTAGATTACTGATTTTAGATCTGTCTTCTTTCTTAGTATATGTATTCAATGCTATGCATTTCTCTCTAAGCTCTGCTTTCCTTGCATCTCACAGTAAGTTGTGTTTCCATTTTCATTTTGTTCAAAATATTTTTAAAATTTCTCTTGAGATTTCTTATTTGACTCATGTATTATTTAGAAGTGTGTTGTCCAATCCCCAACTATTCTGGGATTTTCCAGTTATTATTCTGTTACTGATTTCTAGCATAATTCCATTGTGATTTGAGAGCAGACATTGTATAATTTCTGTTCTTTTAAACTTGTTGAGGTGGGTTTTATGGTCCAGAATGTGGTCTCAAGTGAGTTTGAGAAGAATGTCTGTTCTGCTGTGGTTGGATGAAATAGTCAGTAAATGTCAATTATATCGAGTTGATTGATGGTGATATCAACTTAGTTCAACTAAGTCCTCACCGGTTTTCTGCCTGCTCAATCTGTCCCTTTCTGATAGAGGAGTGTTGAAGTCTCCAACTCTCGTGGCAGAATCATCTGTTTCTCCTTGCAATTTATCAGTTTTTGCCTCACATATTTTGATACTCTCTGGTTAGGTGCAAACACATTAACAGTTGTTATGTCTTCTTGAGGAACTGACCACTTTTTCATTACATAATGCCCCTGTTTATCCCTGACAAGTTTTCTTGCTCTGAAGTCTGCTCTGTCTGAAATTAACATAGCTGCTACTGCTTTCTTTTGATTAGTACGAGCATGGTATATCTTTCTCATTGATTTACTGTTCATCTTTGTGTGTCTTCACTTTTAAAGTAGGTTTCCTATAGACAGCATATAATTGGGTCTTGGTTTTTGTTCCACTTAAAAGACAATCTCTGTCTTTTAATCAATATGATGAGACTACTGATGTTTAAAATGAGTATTGCTATAATTGGAGTATTATCTACCATATTTGTTACTGTTTTCTATTCATTGCCCTTATTCTTTGACCCTATTTTTGTCTTTCACTCTTTTTCTGCCATTTGTGGTTTTAATTGAGACTTTCACATGATCTCATTTTCTCTTCTTCCTTAGCATATTAGTTATACTTGAAAAAAAATTTTTTTAGTGGTTGCCCAGAATTTGTAATAATTTACAACTAATCCAAGTATACTTTCTGATAGTATTATACTACCACCTCACAGATAGTGTGAGTGCCCTATAAGAACAAAATAATCCTAATTCTTCCCTCCTGTCCCTTATTTTATTGCTGTCACTCATTTACTTACACATAAGCAGACAGGTGCATATATATACGTATGTATATATATATTTGAATACATTGTTGCTATTATTATTTTAAACAAATGTTAGAGCAATTAAGAATAAGAAAAGTACAAGTTTTAATTTTTTTATATCTTTACTGATTCCTTCTCCAGTGCTCTTTTTGTCTTTATGTAGATTCAGGTTTCTGATCTATATCATTTTCCTTCTCTGTGAAGAACTTCTTTTCACATTTCTTTCAAGGCAGGTCTACAGGCAACAAATACCCTTAATTTTCATTTGTCTGAGAAAGTCTATTTCTCCTTCACTTTCAAAGGGTAATTTTGTAGGGTAAGGAATTCTAGGTAAATGTTTTGTTTTGCTTTGTTCTTTTCCTTATGCTTTAAGTATTTCACTCAACTCTCCTTTCTTGGCATTGTTTTGCAGAAGTCCGGTGTAGTTATTATCTTTACTCTTGTATAGATAACATGTTTTATCCTCTGGCTTCTTTCAAGATGTTTTCTTTATCTTTGCTCGTTTGCAGTTGGAATATATGCCTAGGTGTAGATTCTTTTTAATCTTTTAGTTTGGTGTCTAACATTAATTTTGGAATATTCTGTCATGATTGCTCAAGTATTTCTTCTTTTCGTTCTTTTTTTCTCCTCCTGGAATTCTGTTTAAGTCTATGTTACACTTTGGTAGTTGTCTCTTAGCAGAATGAGACCTGTGATGGACTTCTGATCTCTAGAACTGTATAGGAATAGATTTGTGTTATTTTAAGTCACTAAGTTTGTGATAATTTGCCACAGCAGCAATAGTATTTTGACAATTGCTCTTACCATATTTACATTTTTCTTTCTCTTTGATCCAGATTTTCCTTTTCTAACCTACTTTGCCTACATCTTTTATTTTAACTGACTTAAATGCTTCCCCAGAAAAAGATAATGCTGGTAATAAATGAACAAACAAAACAGTGCAGCATACTGTCCAGGATCAGATCATATAAAATGTAAAAGTTGTACTAAGGCAAACAATTTTAAAATGCTGCTTAATAAATCAAGAGTCTTATTTTAGATAACTGAGAGATTTTCAAGTAAGAAAAATGCCATCATGCTGTGTTGTTAATCAAAGACATCTCTATGAAAACTTTAGTCAAGCTCTTCTCTGAAAAAGGTGAAGAAAGTGACTTGGTGAAGAGATAAAGAGGATCTTCTAAATGTCATTCTCTGGAGAAGTTGCTCCACTTGGGCAAAACAATAATGAGGACTGGTTACTCAGTTGTAGATGAAATAAGAGTTAAGGAGACCATATAATTTATCATCCACACTCAGATACCTTTGAAAGTAAAAGGGGTCACTATTAATAATTAAGCCAGGTAACAAGCATATCAGTGGTGAAACTAGGAAAACTGGGACCTATGATTCATCTAATTGAGGAGACTAGCTTTACTGAAGGAAAATAATATGTCTTAAAAAGAATGTGCAAATAATGAATATTAGGATTAGACATTGTAGTGTTTAAAAGTACAAGCTTTAAAGCCTGAGAATCTGGGTTCACTACTTACCATCATTAGTTCCCCATCTGTAGAATGGGGAATAAAAGTGATTATTTCATTGTGATGTTATGATGATTGAATGACATAATGCACATGGAGTTTTTATATAGTGTCTGACCCAGAACAAGTGCTCAAGAAATATCATTTTCCCTCTTTCTCCTTACTAATAGTGACATTATTTGTCAAATGTGGTAAAGTAATAAAATGAAAGTTTAAGTAAGAATGGTAAAGTTGGTTGTCAGTGGGGTTTGGGCAATAATAATATGTGTTTGATCTGTTACAGGAGTCTAAATTTAAAAGTAAATTGATAGGTGGTTGAGATATAAAACAAGACAATATATCTCCCCTTAAGAAATATAATTTCCTCGTCTTACAGTCACTGAGGGCCTAACACACGCTAGGTACTGTGCTAATCATGGAGTACAACTTAGATGGATAAGATGTGGTATGTCTTTCTTAGTTGAAATTCTCAGTATAATATTTATATATTTCAGATTTTTCTATTGGCGGGATCAGCAATGTGAACGTTGCAAAAGGGTAAGACCATTCTCTGCTGTAAGCTCTGATAGGACAGTTCCTGTGTCTATTTGCCACACTGCTGTGTGTGCAGAGTAGAGTGTGGTGTCTGGCTCACAGTAGTTGCTCCATAAGTAAGTGGTTGAATAAATTAAAAATATATCAATTTCACTACTGAAATCTTATAATCACACTGAAAGGAAAACTATTTCTCTACTAGTCACAACATTTCTGACATCAAATGTACGGTTTTCCACACCAAGCACTTCTGATATTAACTACCTGGAGTTAGTGCAGATCCCACAGGTTGAGGGATCAGTCCTCCAAGACTACACCTCACTTCAGATGCCAATCATATGTGGTGGGTCCTCAGGTTATTTATACTGCTGTCCAACTTGGCTGCAGATCGGGGATTCCCATAGTCCCCTTCTCAGGTTTGATAATTTGCTATAATTGCTCACAGAACTCAGGGAAACACTTCTGTTTACAGGTTTACTACAAAAGATATAATAAAATATACAGATGAGCAGTCAGGTGAAGAGGTACATAGGGCAAGGTCTGGAAGGGTCCTAAGCACAGCTTCTGTTCCTTTGGAGCAGAGTGTTCTACCCTCCAGAAACGTGGGTCTGTTCATCAACTTGCAGGTTCTCTGAACCTCATAATTTAGGAATTTTTGTGGAGGCTTTATCATGTAGGCATAATCGATTATTAACTCAGTCTCCAGCCTCTCTCCCCTCCGTGGAGGATGGGAGTTGGGGCTGAAAGTTTTAAGCTTCTAATCATGGCTTGGTCTTTCTGGTGACCATCCCCCATCTCCAAACTACATAGGGACCCCCAGTCACCACACATCTCCTTAGCGTGCAAAAAGACACTTACCACTCTGGAGATTCCAAGGGCCTTAGAAGTTATTTTATCAGGAACTGAGTTTAAAAGACCAAATGTTAGAACAAAAGATGCTTTTAGTACCCCTGTCACTCAGGAGATGACCAGGATTTTACGGGACTCTGTGTTAGGAACTGGGGGAAGGACCACTGTATATATTTCTTATTATTTCACACATACCTTTTTATTTCAGTATAGAATAATGAACACTCTATTGTTAAGATCCCATACAAGAGACATTGAGAGATGGCAACATTTTCTACAAGTTGATTTAAGAGGAAATACTATAAATACTATCACTAGAATTCTTTTATTTTAATGGAGAAATCACTCCAATAGAACAATTTATATATTCTATCCACAGATGTTAGTGAAAACATAATCTTGACTCTTGGTGAATATTATTTATAATCCTTATAAAATAGCATATGGTTAAGTACTTGAGAATATTGTAAAAGAAGATTTCAGTGTTCACTTAAAGATGCAAGATTTCAGTCTCAGACCTGATTTTATATTTATTTATTTATTATTATTATATATATATATTTTTTATTTATTTTATTTATTTATTTTTGTCTGCGTTGGGTCTTTGTTGCTGCATGTGGGCTTTCTCTAGTTGTGGCAAGCGGGGGCTACTCTTCATTGCGGTGTGCGGGCTTCTCATTGCGGTGGCTTCTCTTGTTGCGGAGCACAGGCTCTAGGCACTCAGGCTTTAGTAGTTGTGGCACATGGGTTCAGTAGTTGTGGCTTGCGGGCTCTAGAGCGCAGGCTCAGTAGTTGTGGTGCACAAGCTTAGCTGCTCTGCGATATGTGGGATCTTCCTGGACCAGGGTTTGAACCCGTGTTCCCTGCATTGGCAGGCGGATGCTTAACCACTGTGCCACCAGGGAAGCCCCTGATTTTATATTTAAATCACATCAGAGAGATGCTTAGAGATATAATAAATAATGAAGAGCTAATTCATTTTATAATGTTTTAATCTTTACCATCAAGATTAAATATAGGCCAATAACAACTTATTTCTTATTTTTAAAAAGTAGTAAAAAATATATATATAATTGAAATTCTTCACTATTTTTTATTAGAATAATGCTTTTTTCCCTTGTCTGATATTACTTCAGGATAATAAAATTTGTGTGGTTTTGGTTTATACAATAAAATTCTTAATGCTCATGAAGGACATAAAGAGAGTACAGGAGATGGAGTCAGAGAGATGAGGATGAGATCATTAGAGATTTATGGGAAGTTATGAGAACTTTGGCTTTTATTCTGAAATCAATGGGAAGTCATTGGAGAGTTTAAGCAGAGTGACAGAATCTTAAGTATTAAAAAGATCATTCTACATGCTGTGTTGTAAACAGATTATAGGAATGTAAGGTGTAAAACAGAGTGAACAGTTATCACTTGACATGGGATAGAAAGACTAGAGGTGATAAGAAGTGATCTTAATTTTAGATGTATTTTTAAGGTAAAGCTGTCATTTTTTTTTTTTTTTTTCTTTTTGGAAAGATAGCTCTGAGGTATGAGAGAGGAGTCAGGGACCATTCCAAGGTGTTTGGACTAAGCAGTTGGATAGATGAAGTTGCCATTTACTACCAAAAGAAGTTTTTTTTTCAGGATTGTGTGGATATCAGGAGTTTAAGTTTCAGATGTCTATAAGACATCCAAGCAGAATGGAGATAGATGTATGAATTTGGAGTTTAGAAGATAGATCAGAATTAGAAGTATGTTTGTGAGTCATCAAGATACAGATATATTTAAAGCCATGATACCAAATGATATCATCAAGGGAGTGTAAATGCAAGCACAGAAGTGAGGTAGTTACCAGAGAGGGATTTAGGATTAAGAGAAGAATTTTGGTTTGGGTTTGCTTTATAATTAGTATGATCCAGTAGAGACGGAAAAAAACTTACCATGCAGTAGTGACAATTGCTGGAAACGTATAAGAGACTGGGATCCAGTTCTCAAAGAGAAGTCTTGGCATTATACAGGATCAAGGTAGTTTGGTTGTTAGACATCAAAACTAAGAGTTGATATTTTGTGTCCTTTTAAATTTTAGCCGTTCTGGTGGTGTATAATGGTATCTAATTTTGCTTTCAATTTACATTTCTCTGCTGTTTATGAGGTTGAACACTTTTTCATATGTTAGTTGTCCATTTGGATTTTCTTTTTTCTAGTGGATCCATTCATAAAACTTGAAGGCAAATAAATAGGAAGGAAAATCAGAGCATTAGAGGCTGTAGGACAACATCAGAGGATCTAACATGTGGGTAATTGAAGTTCCAGAAGAGAGAAACAGGTAATTTGATCACATAAAAACTGAAAACTTCCCCAAATTTTTGAAAGATATTAACCCACATATCCAAAAAGCTTAGTGAACCTGAAGCAAGGTAAATACAAATTTAACCACACTTAGAGACATCATGTCAGACATGTGAAGATGAAGGATAAAAAGAAAACAGAAGAAAAAATATGAGAGGCAACCAGATAAAAAAGATGTTACCTTCAATGGAAAAGCAATAGGTGCCTACTTCTCATCAGAAACAGTGACATTGTAATATACAGTGCATACCAGAGGGTCTATTTCTTGAGGTTACAGGGGAAACCTTTTCATAATCAAAAGTATAATGGAGCCTTGACCAACAATTTCTACAGCAACTAGTCCAGGAGCCAAAACACAACCTCTGCAATAATCAGCCCAGAGCAATCGGGACTTTGCCAGTGAGTGCCAGCTTCCCTGTTTCCAAATCAGGATCAGCCAGAGGGCCAAATACATTCCCTAACAATCACATAAGAGGCCCCATTTTGAGTCATCCTACCTCCATCTTTCCCATGCCAACAGCCTTTACTCAAAATAGAACTAAAGCCTTTTTGTTCACTATAAAGCCTTCCAGCTTCCCTGTCTGCCTTTGAGTTTGTGTCAAATGCAACTTATATTAGTTTCCTATGGCTGCTATAACAAATTACCACAAATTTAGTGGCTTAACACAACACACATTTATTATTTTACAGTTCTCGAAGTCAGAAGTCCAAAATGGGTCTTATGGAACTAAAATAAAGGTGTCAGCAGAGCAGTGACCCTTCTAGAGATTCTAGGGAAGAATCCATTCCTTGTCCTTACCAGCTTTTACATACTGTCCACATTTCTTGACTTGTGGCTACATCACTCTGACCTCTGCTTCTGCTGTCCCATCTTTCCTGACTCTGACTCTCTTGCCTCTCTCTTATAAAGACCCTTGTGATTACATTCACTCCACCTGTATTATCCAAGGTAATTTCCTCATCTCAAGATCCTTAAGTTAATCATATCTGCACAGTCTGTTTTTCCATGTAAGGCAACATATTCATAGGTCCCAGGTATTAGGCATGGACATCTGTGATGGTTAATTTTATGTGTCAATTTGACTGGGCCACAGGGTCCCCAGACATGTGGTCGAACATTATTTTGTGTGTGTCTGTGAGAGAGTTTTTGGATGAGATTAACATTTGACTCAGTGGATTTAGTAAAGCAGATTGCCCTTCCTAAGGTGGATGTTCCTCATCCAATTAGTTGAAAACTGAATAGAACAAGAAAGATGAGTCAGAGGGAACTTCTCTGGCCTTACTACTCAGCTGGGACATCAGTCTTCTCCTTTGTTTGGACTAGAACTTATGCCACTGGCTCTCCTGGGCCTCTAGCTTGCCAACCACAGATCTTGGGAATTCTCAGCTAATTTTGTATAATAATCTCTTGTTTACTGAGATTCCTCATTATAATCTCTTTATATATATAAAGACACACACACAGACACTACATATATAGTATACAATTACATATAGTATCAGTTGTAGTTATGTATGTATATATATCTATATACACACAGAGTCAATTCTAGTTATTTATGGTAGTTAAGTTCTATAAAATTTTCATGAACATTGAATTAACCAGCATGAAACTATTGTCCTTAGGGGAAACAGAGGGTTAGGCTCCTGTGAGCCTCTGGTCACAAAATTTTTATCAACCAAACAACATATATCCTTGTTTTATGTGTACTTCTGTTTATAGATACCTTATTTAATATAAATTTCTTACAAGTAATTAATTCCGTGTTTTTTGAATGATTTAAAGCCAGAGGCTTTGGAAACCATTTGTGTTATACGGGTTAATTTGCCAAAATCCTTGTAAGTCTCATCAGCTTTGAAAATCTACTCTTCTGTAGATCACTTAGCAGATGTTTTAAAATTTCTTCTGCCAATCTCCTGATCTGAACCTGTTTTGCTTGCAAATTTAACATTTTCCTTACCATATCACCACTTGAAATGTGAGACAGCCAGCAGTAGCAGAGAAGGATTTACCATTTTCCTGGGTAACATGACTATGATTTTCTTTGGCTTTGAGCCTCACAACAGTACTGTCCACTATGTGTTCTTTTTTTTTTTTTAATTTAGTCATCATCTCATGAATCCACATATTTAGCTGCTTTTCCATAGCTTCATCACACACTATAGATGTTATTTTAGCACTTTCTGGAGCATTTTACATACAAATGGGCAAATTTTTTCTTCCTTTCTCTGAATGCTCTATATTGTTGATTCATTAACATTGAACTCATGGTTACAGTGCTATAATTCATGCCTGAATGAAGCTTATCCAACACATATATTTTCTCTGTAAGGCACATCACAGCCTTCTTGCACCTAGGAACACTACATAGTACGTCAGCACTATGCTTTACGGTCATTTTAAACAGAGAACTCTTCAACAAAACGTACAATCCCCCCCAAAATGTGGTTCTAAATAAGCCATGAAAAAGATATTTGTTTATATATGAGATCTGAAACAAGATGGAAGTGTCACCTTGTTTGATCTCAGCTGGGAACAAGCAGGTCAGTCAAGACAAAATTTTACAGCTCTACGCATGTCTATGAAAGTGCTGCAAGTATTTATTTTGGGGTTATAGATAAATTTTAGTGGGTAGACAAATTCACAAATACAGAATACACAATAATTAGAATTGGCTGTTGAAGGGGTGTATATGTGCATTTCTGAATTATTCTTGAAATTTATATGTAAATGTACTCACAATGTCATTGAGGTCAAATCATGTGATTATTTCTGCATTTCTGAGAAAAGACCTCTACCTCTCCACCTCTCCATCTCAGTAGTAAGCAAAGTAGACAAAAATCTCCGATCTTATGGAGTTTGCATTTGGTGGCATGTTAAGTATTGGCATATTAGATGAAACTTATAAGGCCTGGATATGAATATATTAATTTTAACAGTTCCTGTAATATTTTGCATTTCATTTTTCTTACCTTCCTAAATTTCAATATATACTTCCTTACTCTGCCTTCGTAAAGCCTGCCTCTCACAACTGATTACACATAGTTTGAAGATCTAATCAATCTTAGACCTGCTGATGGAGAACAGGTCCCCAAAGATTGATATGCTGCTGAGAAGTGGCATGCTGTTTCCTTCCCTTGGAACACTTCAGCTTGTCCTTAATCCTTTGCAGAGCTGACTGCTGACAAGGTGGTTTATTAGAGCTGATCCTAAGCACAGCTTGCTATCTTCAAAAAAAAATTAAAAGATAAACTTGCACTGAGAAAAAGTCCTATCATCAATTAGGCTGGCAGTCAGCTTATTCGTATCAGTCAGTGTTCTCAGGTGTGATTTGCTATTTTTATTATTACTCATCACGTATCTGTTAATTTTTTCTCAGGCCAAACACAAAGACTAGAATTGTGCATGGAAGTTTGTAAGTTTTAAATTTTCTTCTCCTTTATGGGCATAATGTGTACCTAATATGTAGGGATGGGAAAAGCAAACCAAACTTTAAAAAACTCCAAAGGTCAACCAGGTATATCTAGTCAAGTGATTAGGACTGGGGGAATGATAACATTTTATACTGTGTAAAGTAAATTTAATGGTAGAGATTATGTGTACACTACTAGGTATTCAATGAAATATTCGTATGCTTAGTGACACCAACACAATCAAAATATTTTCTCCTTCCATCTCTTCTTTGAATGAAACCCAAATCTGCTGTTTATCATAAACCAAAGCTTTGTTGTACAGTGACAAGATTTCAGATTTCCATTTTATAGTTTCATTCAATTACCAAAAAGTGTTGTTGAAAAATTATGACTATCTAAAGATAGTCAGCAAATGGATAATACTGGAAACACGAGTATTTCCTGCTAAAACACCTCAGAAAAATACTATACATCATCATTTTATTCAGCTTAATTTATCCATAATTATGCTGTGCTTAAAAATAAGAGTATTTTCTAGTAAATATTTTATTCTTAAAAAAATCCCTATGTAGATTGTTTTCAGCATATAATCTTTTCAAATTAATACTGATGAATCTTGACAAAATACAAACTATATCAGTTATCTGTTTTTTTTATAAATAGAGGCTGCACTGCTTTGATTTCGAGCAGTAGTGAATCAGAATAATGGTGGTATATTTTTTCTGACTGTATTTTGCAGTCTCATAAATTATTAATATTTTTATTGCCCCCCCAAAAAACTAAACAAAACTTTACTAGCCAGAAAATCTGCATAAGTCATAGTGCCCTGCTATTAGACTCTTTATTTGTCAGTAATGATACTTTTTGTATCTATCACACCTTAGGATTTCAAAATTCTTTCACATATACGATTCACCACATTGTAGCTTTCAGAAGAAATAAACTATGAAAAGTTCATTCAAAGTAAAAGTACAATCAATTAATCAGGTGGATAGCCTAGCACAATCTAATAGAGATATTAGGTTGCAGTTACAAAGGACCTGGAACTCTTGGGCAACTTCTTTCATTTCAGTATGCCCTTTTCAACAGAAAAAGAGTTTTGTGGGGTATTTTTTTCCCTCAACGTCTAATTCCCATGGACACAATAAATCCCAGCTAAAACATTCCTGTGAAGTGTTTAGATTTTCTTCTGTAAAACATACAACATGTGCATTTTTTTCTGGTCATAGCCAAATAATTTGATACACCTCCAGCTTTACCTTTATTGTTAATAAGTGTGTCTACTTTACAGCAACGTCTCAAATCTTGTTTATCTGAGTTATCCTCACCTATTTAATTGGCAGCAGTTCTAGACTTTTCTCAGGATCTCCTCTTAAAATATTTTTAAGAATTCCCATGCACGTTTACATGTTGCCCAGATACCTGTTAGACACCTTGCAGTACTGGCCTCCTGTCTTGGTTTGTTCCTTCATGGCATCTCCCCTTGCCAAGGATGCTGAGCATAGCCTAGTGTCACACTGTACATTTGTCAGTGTTCGCAGTGGTATCAAGGCCGGTGCTCAGTCAGGTCTCCTCTTTCTCTTCATCCCCAGGAGCCTTCACAGGGAGACTTGCCATCTTCTCTTATTTCAGCCTTCCATGGGACACCCCCCTCCCCATAGTTAATATTGGTTAATTTGTTTCCCACCGACTTTCTAAACTCTGTACAAACTAGAGATGTGCCTAGATTTTGTGTTAAATGTCCCTGAATAGTTCGTGACTTGTAGACATTTCTCAAACCTTGTCAGTGGGTTGCATGGTAGGTCTGTCTAGGACACAGGGAAGATATTTAGTGGATTGTGTTGCCTAACTCCACTAGCCCTCCTAAGTTTTTTGTTCTCTGAGCCTGCACAAATGGTCTTTGCATGTGAATTTCTCTCAAATAGTCTAAAAATATCGTACTTTAAAATGAAACCACATGTTGTCTTCAGGTCCTGAACTCAATGTTACTCTCTTCTCAATCTAGTCAATTCTGCATAGGTAACTTCAATTACTATTAGTGTTAGTAAAGAAAGCTCCAAATGTGCTAAACATTTTGAGAAAAGTACAGTTTGGCTTAGGTCAGTGACCTTAATGTTAGTGTACTGTGTTTGTCCTCAGACTCACTGTAACTCAATTGATAATATTTTTAGATGAAAATAGCCTAAATTTTAGGACCTTGATTTTTCTTCAACCATCTATCTACATCCATTCCTGAAAATAGAAATGCATATAATGCAAGCGAAAGGAAAAATGATATCAATTATGTTAAAAGTTGAAAGAAGTGATTAAAAAATTTTATCATGAGTTTTTTTGTTTTAAATCACACTGAGTTAGAAAGTATTATGTAGGACAGAAAGACACCTTTATGAGACCACTCGTAGAAAAGTGTTGCTGAAAGCTTAAGTGCTAACTACTACCTTGAAAATCATAGTAATCTGCTCGATCTTAGAAATGTAAGAACACTATCATCATCTGCATTAGTCATTCAATTTCTTGACCTCTACCCACATTACAGAGGATGTTTCTAAGATTGGAGGTGATGATTCAGGAGAGTAAAACAAAAGGTATTCAGTATACTCATTTCACATTTTGGAGGGCATAGGTAATGACAGCTGACCCCTGTTTCAGTATTTTATTTGTAATAATTGGTAGGTTGCTATGACTTTCCACTCAGTACTACTCTGAGCAAATGAGAACTACCTGATGAGGATGTAACCGATATTATCAAGCAATTGTGTGTTTTTAAAATAAATGATACAGCTTTGTGTGTCAGGTGTAGATGGGAATGATATTTAGCTATTGATAGAAATAATATTTCTCTTGCTGGACAACAAGAGAAAGTGGACCAAGTGTGGACCAAGTGACGGGAATGAACATCTTTCACAGGCTGATCATTATCTTCTCCCTCGGGATGAAAATATACTTGGACAATATGATTACAATTATGGTATTTTCAACTTGAGTGATTTTCAGCCTCAAATTGCAATTATAGACACTTTTTTTTAAAATTTGGAAGGTATCTTATAAAACTTTGCTTTAGGTTGAATCTTGATTGAGAGGGCTTTATTTACTAAGTTTATTGTTAATTCTTAGCATAAAATCTTTCTAGTTAGTCAAGATATAGAGGTATAGTCTAAATAAAAACTCAGAAATTTTTTCATTTCAAACATATAGAAATATGCTATTTAAAATTATACTTTCTGTAGTACTGAAACATAGAATGTAATTCTAACGCTTAGCATTTAAAATTTTTTGATGACTTTATTAAGTTATAATTGCTGTACAATAAACTGCATAGAAAGTGTACAATTTTAAATATTTTGAAATATGTTTATACCTGTGTGTGTACCACAATAAAGGAAACGAACATACTGTCACCCCCAAAAGTTTTCTCCTGCCCCATATAATCCCTCCTTCTTATTCTAGCCCTTCCCAGACATCCACCAATCTGCTTTCTGTCACTATAGATTTAATTAACATTTTCTAGAAATTTATATAATTACTCAACATGTATCCTTTTTTGTCTGGCTTCTTTCATTCAGCATGATTATTTTCAGATTCATCCATGCTGTTGGAAGTATCTCTTTATCACTGAGTAGTATATGTAATAATTTTTTATCCATTCACCCTGTTCATAGGCATTTGGGTTGTGGATTGCTTCCAGGTTTTGACTGTTACTACATGAAAATTTAAACAGAACTATATCAGCAGTAATATTAAAACAAAATGGAATAAATATTTCAATTGAAAGATGAAAGTTATCAAACCATACTAAAGAAATAGTTATAAGAGGCACATCTTAAATATAAGAATACATAAAGTTTGACATATGTTTTCATTTCTCTTGAGGAGAGACCTAGGAGAGGAGTGGCTAGGTCATGTGGTAGTTGTATACTTGAATTTTTAAGACACTGACAAATTATTTTCCAATGTGACTGCACCATTTTATTTCCCAATATACGGTGTATTAGAGTCCCAGTTGATCCACATTCTTGCCAACACTTGGTATGGTCAGTCCTTTTAATTTTAGCTATTTTAATAGATGCATAGTGGTATATCATTGTGGTTTTAATTTGCATTTACCTAATGAATAATGATGTCAAATATCTTTTCATGTGCTTATTTTCTATCTGTATATCATTTTTGAGGAAGTATCTTTTCAAATATTTTGCTCAGTTTTTATTAGGTTGTTTGTTTTCTTATTATGTGGTCATAGAGGGTTCCTTATATATATTGTCAATACAAGTCCTTTATTAGGCATTTGATTTGCAAATATTTTCTCTGGTCTGTGACTTGTCCTTTCATTCTTTTAACAGTATCTTTCAAAGAAAAACAGTCCTGCATTTTTATGAAGTGTATTAGTTTTTAAAATAAGTTATACTTTTGCTTTTCTCCTAGAAGTTTATAGTTTTAGGCTGTACATATAGGTCCCTGGCTCACTTTGAGTTCATTTTTGTACATGGTGTGTAGTATGGGTTAAATTTCATTTTATGTTTTTGCATATGGTAATGGGTTTTTTTTTCTAGTACTTTTTGTTGAAAACACTATTCTTTCTCCATTGAGTGGCCTCTGCCAAAAATCAATTGTTAATATATGTTTGAATATATTTCTGGAATCTCATTTCTGTTCAATTAGTCTGTTTATCTTAGCACTATCATATTCATTACTGTAGCTTTAAAATGAGTCTTGAAGTAAGGTAGTGTGAATCTTCCAAATTTTTTGTTCTTTTTCAAAGTTGTTTTGGCTGTTCTTGGTCCTTTGCATTTCCATATGAATTTCAGAATCAGCTTGTCATTTCTACAAAGAAAAGCCTGCAGAGGTTATGATTGGGACTGCTTTGAATCTATAGTTCAGTTTTGAGGAGAGTAACAGCTTAACAAAATTGAGTCTTTTGATCAATTTGGACACAGTATATTTTTCAGTTTATTCCTGGCTTCTTTAATTTCTGTCAGCAAAGCTTTGTAGTTTTCAGTGCACATATTTTACATAGCTTTTGTCAGAATTATCTCAGTCTTTTATCAGTTTTGATTCTTTGTAAATGAAAATTTAAAAATTTAAATTTCTGATTATTTATTGCTATTATATAGATATACAATAGATTTTTATATTGATCTTGTATTCCATAACTTTCTAAATTAACTTATTAGTTCTTGTAGCATTTTGTAGATTCCGTAGCTGTTTTATATAGACAATCATGTTATCAGAGAGTAAAAGTTTTATTTTGCTTTCTAATCTGTCTGACTTTTATTTCATTTTCTTGATTTAGTGCACTAATTAGGGCCCTAGAACAGCTGAATCAAAATGGTGATACTGGAGGTGTTGCCTTGTTCCAAATCTTAGGGGGAAAGCATTCAGTCTTTCACCATTAAGTATATTAGCTGTACTTTTTAAAAAATTATATTGTTTATCAAGTTGGGGAATTTCTTTTCTTAGTTTGTTTAGAGTTCTTATAAGAAGTAGATATTGGATTTTGTCAAACGCTTTTTCTGCATCTATTGACAAGATCATATGGTTTTCCTTCTTTAGTGTGTTAATAAATTACATTTGATTGCTTTTAAAGTTTTAAACAAAGCTTGTATTTCTGGAATAAAAACTTTTATCCTTTAAGGTCTTACTCTAAGCTTTGTTAGGCAGCCCAGAACAATATTTAGTCTAATTTTCCCCCTACTGAGATAAAACCCTTCTAAGTACTCTTCCCTAAGTCCATCAGTTAAGTTCTACTCTGGCTGGTGAGAATAGGAAATATTTTTAGCTTTGTGCAATCTCCAAGTAATGTTCTTTGTTCCCTCTTATCCTTTCCAGTGGTTCTTTTCCCAGTATAAGGTGATTTCTTTAAGTGTATGTGCTGAGCAATACTCAGCCAAGACTTGAGAACGGCCCTCTGCAGACCTCTGGTATTCCCTCTCTGTGCTGTTCTCTGCTCTCTGATGCTCTGTCTTATGAACTGTAGCTGCTTTGACTCCCCTAAACTTCTGTCTTTTCCATTTTTGGTTTCCCCCTCCTTGTACTCAACGTGGAAATTTTCTTCAGGCAGTAAATTTAGGCAATCTTGGTGCTCGCCTCTGTTGTTTTCTTTCTCTCAGGGATCATTGTTCTTATTGCCTGAGTCCATTTCCTTGAAAGTTGTTTTTTCAGGTATTTTTGCTTGTTTTTTATTTGTTTTAGGTAGAAGGGTGTAGAGGATCAGAATTTGCCACCCTAAAATATGTCTCTCTGGCATAGTTATTATTCTAAGATACAGCAGACTTGGGAAAAACTCTGAAAAACAAGTAGGAGTTGTGAAACATTTATATTTGTAAGAGAAATCTCCCTTTGTAAGGGTGTTTCCGCTGCCATATCTCAAAGGAGAGGATGAACAAATCTCTAGAAACTCTAATCACTGGAGAAGGCCATGACTTAAACCTGTATCACAATCTTACCTTTGTTTACTGTGCTTTTCCTGGTTACTTCCCATAATTGACTCTCCCCACCCTCAACATCCTCTTCTGTCTTTAGCTGAGGTTGGTATTTAAGGTGAGGGCTTTGGCCATTTTGGTGAGCTACCCAGTATTCCTGGGTCTCTCCCATGTATAGATGTTATTAAATTTTGTGTGATTTTTCTCCTTTTACTCTGTCTCCTGTCAATTTTAATTCTAGATCATCCAGAAGAACCTAGAAGGGTAGAGGAAAATTTCTTCCCCCCCAGCAAGGGTAAATCTAGTTCCATCTTGGCCAGAAGAAAAAGGCTCTATTAATATTTTTAATATTAATATTTTAATATTAATATTTAATAATTTAATTTTTTAAACTTCAGTTGGCCCTCCATATCCACAGTGGATTTAACTGGCTGTGGATAGAAAATATTAAAAAATAAATTCCAGAAAATTTCAAAAAACAAAATTTGAATTTTCTACATGCTAGCAACTATTTACATGGTATTTACATTGCACTTACAACTATATACGTAGCATTACATTGTACTTACTGCTATTTACACAGCATTATATTGTGTTAGGTGTTATAAGTAATCTAAAGATGATTTAAAGTATATGAGAGGATTTACACAGGTTATATGCAAATACTATGCCATTTTATATAAGGGACTGTTGCTGAACACAAGTTCGTGTGCCCACTGCACAGTGACACCAAACAAACTGAAACATCGGAGTCTGGAGCAGAGAAAGGTTTACTGCAGGGCTGAGAAAGGAGAACAGGTGGCTTCTGCTCAAAAAAACCCCGAACACCCCAATGGTTTTTGGGGAAGAAGCTTTATAGGCAAAATTTGGGGTGGGGACTGCAGAGTGTGTGATTTTCTTCCATTTTGGTTGGTGGTGAGGTAAAAGGCAGTGTTCTAGGAATCTGAATCATTAGCCTTCTGGTTCTAACCAGTCTGGGGTCTCAGCATGAAGTTACCATCCTCCACCTGGGTGGGGGCATTAGTTCCTGTAGAAGAACCCAAAGATACATGTATATTCCTTGAGGAGGAACCAGGACTATGCCTTATCTCTGTACTGTTGTTTCTTGATTGCTCTTCCTTTTTTTCTGCATTCCCTAACTTCCCTGATTAGCAGCTTTTTGAATCTGCCCTTTGGTACTTAGGGAAGGCCTAGGAGGCTGAAGCCTTTCTCATGCAAATAAGAAACAGGGAACACACATGTTCTTGGATTGGAAGAGTTAATAGTGTTAAAATGGCCATACTACCCAAAGCAATCTACAGATTTAATGCAACCCCTATCAAATTACCCATGACGTTTTTCACAGAACTAGAACAAATAATCCTAAAATTTATATGGAGCCATAAAAGACCCAGAATTTCCAAAGGAATCCTGAAGAAAAAGAATAAAGCAGGAGGCATAACCTTCCCAGACTTCAGACAATACTACAAAGCTACAGTAATCAAAACAGCATGGTATTTGTACAAAAACAGACATACGGATCAATGGAACAGAATAGAGAGCCCAGAAATAAACCCACGCACCTATGGTCAATTAATCTTTGACAAAGGAGGCAAGAATATACAATGGGGAAAAGACAGTCTCTTCAGCAAGTGGTGTTGGGAAAGTTGGACAGCGTGTAAATCAGTGAAGTTAGAATACTGCCTCACACCATACACAAAAATAAATGAAAAATGGCTTAAAGACTTAAAAATATAGGACTCCTAGAAGAGAACATAGGCAAAACATTCTCTGACATAAATCGTACCAATGTTTTCTTAGGTCAGTTTCCCAAGGCAATAGAAATAAAAGCAAAAATAAACAAATGGGACCTAATCAAACTTACAAACTTTTGTACAACAAAGGAAACCATAAACAAAATGAAAAACCTATAGACTGAGAGAAAATATTTGCAAATGAAGCCATCAACAAGGGTTTAATTTCCAAAACATACAAACACTCATACAACTCAATAACAACAACAACATACAACTCAACAACAACAACAGAAAACAAAACAACCCAATCAAGAAATGGGCAGAAGACCTAAGTAGACACTTCTTCAAAGAAGACATACAGATGGCCAACAGGCACATGAAAAGGTATTTAACATCACAAATTATTAGAGAAATGCAAACCAAAACTACAATGAGGTACCACTTCACAATGGTCAGAATGGCCACCATTAAAAAGCTTACAAATAACAAATGTGGTGCAAAGGGAACCATCCTACACTGTTGGTGGGAATACAAATTGGTGCAGCCACGATGGAAAACAGTATGGAGATTCCTCAAAAAACCAGAGTTGCCACACGATCCTGCAACCCCACTCCTGGGCATATATCTAGACAAAACTATAATCAAAAAGATACAAGCACCCCTATGTTCATAGCAGCACTATTTACAATAGCCAAGACATGGAAATAACTTTAATGTCCATCGACAGAGGAATGGATGAAGAAGATGCAGTACATATATACAATGGAATACTACTCAGCCATAAAAAGAATGAAATAATGCCTTTTGCAGCAACATAGATGGACCTAGAGATTATCATACTAAGTGAAGTAAGTCAGAAAGAGAAAGACAGATACCATATGATGTCACTTATATGTGTAATCTAAAATGTGACACAAATGAACTTATCTATGAAATAGACTCACAGGCATAGAGAACAGATCTGTGATTGCCGAGGGAGAAGAGATGGTGGGGGAGGGATGGATTGGGAGTTAGGGATTGGCATATGCAAACTATTATATGTAGAATGAATAAACAGCAAGGTCCTACTGTATAGCATATATATATATATATATATATATATATATATATATATATATAACTGACTCACTTTGCTGTACAGTAGAAGTTAACACAACATTGTAAATCATCTATACTTCAGTAAAATTAATTTAAAAAAAAAAGAAACTGGGAGCACTGAAAGGCTTTTGTACCCAGGAGGGCCCCACAGGATCCTGCTAGGTTTCAGGACTTGAGCATCTACAGATTTGCTATCTAGCGGGTGGGGGCAGGGGGTCCTGGAACCGATCCCCTGAGGTTACTGAGGGACAACTGTATACCTTTCTCCATCATGGAAATCTGTTCTTTTACTCTATGAATTAAAGTTGTCGACTGAAATAAAACATGCACAACGTGAGAGTTGTGAGTTTCAGTTTTACTTCAGGACCTTACTGAGGACTGTAGCCTGGGAGACAGCCTCAGATAACTCTGAGGAACTGTTCCAAAGTGGTAGGAGAGGTAGACAGATAGATACATAGATAGATCTGTCTCTAGGTATATGAAATTATATATATGAAATCTATCTCTAGGTATATGAAATTATATATATGAAAACTTCGTATATATCTATATAGATATATATGAACTTCATTGGCTGGGAAATACATATCTCACAAGTTAATGATTTTAGTGCTTATCTATGTATGGGAAGATGCAAGAATCTGGGGTCATTGAAATTCTTCCTTAGATATGCATTTTAACTATCTAAGGGCTCGTATATCCAAAACACAAAATGCTTCATCCTGTTTTTTATCCTGAATTATTTTTAGGGTGTACTGTAGGCCAGTGACTGCAATGGCTAATGACTTGATCTTTGTAGAACAGGATGGTGGGCAACATCCTTTGTTTTACAAAGTCTAGGTACTTTTTGGTAAGGTTAGTTAATTTCTATTTTTTAAATATTGAATTTCATCAAATTAAATGGAATTTGCCTCAATTTTTAAATTTTAAAAATCTGGATTTTTTTTTGCAGTTCACAGAAACTTTCATAATAATGATTTGATAATATGATTTGAAACCAGCAAAATCTGACTTTGAAATTTGTGACTCCATGCATTTCATATGCTTGTTGTCTTCATGGCATCAATTGTTCCATTTCCCTTGAAGAGTTTTATTATGTCCATTTACTTATTCACTAAATATATGACAAGCTTGAGGAATAAAGTGATGAATCAGACACAAGCCTTTGTCCTGTAGTAGAGGAAGCCCATGCTATTATCAAGTGAACGTAATAAAATGCTAATTTTCAAGCAGTTAAACACAATTTCTCTGCTAGTCATTGCAGTGTTTGGTGTTCAGATATAAAATGCAATGACATTCAATGAAAACTAAGCCCTGGTAAGGTCATAGTCTTTGAGGATAAATGCTGTTCATTTATTTTCACTGAGCACCACTACTGAAAGTGAAATAATTACCTATATCTAACTTTATTTTGTATATTTTCTCCTTTCAATTTATATATAATTCTGTAATCAACATTCATTTTTTTGGAGGGGAGTTAAATATAAACATATTCTTTAAAATAAATAAAATAACATGGAGAGTTTTTAAATGTGAAACTTTAATAAGATGGGATTTTTAGAAGAGCATGCTGAAAATAACGAATACATATTCTGAAATATTAAAGATATTCATTTTATAGCAAATTTTGGTACAAATATATTTAATAAGTAAAAAGAAGTTTAGTGGTATTCTGATATCAGCTTCTAGTTTATATTAAAAAAGAACTTGTTTTAATTCTTAATTAGATTGACTAATGGATTCATCTCTAATCTGGTGTGATCTGTATTTACTCATTTTTTTTCTGACTCTGTCATTTATGTCTTACAAATTAGGATGCCTGTTTCTTACTTCAGTCGTTATTGAAAATCAAAGGAAATCCTTAGTCTTTCTTTAACCATTTATTTTCGAATTAAATTTTTACATACCCAGTATTTATATTACCCTCTGAGTAAGTCTTTTACCCTCGGGGGCTCTGCAAACTGAAGAACACCTGATCTTTTAACTTCTCCTCTTTATAAATGTTTCTCTTGTTTTTGCTTGTTCTTTTAATTTCTTTTTTCACTTGTGCATCCTCCCCACCTGTATTTTCATGTCACAAGCTGCACTCTCTCCTGGCTGAATTATCTGTTTTTTTCCAGCACATAGGGGCAAATTTAACTTTGTCCCTTTTCACTGGTCCCTTCTGTGGGGTAAAAATTACTTATTTGGTATAATAAATGCTAAAAATAGATCCCCCATTTTTCTCACCATGGCTCATCCTGTTCATTGCAAATTAGCAATGCTGGGAGAATTTATTAACAATTTCAGAGTTTCTGCCTTGTGATCTGCATGGGCAGCCAGGGGACAGAGAAGAGAAGGGGCAGGACTACAGTGCAGTCAAGTGCATTTTGCACAGTTAGAGGGAAGTTAGGGTACTTGGTACTAATTTTTTTTTTTGATTGGAGTATAATTGCTTTACAATGTTGTGTTAGTTTCTGCTGTACAACGAAGTGAATCAGCTTTATGTATACATATATGCCCTCCCTCTTAAACCTCCCTCCAACCCTCCCTTCCCCGACATGCCACCCATCTAGGTCATCACAGAGCACTGAGCTGAGCTCTCTGTGCTATACAGCAGGTTCCCACTAGCTCTCTATTTTACACATGGTAGTATATTTATGTCAAACCTAATAATCTTGTTATATCACTTACTGGGTTGTTTTAGAAAGTCAAACTCCCTATTGTTCCTTCATTAGTCTTAAAATAAAGTACGTTAGTTCTCTTTAAGGTACATTAGGCCTTGGAGCTGTAAAGAAAGATGGACTACATCAAATAACATGTATTTAAGGCAAGCAATTCCCTAAGATTCAGAGTTGATAATTGGAATAGCCAAAGATTAAAATCTCAGACACCTAAAATGTGAACTGCGTGGAAACAAAACTTTATAGCTGTTTCTCACTGTAATGCTCTGTATTTGTGACACGTGCTTAGGGACGAAACTGCAATGTCACAAAGAACTTCTTTAAATTATTAATAGCAAAAAGTAAACACTAATGAAAAGCCAAAATAGATTATCATGGAATTCTATTCAGGAGCAAGCACAATGATGATTTTGCAATATGTGAAAGTGACTTAAATAAATAAAAATATTCAGAGCTTTATTCCTGCTGGGTCAGAATAAATTTAAAAAATTTTCTCCTACAGGCTACAATCTCTTTGAGGGATTGTCTGTTTCAATATATTAATACCCTCAACAATTAACACTGTACATTGTTCCTAGAAGGTGTCTGTAAGTATCTGTTGGATGAGTTGGTTAAATCGGAAATGTGGACACTTCTAACAAATTTTATTGGTACAAATCTCTCTTGAAAAGTGTTTCTATCTAACCATTGTGTTGCCATGCTTCTTGCAGAAGACGATATCTATCACAGATTTCCTCAGAGTTGGAGGCAAGTGAGGGCTATTCTTTATCCATCATCCAAGAATCGGTTAAGTGTTAACTCTCTTTCATTTGATAATCACCTATGCTTTCTTATATCATTTTTGGGGAAATACCTCAACACGTTAAGTAGTCAAAGCCCCCCAGGTGATTCTAATGTGTAGCAAAGTGTGAGAACAGTTCTATAGAATATTTCTCTTCAGTTGTAGGGAAAAACAACAACCAAGCCACTGTTTTTAGATTTTTTTTCCTAATGTTGCAGGAAAATGGGGCACGAGAAGATGGTCATGTCCCAGGTCTCTGGTGAGTCCCTGGAACAGCTGCCAACTGAGGGTCCTTGGCTTCGTGCAGGAAAGAATTCAAGAGTGAGCCATAGTACTGTGAAAGCAGGTTTATTTAGAGAGACAACACACTCCATAGGTAGAATAAAATCTTTCTAAGAAGGTGAGAACGGCCCCGAAATATGGGGTGGTTAGTTTTTATGGGCTGGGTAACTTCATACGCTAACGAGTGGGAGGATTATTCCAACTATTTTGGTGAAGGGGCGGAGATTTCCAGGAATTGGGCCACTTCCCACCTTTTGGCCTTTTATGGTCAGCCTTCGAACTGTCATGGTGCCTGTAGGTGTGTCATTTAGCTAATGTATTACAATGAGCATATAATGAAGCTTAAGTTGAATCTTCTGCCATCTTGGGCCTAACTGGCTCTAACCAGTTTTTTTTTTTTTTTTGTCATATCCTCAATGGCTGTGTCATTCTTTTAATGCCCTACCCTCTTCCCTTCTGTCTCACTAAGTGTCTTGTATAACACCATGGAAAAAGTCCAACTTCAGGAACTCAGTTACATTTTGCTTCTGTGTTCTATGTTGTTTATGGAACCTGCTCCCAAATTGCCAGATTGAAATATCATGTTTGCAGAGGATTTAAGACCTAATAAAACATTGCCTTTACTCTTGAGGTACAATACCAGCCTGAGTGGGTTTTCTATTCTTTATAGTTGTTTCTTAATATCATCATCATCACTTTCCTAATTCTACCAGTTTCTATTGCTGTGTAATAAATTACCACAAATGCAGCAGCTTAGTGTAATACCCATTTAATTTGTTAGCTCACAGTTTTCTAAGTAAAAAATCAGAAAATGAAGTTGTTGGGTTATCTTCGTAGGTTCTCAGACAGCTAAAATCAAGGTGCTGACCTGGCTGAGTTCTTATCTGTAGGCTCTGGAGACATATTTATTTCCAAGCTCATTCTTGCTGTTGGCAGAAATCAGTTCCTCTTGGTTGTGGGACTGAGTCTCCATTTCCTTGCTGGCTGTCAGCTGGGGTTCACTCTCAGTTCCTAGAGTCTGTCCGCAGTTCACACCATGGATGTTTTCTTTCTTCCAGGCCATCAGGAACATGCTTTTCTGACTTCTGATCACAATTCTCTATGACCAGCCAAAAAAAAAAAAACCTCTTTGGATTTAAAGGACTCAATTCAGCAGCTATTGCAGACATCTGTTCTCCAGATCTTGCTTTGGTGATGATCTCAGTCACCTAAGGCTTATGCTATTGTCCTGCATCCCCATCTTCCAACCTTCAACTCATACTCTGAAGTTCCAATTACCTGTCTATTTCCCCCAAGGCCTTGCTCCTTCAGCTCTAAGACAATATTTATCTCATTTGATTAAAGAATCTGCTTCCTCCACTAATGGACTGAGAATAGAAGAAAGTCCCAATAGACCTTCTTTACCCCCTGCAGGGGATAATTTTCCTTATTTTAAATGTTTACTGATTTTAAAGTCTACTTTGACTGTTGGACTTTAGTGGACCCTTTGAGAAGATACTTTATTACTAGAGGGAAGACTCTCTTCCTTGTTATAGGAAATGTGTTGAAAACTCTCATTTTTTAAAAAGGCATTTTGAAAGCATTCCAAGTGAAACAGATCATGAACATTCTGCTCCCCAAAGTAGAAGCTGTATATAAAGATGAAGATTTCTTATGCTGAAAAATGACACATTAAATATAGACGAAGGTAGTTTATGTGAATATTTTGGCCCAGTTATAAGCATTTTTCTTCTCTGTAGCATAGGTCTAGCTATTAATTTTCCCTATAGGCTGACAGTCTTACTGTTGCAGTGTTAACAATAGAAGATGAAAAATATGCTACTGTGAGAGTTTACGACTGTGAACCCATATATTTCAAAATCGATTTCTAATATGGGTTTACTACTTGGTCCCTATATATTTCCAGCTAAAGACCATATTAAATTCTGGTTGAGTTCTCTAAAACCTATGGCTCTTTTGTAGAAATTTGCTGTAATTAATATCAACATCTTATTGCAGAAATATTTTCTTCTATGACATAGATTAGTAAAAGTAATTTTCTTCTCTATACAGTCAATACCCATAAAGTGCCAAATCCTGATGTCTGTGATGCTATACCTTTAGATGTATCCTTGACCTTTGTGAATATTTAATTCTTACACTCAGTTTTAGGTCAGTGAGCTGCAAGATATCTTTTCTTTTGTTCCTAGACATTGAAGCAGAATCTCAAGCAATACCCACGACCCCAATATCACCATAAAAAAATCAACAGATGATCTTTGTTTGGTTTGCCATCAAGTATGTAATGTTTAGAACATTTCAGCTCAGGATGTAGGTACTACAGAAAAGCTTGCTAGGCATATTGTCGTTTCTAACTCTTAGATTCCTTTTGTAGATCTCAGTATTTCCTCCTCTACAGAACTCCAAGGAAGCAATTGCTTTTTATTTGTGCTTAAAGATTAATAAATACTTTAATGTATAAACCCTTCAATTTTACTATTTGAATTACTGGATTAATGATCTCTGCTAAAAACTTACTGAGTAAATAAATTAAAATTAAATATTGTACGTCCTCTCCATCCATTTAATCTTCATCTATTTGTATTTCTTTTTTTTTTTACATCTTTATTGGAATATAATTGCTTTACAATGGTGTGTTAGTTTCTGCTTTATAACAAAGTGAATCAGTTATACATATACATATGTTCCCATATCTCTTCCCTCTTGTATCTCCCTCCATCCCACCCTCCCTATTCCACCACTCTAGGTGGTCACAAAGCACCGAACTATCTCCTTATGCTGTACGACTGCTTCCCACTAGCTATCTATTTTACATTTGTTAGTGTATATATGTCCACGCCAATCTCTCACTTTGTAACAGCTTACCCTTCCCCCTCCCCATGTCCTCAAGTCCATTCTCTAGTAGGTCTGTGTCTTTATTCCTGTCTTACCCCTAGGTTCTTCATGACACTTTTTTTTCTTAAATTCCATATATATGTGTTAGCATATGGTATTTGTCTTTCTCTTTCTGACTTACTTCACTGTGTATGACAGACTCTAGGTCCATCCACCTCATTACAAATAGCTAAATTTCGTTTCTTTTTATGGCTGAGTAACATCCCATTGTATATACGTGCCACATCTTCTTTATCCATTCATCTGAATATGGACACTTAGGTTGTTTCCATCTCCTGGCTATTGTAAATAGAGCTGCAATGAACATTTTGGTACATGACTCTTTTTGAATTATGGTTTTCTCAGGGTATATGCCAAGTAGTGGAATTGCTGGGTCATACGGTAGTTTTATTTGTAGTTTTTTAAGGCACCTCCATACCATTCTCCATAGTGGCTGTACCAATTCACATTCCCACCAGCAGTGCAAGAGTGTTCCCTTTTCTCCACACCCTCTCCAGCATTCATTGTTTGTAGATTTTTTGATGATGGCCATTCTGACTGGTGTGAGATGATATCTCATTGTAGTTTTGATTTGCATTTCTCTAATGATTAATGATGTTGAGCATTCTTTCATGTATTTGTTGGCAGTCTGTATATCTTCTTTGGAGAAATGTCTATTTAGGTCTTCTGCCCATTTTTGGATTGGGTTGTTTGTGTTTTAGTTATTGAGCTGCATGAGCTGGTTCTAACTTTTGCAGATTAATCCTTTGTCAGTTGCTTCATTTGCAAATATTTTCTCCCATTCTGAGGGTTGTCTTTTGGTCTTGTTTATGGTTTCCTTTGCTGTGCAAAAGCTTTTAAGTTTCATTAGATACCGTTTGTTTATTTTTGTTTTTATTTCCATTTCTCTGGGAGGTGAGTCAAAAAGGATCTTGCTGTGATGTATGTCATAGAGTGTTCTGCCTATGTTTTCCTCTAAGAGTTTGATAGTTTCTGGCCTTACATTTAGGTCTTTAATCCATTTTGAGCTTATTTTTGTGTATGGTGTTAGAGAGTTATCTAATCTCATACTTTTACATGTATCTGTCCAGTTTTCCCAAAACCACTTATTGAAGAGACTATCCTTTCTCCACTGTACATTACTGCCGCCTTTATCAAAGATAAGGTGACCATATGTGCGTGGGTTTATCTCTGGGATTTCTATCCCGTTCCATTGATCTTTCTGTTTTTGTGCCAGTACCATACTGTCTTGATTACTGTAGCTTTGTAGTATAGTCTGAAATCAGGGAGCCTGATACTTCCAGCTCCATTTTTCGTTCTCAAGATTGCTTTGGCTATTCAGGGTCTTTTATGTTTCCATACAAATTGTGAAATTTTTTGTTCTAGTTCTGTGAAAAATGCCAGTGGTAGTTTGATAGGGATTGCATTGAATCTGTAGATTGCTTTGGGTAGTAGAGTCATTTTCACAATGTTGATTCTTCCAACCCAAGAACATGGTATATCTCTCCATCTATTTGTATCATCTTTAATTTCTTTCATCATTGTCTTATAATTTTCTGCATACAGGTCTTTTGTCTCCTTAGGTAGGTTTATTCCTAGATATTTTATTCTTTTTGTTGCAGTGGTAAATGGGAGTGTTTTCTTGATTTCACTTTCAGATTCTTCATCATTAGTGTATAGGAATGCCAGAGATTTCTGTGCATTAATTTTGTATCCTGTTGCTTTACCAAATTCACTGATTAGCTCTAGTAGTTTTCTACTAGCATCTTTAGGATTCTCTATGTATAGTGTCATGTCATCTGCAAACAGTGACAGCTTTACTTCTTCTTTTCCGGTTTGGATTCCTTTTATTTCCTTTTCTTCTCTGATTTCTGTGGCTAAAACTTCCAAAACTATGTTGAATAAGAGTGGTGAGAGTGGGCAACCTTGTCTTGTTCCTGATCTTAGTGGAAATGCTTTCAGTTTTTCACCATTGAGGACGATGTTGGCTGTGGGTTTGTCATATATGGCCTTTATTATGTAGAGGAAAGTTCCCTCTATGCTACTTTCTGGAGGGTTTTTATCATAAATGGTGGTGAATTTAATTGAAAGCTTTCTCTGCATCTATTGAGATGATCATATGGTTTTTCTCCTTCAATTTGTTAATATGGTATATCATATTGATTGATTTGCGTATATTGAAGAATCCTTGCATTCCTGGAATAAACCCCACTTGATCATGGTGTATGATCCTTTTAATGTGCTGTTGGATTCTGTTTGCTAGTATTTTGTTGAGGATTTTTGCATCTATGTTCATCAGTGATATTGGCCTGTAGTTTTCTTTCTTTGTGACATTCTTGTCTCGTTTTGGTATCAGGATGATGGTGGCCTTGTAGAATGAGTTTGGGAGTGTTCCTCCCTCTGCTATATTTTGGAAGGGTTTGAGAAGGATAGGTGTTAGCTCTTCTCTAAATGTTTGATAGAATTCGCCTGTGAAGCCATCTGGTCCTGAACTTTTGTTTGTTGGAAGATTTTTAATCACAGTTTCAATTTCAGTGCTTGTGATTGCTCTGTTCATATTTTCTATTTCTTCCCAATTCAGTTTTGGCAGGTTGTGCATTTCTAAGAATTTGTCTATTTCTTCCAGGTTGTCCATTTTATTGGACAACAAGCATAGAGTTGCTTGTAATAATCTCTCATGATCTTTTGTATTTCTGCAGTGTCAGTTGTTACTTCTCTTTTTACATTTCTAATTCTATTGATTTGAGTCTTTATTTTTTTCTGGATGAGTCTGGCTAATGGTTTATCTATTTTGTTTATCTTCTCAAAGAACCAGCTTTTAGTTTTATTGATCTTTGCTATTGTTTTCTCTTTTCTTTTTCGTTTATTTCTGATATGATCTTTATGATATCTTTCCTTCTGCTAACTTGGGTTTTTTTTTTGTTCTTCTTTCTCTAACGGCTTTAGGTGCAAGGTTAGGTTGTTTATTCGAGATGTTTCCTGTTTCTTAAGGTAGGATTGTATTGCTATAAACTTCCCTCTTAGAACTGCGTTTGATGCATCCCATAGGTTTTGGGTCTTCGTGTCTCCATTGTCATTTGTTTCTAGGTATTTTTTTATTTCCTCTTTGATTTCTTCAGTGATCACTTCGTTATTAAGTAATGTATTGTTTAGCCTCCATGTGTTTGTATTTTTTACAGATCTTTTCCGGTAATTGATATCTAGGCTCATAGCGTTGTGGTCAGAAAAGATACTTGATACAATTTCAATTTTCTTAAATTGACCAAGGCTGGATTTGTGACCCAAGATATGATCTATCCTGGAGAATGTTCCATGAGCAACTTGAGAAAAATGTGTATTCTGTTGTTTTTGGATGGAATGTCCTATAAATATCAATTAAGTCCATTTTGTCTAATGTATCATTTAAAGCTTGTGTTTCCTTATTTATTTTCATTTTGGATGATCTGTCCATTGGTGAAAGTGGGGTGTTAAAGTCCCCTACTATGAATGTGTTACTGTCGATTTCCCCTTTTATGGCTGTTAGGATTTGCCTTATGTATTGAGATGCTCCTATGTTGGGTGCATAAATATTTACAATTGTTATATCTTCTTCTTGGATGGATCCCTTGATCATTATGTAGTGTCCCTCTTTGTCTCTTCTAATAGTCTTTATTTTAAAGTCTATTTTGTCTGATATGAGAATTGCTACTCCAGCTTTCTTTTGGTTTCTATTTGCATGGAATATCTTTTTCCATCCCCTCACTTTCAGTCTGTATGTGTCTCTAGGTCTGAAATGGGTCTCTTGTGGACAGCATATATATGGGTCTTGTTTTTGTATCCATTCAGCCAGTCTGTGTCTTTTGGTGGGAGCATTTAATCCATTTACATTTAAGGTAATTATCGATATGTATGTTCCTATTCTCATTTTCTTAATTGTTTTGGGTTCGTTATTATAGGTCTTTTCCTTCTCTTGTGTTTCTTGCCTAGAGAAGGTCCTTTAGCATTTGTTGTAAAGCTGGTTTGGTGGTGCTGAACTCTCTCAGCTTTTGCTTGACTGTAAAGGTTTTAATTTCTCCATCAAATCTGAATGAGATCCTTGCTGGGTAGAGTAATCTTGGTTGTAGGTTTTTCCCTTTCATCACTTTAAATATGTCCTGCCAGTCCCTTCTGGTTTGCAGAGTTTCTGCTGAAAGATCAGCTGTTAACCTTGTGGGGATTCCCTTGTGTGTTATTTGTTGTTTTTCCCTTGCTGCTTTTATATGTTTTCTTTGTATTTAATTTTTGACAGTTTGATTAATATGTGTCTTGGCATGTTTCTCCTTGGATTTATCCTGTATGGGACTCTCTGTGCTTCCTGGACTTGATTAACTATTTCCTTTCACATATTAGGGACGTTTTCAACTATAATCTCTTCAAATATTTTCTCAGTGCCTTTCTTTATCTCTTCTTCTTCTGGAACCCCTATAATTCGAATGTTGGTGCATTTAATGTTGTCCCAGTGGTCTCTGAGAGTGTCCTCAGTTCTTTTCATTCTTTTTTCTTTATTCTGCTGTGAAGTAGTTATTTCCACTATTTTATTTTCGAGTCACTTATCCGTTCTTCTGCCTCAGTCATTCTGCTATTGATCCCATCTAGAGTATTTTTAATTTCATTTATTGTGTTGTTCATCATTGCTTGCTTCATCTTTAGTTCTTCTAGATCCTTGTTAAATGTTTCTTTCATTTTGTCTATTCTCTTTCCAAGATTTTGGATCATCTTTACTATTATTCTGAATTCTTTTTCAGGTAGACTGCCTATTTCCTATTCATTTGTTAGGTCTGGTGGGTTTTTATCTTGCTCCTTCATCTGCTGTGTGTTTTTCTGTCTTCTCACTTTGCTTATCTTACTGTGTTTGGGGTCTCCTTTTTGCAGGCTCCAGGTTGATAGTTCCCGTTGTTTTTGGTTTCTGCCACCAGTGGGTAAAGTTGGTTTAGTAGGTTGTGTAGGCTTCCTGGTGGAGGGGACAAGTGCCTTTGTTCTCGTGGATGAGGCGGATCTTTTCTTTCTGGTGGGCAGGTCCACGTCTGGTGGTGTGTTTTGGGGTGTCTGTGGACTTATTATGATTTTAGGCATCCTCTCTGCTAATTGGTGGGGTTGTGTTCCTGACTTGCTAGTTGTTTGGCATAGGGTGCCCAGCACTGTAGCTTGCTAGTCGTTGAGCGAAGCTGAGTGCTGGTGTTGAGATGGAGATCTCTGGGAGATTTTTGCCGTTTGATATTATGTGGAGCTGGGAGGTCTCTTGTCGACCATTGTTCTGAAGTTGGCTCTCCCTCCTCAGAGGCACAGCACTGACTCCTGGCTGCAGCACCAAGAGCCTTTCATCCACACCGCTCAGAATAAAAGGGAGAAAAAGAAGAAAGAAAGAAAGAAGGAAGGAAAGAAAGAAAGAAAGGAGGGAGGGAGGGAGGGAAGGAAGGAAGGAAGGGACAGAGGCTAAAAGAAAATAAAATAAAGTAAGTTAAAATGAAATAAAATTATTAAAATAAAAAAGTAATTATTAAGAATAAAATTTAAAAACAAAACAAAATATAAAACCCCAAAACAGACGGATAGACCCCTAGGATAAATGGTGAAAGCAAAGCTATACAGACAAAATCTCACACAGAAGCATACACATACACACTCACAAAAAGAGGAAAAGGGGAAAAAATCATAAATCTCGCTCTCAAAGTCCACCTCCTCAATTTGGGATGATTCGTTGTCTATTCATATATTCCACAGATGCAGGGTACATCAAGTTGATTGTGGAGATTTAATCCGCTCCTCCTGAGGCTGCTGGGAGAGATTTCCCTTCCTCTTCTTTGTTCGCACAGCTCCCGCGGTTCAGCTTTGAATTTGGAACCGCCTCTGGGTGTAGGTCGCCGGAGGGCGTCTGTTCTTCGCTCGGACAGGACAGGGTTAAAGGAGCCGCTGATTCGGGGGCTCTGGCTCACTCAGGCCGAGGTGAAGGAGGGGTTCGGAGTGCAGGGCGAGCCTGCGGCGGCAGAGGCCAGTGTGACATCGCGCCAGCCTGAGGTGCGCCGTGCGTTCCCCCAGGGAAGTTGTTCTTGGATCCCGGGACCTGGCAGTGGCGGGCTGCACAGGCTCCCTGGGAGGGGGGTGTGGATAGTGACCTGTGCTCGCATACGGGCTTCTTGGTGGCGGCAGCAGCAGCCTTAGCGTCTCATGCCCGTGTCTGGGGTCCGCGCTGTTAGCCACGGTTCGCGCCCGTCTCTGGAGCTCCTTTAATCAGCGCTCTTAATCCCCTCTCCTGGCGCACCAGGAAACTTTTGGGAGATCTGACGTCTTCTGCCAGCGTTCAGTGGGTGTTTTGTAGGAGTTGTTCGATGTGTAGATGTATTTCTGATGTATCTTTGGGGAGGGAGGTGATCTCCGCGTCTTAGTCTTCCGCCATCTTCCTAGATACTCCTGCAGAGCCTGGCCAAGAAGATCTGCTCCCAGCCCAGGCCCGAGCTGCAGAAGCGCAAGTCGGCTGGCAAAACTCGAGTCTTAGAAGCTGCTGGGCTCCTTGGACGTTCTGCAGCAGTGCCTGCCTGAATAGACACCAGAGGCGCAGGCCCAGGGCAGCACCAAGGAGCTGTCTCCCGCCGTTTTGGAGAAAAGACGTCGGAGGAAGTGGAGGAAGCAGGAGCGCGACCGGAAGGAGAAGCCCATCTATTTGTATTTCTAATGATTTAATAGCTCTTGCTACAACAGAAACTTCCTTATGTCCAGAATTACTTGATATTAAGATAATGCTAACTCAGTTTATCTTGTAGATTTATATGAAAAAATTAGAAATTTTAAAAAGGAAAGAAAGAAAATGCTTCAAGGCCATTATATAGTACTAGGGCTGTCTGCTTATATTATTTAAATATTTTCAAGAAGATAATATAAAAAATGGGAGAGAGCTGGGTATGAATATCTAAGCATAGAAACAATGGATGTGGTAAGTATATAGAAGGGTTATATTCAGAGGATGAGGAAGAATGAAATTTTGTGAGGCTTGTAAAAGGAAATCATGATTGCAAGCAATCAATTATGAAACTGTTATCTAAACCATCAGTTATTGTTATCTAAGACACTAGGAATTTGAAGACCTAAATTAAATTACATTTTTCTTATTTAAAACAAGGAGAATAATCATTTTGAAAAATTGTTTTTTTCATTGAGGTACAGTTGACAAACATTATATTAGTTTCAGGTGTATAACATAATGATTCCATATTTGTATATGTTGCAAAATGTTCACCGCCATAAGTCTATTTAACATCCATCACCATACATAGTTATAGATTTTTTTTCTTGTGATGAGAACTTTTAATATTTACTCTTTATCAGCTTTCAAATACACAATATAGTACATTACACTGTACATTACTTCCCTGTGACTTGTCTAATGAGTGGAAGTTTGTACCTTTTGACTCCCTTCACTCATTTCACCTGCCTCTGACATCCACTGATCTGTTCTCTGTATCTATGAGCTCGGTTTCCTTGTTTGTTTGTTTTAAATTTCCACATAAAAATGAGATCATATGATATTTGTCTTTCTCTGACTTACTTCACTTAGCATAATGCCCTCAAGGTTCATCCATGTTGTTCTCAATAGCAAAATTTCATTCTTTTTTTATGGCTGAATAATATTCCATTGTGTGTATATGTGTGTGTATCACATTTTAACATATATGTATATACACACACACATATATGATACATATATGCATATATATCTCTCACATTTTGTTTATCCATTCATCTGTTGGTGAACCTTAGGTTGTTTACATATCTTGGCTAATGTAAATAACAATGAACATAGAGGTGCAGATATCTTTTCAAGTTAGTGTTTCTGTCTTTGGATACATATCCAGAAGTAGAATTGCTGGATCCTATGGTAGTTCTGTTTTTTATTTTTGAGGAACCTCCAAACTGTTTTCCAAAATGGGAGCACTGGTTTACATTCTCACCAACAGTGCAGAAATGTTCTCCTTTCTCCACATCCTCTCTTGTTATTTCATGTCTTTTTGATAATAGCTGTTCTAACGGGTGTGAGGTGATATCTCATTGTAGTTTTGATTTGCATTTTCCTAATGATTAGTGATGTTGGACATCTTTTCAAGTACCTGTTGGTCATCTGTAGGTCTTCTTTGGCAAAGTGTCTATTTATATCCTCCACCTATTTTTCAATTGACTTTTTTGTTCTGTTTTGTTTGATTTTTTGCTATTGAGTTGTTTGTTTTGTTTTTATGAAGAACTATCTTAATGTCTTCTCACTTGAGAGGCACTGACCTAGAGAAATACTGGTCATGTGATCACGGGTGGAATTGTTAGAAATGAAGTGGGCCACTGGTCTTGTGAGGAATTAGTGGTATTGGTGGTGGCGAGATGGTTGGGGTTTACTGAAAATGCCTAAGGATCAACAAACACAGGATCTTTTTGGGCAAAGCTGATGTTCAGATACCGGAGTGACTGAGTCTAAATGCCAAAATCAGAGGTCAAAGGCAGGTATAAACATCTGGGAGAATCTGGGCAGGTAGGGGCCAGAATTGGAGCTGATTGCAAAACAGAAAAGGAGAAGACTTTGAAAAACAGCACAAACACAGAATGATGTTTCTAGACTGACCTTATTAGCCAGATAGAAATCTGGAACTAGACTGCCTGGGTTAAAATTCTGACTCTCCTATTTACTATATCTGTGACATTAGTGAGCTTAACTAATCTTTTAAAGTATTTGTTTTCTCATATATAAAATGCAAAAATTATAGTAATAATCATCTAGCACTATCGTGAGAATTAAATGAATCAATACATATAAAGTGCCTAAATCATTAGCATGTACCTAAAAGATGATATGTTTATATTGTTGTTGTTATTGTTTTTATTAAAGAATGAAGTTAAATCAAACAATTAATGTTCTAGGAACTATGCTCCTTTAATATTTCCAACATCTCTGACATATATTTGTTATTCCTATTTTGACAGATGGGGAAATTAATTTTCAGAGAGGAAAATGACCTAAGGTTTCATAGCTTTAAGAAAACGTATGGATTACAAAGAAGATACCTCTGACTTCCCAGATGATATATAGTTTTATTTTCACTATGTCACAACTTAAGTAACATAAGAAGTCTCTCTAAAGACTGCGTAATTTTAGACGAAAAATAAAGTGATTCTGTTGAGTAAAGAGGGAAGAGTTGAGCAGGATTTGCTTTAAATAAGTTCAGTGCATTTTAATTGGGCCTTGACAGCACACGCATTTTAGCCAGGACTAATGAACGAAAGCTAGGAATAAAGAAAGAGTAGAATTTTAGAAGCAAAAACAGTGAAAAAAACCTCCATGTTACAGGTGTTTCTTGCACATTGGCATGCAGGCATGGTAAAGACGGATGCATGAAAATAATTGTGAGTTACTTTGTATGGCTAGAACATGAATGAATGAAGGTAGCAATTGATAGTGAGAGTAGACAGGTATTTGGGGCTACATTACAAATAGTCTTAAATTCTATAATGAGGATTTAAACTATACACTGTAGAGAGTGGGGAAACTTCTAAGACTTTTTAAAATGGAAGATGAATATAATAAAATATATACTGAAAGAGAACTCTGGTAGCAAGGTGAATGGTATTTTTGTTGTGAGAGAAAGTGGGCAAAGGATATCACAGACTCTACAAAGAGTCATGATGAGTTTTTTCATTAAGATAATGGAAATACAGAGGGTGAAATCCTTAGAGAAGTAATTTAAGAAAATAAGACTCAAACTGTATTTAATATTGGAAATTAAGAAAGGATAATTTGTGAGTGGCTGATTTTTATCTGTGACAACTGAGTAAATGATAATTTATTATTATATGGAAAGACAGGCAGAGAGGAATTCAGGTTTGAACAGGCTAAGCTGAAGGTACAGTGGGATATTTAGATAAAGCAGCTATTTGGAAATGTGTCTGTGATATTCAGAAAACTGGCCAGGACTAGAGGTGTAGGCTTGAGGATTCTCACTATGCAATTGATAATTAAATTCATGTGAATCATAGATTACCCTGCATATAAATATAGAGGGAAGAGAATATAGATAGTAATAGAACCCTGGAAGACACCAGTATTTACATAGCAAAAGGGGGCAACTTGTTGGTAAAAAAGATGAAGTGGAATAAAAGATTTAGTGAAGCTGTGAAAAAAGAGGTGAAATAGACGATAAAGGAATAGGAAGTTTTAATGAGAAAATGGTCAGTTTCAGAAAATCAGACTGTAGGGTCAAGAAAGATGAGGACATTTAAGAAGTCATTGGACTTCACAATTATAAAACAATAGGATATTTTTTCCAAGAACATTTTTAGTGGAATAATCAGAGGAAAGGTAGATTGTGATGAGTGAAAGAATGAATGGAATGAGAAACAGGAGGTAGCAAATACAAATGACTCTTTGAAGAAGAGTTGAGTAGGAAGATGATACTTGAAATAACTATTGGAAAATAAGTCATGGTTTTCTTTGAGAAAATAGCAAATGAAACCAGTATAAGTAAATTTTTGGTATACCTTGAGGTGGAGAAGATGTTTGAAAACATTTGCTCCTCATGGTTTCTATTTTCTCATAGTATGAGACAAGGACATCTGCTGGGTGACTTTAGAAACTTGGATTTGGAATACTGTACTAGTAGGTGAATAAAGAGTTGGGACAATAAGTGGGATTGGTGTATAAATGTATGTTTAAAAACATAGCAAGAAAGTTATATAAGAATATTGATTGTACCGTAGTATATTCTTAGTAGCCTGGGAAAAGGAACAAAGAAAATGGACAGATGGGTTGAGCCATGGTTGGAAATTGGCAAGGCAGATGTATAAAGTCAAAGGGTAAAAGGAAATGAATCCAGGAAGATTCAGATAGATAAGAAAAACTGGGATCAGACAACTACGTATATTCTGTGTCATTGCCAGTGATCTGGTGCTATAGGTGAGAAACTGGAGTTAAGTACAGGGATAGGAGTTTGCCAGTCATCTCTTACCTTTCACTTTCTGCATGTGTGATAAGAGGGGTAAATTTTTAAAATATAATTTCCAAGAAATTGCTGAAATATGACTAAAATTTTTTTGTAAGGATATGACAGAATTGGCATAGTCTAAGTGAAGAAAATATCATCTTAGACTTAAATGTGAACTGCATGAGACATTGGAAGTGCAATCTGTGGATTTTCTCCTTCTTGCCCACCCAGTGACCTTAGACAAATTTTACTTTTCTGGGATTTAGTTTCCTCATTTGTATAATGTACTTTTGTATAATACTTGGCACACTAGCCTCAAAAGGTTCTTTGGATCATCAATTTTACTTGAAGCTGAATTACTCAGAGGGTACTGCTCTGTGACAGAAAAAGGGAGGTGGTGGTTCTAGGGTCAAATAAATTTGGGAAGCTCCAGTATATTTTCTTCTTGGAGTGTTGTAAGTTATATTAGTATATCAAGCTCCAAAATGTACTCTAGTTTTTATAAAACGAAACTGATTAATTTTATTTAGTTTATTGCTGCTCAGCTTTATTTAACAAGACTATTTTAAATTAGGAAAAAAAATTGTCTTTATAGTCTTCAAAACTTGTACCAGAATTCTGCAGAACACATCTTTTACCATATATGTTCTCTTTGATTTTTTTTTTTTTCATGGTCACAAGAACTGCAAGGAAGACTACAGCAGGAAATAGTTGCACGTTATGGCCATAACGTTATGTTTATATGGTTATGGCTATAACCACTGTTATGGTTAATAGTATTTGCTCAGATTATTTTTTAAATTTTGAGAGTTCTATTACTAATTTATAAATGTAAAGCATCAAATTACACTTGAAACATACTTTGAATTGGGATTGATCATCAAATATTATTCTTATTTCTCTAGTGGTCATCAATTTCTCTGTCACAGAAACCTCTCAATGTAAGTATAAAATTTTAATTTATTTGGCTTGCTTTGATTTGACAGTATTTTTGTTTAGAAATTTTTTCATTCTTATTCATGAAAGCTATTGGTCTGTAGATTCCCTTTCTTAATATATCGTCATCAGGTTTTTATATGAAGGTTGTGTGGGCTCCATAAAACGAGTTGGGAATTACTCCTTTTTCTATTTCATGGAAGACTTTATGTAGGATGTTACTTAAATATGTGGGAGAATTTTCTGGTGAGGAAATTTGGGGCTGGAAATTTCTTTACAAAAAGATGACTTAAGCCGAGCTGTAACAGTTACAGAACTACTTAGGTTTTCTTTATTTCTTTTTTTGGTGAATTGTTTCTCTAGAAAATTTTCCAGTTCATGTAAATTTTCAAATTAATTGGTAAATAGTTGTATGTATAGATATTTACCAACTTAAATTTTTACTTTTATCTACTGTGCATTTACCTTTTTAAAAATTATTCTCTGTTTTGACTTATTTCCTTCCTTCTTTTTTTTTAGTTTAATTTCTATCCATTTTCTAACTTCTAGAGATGGATACATAGATCATTGATTTTATTTTTGTGTGCATAATATATACATTCAAGATTATAAATTTTCCTCCAAGCCTAGGTTTAACTGTGTCCCTCAAGCTTTGACACATTGTATTTTCAATATCAATTAGTTAAAAATACTTTGTAATTTTCTTGTGATTTCTTCTTTGACCAGTTTGTAGAAATAGGGGATTTTCTTGTATTGTGATTCTAATGTGGTCTGAATGCTTTCAAGCTTTAGAACTTTATTTAGACTTGGCTTATGAATCAACATATGGTTGGTTTTGATAAATGTTTGTCTGAAAAAAATGTATTCTCTCATTGTGACGTATGGTATTCTATATCCATTAATTAGGTCAGATTTGTTCATTGTTATTCTTTTATATGCTTATTGATTTTTTATCAGCTTATTTGATCAGTTAGAGAGAAAAACATGCTATTTCTCAATATCATTGACAAGTAAATCAATTTCTCCTTTTAGTTCTTTTAACTGTTATTGAATATATATATTTTAGATCAATAAAGACTTAGAATTTTTATCTTCTGAGTATACTCACCACTTTATAAATATTTTGAAATGCTCTTCTATATCTCTGATAATACATATTGCCTTAAAGTCTACTTTGTCTGATATTTGTATAACTATAAAATTTATTTTTAGTTATGATCTTTTTCATTTTACTTTCAATAGTTTTATATTTAAGTTATGCCTCTTATACATAGCTCATAGTTATTTCTTTAATAATGTCATGTTTTTTCTTTGTAATTGGAATATTTAGTCCATTTTCTGTTAATATAATTGTTGATCTGTTTTTGTTTAAAATTGTAAGTAACTTTTTTCCCATTTGTCCTATATGTTATGTTAATCTTTTTCTATCTTTTCTTGTTTTCTTTGAATTAACCAAATGCAAGTATTTTATTATTTAGTATTCTTCCATCTCCACACAAAATTAGTTCATTAGTCATACATTTCTTACTGTTCTTTTAGTGGTTACTTTAGAGGTTATGACATGCATTCTTGAGTTTATATTGTCTAGTCTAAATTATTATTATCTCTTTCCTGATATTGCTAGACTCTTTAAGCACTCTAATTTCACTTATTGCTTTTACCATCTACAATGACAACATAGAATTGCCTACCTTCCTGTCGATTTTCCACTGCTCTTCAGAGTAGATCTGCAATTTGAGTCATATGTGGTGTTGGATGAACAGAGACATAATAAAAACAAGTAGAAATTTTATATTATGCACAAATGTAAACTCTTTAAGCATACACCAATGCTGCAGGTATTTTACTCTATTTTTCTATACCTCAGAGAAATTTATTTTATGATCAGAGAAGTTTGAGAAAGGTGGAGTCTCTGAGTAAAAACATGATAGAGACATTTTAAAGAGTAGACCATTATTCTGCAGTGGCATCATTTTGCTGTGTGTGTCAAGGCCAAAGACAATGACTATGTTACTTTTAGAGAAGGTGCTAAAAAGTTTTGATTTTTCATTCACACAAGGAAAATACTCAAAATAAGCCATCCTACCGGCTTAGTCCCAGACTGAAAACTTTGAGATCATATAGCAATCTATATTAAGTGAAGTGAACTAGGAAACCCTAAATTTCACATACCATTAAAAGTCGTACATGCATTTGAAAATAAACACTAATTTTCTAACTATAAGAATATTTATTTTCTAATGAAAACTTTCTAGTCTTTTTATTATGGATAGGGAAAGAAAGTATTGTAAAATTTTCTGAAGAACTTGTGTGTGTGTGTGTGTGTGTGTGTGTGTGTGTGTGTGTCAGTGATGGCAAAAAATGCCTGGACAATTTGGACTGCATCAAGAAAGAAAAAACAGGGTAGTAGGAGTTTGAGTTTTAGATGTTGTATTGCTGTTGTTAGGGTAGCCAGTGTGTACCATCTGCTTTCCCTTATAATAGCTCTGCAAGTTTCTCACTGACCTGGCTAATTCCACGAAGGAGCTTTTCTCTTCACTTCCTCTCCACTGCCTGACAATTTTCTCCCATCTACATGAGCTCCTTGCGCAGCTCAGTCATACGTATATAGATGGTTGCCTGGAACAGTGCTTGCTTTAATTTCAAGCCATTAGGCTTTATAATTTTAATTTCTTTTTTAAATCTTTTGGATTATTACATTTATTTAATTATATTACACATTTTAATTACTGTAAAGTCAATTCTTTGTTATATCACAGTTAATATAACTAATATTATATTGTAGCTTGGACACATTCCAGGCCTGGATCTCAAAGTGTGACTGTCAGATAGAAAGAATGTCAGCAAGACCAAACGCTGCGCCGAGTCTTTTAGGAGGCTCCTGTGTTTCAAATGTGTTAATGGAACCATCCAGGTGGAAACTAGAGGTGTCATATCTGGGCTCCTCCCAAGGGACTCCCTGAATTCTCTTTCCTGGAATACTGAATTGCTTTCTGAAGTTGCATTTTAAAAAATTTTGAGTGTATTTAAAGTCCTTTCTTGAAGGGTTCTCTTTTATAAGTAAACTATTTTTATTCTTTCAGATCACATCTAAAATTATTTGAAATAATAAGTTATTTATAGAAATATTTTATGTTGCTCCACTTGTATATTATACAAAAGCAATTAGTATAGAAGCAGTTATATAGATTAAAACCCTAAAAATAAATGTCTTTTTTTGTTTCAAATACATGACACAACTTTTTTCTAATAATCAAGGCAGTTAGATAAGACAGAAAGACCATTCTTGTGGATTATAAAAAGAATTATTTCTGACCCAAAGGGAGTATTTTGACTGCTTATATTTTAATAAAAATCAAAAGCAGCATTTGTTTATTGTAGGTTTTTTTGGTTATCTCTCTTCTGGAGCGACAAAAAATGGCACATATAAGTCTGAAAGTGAGTATAAGTTGTGCAAAATCTCAAATATTTTATTTGCATCTAGACAGCTGCAAAGATGAAGAGCATTATTTTTGTATCAGCAAGTTAAGATCTCAGTGATATATATTTATTTCACATGGTAGCAGGGGCATCCTTAAATAGTAAATAATTGTCATCAACTTTTAGAAGATCAAAGGGATCACTAGTTTGGCCAAAAATAATTAATTATAAGTGAAGTGAACAGAGTTAGCAAGAGGAGCTCTTTGTATTGTTAGGTTCCATATATATTGAATACTTTTCCATTGTTGAACATATAGTTAAATCCATGGCTATTAAAATATTTTAAATTTGGTGACAGGAGTGTAATAGATTTCAAATTTAAAAATGCCCTTAAGCAAAAGTTCTTTTTTTAAATATTTTTTTAAAATGTCATAGGCTTTCTCAAATTCTCAGTACCATATCCATTTTATCTTATTATCAATTCCATTTACAACTGAGGAAGCTCACACTTCGAAGGCATAAATAAGTTGTCCGGTTAGTAAATGATTAAGCCTAGATTCAAATCAATGCAGCATAATGAATGGACTAGCATTCTTAATTGCCACACAACATTTATTGAATATTTATACTGCCCAATAATAGAAACAGTATTATTATTTTCACTTTTTGGGGTGAAGATGCTCAGAAAGATTAAGGTTTGTAGATCCAGAAGCTAATAAATATCCGAAATGGGTTTGAATTAGTTCTGTCTGAATCTAGAGCTTGCCCCCATAAATCCTATAATTTTTCAGTATCTTTTTCTCCCCTCTCTCTACTTCTTTTGCAAGTATATAAGCAAGAAAATAAAGTATAGCAAAATGACAATTGTAGTTATCTCTGAACTGACCAGATCAATTAAAATGAATATTTGCTTCTTTATCCTTGAGCATTTAAAGCATTTACTACAAATATTTTTTTTGAAACAAAAATACTAGAGCCTCAGTGAGTAAGCTTAGTTTGATAGATTGTTGGGATTGATCTAGGGAAATAAATTATTGACCACAGTGCATAAGAGATTTACAGCTCTTTAAGTGACAGTTAAGAATCATCATCAAATAACACATGGTTATTCACTCTGATAGTGAGAGGACATATTCCCAGCCTAAATATATTGGATTTCAGCTGCACAGCAATATAGTCAAATTATCATAAGAGAATTGGCCATTCTTATAGTAGAACAAGTGGGTTGTCAGAAGTGTGAAATGAGGAAATGGGAAAAATTGGGGTTATTAACAAAATAAGTAGTAGAGTGGAAAGATTGGAGACCTAGCAAATATGTTAGGTATTATAAGAAGGCTATTGAAAGAAGAAAAATGTATATCTTTTTTGAATCCTGATTTGAACAAGCTAATTATTAAAAACAATTATTAAACAATTAGGGAAATTTGAAACTTGTTAGACATGTATTAAATGATATTAAGGAATCATTTTTATTTTACTTATGTGTGATAATGTATTTTGGAGATACCTATGTACAGTGGAATGCTACAATGTCTGGGATTTGCTTTAAAATAATTTAGTTGTGAGAGAGAAAATGGTGATGGCTGCTTATACATGTGGGGACAATACTATTCTTTCTCTGCTTTTAATGTGTTGATAATTCTAATAAAGTTAAGAAAAGAAAAAAGGACAAAGATTGTAACTTAATTAGTAGCGAACTTTTGTGATGGAGAAGACTTTACACTAATGGAAAGAAATTAGATGAACTGAAAGTGTGTTCTGAATTCTTTAGGTGAATTTTCACTCTTCTCCTAAGTAATAGTTCCTTAGTACTAGCACTGTTGTAAGTATTATAGGAAATGTAGAAGCATGTAAAGCACATAGGACAATACCTGAATATAAAACAAATTCCAGACTTACTAGCTATTAGTTTTATTCCTATAAAAGTTGGGCTAAAATCAATACTACCTATAACCATACCTGTATAATAAAGATATCTTAGTGGTTGTTATTTTATCTATAAGTTTAGTTAGGTTGAAAGAACTTGAATTGAAATCCAGCTATTTCCTAATAAGCCAAAGGGAAAAGAATGAAAAATTAGCCACAGTACCAGTGGCCCTATATCTATGAATTATGCAAATTCAGGACCATGAAGAGAAACACATGACAAACATATAAAGAAACATAGACATAAAGTTTAAGTGGCTCTCCTAAATTTAAACCACTAATTATTATTAGGAATGAGAGTCCAAATTTCCTAAATCCAGGTTTCCCAAATTACAAGCCCATGCCTTTCTTATATATAATGTCTTTTGTTTCAAAAGAGCAGGTTGGAGGAGACAGAAACAAAGTATAGTCAAACTACTTGCAGACATTTAATCATATATGTTGTTCACCTAGTTGAATCAGATCTGTGACTGCAGTTGTATTTTCTTGTTTACAACTGGTGTCTCCAGGCTGGCACAGGACTTGACCATAGCTAAGTGTGCAATAAATATTTGTAAAATAAATAAACATGCATTGTATTTGGTTATCCTTTGTGTGGATAATTTATTATTATTATTAATAAAACAAATTGTGCTTTTATAGCTTAGCTTGCAAGATAAACACAGTAAGCACTAAGGTCAATGACAATAGAAGATATTGAAAAAAGTGGTAACATGATTTTCTAATAGTTTTCTAAACAAGTGAACTAGTCAAGTCCAAGGAGAGGATTCCAAAAGTACCTAGTTTGAAATCAGAATTATATATAAATTTTAAACTATGTACATATTTGAGATAATTTCACTGTTTATATTATTAAATATTTTATTGACGTTACAGAAAATGAGGGTAATGGTTAAAATGATTATCTTTTAAAAAGTCAATACAATGATATTTGTGTATATTAATTCCAAAGGTGGGTGTCACAATTCTTTATAGTTACTGAAATTCTTACATAAATTTTTTGAGTTTTTAATTTTGAGTTGAATATAATTAGTGTGTTTTTGCATAAGATTGAGAGATGATGCATGTGCAGGGTTATGAAATGGTGGTGTGGTGACTTAGATGAGAAATTATGGATGCTAATAATATCCATGCATGGTTTTTGAATAATTTTTAGATTTTACCACTGTTATTCCTCTCAACTCACATGAATAGTAAACTTTTCTTATTCTCGTATATTTTTTATGTTTTTCTCTGAGCCTGGCTTCTAACTGAACTCCCTCTGAAGCACTATGTCAAAGTAATATGATTCTTGCTCACATATATGTACAAAGACTTAGAAAACAAGCTTTTCCAACTATAAGGCTTGACATGTGCTTATTGTGAGAAGTGGGAAAGTGACAGATGTGGAGGACATTTCTGAGGAGTCCAACTGGTCCACAGGCGAGTACAACCGTATCTGATTAGGCTGACAGCTCTGACTATCCATTTGTACTTGAGCCTGGAGGTCTCTAATTGTTTTTCAGATCACTTAGCAATTAATGGTGCCATTGTCCTTGGGCAACCCATTTGCAGATCAATATTTGCTGGCAGAATCAAAGCTTGGGAAGACATAATGAGAGTAACTGAAGTGACTCTATTAATAGATAAAGCCCTCAAGCAGTGACTGTGAGCCTAGAAAGTCAGGAGACTGTAATTCTTCCACAAACAACTACCACTTACATTTTTTTCTCGAGGACTGTCAAGGAAACTTTAACTGTAATTAAAATAAGCTCCTTGAAAAGTTACGTGTTCTTCAACTATTATTATTGAATATATTTCTTTGCCTTTTTATAGTCTGATATTTGTTAAAACTATATTCTGAAAGATTATTGTCTTTAAAACCTTTCACTTATTCTTTCACCCCATCAAAGTGCTCAATGATATTCAAAAAATTCACATAAGCTTATTAAAGCAACACTATTTGTCATTCCATTTAAAGTTATAAAAGTGAACCATTCAGCATCAAAATAATGCCCCTTCACTCCCATAACTTTGTGCATTCATTAAAAATGTGCTTCAGGCTACATCTTGGTTTGAAATAATTGTCAAGTTCTAAATTAAGTAGAAACATTCAGTGTCCCTGGCCACTTTTAGGTTTTACCAAAGTAAAACATGATTAAAAAAAACTATCTATGGTTGAGGAGCTTCAAGTGGGTATATTACCAGAAAAAAACCGCAAAACAGTGGTTTTGTTTAAATATGCTGGCTTTATTTGAATCTGAATACCTAAGGAAGGAAAAAAAGTCCCATAAATACTAGTATCATTATGTCATAATAATATTTAAGATTATAATAATAATCGAGGAGAGGAATATTAAAAAGTTTTCTTCACATGGAATAATAGTCAATTTGTTTATGCCAGTTTTTTTTTTTTTTAATGCCAGTTTTTGGTTTTTGGGTTTTTTTTGCGGTACGCGGGCCTCTCACTGTTGTGGCCTCTCCCGTTGTGGAGCACATGCTCCTGACGCGCAGGCTCAGGGGCCATGGCTCACGGGCCCAGCCGCTCCGCGGCATGTGGGATCTTCCCGGATCGGGGCACAAACCCGCGTCCCCTGCATCGGCAGGCGGACTCTCAACCACTGCGCCACCAGGGAAGCCCTAATGCCAGTTTTTAAAAGAAAATTTTGTCTTAAAATATTCCGGGGGTGGTGGGGTGGGAAAGCCCTGTCCTGACTTTATAAATGCAGACAATACATCTCTCATATAAATGGAAATTAAAAGATATTTCTAGCATATTAGTTAGTTGTCTCTTACAGGATAAGTTGGCAACTTTACTCTTTAGACAGGAGTAATTTGTGTTGACTGGTAGCCGAAAACTGTTAGTCCTAGATTTAATCAAATGACTATACACGTGTCTAAATGGATTTATATCTGGTTTCATCTAGTCTCCAAAAATTTTTCTTTTGGAACAATTTATATGAGTGAATATTAACATAACTTTTACCTAGTCATGAAGCTTGTACACTACAAATGCAATGATGAGCATTTAGTGCAAGGAAGAAAAACAATATTTTGAAGCAATCATCAGTCTGACTTGCTTAGAGGAACTCCTAAAGAATAAATGAAATATTTATCATATAACATCTAAATAATGATGAAAATGTAATATTTTAAAACACAAGATTAAGAAAGGACAGATAAATTGGATTAAAAAGTATTGTGGGAGGAACAAAAGTGGACAGATTTGTACATTTTGCCTGTTGTATATCATTGTACTTGCTGATTTCTTTATGAGAAAAAGCATGAGAAGATAGTAGGTTGACTATGTGAGGATGATGAAACACTTTCTTCCTCAATAGTTTCCTATGAGTTGAGTTTCCTCCACCATGCAAGTTTTTATGTGTTCTTGATCATTTAGAAACGATTGATGAGGGCTTCCCTGGTGGCGCAGTGGTTGAGAGTCTGCCTGCCGATGCAGGGGACATGGGTTCGTGCCCCGGTCAGGAGGATCCCACGTGCCGTGGAGCGGGCTCGCTGAGCCTATGCTCTGCAATGGGAGAGGCCACAACAGTGAGAGGCCCACGTACTGCAAAAAAAAAAAAGAAAAGAAAAGAAACGATTGATGAGACTGATACTTAGTAATCACTGGGGACTTGGGGTCCCTGGGTTTTTGGGCAAGTGGGAAATGTAAAGCCTTGTGAATGTGATTGGACAAAATTCTTGTTCAATCTAAAAACCAGAATTCTGATAAAATATTTAAAGCAGTATTCGTCAAAATGTAGCAGGAAACATTAAGTTCTGAAAAGATATGAGCTTGATTGCTTTGTGGTAGAGTCATAGCTGAATCACTTCCATGTGCTCAGTCTAGATACATTTAAGGATCACACAAAGGGCTCGCCAGTGAACAGTGTTCACCCTACTGTCTATGCATTGCGTAATTTATTGCAAAGCTAGATTACGTTTGTTATTAGTAGAACTATAGGCAATTATCAAGGCAGTTATCTTTTTTTTCCTTTTATGCAGCTTCTCTTTCACTTTTGTTATTTATTTCTCAAACTAAGCTGTCCATTGGTAGTTTGAAATAGAAAAAGGAATGGGCTGTAGAGCCAGTTGGACCAAGTCTTGCAAATTTTCCAGTGCTGTCATGCTGTTTCTCTAAATACAGAGTATATGTGTATTTGCGTGTATGTCTGTGCTATAAAACTGATTCATATGTATTTACTAGGCAATGGTATGTTAGAATTTATTTTTAGACTTTGTAATAGCATTTATATGAAATGGAAAGTATTATTTTTTAAACTGGTATTTAACTACTTTTAAACTTTGATTATTAACTGAATAGGGGAGTAGTATCCTAAAATTACGGTAATACATATTCAGGTATTTAGTAGGAGCACATCAGGTATTTCAGATTTTTATCTGAAAATATTATGTTAGAGTATAACTCCTTTTCCTTTTTTAGTGTTTATATAGGAGCTATCCTCAGCTTTCCCCTTTCTTTGTATTCTTCCTTTGTAATCACCAGTGGCTTCACCACCTATTTGTTCATGGTGGTTTTTAAATTTATATCCCTATTTCCAACCTTCTTCTGAGCCTTACTCTGCACCCACCCCACGCCAAATTTCACATGGACATTTTCACTGAGTATGTTCTCCTCCTCCGTAATTGACATTAACAAAATGAATATGTGGTCTTTCTTCTCCTGACTGATTTTGCCTTCTGATTACCCTAAATCTCTTAACGTGCTGTCTGCAACAACTTGCAGCATATTGATTACTAGATTTGATTTAGATGTTTTGCCTGACCATCCTAGTGTGCCATTCTTCCCACTGATGCATGTGCCTTCCTTCCTAGGATATGTGTATAAACTTGCATACGAATAAAATGTTTTATAGCTGATTTAATTAGCAAAGGATAACAAGAAGTTTGTTGTGCCTCCCTGTTATTTACTTCTACAATACTAAGTGTTTATTCTTTTGTAATATCAATCACTAAAATTTATTTCCCTGGTATACTTCAAGTCCAAGAGCAGAGTCAGTGTCTGTAAGACTTGCCATTGGGCACATAACACAGCACCTTGCAAGTTACAGGTGCTTAATAAATGCTTGGTGAATATCTAAACAACCTTAAAATGCTGTTTAGTAACATTTAAAACTTTTTCAATTTTTCTTGAAAATTCTTATCTCCCTATACCATCAGGAATGGCTTAAGACCGTTTTAAAATTGCAACCAACATACGGGGACTTCCCTGGTGGTCCAGTGGCTAAGACTCCACACTCGCAATGCAGGGGGCCAGGGTTTGATCCCCGGTCAGGGAACTAGATCCTGCATGCAAGTCGGAACTAAGAGCCCACATGCCACAACTAAAAAAAGATCCCTCATGCCACCCTGCACATGGCAAAGAAGATCCTGCATGCCGCAACTAAGACCCGGCACAGTCAAATAAATAAATAAATATTAAAACAAAAATGCAACATACATGATATAGCTAAAAACTCAAGTTCTTCATCTTCTTCACTAATTGATATTTCCAATACTTTTGCCTTTAAATGCACCAAAGATGTTCATATAATATCTTCAATTTTACATTCTTATTAATATAGTTTTACAGTTAAAAATATTATTAACTAATTCCAGTCAGAATCATGTAATATCTTTCTGGTGTACTCTCCAAGTATTTTGAGTTTGGGCCTTGTCAGTAGCTGCTGAGCAATGACAGAGCTTTGGATTCTGGAAGTGGATGCATGAGCCTGGCATCAGGTCATCAAGGAGCAAATGCCATCCTTCCATAGTTTTCACGTTGGCCAAAGCTCTCAAATTCATGGTTCTTTTAGGACCTTACTTTCAACAAATGCAACTTAATGTTTAGAAAAAGCTGAACTTTTGAGAAAAGTGTGACAAGAAACGTATGGCAGTGCCACATGTTTAATTTAAGGCAATGTAGGTTAGCAGCTAATACGAAATCATGTGACAGTAACAAGATGGTCCAATTTTTCACTTCGATGATTCCTCTACAAAAGTCTAAATAGCAAACTCACAGAATGTTCTGCTTCACACAAAAATTTTCTGACTTAAGATTTAAATAACAAAGAGTAAAACATAATAAAGTCTGGTATTTGTAAAAAATAAAAAAAGTGACTGTAACTGATCAATTTTTAATCTTATCTGTTTGCTAACTAAAGACTCTGCCTACATTTCCATGTAGATGCTTAGCAAAGAGCCATCTGACAAAATGCAGTAAAATGTGGTTCCAACTCACTAGAAGTCTAATCCTATACGCCTGAGTGAGTTACAGGATAGTAGAGAGATGAATAGGAGCATCATGACAGTAGGAAAAACCAGAAACTTTCAGGTTTCTGAAGACAATTTATAGTTTGTAGCCAAATAACAAATGTGCTTTATAATAGTTTCTGTACTTTGGTGTCATGTGAAATACTTAAAATTCTTGGAGTTGTATGTGAATATTTTATTGAAATACTAACCTCATAGGAACTTTGAAAAAAGTATGTTTAGATTATTTTACTATCTGTCTTTTATTAAAGCTCAATCACTTTTTTCATCAGCTTAAGCATGTGTCTTGATGTTTAAAATTTTGTGTTGAGTTATGTAGCTGCAGAATGATAGTTATAGAAGGACAAAGTATAAAGTGTGTGCCATGCAGACTACAAGGACATATAGGACCTTCATTAAATATCTCACTCTGGTTAACCTGAAATATTTAGAGAAAAATAATTTGCCAATGTATATGAACTTCACTTTAAGTACAGTAGAAATGAAGGTTCTGTGTCTTTTATGCAAAATGAATTTTATGTGCTATTCTATTTATTTTAATCCTGACAATAATCTTGTAGGATATGAAGACAAGTCTCAGAAATATTTAAAAAAATTGCCTAGAGCCAAAGAAAGTAGTGATTAACAGCGCTAAGTTTTACATGTGCCTGCTGTTCTCTCTCTGTGTGTGTGTGTGTGTGTGTGTGTGTGTATCTATATACACACACATATATATATATATTAGTAAGAGTTGAGAGAAGAAAAAATAATGTGGGATCTGGTAAGCAGATTAAATTTAATGGAAAAAGTGGGATTTAAGTCTCTCTTTCTAGGACTGGAATAATTTAGACAGGAGGAGGGAAAGAGATTGTGCTCTCTAGAGGTAATGGCACAAGCCACAAGATAGGCATGTAAGAACTCTCTTCTAAACAATGACTCTTTGGACCCCTTTTACTCTGTTCCTACACTCAGTATCCTATTTCAGAGCCTCATATCTTCATATTTGAATGATTGTTGGAGGCTTCAAACTAAATCAGACTCTCCAGTAGTATCTCTCTTCTTTATCTAATATGGAAATCAGATTAATTTTTATAAAATGTGCATTCAGTCATTCACTCACTGCACATTTAATAATGCCTACCTACTATGTGCCAGGAGCTATGCTGGGTGTCGGAGATACTATGATAAGACAAAACATTGTGGCAAGGCTTCTCGGATGTCTTAGTCACCACTGAGGAAATAGTTTGATATATGGTTCTAGAGCTTAGATGAGAGGTCTATGTTACCAATACAAATTTAATGGTCTTCTTCAAACTGGTGATAATTGAAATTGTAGGTGATTGAGTGCGTGGTATAAATAGAGAAAAAGTATATGAAACCTGAAGGAAGTCCAACATTTTTTGAGGGTGATGAAGTTGCTCAGGAGAGGGAGAGAGCCAGGGAAGAAGGAGCAAGTTGTATCCAGGAAGTCAAGGAGGACAAGAATAGTCAACAGAGGGAATGCTACTCAGATGCCTGTGGGATTTGTCTTCACCAACCACACGTGGCAGCACAATGTATTTTATTTTATTTTTATTTACTTATTTATTTTTTTAACACCTTTATTGGAATATAATTGCTTTACAGTTAGTTTCTGTTTTATAACAAAGTGAATCAGTTATACAGTTAACAAAGTGAATCAGTTATACATATACATATGTCCCCATATCTCTTCCCTCTTGCATCTCCCTCCCTCCCACCCTCCCTATCCCACCCCTCTAGGTGGTCCCAAAGCACTGAGCTGATCTCCCTGTGCTATGCGACTACTTCCCACTAGCTATCTATATTACATGTGGTAGTGTATATATGTCCATGCCACTCTCTCGCTTTGTCACAGCTTACTCTTCCCCCTCCCCATATCCTCAAGTCCATTCTCTAGTAGGTCTGCATCTTTATTCCCGTCTTACCCCTAGGTTCTTCATGACCATTTTTTTTTTCTTTTTTTTCTTAGATTCCATATATATGTGTTAGCACATGGTATTTGTTTTTCTCTTTCTGACTTACTTCACTCTGTATGACAGACTCTAGGACCATCTACATCACCACAAATAACTCAATTTTGTTTCTTTTTATGGCTGAGTAATATTCCATTGTATATATGTGCAACATCTTCTTTATCCATTCATCCGTCGATGGACACTTAAGTTGCTTCCATCTCCTGGCTATTGTAAATAGAGCTGCAATGAACATTTTGGTACATGAATTTGTGAATTATGGTGTTCTCAGGGTATATGGCCAGTAGTGTGATTACTGGGTCGTATGGTAGTTCTATTTTTAGGTTTTTGAGGAAGCTCCATACTGTTCTCCATAGTGGCTGTATCAATTTACGTTCCCACCAACAGTGCAAGAGGGTTCCCTTTTCTCCATACCCTCTCCAGCATTTATTGTTTGTAGATTTTTTGATGATGGCCATTCTGACTGGTGTGAGATGATATCTCATTGTAATTTTGATTTGCATTTCTCTAAGGATTAATGATGTTGAGCATTCTTTCATGTGTTTGTTAGCAATCTGTATACCTTCTTTGGAGAAATGTCTATTTAGATCTTCTGCCCATTTTTGGATTGGGTTATTTGTTTTTTTGATATTGAGCTGCATGAGCTGCTTCTAAATTTTGGAGATTAATCCTTTGTCAGTTGCTTCATTTGCAAATATTTTCTCCCATTCTGAGGGCTGTCTTTTGGTCTTGTTTATGGTTTCCTTTGCTGTGCAAAACCTTTTAAGTTTCATTAGGTACCATTTGTTTATTTTTGTTTTTATTTCCATTTCTCTGGGAGATGGGTCAAAAAGGATCTTGCTGTGATTTCTGTCATATGGTGTTCTGCCTATGTTTTCCTCTAAGAGTTTGATAGTGTCTGACCCTACATTTAGGTCTTTAATCCATTTTGAATTTATTTTTGTGTAGGGTGTTAGGGAATGTTCTAATTTGATTCTTTTACATGTAGCTGTCCAGTTTTTCCAGGACCACTTCTTAAAGAGCTGTATTTTCTCCACTGTATATTCTTGCCTCCTTGATCAAAGATAAGGTGACTATATGTGCGTGGGTTTATCTCTGGGCTTTCTATCCTGTTCCATTGATCTATCTTTCTGTTTTTGTGCCAGTACCATACTGCCTTGATTACTGTAGCTTTGTAGTATAGTCTGAAGTCAGGGAGCCTGATTCCTCCAGCTCCATTTTTCGTTCTCAAGATTGCTTTGGCTATTCAGGGTCTTTTGTGTTTCCATACAGATTGTGAAATTTTTTGTTCTAGTTCTGTGAAAAATGCCAGTGGTAGTTTGATTGGGATTGCATTGAATCTGTGGATTGCTTTGGGTAGTAGAGTCATTTCCACAATGTTGATTCTTCCAATCCAAGAACATTGTATGTCTCTCCATCTATTTGTATCATCTTTAATTTCTTTCATCATTGTCTTATAATTTTCTGCATACAGGTCTTTTGTCTCCTTAGGTAGGTTTATTCCCAGATATTATATTCTTTTTCTTGCAATGGTAAATGGGAGTTTTTCTCTAATTTCACTTTCAGATTCTTCATCATTAGTGTATAGGAATGCCAGAGATTTCTGTGCATTAATTTTGTATCCTGTTACTTTACCAAATTAATTGATTAGCTCTAGTAGTTTTCTGGTAGCATCTTTAGGATTATCTATGTGCAGTGTCATGTCATCTGCAAACAGTGACGGCTTTACTTCTTCTTTTCCAATTTGGATTCATTTTATTTCTTTTTCTTTTCAGATTGCTGTGGCTAAAACTTACAAAACTGTGTTGAGTAATAGTGGTGAGAGTGGGCAACCTTGTCTTATTCCTGATATTAGTGGAAATGGTTTCAGTTTTTCACCATTGAGGATGATGTTGGCTGTGGGTTTGTCATATATGGCCTTTATTATGTTGAGGAAAGTTCCCTCTATGCTACTTTCTGGAGGGTTTTTATCACAAATTGGTATTGAATTTTGTTGAAAGCTTTCTCTGCATCTATTGAGATGATCATATGGTTTTTCTCCTTCAGTTTGTTAATATGGTATATCACATTGATTGATTCACGTATAATGAAGAATCCTTGCATTCCTGGAATAAACTCCACTTGATCATGGTTTATGATCCTTTTAATGTGCTTTTGGATTCTGTGTGCTAGTATTTTGTTGAGGATTTTTGCATCCATGTTCATCAGTGATATTGTCCTGAGTTTTCTTTCTTTGTGACATCTTTGTCTGGTTTTGGTATCAGAGTGATGGTGGCATCATAGAATGAGTTTGGGAGTGTTCCTCCCTCTGCTATATTTTGGAAGAGTTTGAGAACAATAGGTGTTAGCTCTAAATGTATGATAGAATTCACCTGTGAAGCCATCTGGTCCTGGGCTTTTGTCTGTTGGAATTTTTTTTTTTTTTCGTGGTATGCGGGCCTCTCATTGTTGTGGCCTCTCCCGTTGCGGAGCACAGGCTCCAGACACGCAGGGTCAGTAGCCATGGCTCAAGGGCTTAGCCGCTCCGCAGCATGTGGGATCTTCCCGGACTGGGGCACAAACCCGTGTCCCCTGCATCGGCAGGTGGACTCTTAACCACTGTGCCACCAGGGAAGCCCTGTTGGAAGAGTTTTAATCACAGTTTCAATTTCAGTGCTTGTGATCGGTCTGTTCATATTTTCTATTTCTTCCTTGTTAACTCTCGGAACGTTGTGCATTTCTAAGAATTTGTCCATTTCTTCCACGTTGTCCATTTTATTGGCATAGAGTTGCTTGTAGTAATCTCTCATGATCCTTTGTATTTCTGCACTGTCAGTTGTTACTTCTCCTTTTTCATCTCTAATTCTATTGATTTGAGTCTTCTCCCTTTTTTTCTTGATGAGTCTGGCTAATGGTTTATCAATTTTGTTTATCTTCTCAAAGAACCAGCTTTTAGTTTTATTTTCTTTGCTATCATTTCCTTCATTTCTTTTTCATTTATTTCTGTTCTGATCTTTATTTCTTTCCTTCTGCTAACTTTGGGGTTTTTTGTTCTTCTTTCTCTAATTGCTTTAGGTGCAAGTTTAGGTTGTTTTTAGAGCTGTTTCCTATTTCTTAAGGTAGGATTGTATTGCTATAAACTTCCCTCTTAGAACTGCTTTTGCTGCATCCCATAGGTTTTGGGTCCTCATGTTTTCATTGTCATTTGTGTCTAGGCATTTTTTGATTTCCTCTTTGATTTTTTCAGTGATTTCTTGGTTGTTAAGTAGTGTGTTGTTTAGCCTCCATGTCTTTGTATTTTTTACAGATTTTGTCCTGTAGTTGATATCTAGTGTCATAGCATTGTAGTCGGAAAAGATACTTGATACAATTTCAATTTTTTAAAATTTACCAAGGCCTGATTTGTGACCCAAGATATGATCTGTCCTCGAGAATGTTCCATGAGCACTTGAGAAGGAAATGTATTCTGTTGTTTTTAGATGGAATGTCCTATAAATATCAATTAAGTCCATCTTGTTAAATGTATCATTTAAAGCTTGTGTTTCCTTATTTATTTTCATTTTGGATGATCTGTCCATTGGTTAAAATGTGGTGTTAAAGTCCCCTACTATGATTGTGTTACTGTTGATTTCCCCTTTTATGGCTCTTAGGTTTTGCCTTATGTATTGAGGTGCTCCTATGTTGGGTGCATAAATATTTACAATTGTCATATCTTCTTGGATTGATTCCTTGATCATTATGTAGTGTCCTTCTTTGTCTCTTGTAATAGTCTTTGTTTTAAAATCTATTTTGTCTGATATGAGAACTGCTACTCCAGGTTTCATTTGATTTCCATTTGCATGGAATATCTTTTTCCATCCCCTCACTTTCAGTCTGTATGTGTCCCTAGGTCTGAAGTGGGTCTCTTGTAGACAGCATATATACAGGTCTTGTTTTTGTATCCATTCAGCCAGTCTGTGTCTTTTGGTTGGAGCATTTAATCCCTTTACATTTAAGGTAATTATTGATATGTATGTCCTTGTTACCATTTTCTTAATTGTTTTGGGTTTGTTATTGTAGGCTTTTTCTGTCTTTTGTATTTTCTGCCTAGAGAAGTTCCTTTATCATTTATTGTTAAGCTGGTTTGGTGGTGCTGAATTCTCTTAGCTTTTGCTTGTCTGTAAAGGTTTTAATTTCTCCATCAAATCTGAATGAGATCCTTGCTGGGTAGAGTAATCTTGGTTGCAGGTTTTTCTCCTTCATCACTTCAAATATGTCCTGCCAGTCGCTTCTGGCTTGCAGAGTTTCTGCTGAAAGATCCGCTGTTAACCTTATGGGGATTCCTTTATGTGTTATTTGTTTTTTTTTCCTTGCTGCTTTTAATATTTTTTCTTTGTATTTAGTTTTTGATAGTTTGATTAATATGTGTCTTGGCATATTTCTCCTTGCATTTATCCTGTATGGGTCTCTCTGTGCTTCCTGGACTTTATTAACTATTTCCTTTCCCATATTAGGGAAGTTTTCAACTATAATCTCTTCAAATATTTTCAGTCCCTTTCTTTTTCCTTCTTCTTCTGGTATCCCTATAATTCGAATGTTGGTGCGTTTAATGTTGTCCCAGAGGTCTCTGAGACTGTCCTCAATTCTTTTAATTCTTTTTTCTTTATTCTGCTCTGCAGTAATTATTTCCACTATTCTATCTTGCAGGTCACTTATCTGTTCTTCTGCCTCAGTTATTCTGCTATCGATCCCTTCTCGAGAATTTTTAATTTTATTTATTGTGTTGTTCATCACTGTTTGTTTGCTCTTCAGTTCTTCTAGGTCCTTGTTAAATGTTTCTTCTGTTTTCTCCATTCTATTTCCAAGATTTTGGATCATCTTTACTATCATTATTCTGAATTCTTTTTCAGGTAGACTGCCTATTTCTTCTTCATTTGTTAGTTCTGGTGGGTTTTTGCCTTGCTCCTTCATCTGCTGTAAGTTCCTCTGTCTTCTCATTTTGCTTAACTTACTGTGTTTGGGGTCTCATTTTCGCAAGCTGCATGTTCGTAGGTCTCATTGTTTTTGATGTCTGCCCCCAGTGGCTAAGGTTGGTTCAGTGGGTTGTGTAGGCTTCCTGGTGGAGGGGACTAGTGCCTGTGTTCTAGTGGATGAGGCTGGATCTTGTCTTTCTGGTGGGCAGCTCCACGTCTGATGGTGCATTTTGGGGTGTGTGTGGACTTATATGATTTTAGGCAGCCTCTGTGCTAATGGATGGAGTTTTGTTCCTGTCTTGCTAGTTGTTTGGCATATGGTGTCCAGCACTGCAGCTTGCTGGTCATTCAGTGGAGTTGGGTCTTGGCGTTGAGATGGAGATCTCTGGGAGATTTTCACTGTTTGATATTACATGGAGCTGGGAGGTGTCTTGGGACCAGTGTCCTGAACTTGTCTCTCTCACATCAGAGGCACAGCCCTGATGCCTGTCTGGAGCACCAAGAGCCTGTCATCCACATGGGTGAAAACAAAAGGGAGAAAGAAAAGAAAGAAAGAAAGAAGAAGATAAAATAAAATAAAGTATCAAAATAAAAAAGTTATTAAAAATTTTTTAAGTAATAATAAAAAAACCCCCAAAAATCAAATCCACCAATGATAACAAGTGCTAAAATCTATACTAAAACAACAACAGCAAAAACCAGACAGAAAGAACCCTAGGACAAATGGTAAAAGCAAAGCTATACAGACAAAATGACACACAGAAGCATACACATGCACAGTCACAAAAAAGGGAAAAAGGGAACAAAAAAAAAAAATGTCGTTGCTCCCAAAGTCCACCTCCTCAATTTGGGATGACTCGTTGTCTATTCATGTATTCCACAGATGCAGGATACATCAAGTTGGTTGTGGAGCTTTAATCCGCTGCTCCTGAGGCTGCTGGGAGAAATTTCCCTTTCTCTTCTTTGCTCCCACAGCTCCTGGGGCTCTGCTTTGGATTTGGACCCACCTCTGCGTGTAGGTCGCCTGAGGGCGTCTGTTCTTTGCTCAGACAGGACGGGGTTAAAGTAGCAGCTGCTTCGGGGGCTCTGGCTCACTCAGTCCAGGGAGAGGGAGGGGTACGGATGTGCGGCGAGCCCGTAGCGGCAGAGGCCATCGTGACGTTGCACCAGCCTGAGGCGCACCGTGCATTCTCCCGGGGAAGTTGTCCCTGGATTCAGGGACCCTGGCAGTGGCGGGCTGCATAGGCTCCCGGGAGGGGACGTGTGGATAGTGACCTGTGCTCGCAAACAGGCTTCTTTGTGGCGGCAGCAGCAGCCTTAGCATCTCATGCCCGTCTCTGGGGTCCGTGCGTTTAGCCGCGGCTCGCACCCGTCTCTGGAGCTCCTTTAAGCAGCGCTCTTAATCCCCTCTCCTCGCACACCAGGAAACAGAGGCAAGAAAAAGTCTGTTTTCTCTTCGGCAGCTCCAGCCCTTTTCCCGGACTTCCTCCCAGCTAGCCGTGGTGAACTAACCCCCTGCAGGCTGTGTTCACGCAGCCAACCCCAGTCCTCTCCCTGTGATCTGCCCTCCGAAGCCGGAGCCTCAGCTCCCAGGCCCCGCCCGCCCTGGCGGGTAAGCAGACAAGCCTCTCGGTCTGGTGAGTACATGTCGGCACCGATCCTCTGTGCGGGAATCTCCCCGCTTTGCCCACCGCACCCCTGTGGCTGCGCTCTCCTCCGCGGCTCCGAAGCTTCCTCCCTCCGCTACCCGCAGTCTCCGCCTGCGAAGGGGCTTCCTAGTGTGTGGAAACCTCTCCTCCTTCACAGCTCCCTCCCACTGGTGCAGGTCCCATCCCTATTTTTTGTCTCTGTTTTTTCTTTTTTCTTTTGCCCTACCCAGGTACGTGGGGAGTTTCTTGCCTTTTTGGAGGTCTGAGGTCTTCTGCCAGCGTTCAGTAGGTGTTCTGTAGGAGTTGTTCCACATGTAGATGTATTTCTGATGTATATGCGGGGAGGAAGCTGAGCTCCACATCTTACTCCTCCGCCATCTTGAAGCTCAGAGTGCTAGGCATGTTTCTTAAACTCTGAAGACCCACAATGTATTTTAAACTGTGCTGGATGAGAGATGGGAGAGCTCAGGTTCAGGTTCTGGGTCTGCACCTTTCTAGCTGTGTAAATTACATCCAGGGTAGGCAAGGCAGGTCCTTGAGACCTTAGTTAAATGTGCATATCAGTTTCCCAGACTAGGAAACTGAGGCTGTAAATCAGATGTGGTTAATGTTTCATATATGATGCCAAACAATATTCTTTAAAAACAACAGTACCATGATGTTGACTTTTCCTAGGCTTTGTCTCTTGTGCCTTTAAGGGTGGTTATGGAAGGATAAAATACTAGTTAGTGGGGGACTATCCATACAACCACAATAGGCTGGAGTTAGCTAATAACCTAGAGCCCTGACACCTACAAGCTGTACATTTAGAGAATTTAAATTTGAGGAGAAAAATAATTTTTTTAACCTTTTTAGAGACATGGTTTCAAAAGAGTTGTCCTGGAGTATTTCTAGGTGAATTTTAAACTCCTTGTTCTCATTAATTTTCAGAAACAAATTAGTTGGACATTCTAAACTCCCTTGGAAGCTTTAATACAGATATATTTGCTTTACATTTAGTCATATTTCTATATGTAGTAAAATGGCATTTAGAAGAAAAAAACTATGGAATTTTAAGATGTTTATTTCCTAACAAACTTGTTTTCCAAACAAAACTATCATGAAGTTATTCACTATAGAAATTTTAATTTGCAGCACACTGGCACGACCTGGCTTAATAGGACAAAAAATCTTAAGAAAAATTTATCTATATTATTCTTTTTTAAATTTTTATCATTTTAAAATACACTTTATTTTTTAGAGCAGTTCTAGGCTTACAGCAAAATTGAGTAGAAGGTACAGATATCCCATTAACCCCCTTGCCCCCATACATGCATAGCTTCTCCCATTATGAACATCCTCAACAACAGCTGTATATTTGCTAGAACTGATGAATCTCCATTGATTGACACATCGTTATCATCCAGAGTCCATAGTTTACAATAAGGTTCACTCTTGGTGTTATAAATTCTATGGCTTTGGATAAATGTATAATGACATGTATTTACCATTATGGTATCATACAGAGTAGTTTCACTGCCCTAAAAATCTTCTGTGCTCTGCCTTTTCATCTATACTTTCTCTCTAACTCCTGGCAACCACTGATCTTTTTACTGTCTCCATAGTTTTGCCTTTGGATTTATACAGTATGTAGTCTTTTCAGATTGGCCTCTTTCACTTAGTAATATGCATTTAAGTTTCCTACATGCATTTTCATTGTTAGAAAGCTCATTTCTTTTTAGTTCTGAATAATATTCCATTGTCTGGAGGTACCACTGTTTATTTTTCTGTTCATCTACTGAAGGACATCTTGATTGCTTCCAAGTTTTGGCAATTATGAATTTAGCTGCTATAAACATCCATGTGCAGGTTTTTGTGTGGACATAAGATTTCAGTCCCTTTGAGTAAATACTAAAGAGTGTGATTGCTGGATCTTATGGTAAGAGTATGATCGGTTTTGTAAGAAAGCTCCAAATTGCCTTCCAAAGAGTCTGTATGATTTTGTATTCCCACCAGCAATGAGTGAATGGTCCTGTTGTTATATATCTCCCCCAACATTTAGTGTTGTCAGTGTCCTGGATTTGGCTGTTCTAATATAGGCATTCCTTAGAGATATTGCAGGTTTGGTTCCAGACCACTGCAGTAAAGCTAATATTGCAATAAAACGAGTCACAATGATTTTTTAAATTTCCAAGTGTTTATGAAAGGTACGTTATATTATTCTATAGTCTATTAACTGTACAATAGAATTATGTTTAAAAAACAATGTACACACCACAATTTTTAAATCTCTGTTGCTTAAAAAATGCTAAACCATCATCTGAGCCTTCAGTGAGTTGTACTCTTTTGCAATAGTAACATCAAAGATCACAGGTCACCATAACAAATATAATAATAATGAAAAATGTTGAAAAATTGTGAGAATTACCAAAATGTGACATAGAGAGATGAAGTGATCAAATATTGTTAGAAAAATGGCACCAAGGGACTTGCTCAATGCAGGGTTGTCACAAACATTCAATTTGTAAAAAATGCATTATCTGCACAATAAAGCAAAGCACAATAAGATGAGGTAGGCTGTGGTTGTGTAATGGTATCTCATTATTATTTTAATTAGCAGTTCCCTGATGACATACAATGTGGAGCATCTTTTCATGCTGATTTGTCATGTGTATATTTTCCTTGGTGTCTTTAAAGGCCTTTGGCCCATTTTTTAATTAGGCTTTTAGTTTCCTTATCTTTGAGTTTTAAGGGATTTTGTATATTTTGGATAACAGTTCTTTATCAGATGTGTCTTTTGCAAATATTTTCTCCCAATCTGACTTGTCTTCTCATTCTCTTGACAGTGATTTTTGCAGAGCAGAAATTTTTAATTTTAATGAAGTCCCACTTATCAATTCTTTCTTTCATGGATGGAACCCTTGGTGTTTTATGTCATCACCAAACACAAACTCATCTTGATTTTCTCCTATGTTATCTTCTAGGAGTTGTATAGTCTGTATCATTTTTTTGCATGTGGATGTCTGGCATAAGGAAATGGTACCAGCACCATTTGTTGAAAAGACTGCTCCATTGTATTGCCTTTTCTCCTTTATCAAAGATGAGTTGTTTGTGTTTATATGGGTCTATTTCTAGGCTCTCTATTCTGATCCATTGATCTATTTGACTGTTCTTTCACCAGTACCACACTGTCTTGATTACTGTAACTTTAGATTAAGTCTTGAAGTCAAGTAACATCAGTCCTCCAACTTTGTTCTTCTCTTTCAGTACTGTATTGGCTATTCTGGGTTTTTGCCTCTCTGTATCAATTTTAGAATCAGTTTCTCCATATCCATAAAATAACTTGCTGGGATTTTGATTGGGATTATATTGAATATATAGGTCAAATTGGGAAAAACTGATATCTTGACAATATTGATTCTTCCTATCCGTGGACATAGAATAGCTCTCCATTTATTTAGTTCTTTAATTTCATTCATCACATTTTGTAGTGCTCCTCATAAATATTTTGCATATATTTTGTTAGTTTATACCTAAATATTTCACTTTTGGGTGCTAATTTAAATGATATTGTGTTTTTAAATTTCAAATTCCATTTGTTTATTGCTGGTATATGGGAAAGTAATTATATATTTAAACTTTGATCTTGCAAACTTTCTATAATCACTTTTTAGTTCCAGGACATTTTGTCAATTATTTAGGATTTTCTACATAGAAGATCATGTCACCTGTGAGCAAAGACAGTTTTATATCTCAGTATATTTCTCATTTCCTTTTCTTATCTTGTTGTATTAGCTAGGGCTTCCAGTACAGTGTTGAAAAGGAGTGGCAAGAGGGTATATCCCTGCCTTGTTTCTGATCTTAGTAGTAAAGCTTCTAGTTTCTCACTATTAATTATGATGTTAGCTGTAAGATTTGTGCAGAATTTTTTTACCAAGTTGAGGAAGTCTCCTTCTATTCCCAGTTTACCAAGAGTTTTTATTATGAATAAGTGTTGTATTTTGTCTAATGCTTTCTTTCTGCATCTACTGGTATGACTGTGTATTTTTTCTATGTTAGTGTATTTATGGGATGGATTATATTAATTGAATTTTGAATGTCGAACCAGTCTTGCATACCTAGGATAAGTCCCAATTTGTTGTGGTGTGTAATTCTTTTTATAGCCATGTTATTCTTGATTTATTTAAAATGAAATAAGAAAATCGTCTCAAGTGACACAACTTTTCAAGATAATGTTCAACAAATTAAGCCACAAATTTAAGGTTACAATGCAGAGGTATATATAGATCTATGAAGATCTAAAATTTAATAAATAAAAAGAGAAGAGTGATATCTTATGTGAACTATATATATTTTAAAGTTGATGTTGGAATGGAAGAGCCTCAAAGGGAAAGAAAAGAGTTTTTATACAGCAAAATAGAAGTAACTAGAGTACTACCTTATTACTATATCCATTCTTTGCATTTACACCTGAGGAGCTAAAAAAGATCCATGTACTATAGTATTTTCTTTAATTTCACAGGTGCTTATTATAAAATATTGTTTTAGAAAAACATATTTAAATCTTTTTAATGCAAAAAATTTTGTTTTATTTTTAACAAATTCTCGAATTCTATGACAGTGCTATGCTATTTCTGCTTTTTATTATGTATTAATTTTTTTAATAATTATATTAAAAATAAAATATATTCTTCGTTCTTTGGTACCACTTGTTTTCATCATTTGGTCTTGACAAGGATTTTGATTTTACTTTCCTGATTTGTCATAATACAGATAAATGTGACCCACTGTAATGCTTAAGAATAGGCTTAAGTTATACAAAAAGAGAATAAGAGAAATATGAGATAGTAAATATTTATTTACATTTAAAAAATTGACAGTATACTAAATACTTAAGATAGACTTTGTAGCAACTGTGTATCCATTTTTATATAAAGGAAGAAGAAATAATAAAGTACTAGTCAGAATCCTTTTGATCATGTATCTATTTTTGTATAAAAGAAGGATAGCAGAAGTAATAGAGTAATAGTCAGAATTCTTTTGGTTGTGTGTATATTATTTTATAAAGAAAGGATTGCAGAAATAGTAGTGTAATGGTAAGAATTATTTTGTTTGCAGATAATTAAAAAAATGAGCAATTCAAACCAGCTAATCAAAAGCCCAAGGTTTTAGGAGGCAGCTGGGGAATAAAGATGCTGATCTGATAAAAGGGATCTGGATGAACACCAACAGTATTTGTTACATGCAAATATATAAAACATTATAAGAGCACTACATTCTGCTTTGTGCAGTAGTCTGTATCACGCTACACCTCAATTCATGCCTCCTCCCTGTACCCACATCCTTTGGTAGTCCCCTCCCACACTGACAGCTCGTGGCCATGTGACTTGCTAAATGGGACAATAGCATAGGTGACATAAAAAGTAGTTTGAAAACTTCTTAACACTTTGAGAATTGTCCACTCTTGTTCCTGGAAATACTTCTGTCATCATGTAAAGTGGCCTCAGCTAGTCTACTGGAGGATGACAGACCAGGTAGAGAGAGTCACCAGCCGTTCCAGTTGAGACCCCAGACATGTGAGTGATGTGATCCTAGATGTCCAGGCTCAGCTTAGCTGGTTCTGACCAAAAGAATTACTCAACCAACCATAAGCACTATGAGAAATAATGTGTTGTATTTGTGTAATATACAATATGTTTTGGGGTGGGTGGTTATCAGTTAGCAAACACTAACTGATACAGAATGTCACACTATACTTATTTCTTTCCTTGAGGAAACTGAAAGAGTGTTTTACTGATGTTAGCTTACAATGCCTTTAAAGACTAGAAAATGGAAAAACTTGAATCTAACATTGACATTTAATTCTTGCATCCTAAATAGTTTAATCAGAATAATCAGTGACTCATAATTATAATTGATGTATAAGTCAGCACACTTTGATAGTCAAGAAATGAGGTAATATACGTATTATTAAATATGATAATGCTAGTAAATTTCCCACTCAATTTATGTTTAAGGATATGTCACCAGCAGTGGTAGTCAACTTCATTTGAAATTCAAAACCTTGAAGTCAATTTTTTTTTTTTTAAGAGCTGGATAGCATTTTATTTTATTTTATTTTATTTTATTTTTTATTTATTTATTTTTTACATCTTTATTGCAGTATAATTGCTTTACAGTGGTGTGCTAGTTTCTGCTTTATAACAAAGTGAATCAGTTATACATATACATATGTTCCCATATCTCTTCCCTCTTGCGTCTCCCTACCTCCCACCCTCCCTATCCCACCCCTCCAGGCAGTCACAAAGCACCGAACTGATCTCCCTGTGCTATGCGGCTGCTTCCCACTACCTATTTACCTTACGTTTGGTAGTGTATATATGTCCATGCCTCTCTCTTGCTTTGTCACACCTCACCATTCCCCCTCCCCATATCCTCAAGTCCGTTCTCTAGTAGGTCTGTGTCTTTATACCTGTCTTACCCCTAGATTCTTCATGACATTTTTTTTTCTTAACTTCCATATATATGTGTTAGCATACAGTAGTCTTTCTCTTTCTGACTTACTTCACTCTGTATGACAGACTCTAGGTCTAACCACCTCATTACAAATAGCTCCATTTCCTTTCTTTTTATGGCTGAGTAATATTCCATTGTATATTTGTGCAACATCTTCTTTATCCACTCATCTGATGATGGGCACTTAGGTTGTTTCCATCTTCTGACTATTGTAAATAGAGCTGCAATGAACATTTTGGTACATGACTCTTTTGAATTATGGTTTTCTCAGGGTATATGCCCAGCAGTGGGATTGCTGGGTCATATGGTAGTTCTATTTGTAGTTTTTTAAGGAACCTCCATACTGTTCTCCATAGTGGCTGTACCAATTCACATTCCCACCAGCAGTGCAAGAGTGTTCCCTTTTCTCCACACCCTCTCCAGCATTTATTGCTTCTAGATTTTTTGATGATGACCATTCTGACTGGTGTGAGATGATATCTCATTGTAGTTTAGATTTGCATTTCTCTAACGATTAATGATGTTGAGCATTCTTTCATGTCTTTGTTGGCAGTCTGTATATCTTCTTTCGAGAAATGTCTATTTAGGTCTTCTGCCCATTTTTGGATTGGGTTATTTGTTTTTTTGTTATTGAGCTGCATGAGCTGCTTATAAATTTTGGAGATTAATCCTTTGTCAGTTGCTTCATTTGCAAATATTTTATCCCATTCTGAGGGTTGTCTTTTGGTCTTGTTTACGGTTTCCTTTGCTGTGCAAAAGCTTTGAAGTTTCATTAGGTACCATTTGTTTATTTTTGTTTTTATATCTATTTCTCTAGGAGGTGCATCAAAAAGGATCTGGCTGTGATTTATGTCATAGAGTGTTCTGCCTATGTTTTCCTCTAAGAGTTTGATAGTTTCTGGCCTTACATTTAGGTTTTAATCCATTTTGAGCTTATTTTTGTGTATGATGTTAGGGAGTGATCTAATCTCATACTTTTACATGTACCTGTCCAGTTTTCCCAGCACCACTTATTGAAGAAACTGTCCTTTCTCCACTGTACATTCCTGCGTCCTTTATCAAAGATAAGGTGACCATATGTGCGTGGGTGTATCTCTGGGCTTTCTGTTCTGTTCCATTGATCTATCTTTCTGTTTTTGTGCCAGTACCATACTGTCTTGATTACTGTAGCTTTGTAGTATAGTCTGAAGTCAGGGAGCCTGATTCCTCCAGCTCTGTTTTTCCTTCTCAAGATTGCTTTGGCTATTTGGGGTCTTTTATGTTTCCATACAAATTGTGAATTTTTTTGTTGTAGTTCTGTGAAAAATGCCAGTGGTAGTTTGATAGGGATTGCATTGAATCTGTAGATTGCTTTGGGTAGTAGAGTCATTTCCACAATGTTGATTCCTCCAATCCAAGAACATGGTATATCTCTCCATCTATTTGTATCATCTTTAATTTCTTTCATCAGTGTCTTATAACTTTCTGCATACAGGTCTTTTGTCTCCTTACATAGGTTTATTCCTAGATATTTTATTCTTTTTGTTGCAGTGGAAATGGGAGTGTTTTCTTGATTTCACTTTCAGATTTTTCATCATTAGTGTATAGGAATGCCAGAGATTTCTGTGCATTAATTTTTTATCCTGCTACTTTACCAAATTCATTGATTTTTCTCTAGTAGTTTTCTGGTAGCATCTTTAGAATTCTCTATGTATAGTGTCATGTCATCTGCAAACAGTGACAGCATTACTTCTTCTCTTCTGATTTGAATTCCTTTTATTTCCTTTTCTTCTCTGATTGCTGTGGCTAAAACTTCCAAAACTCTGTTGAATAATAGTGGTGAGAGTGAGCAACCTTGTCTTGTTCCTGATCTTAGTGGAAATGCTTTCAGTTTTTCACCATTGAGGACGATGTTGGCTGTGGGTTTGTCATATATGGCCTTTATTATGTTGAGGAAATTTCCCTCTATGCTACTGTCTGCAGGGTTTTTATCATAAATGGGTGTTTAATTTTGTCGAGAGCTTTCTCTGCATCTATTGAGATGATCATATGGTTTTTCTCCTTCAATTTGTTAATATGGTTTATCACATTGATTGTTTTGAGTATATTGAAGAATCCTTGCATTCCTGGAATAAACCCCACTTGATCATGGTGTATGATCCTTTTAATGTGCTGTTGGATTCTGTGTGCTAGTATTTTGTTGAGGATTGTTGCATCTATCTTCATCAGTGATATTTGCCTGTAGTTTTCTTTCTTTCTGATATCCTTGTCTGGTTTTGGTATCAAGGTGATGGTGGCCTCGTAGAATGAGTTTGGGAGTGTTCCTCTCTCTGCTATATTTTGGAAGAGTTTGAGAAGGATAGGTGTTAGCTCTTCTCTAAATATTTGATAGAATTCTTCTGTGAAGCCATCTGGTCCTTGGCTTTTGTTTGTTGGAAGAGTTTTAAGCACAGTTTCAATTTCAGTACTTGAGATTGGTCTGTTCATATTTTCTATTTCTTCCCGATTCAGTCTTGGCAGGTTGTGCATTTCTAAGAATTTGTCTATTTCTTCCACGTTGTCCATTTTATTCGCATAGAGTTGCTTGTAGTAATCTCTTATGATCTTTTGTATTTCTGCAGTGTCAGTTGTTACTTCTCCTTTTTCATCTCTAACTCTATTGATTTGAGTTTTTTCCCTTTTTTTCTTGATGAGTCTGGCTAATGGTTTATCAATTTTATTTATCTTCTCAAAGAACCAGCTTTTAGTTTTATTGGTCTTTGCTATCGTTTCCTTCATTTCTTTTTCATTTATTTTTGATCTGATTTTTATGATTTGTTTCCTTCTGCTAACTTTGGGGGTTTTTTTATTCTTCTTTCTCTAATTGATTTAGGTGCAAGGTTACGTTGTTTATTTGAGATGTTTCCTGTTTCTTAAGGTAGGATTGTGTTGCTATAAACTTCCCTCTTAGAACTGCTTTTGCTGCATCCCATAGGTTTTGGGGCATCGTGTCTCCATTGTCATTTGTTTCTAGGTATTTTTTGATTTCCTCTTTGATTTCTTCAGTGATCACTTCGTTATTAAGTAGTGTATTGTTTAGCCTCCATGTGTTTGTATTTTTTACAGATCCTTTCCTGTAATTGATACCTAGTCTCATAGCATTGTGGTCGGAAAACATACTTGATACAATTTCAATCTTCTTATATTTACCAAGGCTTGATTTGTGACCCAAGATATGATCTATCCTGGTGAATGTTCCATGAGCACTTGAGAAAAATGTATATGCTGTTGTTTTTGGATGGAATGTTCTATAAATATCAATTAAGCACATCTTGTTTAATGTATCATTTAAAGCTTGTGTTTCCTTGTTTATTTTCATTTTGGATGATCTGTCCATGGGTAAAAGTGGGGTGTTAAAGTCCCTCCTATGAATGTGTTACTGGTGATTTCCCCTTTTATGGCTCTTAGGTTTTGCCTTTTGTATTGAGGTGCTCCTATGTTGGGTGCATAAATATTTACAATTGTTGTATCTTCTTCTTGGATCGATCCCTTGATCATTATGTAGTGTCCTTCTTTGTCTCTTCTAATAGTCTTAATTTTAAAGTCTATTTTGTCTGATATGAGAATTGCTTCTCCAGCTTTCTTTTGTTTTCCATTTGCATGGAATATCTATTTCCATCCCCTCACTTTCAGTCTGTATGTGTCTCTAGGTCTGAAGTGGGTCTCTTGTAGACAGCATATATATGGGTCTTGTTTTTGTATGCATTCAGCCAATCTATATCTTTTGTTTGGAGCATTTATTCCATTTACATTTAAGGTAATTATTGATCTGTATGTTCCTATTACCATTTTCTTAATTGTTTTGGGTTAGTTATTGGAGGTCTTTCCCTTCTATTGTGTTTCCTGCCTAGAGAAGTTCCTTTAGCATTTGTTGTAAAGCTGGTTTGGTGGTGCTGAACTCTCTCAGCTTTTGCTTGTCTGTAAAGGTTTTAATTTCTCCATCAAATCTGAATGAGATCCTTGCTGGGTAGAGTAATCTTGGTTGCAGGTTTTTCTCCTTCATCACTTTAAATATGTCCTGCCAGTCCCTTCTGGCTTGCAGAGCTTCTGCTGAAAGATCAGCTGTTAACCTTATGGGGTTGCCTTGTGTGTTATTTGTTGTTTTTCCCTTGCTGCTTTTAATATGTTTTCTTTGTATTTAATTTTTGACAGTTTGATTAATACGTGTCTTGGCATGTTTCTCCTTGGATTTTTCCTGTATGGGTCTCTCTGTGCTTCCTGGACTTTATTAACTATTTTCTTTCCCATATTAGGGAAGTTTTCAACTATAATCTCTTCAAATATTTTCTCAGTCCATTTCTTTTTCTCTTCTTCCTCTGTAACCCCTATAATTCGAATGTTGGTGCGTTTAATGTTGTCCCAGAGGTCTCTGAGACTGTCCTCAGTTCTTTTCATTCCTTTTTCTTTATTCTGCTCTGCAGTAGTTATTTCCACTATTTTATCTTCCAGGTCACTTATCTGTTCTTCTCCCTCAGTTATTCTGCTATTGATCCCATCAACAGTATTTTTAATTTTATTTATTGTGTTGCTTATCATTGTTTGTTTCATCTTTAGTTCTTCTAGGTCCTTGTTAAATGTTTCTTGCATTTTCTCTATTCTGTTTCCAAGATTTTGGATCATCTTTACTGTCATTATTCTGAATTCTTTTTCAGGTAGACTGCCTATTTCCTCTTCATTTGTTAGGTCTGGTGGGTTTTTATCTTGCTCCTTCATCTGCTGTGTGTTTTTCTGTCTTCTCATTTTGCTTATCTTACTGTGTTTGGGGTCTCCTTTTTGCAGGCTCCAGGTTCCTAGTTCCCGTTGTTTTTTGTGTCTGTTCCCAGTGGCTAAGGTTGGTTCAGTGGGTTGTGTAGGCTTCCTGGTGGATGGGACTAGTGCCTGTGTTCTGGTGGATGAGGCTGGATCTTGTCTTTCTGGTGGACAGGTCCACGTCTGGTGGTGTGTTTTGGGGTGTCTGTGGACTTATTATGATTTTAGGCAGCCTCTCTGCTAATGGGTGGGATTGTGTTCCTGTCTTGCTAGTTGTTTGGTATAGGGTGTCCAGCACTATAGCTTACTGGTCGTTGAGTGAAGCTGGGTGCTGGTGTTGAGATGGAGATCTCTGGGAGATTTTCACCTTTTGATATTATGTGGAGCTGGGAGGTCTCTAGTAGGCCAGTGTCCTGAAGTTGGCTCTCTGTCCTCAGAGGCACAGCGCTGACTCCTGGCTGCCGCACCAAGAGCCTTTCATCCACACGGCTCCTCAATTTGGGATGATTCGTTGTCTATTCATGTATTCCACAGATGCAGGGTACATCAAGTTGATTGTGAAGGTTTAATCCACTGCTTCTGAGGCTGCTGGGAGAGATTTTCCTTTCTCTTCTTTGTTCTCACAACTCCCAGGGTCTCAGCTTTTATTTGACCCCGCCTCTGCGTGTAGGTGGCTGGAGGGCCTCTGTTCTTTGCTCAGACAGGACGGGGTTAAAGAAGCAGCTGCTTCGGGGACTCCGGCTCACTCAGGCCAGGGTGAGGGAGGGGTACGGATGCAGGGCAGGCCTGCGGTGGCAGCAGCTGGCGTGACGTTGCACCAGCCTGTGGTGCACCATGCGTTCTCCCGGAGAAGTTGTCCCTGGATCCCGGGACGCTGGCAGCGGCGGGCTGCACAGGCTCCCTGGAAGGGGGGTGTGTATAGTGACCTGTGCTTGCACACAGGGTTCTTGGTGGCGGCAGCAGCAGCCTTAGCGTCTCATGCCTGTCTCTGTGGTCCACGCTGGTAGCGGCGGCTTGTGCCCGTCTCTGGAGCTCCTTTAAGTGGCACTCTTAATCCCCTCTCCTCCTGCACCAGGAAACAAAGGGGCAAGAAAAAGTCTCTTGGCTCTTCGGCAGGTCCAGACTTTTCCCCGGACTCCCTCCTGGCTAGCCGTGGTGCAGTAACCCCCTGCAGGCTGTGTTCACGCCGCCAACCCTAGTCCTCTCCCTGCGCTCCGACAGAAGCCGGAGCCTCAGCTCCCAGCCCCGCCCGCCCCGGCGGGTGAGCAGACAAGCCTCTCGGGTTGGTGAGTGCCGGTCAGCACTGATCCTCTGTGCGGGAATCTCTCTGCTTTGTCTTCCCCACCTCTGTTGCTGCGCTCTCCTCTGTGGCTTTGAAGCTTCCGCCTCTGCCACCCGCAGTCTCCGCCTGTGAAGGGGCTTTTTAGTGTGTGGAAACCTTTCCTCCTTCACGGCTCCCTCCCACTGGTGCAGGTCCCGTCCCTATTCTTTTGTCTCTGTTTATTCTTTTTTCTTTTGCCCTACCCAGGTACATGGGGACTTTTTTGCCTTTTGGGAGGTCTGAGGTCTTCTGCCAGCGTTTATTGGGTGTTCTATGGGAGTTGTTCCACGTGTAGATGTATTTCTGGTGTTATCTGTGGGGAGGAAGGTGATCTCCGCATCTTACTCTACCGCCATCTTCCCCGTGTCCCGTGAAGTCAATTTTTAAACATTTTGATTGTGTTGAAGCTAGAGAGTTGAAGAACAGTTAATTAAGCTTTGACTGTATACACATGTAATGGATATATTTTGTAATAATGCAGTTGTAGTGCTTAGCTTACTATTAACCTAATGAGACTGAAATTTTAAGTGTTGGTTTAGTTATTTCGAATCTACAGCTTTGAAAACACATGAAGATCATTTTAACATAAAATATATAATTTAAAAATTAGACAAATCTCCCCCATACTGCACTTTTTTTCTCACCTCTTTCCTCATTATTGTTATTTGTGTAATTGTCCAGCCTTTGGCAAATTGAGTACCTCATATATGTGAGTCAGCATATGTGTGTATTTATACATGTACAATAATAACGGACATTTAGTTTTCTAAAACATTCTCAGCAAAAACATTGTCAGATGTATTGTCATAATGAGATTCAAATTTCCGTATCTTTATTTTATTTCTATTTTATTTTTATTTTACAGATGTAGAAATGGAGGCCCAAAGGTATTAACTAACTTGCTGGGTCATATAATTATTTAGTGGGAACCTAGATCTCTACTCCAGGTCTTCTAGCTGTTAAAGTCACTCTATTCCCAGGTAAGTTATTCTCACATGTTTATTTTCTCTCCCTTGCTCTCTCATATGTCATAGAATATGGGTATTGATTTATAATCTTTTACATTTTTATAAATATTAAGATATACATCTTAATATCAAACACATAAAAGTACCTGTTTAAAACTAGACAATTTATATGCCATTTGAAAATGAAATATGTTTGTTCCCAGGTGTAAGGTACTCTTAATAGTTAAACTATTAAGATTCTGTAAGAATACAACCACATGAAATATTTGCATATCTGCCTGTGTGTAGTAACATAATATATTTTAACACTCAGCTCACATGGTTTTCTAGGGAATTTCTATTCCCTAGGGAGATTATAAGGTGTAGACAATGGCCAAAAATATCATATCTAGGCATCATTTTCAGTACATTTTTAAGGATAGGAAGAGTAAATTAAAAGTAGAAGTGTAAAAAGTAGAGTATGTTGGGGGCCTTAGGAAAGAAGTGATTGCAATTGTAAACAGAAATGAAACTCCTATCTGGGAGAAAAGTAATTTAGCTTCATGAATGGCTAGACCTCAGAGGGTTAGGCATATGAGCAATTAAAATTAAACAAGTTGATTTTAATATGCCTTAATAACTGTGATTGATCTTACAGAGCTGTTGTTGACTATACATCAAGAAACAATTTAGGATCCAGTTTAAAACAAAGTTTATAATCCTTGTTTAATGGATTTTGGTACCTCAGGCATTGCAGTGCTGTAAAAATGATTAAATCGTGCCCTGTCTCTGTGTAATCAATAAAACCTCTCTCTAAAATTAGTTAGGTTCCAAAGACTCCTCAGCAGGCTTGGCGTGCCACGTCTGTAGAATTCCAAATAAGCCATCTATCATTATTTCCATACATAAGGTTCATTAGACACCTCCTTCTTTATCTTATTAGCACCAAAGTCAGCTAAACAATCAAACCAAAAGGTCACCTTTAACAATACCTAGTTAAACCAAAACATACCTCAAGACGTTATTAATACAATACATCAAAATGCAGAGATAACATTGTCTAGATGGCCAGTGAAAGGTTATCATTGAAAAATGAAAATATCCACATTTGTTAATTTAAGAAAAAAAATTAAGCGTCATCTTAAACAGATGGATTTATTCTGTTATTGAGATTGGCAGACACAAAAAGTTCTTGTTAGCTGCATTATTTAAAAACATTATTCCTTTGTATATTATGAAATTGAAGTTTTAGTTTTTATGAAATGATGGACAACATCAATACCTTTGGAGTTATTTTAAATTCTTCTTAAAATTATGAATCACACAGAGGTACATGTTTTCTGAATTCTTTTTTTTTAAAATCACATTTTTGTCACTAACATTTTATGAGAGAGCTGTTTATTTTAAAGGAGTTGATGCATTCAAGGGCATTTTATGATTTCTATAGCTAAAGAAATTTAAAGTTTAATGTATATTAAAGTTCTATTCACCTGGTAGTGTATTTTCTTCCTTTAAGTGAAACTAATGAGAAATATATATAAGCTCTGAACATGTACTAAACTTATCATCCAGCTTAATTCATGAATAAAATGATAAATTAACTTAATACCTCTGTATATGGTCATTATTTATAATTTACTCAACACTCTTTTATTTTACTCTGATTATATATACTCAGATAAACATAGTGGTCAATAGTAATTAATTCCTACATCGATAATTAGAATGTATGTGGGTATGTTGCATGCTTACCTCAATCTGATGTCCTTTAATTCTCTTTTCTGATTGCAAAATAAATTAATAAATATTTATATTTCTCTTGGATCAATTTGGGGCCTATAATAAAATATTTTGATAACTATTAGAATGAAAAAAATATCTCTTGTTGAATATTTGTAATAACCCCTCTGAATGCTTTGTCATAGCTATGTATATGATGAATTTGAAATATTTATTGGTGGTATCATGTGCCAGACACTGTTCTGTGAACTTTATGGCTCTTCTAATCTCTCCCAAGTCAGCAGTGTGGTTTTACTGCCATCTTTATGTTTATTTCCACTTGTTACTTTCCGATAAAAATGTTTCCTCCTGTCCTTCCCAAGTGCCCCATTCCCACTGCCACTGGGATATATCACTTAATTAAGAAATGTAAATTATGATAATATTAAAAAAGGGTTTGTTTTTCATTCACACTTAGGGCAATATATTGGGAGATATAGGAAGAGAAATGTGACTTTCTATGCTATTTTAAAGGAGGTTTTAAAAGAACAGATATTGATTTACAAAATAATGAAGAGCTTAGGAGGACAAGAGGCTTAGCTTTCTTAAAATTGATCTAGAACATTTTGGAATATCATAGCAGAAAAAGCATGATAGACGTCACTAAGCCCGATATTCATATTAATCTAAATCAGTTGAAAATATAAATAGACAGATGACATAGGTCTTTCAGTTTTTGTTGTTTTTTCTTTTTAGGACTTAAGACTTGCTTTAAAGAACAGACCATTATATGTTGAGATTATAATATTATGGCACTGGGTGTAATAAATCAAATTACTGGAAGATACTGAAACGTTTCTAGGTAAGTACCTTAGGTATTCAAGTATGTAAAATTAAAGATGTGAAAGAATATTTGGATTCAATGTTAACTTCAATAATCAATAAAATAATTATGACTAATAACAAAGGGTATTATTCTATAGAAATAAATGGCTGGAATTATTGGTAATAAATCTAGGAAGTAACTGCGTACCACGGAGAACAGCACCAGAGTTCTTTCAGCTGCTTGCATGGGTTGTGTGTTTTAAGGGACACGATCTTTATGATTTCTTTCCTTCTACTAATTTTGGGTTTTATTTGTGCTTTTTTCTCTGGTTGCTTTAGGTACTACATCAATATACTGGGCTCCAGTATACTGGAGTCCCACATTCCTTAGAACAGCTCCAGTGGTGTAGCAATATTTAACCCCAAATCCATGTCCTTCACTCTTTTTTTCCCCCATGAGTGTCTTAGGATCAAAATGATGCCTCAGCTATACTGTATTTGGGCAAACCAGTGCCTCTTTTCCATGACTACTTTATGGGTTTCCAGCTGCCTGTGTTTAAATGAGTGTACTGTGATGTGATAAACCTATTTCGAATGCTAGCTATGTGATTGCTTCCACATCTGTAAAAGGTAATAATACTTATCTCAAAAAATTGCTTAGAGGTGTAAATGTAAACTGCCTAACCAAATATCTGGCGCATATTAAGTACTCAATAAATGTTAATTATTACTCTTATAGTTAGCTCCCAAATTGCTTTTTTAAGGAGTTTATAGCTATTTGGGATGCTTATTATTGTGTGAATACTGCCTCAGATTTTGCTTCACAAACAGTTTTACTGACAGGTAGTAATATTCAACTCCATTTCACAGTAAAAAAAAATAAATTTCCTTTTTGTGTTAAGTGGAAAAGAATAGGAGATAAGGAATCCAACAGAAGGAAACTGCTAATGACACAACCACTGGCTGCACTGGGAGCAGAGCTAAAGGGGAGGTTTTAGGAGCAAATGTGTCCCCCTTTTGTTTCCACCTTTTTCCATGAATCCTGCTAAAACAGGTTTGCCCTGAATGGCAAAAGGGGAGAAGGGCAGGGGTTAGTGGCGGCTCCTGGCCGTGGTGTGCTCTGCGGCTATCCGAGGGCAGGAGCAGTTGCCAAGAGAAACACCAAGCCCTGTAGATGTAGGAGGATCAGCCACTTACTTAAGGTTCCAATACATTTATTTATGTATTGATATTTAAAATATTTGTTAAGTACCTGTGGCTGGTATAGATCATGAAAAAATAAGACAGATTACCCGTCCTTAAGAGGTTCATAATCTAATGCTATAGACAGCCAACTAAATAGAAGTCCAGGGTGTGATGAGAGTGCATAGTGAGGCCATGAGGAAGGCACGGGGCAGAGGGTGGGGGGTGGGTGGGCAGGATAGGCTCGTGTCCGAAGGACTTAAGTTTGTGATACTCTCCACTTAGAAATGCCAGAAAGGTCATAAGATCTATGATGGTTGTTTCTGATAAACTAAAAAGGACTTGTGGAATACTTCCCTCTATAATCCCTCCAATCCAATAGAATCACAGCTTTTGTAGGATGAAGCAAGACAAGTCAAAGTTTAAATGTTAAAGAGCATATTTAATGCCTGAGGGAAAATGTAGGAAATCTGTCAGGAACTGGTTGAGAGGAGCCATGAAGCACGATTTCAGTGTAAGGGAAACATTTGAAATTACCCTCTTGGGTCATGATACTAAAAGAAAAATAAACTCTAGTTTTCAAAAATTCAGAGGACTTTTCCTTTATAGTTTTTAATTTTTAAAAAAAAATTTGGACTTTTCCTTTTTAAATAGTAAGTTTCAAGATATTTTTTCCATTTTTCTCAATGCCTAAGTTCTAAGTAGTACACTCTATGTTTATAAAAATACACCAAAGTCATAGGTTTTACTTAACTTGGGGATGGAGGTCTTATTTTTTTCTTTTTTTTTCCTTAACAGGCAAATCTTTTCCCCAATGTTTGATGTTGAGCATTTACATTTTCTTTTCCATGAGGAGAATTAAATTTGGTAAGTCCCATTATCTAGCCATGCTTTTAAAATGAGATGCCTTTTGCCAAAGTGAAGTCATTGAATTTTTTTCTAAAGAGAACTGCAGAGCAAATGTTGCCATTCCTTAGGGTGGCTGCTCTCAGTCCTATGCTCTTGCTAGAGTCATACCTGGTGGTCTCTAGAGATTCTCATGGGTGAAAGGATGGTAAAACCTGCTTTTTCAATTGAATAATTCTCTGCCAACCTATATTGAAAACTATTAAACCCTGCTTAGATATCAAATTATACATCTTCCAAGTGTTTCTTTTCCATTTGAAACCTTAGGGAAGGAAAAGTGGGTAGCTAAAGACTTATGATTTCTTTGCTTGAAATTGTAGATCTAATCATATGTAAATAGAAGGAAACTTTCAGAGTGAATAAAACTATTGTATATGATTTTTAAATTCCTAGGTTTTAATTTTTTTAGCGTGAGAAATGTCAAAAATACTTAATGAAGCAAGAATGGGATGGAAATAGAAATGCTAAAATAATGAAGATTTTACCACTTTTGCTTTACTCAGTTGTTGTTTGCTTATTTCTTTGTTAAAGTATTTTAAAGATCATGGCTTTTGTTCACTTAACAACCTATCTGGGTAACCACTACGTATCAGTTTATATAGATGTTATTCATCGTTTTTCTGGCTGCACAGTACTCTTTCATAGAGATGTACCATAATTTATTGTCTTCTATGGTTGGGCATTTTGCTTGTTTCTAATGTTTTGCTATTGGTGATGAAATTCATGCACTTGGAGTACTGTATTTTAAGAGGTGCATATGTCTTCTAGATAAATTCCTAGAAGGATTCCTAGAAAGATTCTATAAGTTATATTGCTTGTTCAAATGCAAATGTCATTTTGGGTATTGCCAAATTCCCCTCCAATGTATTTTCTGTTTGCCTTGCCAACATAGTGAGTTGTCAATTATTTAAATTTCTACCACTGTCAGGCAAGGAATGGCATCACAATATCATTTTCATTCACATTTCTTTTATGAATAAAGCATTGGTTATTCCATATGTTTAAGGAGATATTATCTCCTACATTGTCATTTGTATTTTATTTCATTTATTATTTTTTCTTTCTTTTCTTTTTTTTTAACTTATTTTGTATTGGAGCACAGTTGATTAACAATGTTGTGTTAGTTTCAAGTGTACAGCAAAGTGATTCAGTTATACATATACATGTATCTATTCCTTTTCAAATTCTTTCATTTGTATTTTAAATTACTTATGATGTTTCTTGCAATGACTTAAAAAAGTCATAATATTACTCTCATGTCAGTGTTTCTGGATTTGGCATCATAATGTATTTACCTTTGTTTTGTTCTAATGCTTGTACATATATTTCTTTTTCATTTAATCTTTGAGTCACTTGGTATTTATTTTGGTTATCATGAGTTATGAATCCATGTTTTTGGCAAATGTTACATGTAGTTTTTGGAAGACGCCTTTTGTATCAGGTTTAGAAATTTCCCTTTTATTTATAGTTCACTGAGAGTTATCATGAATGGGTGTGGATTTTATAAACTACTTTTTCTGTATCATTTGATATGATCATGTAGTTTACCTTTATATGTTGTTAATATAGTGGATTATATAACCTAATTTTTGGATATATCACTACCCTTGCATTCCCAGTCAAAAACATACTTTATTGCTAGATTTTATTTGATTTGATAATATTTTTAAGGGGTTTTTATCTAGTCTCTAGTTTTGTTTTTTTCCTTCTTTTTGTACTGTCTTTTAACTTTTTCTTTTTTTTTTAGTACCAAGGAAATACTCATTCCATAAAATGAGTTGAAATGTGTTCCCTTTTATTTTCAGGAAGAAATGGTTTAGAATTGGCCAAGGTTATTCTTTATTGTTTGATGAAATTCTCTATTGAAACTCTCGTAGCCTGGAGATTTGTTTTTTGAGAAGGTTTTTAATTGTGAGTTTAATTTCTTTAACAATTATAATTCTGTTCAGGTTATGTATTTCATCTTGGTGAGATTTGGCAGTTTATGATTTTTAAGGAATTGGTGCAATCCATTTAAGTTGTCAGATTTATGTGTGTAGAACTTCTTCAACCTGATAACAGAGATTTAAAAAAACACCCACAGGCAACATTATATTTAGTAGTTTCCTAACTTTGTTAATTAGTCAATGATAACTGCCCTCACAGCTTCAGTTGTACTAATGAGTCTAGGTATTGTAATAAGACAAGAAAAAATATATACTTGAAACAATAAGGGAGTTTAACACATCTCAGGGTATAACATTAGTATATAAAAATAATCTATTTTTAAATACTAAAATAAGTGGAAATTGAAAAAAACATTTACAATCACATCAAAAACATGAACTACTTTAACAACAGATATACCAGACTTGTATATCCAAAACTATAAAACATTTCTAAGATAAACTTAAAAAGAACTAAATAGATGAAGAGATATCCCATGTTTATAGATCAGAAGAAGCAATATTATTAAGATTTTTTGTTGCAAATTTATCTGTTGAGTTACAGAAATTCCAATTAAAATCCAAGCAGACGTTTTTGTTGGTATTATCAATCTGATTTTAGAATTTATATGGAAATTATAATGGACCTAAATGTAAAACCTATAATTCTAAAATTTCTTGAAGAAAACAGAAGAAATTCCTTGGCTTAGACAAGGTTTCCTTAGGACACAAAAAGAATGAATCATAAAAGAAAAAAATGATACATTTTGCTGCATCAAAATTAAAAACTGTTCAAAAATATTTAACAAAATGAAAAGATCACGTAGAGGCTGGGAGAAAATATTTATAAACATGTTTCCAATAAGACTTGTATTTGGCATATAGCAATAACTCTCAAAACTCAATAATTAGAAAGCAGTTAATCCATTAAAAAAGTCACCAAAAGACTTGTACAGACACTGAACCAAAGATGGAAAATGGCAGGCAAATAAGCACATAAAAAAGATGCTCACCATTATTAATCATTAGGGAAGTGCACATTAAACTACAGTGAGTTACCATTAAACACCCATTAGAATAACTCAAACAAACAAAACAAAAATTCAAACAACAACTTAGAATACCCAGAGCTGAAAAGTTGCAGGTTCATTGGGTCTATCATGTTGCTGGTGGATATGCGATACTGTACCATCATGTACATAAATCATACAACCCAGAGATCCAACTCCTAGATATTTACCTGAGAGAGAAATGAAAACATATGTCCACACTAAGACTAATTTTTGTAGCAGCTTTATTCATAATCAACAAAATTTGATGTATTTATCTATTGATGTGTAACAAATTGCCTTAAACAGTGTTTTAGAACAAAAATGGTTAGTATCTCATTTTTTTGTAGGTCAGGAATTCAGAGTGGCTTACCCAAGGGGTTCTAGCTTGCATCTCTCATTTGGTTTCAGTCAGGGTAATGGCTTGGATGTGTTGACCTGAATTATTGACTGGGGTTGGTGGATATAGCTTCATTATGGTTCTCTTACTTAGCTGTCCAGCTGGTGTTGGATGTTAGTAAAAGGCCTTTGTTCCTTACATTGAGACCTTTTCTATAGGGATGTTTAAGTACCCTTATGGCATGTCAATTGGGAAAGATGGACCAGGATGTGATTTAAAAAAAAAAAAGGAAACAAATTATCTTCCCCACATCTTAACTAATTTATTACCATGTTATTATTTTATTTAGAAACATACATCAGGAACCTACTATATACTACAAACTATGCTAGATGGTAGAAATAGCAAAATAGATGAGACACAGCTCCTGCCTTTAAGTACTTTCTAGTGTGGTGGAAAAAGATGGCATATAAACAAAAAGGCAGGAGGCAGAGTTCTTAAAATACACCTTTATAAATTTATTAAATATATGTTTTTATAAATTTTTTTATCACTGATGTAAGCATATAACATGGTTCCTTTTATAAAATAAACACCAAAATACTATTAACTTAACATACAAAGTTTTAGATTTTCCACAGATATTTAAAAATCATTTCAAATACGTTTATACTTTTAGTGTACAAATTTAGAATCTGATAGGGAGTAAATATCCATATTTTTAGAATTGGAAGTTCCCATTCTAATAAGGTTGCTTATCCATCTCCATAAAAAGCAGGAATGTCTTCAGTGACAATCTCTAAACATAATGGGAAAATAAACTGTGAAATTTTATGGTAGATCCTTTATATTTCCCTGTATTTTTGAAAAATCCCTGTTAAACTATAATATACATGTAGAAAAATGCACTTATTATAAATGCAATTCAAGGAATTTTGTCAATGTCCTCACGTCACTAGCAATAGATCAAGAAACAGAGTATTATAAATACTCAATAGCACCCTTGTGCCCTCTTCAGATTACTTCCCTTCCCCAACGGTAATCTTATCCTGAATTCTATTGGTATAGAGTAGTTTTGCTTGTTTTTTGATATTTACATAAGTTAAGTCATACTGTGTGTACACTTGTTCTCGCCATTGTCATTTAATGTCAAGTTTGTGAGATTCATCCCTGGGCTATATAGCATTTTAGATCATTGCTTCTCATTTCTGTGTATTCCTTGTGAAAAACCACAGTTTATCAGTTCTGCTCTTGTGGACATTTTAAGTAGTTTCAAGTTTGGAGATATAGAAAAGAGTACTGCTATAAACATTTTATTGCATGGTTTTTGGTACACATTTCTGCTAGGTATATACAGAGGAATGGAATTGGTGGGTCTTAGGACAGACATATGTGCAGATTTAGTAGGTACTGCTAAAAACTTTCCCAAAGTGGTTATATATATTAATTTTTTTTTTCCTCTTGCTTGCTTCTCACACCTTTCCACCAAAATGCCAATCACAATGTAATAAAGCAAATACGAGCACTGCGCAAAGTAAACTATAAGAATAAAATTTCTTGGGCTTCCCTGGTGGCGCAGTGGTTGAGAGTCTGCCTGCTGATGCAGGGGACACGGGTTCGTGCCCTGGTCCGGGAAGATCCCACATGCCGCGGAGCGGCCAGGCCCACGAGCCATGGCCGCTGAGCCTGCGCGTCCGGAGCCTGTGCTCCGCAACGGGAGAGGCCAGAGCAGTGAGAGGCCCGCGTACCGCAAAAAAACAAACAAACAAAAAGAATAAAATTTCTTTGAAATTCTAAAAATTTATGAGCCTTATTTTTATTTGCTCGTTTGTCTGAGTATATTTTTAAAAAGGTAAAATTACTAATCATTTATGTTATTTAGTATTCCTCCAAAATGTGAGTAAAATTGAACCTCCAAGAAGGGTCATTGTACATCATCTGGTAAACCATCTCCTACCCATAAGGATAGCCCAATTGAGAAGCTTGGGTGTAGACTAATATAAGGATATAACAAGTGCAGAATGGGGCTAATGCTTCATGAGGGTCTACTGTGTGATAGTCATTGCCTAGGTGTAGCATGTATATAATCTCATTTACCCCTCATCAGACAAATCCCTATGAGGGGGATATGTTATCCTCATTTTTATAAATTAAAAACAAACAAAGAATTAGAGGGTTTGTAGGTAGATGTGTCTGGTCTGCTTAGTTTAATTTGTGTGGTTTACCAGTTTTTAGAAATGGAACTTTTTGCTATGTTTTGCTGGTTTGTATGGGAAGGGTGGGAAGAGTGACAGGGGACAGAAGATGTGCTTGAAAGTGCCCTAAAATAAATTTAAAAGACCAGGGTTTAAGGTTGGCTGTGTTATATAAGGCAAGAGTTTTAATCCTTCTGAATTTCAGTTATCCTTACATGAAAAAATGAGATAATGTTATTTTCTCTCACTACTTGACTGAGTTTTTGTGAGAATGGTACATATGAAAAGATCAAAATGAAATCAAAACATTAAACAAATTACTTAGCCTACTCATCATTTATATCTGTAAAGTTTTGTCTGATATTTTTTCCTAGGTCTATATATGCTCGTAACATAGTGTTCATTTTGGGTAGGTCAGGCTTAGTGAAGCACAATTTACACAAAATAAAATTCTGCCATTTTAGGAAATCTTGAATTCTTGACAGAACTATTGAAATATATGACTTGGGGAAATTGTCTTCTTTTTTTCCCCCAAGGTTGATCTCCTTTATTTATTTATTTTAAAAATTAAAGTATAATTGATTAAAAATACTAGTTAGTTTCAGATGTACAACATAGTGATTCAGTATTTTTGCAGACTATATTTCATTATAGGTTATTACAAGGTATAATTTTCTGTGCTGTACAGTAAATCTTTGTTGCTTACCTATTATGTGTATTGTGTGTGTGTGTGTGTGCATATATATATATATATATATATATATGCACACACACACACACACATACACACACACACACACACATATACATACTAGTTTGTATCTGTTAATCCCATACCCCTAATTTGTCCCTTCCCCCTTTCCTCTCCCCTTTGGTCACCACAAGTTTGTTTTCTATATCTGTGAGCCTGTTTCAGTTTTGCACATACATTCATTTGTATTAGTTTTTAGATTCCATATATAAGTGGTAACATGTAGTATTTGTCTTTCTTTCTTTGGCTATTTCACTAAGCATAATGTTCTCTAGGTTCATACGCATTGCTGCAAACGGCAGTATTTCATTCTTTTTTATGGCTGAGTAATGTTCCATTGTATATATATACCACATGTTATTAATTCAATCATCTGTTGATGGGCACTTGGGTTGCTTCCATGTCTTGACTATTGAATAGTACAGGTATGAATGTGGGGGAGCATGTTTTCAAAACATTAGTTTTTTTTTTTTTTTTTTTTCTGGATATGTGCCCAGGAGTAGAATTGCTGGGTGATATGGTAGTTCTATTTTTAGTTTTCTGAGGAACCTCCATACTATTTTGCATAGTGGCTGCAACAATTTACATTCACACCAGCAGTGTATGAGGGTTCTATTTTCTCCACATCCTTTCCAATGTTTGTTATTTATAGACTTTTTGATGCCATTCTGACAGGTGTGATGTGATACTACATTGTGGTTTCAATTTGCACTTCTCTAATAGTTAGTGATGTTGAACATCTTTTTGTGTGCCTATTAGCCATATGCATGTCTTCTTTAATAACATCTATTCAAGTATTCTATTTATTTTTCTGATTGGATAGTTATTTTGATATTGAGTTGTATGAGCTCTTTGTATATTTTGGATATTAATCCCTTGTTGGACATAACATTTGCAGATACTTTTCCCAATCTGTAGATTGTCTTTTAATTTTATTGATGGTTTCCTTTGCTGTGCAAAAGATTTTAAATTTAATTAGTTCACATTTGGTTATTTTAACTTTTATTTCTTATGCCTTAGGGGTTTGATCTAAGAAAATATTGCTATGATTTATGTCAAAGAGTGTTCTGCCTTTGTTCTCTTCTTGGAATTTTATGGTGTCATGTCTTACATTTAAGCCATTAAAACATTTTGAGTTTATTTTTGTATTTGATGTGAGGGAATCTTCTAATCTTATTGTTTTACATGTGGCTGTCCAGTTTTCCCAGCACCCCTTGTTAGAGAGACTGTCTTTCCTCTATTGTATATCTTGCCTCCTTTGTTGTTGCCAGTACTGTGTTGTTTTGATTACTGTAGCTATGTAGTATAGTCTGAAGTCTGAGAGGGTTATACCTCCAGCTTTGTTCTCTTTTTCTCAAGATTGCTTTGACACTCTGGGGTCTTTTGTGGTTCCATATAAATTTTAGGATTACTTTTTCTGGATCTGTGAAAAATGTCATGGATATTTTGATAGGGATTGTACTAAATCTGTAGATTGCTTTGGGTAGTAAGGCCATTTTAACAATATAAATTCTTCCAGTCCAAGAGCATAGGATAGTTTTCCATTTCTTTGAATCATGTTCAGTTTCCTTCATCAGTGCTTTATAGTTTTCAGACTATATGTCTTTCACCACCTTGGTTAAGTTTATTCACATGTATTTTATTTTTTGTTGCTATTTTAAACAGAATTTTAAAAATTTCTCTTCCTGGGATTTCATTATTAGTGAATAGAAATGCATCCGATTTCTGTATATTAGTCTTGTATACTGCAGCCTTGCTCAATTCATTTATAGCTCTAATAGTTTTGGGGTGGAGACTTTAGGGTTCTCTATATAGAGTATCATGTCATCTGCAAATAATGACAGTTTTACCTCTTCCCTTTCAACTTGGATACCTTTTATTTCTTTTTCTTGTCTGATTGCTGTGCCTAGGACTTCCAATACCTTTTGAAATAGAAGCAGTGAGAGTGGGCATCCCTGTCTTTTTTCTGAATTTTGTGGGAAGGCTTTCCACCATTGTGTATGATGTTGGCTGTGGGTTTGTAGTAAATTGCCTTAATTATGTTGAGATATGTTCCCTCTATATTCACTTTGATGAGAGTTTTTCATCATGAATGGATGTTGAATTCTGCCAAGTGCTTTTTCTGCATCTATTGGGATGATCATGTTTTTTTGTCTTTCCTTTTGTTAATGTGGTCTATCACATTTACTGATGTGCATATGTTGAACCATCTTTGTGACCCTGGAATAAATCCAACTTGATCATGGTGCATGATCGTCTTTATGTATTGTTGGAACCAGTTTGCTAATATTTTGTTGAGGATTTTTGCATCTATAATCATCAGATACATTGGCCTGTAATTTTCTTTTTTTGTAGTGTCTTTGGTTTTGGTATCAGGGTAATGGTGGGCTCATAGAATGAATTTGGGAGTGTTCCCTCCTCTTCAGTTTTTTCAAATAGTTTGAGAAGGATAGGTATAAGTTCTTCTTTATATGTTTGGTAGAATTTCCCTGTGACTCTGTCTGGTCCTGGATTTTGTTTGCCTGGAATATTTTAATTACAGATTCAGTTTCACTTCTAGTGATCAGTCTGTTCAAATTCTGTTTCATCTTGATTCAGTCTTGGCAGGCTATGTTTACAGAAATTTGTCTATTTCTTCTAGGCTTTCCAATTTGTTGGCATATAACTTCTGCATAGTATTCTCTTATGATTTTTGTATCTCTTTGGTATTGGTTGTTATTTCTCCTCTTTCATTTCTTATTTTGTTTATTTGGGTCGTTTTTCTTTTCTTCTTGATGAGCCTGGCTAAAGGTTTAGCTATTTTGTCTGTCTTTTCAAAAAACCAACTCTTGGTTTCATTGATCTTTTTTATTGTTTTTTGATCTCTATTTATTTCCTCTCTGTTCTGTATTATTTTTTTCCTTCTGCTGATTTTGGGCTTTAATTATCCCTTTTCTATTTCTTTTAGGTGGTAGGTTAGGTTGTTTATTTGAGATCATTCTTGTTTCCTTATGAAGGCCTTTATCACTATGAACTTCCCTTTTAGAACTGTTTTTTCTGCATCCCCTAGACTTCAGAAAGTTGTGTTTTCTTTTTTTGTTTGTCTTGAAGTATTTTCTGATTTCCTCTTTGATTTCACAATTTACCCACTGGTTTTTTAGTATTTAGTATGCTGTTTAGTCTCAACGTGTTTATTCTTTTCCTGTTTTTCTTTCTATAGTTGATTTCTAGTTTCATACAATTGTGGTCAGAAAAGATTCTTGATATAATTTCTGTTCTCCTAAATCTTCTGAGGACTTTTTGTGACCTAGTATGTCATCTATCCTGGAGAAGGTTCCATGCATACTTGAAAAGAATGTGTATTTTGCTTTTTTTAGATGTAATGTCCTGTAGACATCAATTATGTCCAGCTGGTGTTTTGTGTCATTTAGGACCTCTGCCGCCCTATTGATTTTCTCTCTGGATGATTTTTCATTGATATCAGTGAGGTGTTAAAGTCCCATACTATTCTTATTATTGTATTATTGTCAATTTTTCCCTTTATATTTGTTAGTATTTGCTTTATATACCTAGTTGCTCCTGTATTGGGTGCATATATATTAACCAGTGTAATATCCTCTTCTTGTATTGATTCCTTTATCCTTGTATAATGCCCTTCTTTGTCTTTTATTATACTCTTTATTTTAAAGTCTATTTTGTCTGATATGAGTATTTTTACCCCCTGCTTTCTTGTTGGTTCCATTTGCATGAAATAAATTTTTCCATCCCCTCACTTTCAGTCTGTGTGTGTCTTTCATCCTGAATTGGGTCTCTTGTAGGCAGCATATTGAAGGGTCTTGTTTTTAATCCAATCAGCCACCCTATGTTTTTTTTTTTTTTTTGCGGTACGCGGGCCTCTCACTGTTGTGGCCTCTCCTGTTGCGGAGCACAGGCTCCGGACGCGCAGGCTCAGCGGCCATGGCTCACGGGCCCAGCTGCTCCGCGGCATGTGGGATCCTCCCAGACCGGGACACGAACCCGTGTTCCCTGCATCGGCAGGCGGACTCTCAACCACTGCGCCACCAGGGAAGCCCCCCACCCTATGTTTTTTGATCAGAGCTCTTAGTCCATTGATATTTAAAAGAGTTATTGATAGGTATGTACTTGTTGGCATTTTATACTTGTTTTTCAGTTGTTTTTGTAGTTCTTTTTTGTTCATTTCTTCTTTTCTTCCTATTGTGGTTTGATGATTTTCCTTTGTAGTATTTTTGAGTTCTCTTCTTTTTGGTTTTTGTGTATATATTGTAGGTTTTTGATTTGTGGTTACCACGGGGTTCATATATGTTGACCCATATTTATATCTACTTGCTCTAACTGGTAATTATTTAAGTGCAAACACATTCTAAAAGATCTACATTTTTTACTCCCCTCATGTTTTACATCTTCATACATATCCCTTTGCTGTTTATTGTAGTTATAGTTACTTTTACAATTTTGGTTTGTTCTTCAATTACATATTGGCTTGTTTAAGTGATCCTCTGTCCTTACTCTATATTTGACTTTCCTGTTGGGATTTTCCCTTTCTTATAGATTCTTACTACTTTTGGGAGTCTGCTCCTAAGTTGCTGGAGTGGGTGTCCTGATGGTTAGACTCAGGCAGCTCTGTTCCCTTTAAGTATGTTTTTTTCCTTCTCCCTGCACTGGGGTCTGTGCCTCAAAGGAGTGGAGTGCTGTCGTAAGTGGGGGCTTGTGTGCTTACAGAGGTCTGATATGCTGCATGTGTAGGCAACTGCAGATCTGCTCAGATACAGCCCAAGGTCACATCTTTTCTCCTGTTGTGCTTGTCCTAGTTCTAGTTCAAGGTTATGGCATGTATTGGGCGGGGCTGGAGCATTGGCTCACTTGGGGCTGTGGTTCGTAGCATGTTGTTTGCAAGGGTTCAAGGGGCTGGACTGCCATCAGAAGTCTGGGTTGGTTCTGTGGTGCTGTTTGAGTAAGTACAACAGTGACCACCTCTGCCCCACCGGGACCACTCCCCAGGCCCCTGTGCCACATCTGCATCCCTAGATTGAGTCTTTTCCCAGGACCTGTCTGCCCCAGATCCAGTGCCAAGCTGTGGCATGGAGTGAGTGGGGCTTGCTTGTTCACTCAGCTCAGATTGGGGAGCATGGTAAAGTGACACCTACTAGGGCAGACCTCTCTCCACCCTGCCTGGTGGCAAGCCAGCACTTGCACACTCTTCACAAGTGGAGTCTAGGTTTCTCCAGCCATTATATCTGTCCTAGTGGTTCTACAAGCAACCAAATGAGTTTGTCTCCTCTGTGTAGGATGCCAGGACTGGGATGCCCAGTCTGTGATTCAACCTAGGGCAAGTGTCTGCCTGTGCGGTCTCCCTTTTCCTCTTAGTCCCCTCCCAGAGACACAGGTCCTGACCCCATGTTTTTCTTCTCATCCTACCCAATTATATGGGAATCTTTCTTGTAGCCTTGGTAGTATAGGAGTTCTTCTGCCAGTTTCCAGTTAGTTTTCAGTGAGACTTGTTCCACATGTAGATGTATTTTTGGTGTGTTTGTAGGGGGAGGTGAACTCCACATCCTCTTACTCCACCATCTTGATTTCCCTTCCTGTATTCCCCTTGGGTCTCAGTTTCCAAATCTTTAAAGTGAAGGGGAAGGTGGCTAGAAAATTACAAAGTTCTGCATTTTCTTTTGGTACAATTTGGATTTCTGATAATGATGTTTATGAAAAGGCAGTTGAAGTGGGAGTGACTTGGGAATGCTACCTACCATAATTTTAAAGACAGGTGCCTTTACATGTCAGTTTATATTAAAGAAATACTTAAGAAATACAGGAGGAATTAGAATTAACTGTGAGTTTCTTTGTATAAGACAAATCATTGGTTTACTTATAAAGATAAATACCTTAGACATGGAAGCAACCTAAATGTCCGTCGACAGAGGAATGGATAAAGAAGATGTAGTACATATATACAATGGAATATTACTCAGCCATTAAAAAGAATGAAATAATACCACTTGCAGCAACATGGGCAGACCTAGAGATTGTCATACTGAGGTAAGTAAGTCAGACAGAGAAAGAGAAATATTGTGTGATATCACTTATATGTGGAATCTAAAAAGAAATGATACAAATGAACTTATTTACAAAACAGAAACAGAATCAAAGATTTAGAGAATGAATTTATGGTTACCATGGGGGAAGGGCTAGTTATGGATTTGGGGATTGACATGTATGCACTGCCATATTTAAAATGGATAACCAAGAAGGACCTACTGTATAGCACAGGGATCTCTGCTCAATATTACGTAACAACCTAAATGGGAAAATAATAGATACATGTGTATGTATAACTGAATCACTTTGCTGTATACCTGGAACTATCACAACATTGTTAATCAACTATACTCCAATATTAAATAAAAAGTTTAAAAAAGATAAGTATCTTAAAATGATACTTATTTATTCATATAGATAAGTCTTTATTCTTTTCTTGATCCTAGAAAACTCCAGAGTATCATAAATTAAATTCTTGCTAAAAACCTTCAATGCAATTCTGGTTTTTGTATATAAGATAATGTTCAAACTCTTTAGTGAAGCATGTAAGTCTCTTGATCAGTTTTCCACCCAGGATTTCCAACCTTCTCACCTAAACCTCATTCAAGTCCTCCTTCTATGGCATCTCGGAAATAACTGTGAGATACTACTTCAGGAGTCACGTTTTGTTGCTTCCTTTGTCTAGAAGCTCTTTCCTGCTCACTCACCTCTTAAAAGCTCATTTTAGACAACCTCTTCTCTGGGAGGACATTCTTCTTTTTATTTCCTCCATGGAATATGAGCCCTGGGCTTGGCTCCATTTCCTTTGAATCACCAGTGCATCGTATAGTGCTTGGCACATAGTTGACATAATAATATATATTTTATGAACAAATGAATATCTTTATTAAATAACATTGGCATATTTTAGGCACTCTTTGAAGAATTTCACATTACTTTGAATGTGAATTTCCTAGAAGTGACATTGTTTCAACACTGATTATGTGCGATATTTATTTATATTTAAATGTCATATTGTTAAAGAATAATGTGTAGTATAAATACTAATCTCCAATCATTTTTACATAAGTTGAACATACGTTTAGAAATACCAATGTTAAAAACAAAATGCAATTCTTTATTGTGAACCAAATAGGTAAAAATAAATGAAGACACTAGATTTGCTAGGATGATAGCTTGCAAGTTATTATCAGTTTCTCCTTCATCTATTTGGTTGTTTTACTTTGACAACAATAAACAAAAGCTAATGTGGATTTAACTAAATTAAAGACATTCAGTTTGATCATGAACATCTGGAAGTATAATATACAGGGTTAGTTATGTGCTTCTAGAAATAGAAAAAATGGAGTAATTACGAAAAAATATTTTAAGGGTTAAAGGAATATTAAAAAAATAGAAACTTTTCAAACCTTTGGTACTGTTTTAATGAAGTTATTTCACTTAATTTACCCTTGTTCTTAAATAATATAACTTATTCATACACACTACTTATTGAAGAAAATCAAATGTTTAAGTACATTGCTATCAATTAACATCTGAGAGCATCTGAGAAAGATGTGTTCCCATTTTTAAAGAAAGATAATGTCTAAATATTGTGCTATAGTTTGATACTGCTTTTGACACAGAATCAAAACAGTAAGCACAGACTCTAAAGATTTCAGTACAGTTGACCCTTGTACAATGCATTTGAGCTGCAAGGATCTGCTTATACATGGATTTTTTTTCAATAAATACGTACTATGGTACTACATTATCTGTGGCTGGTTGTATCCATGGATGTAGAACTACCGTATGGGGGCTGACTGTAAAGTTATATGTTGCTTTTCTACTGCATGTGGGTGGATACCCCTAACTTCTGCATTGTTCAAGGGTCAACTGTGTTTATTAATGACAACATTAATTTTGAATGCCTATGGCAAATTTCTCCAAAGTACTGTTTTCAAAAAAATTGCATAGAAAATAATACATGTGTAACTCAGCAAAATTTTATCATGCTAAATATATTTGGAACTTATTATTATATTTCCTGTTATTTTCCATGGTGATTACAAACTGTTCTCCTCCAGAACTCTTCAAGAGACTTCTGTGAAGTACTGACACTGAAGAAAGAAAATATGCACTTTGATATGTTCACAATATGTTCAGAAACTTATCTTAAACTCTTAGCCAGGCAATATGTTTGAGAATTGAAGTTACTTTTAGTGTTTGTTAGTTCTGATAAGGATTGAGAATTGTATTCGGAAATTACCAAGTGTTTAAGACTTTTGAAAGAGGTGAGGCTAAATAGGGTTGAAGAACAGAAAATGAATGTAGGCATAGTTATGATTGAAAGGTTGCTCCTGGAAAAGAGAGAATAGACAAGAAAGATTATATATATACATACATATATGTGTATATATATATATATATATACACATATATGTATGTATATATTTCCAACTTTGCAAAATTAATAGCAGAGATTTTCACTTCTTAAAATTCAGTATTTTACATAAACATAGCCCTATATCCATTATGTATAAATCTGATAAGATAATTATAATGGAGAAGAATTATGAAGTACTGAGTGAAGTCAGAGTTAGATAAAATTGTTTAATCTTTAGCAAAGTAATATATATATGCATAGTAAAGATCAAATATTTCAGAAGGGCTTGCAAAATAAGAAATCTCTCTAGTCTCTCTTCCTTAGTCATGGTCTTATTCCCGGAGGTACTTGCAAGCATTTTCAATAATTAGTTGTTTTAGTACTAGCTGATATAACTCTATTATGTTTAAACATGTTTGTTTATTTATCAATGATAGATCATGATAAGTATTGTTTTCATGATTTTTCCCAAACTCCTGCTTATTTATTTATTTTAACTTGTTTATTTCTCTGCTTGGTATATCTTTCCTTAAAACATCTATGTTTACTTCACTTTGCTCAGATCTCTGTTCAGATGTCACCTCCATTGAAAAACTGGTATGTGTGAAATAGCTATAATCCCCTCCCCCTGATTTACTTTTCCAAACTGTACTTACCATTGCCTGACATAAATTTGTTCCTATTTATTTACTGCCATGTACTTTACTGATATGTAATTTCCATAGTGGAGACTATCTTTTTTGCTTATTGGTATATCTCTAGTGCTTAAACCAGGTTCAGTCACATTGTAGGAATGCATTAAATATTTGTTAAATAAATCAGTGAATAAATGCTTAAAATAATGCCTGATATGCAGTGTTATTGATTAATATAGGCTAATAATAATAATTAATATCATAAAATTTATAAACCCAAGAAATGTTTATTTTGTTTATAACATTATTACTATAGGTATACCAGTTTTATTTAAATAAAAGATGAGCTTTAGATAATCAAACCTACTATTCCTGTGCAAAAATGTTATTTTAATCTTTGACATCCAATAGATGTGATACGTTTATATGTGAGTTATATCTTAATCTTTGTAACCCTAATAGCCATGCCAACAGTGAAAACCTAGTGAATAAAAAGTCTTAATCATTAAAGCAGTACAGTATTACCTAGTCCTGAGAGATAAAGGGTACATAGAAATATGTTACAAAGAAAACCACTAATCCATTTTGAGTTTATTTTTGTGTATGGTGTTAGGAGTGTTCTAATTTCATTATTTATGGATTAAAGACCTAAATGTAAGGCCAGACACTATAAAACTATTAGAGGAAAACATAGGAAGAACACTCTTTGACATAAATCACAGCAAGATCTTTTCTGACCCACCTCCTAGAGTAATGAAAATAAAAACAAAAATAAACAAATGGGACCTAATGAAACTTAAAAACTTTTGCATAGCAAAGGAAACCATAAACAAGATGAAAAGACAACCCTCAGAATGGGAGAAAATATTTGCAAAGGAAGCAACTGACAATGGATTAATCTCCAAAATATACAAACAGCTCATGCAGCTCAATTAAAAAAAAACACAACCCAATCAAAAAATGGGTGGAAGACCTAAATAGACTTTTCTCCAAAGAAGACATACAGATGGCCAAGAGGCAAAAGAAAATATGCTCAACATCACTAATTATTAGGGAAATGCAAATAAAAACTACAATGAGGTGCCACCTCACACTGGTCAGATGGCCATCATCAAAAAATCTACAAACAATAAGTGCTGGACAGGGTGTGGAGAAAAGGGAACCCTCTTGCACTGTTGGTGGGAATGTAAATTGATACAGCCACTATGGAGAACAGTATGGAGGTTCCTTAAAAAACTAAAAATAGAACTACCATATGACCCAGCAGTCCCACTCCTGGGCATATACCTGGAGAAAACCACAATTCCAAAAGATACATGGACCCCAATGTTCATTGAATCACTATTTGGAATAGCTGGGACACGGAAGCAACCTAAATGTCCATCACCAGAGGAATGGATAAAGAAGATGTGGTACATATATACAATGGAATATTACTCAGCCATAAAAAGGAATGAAATTGTGGCATTTTCAGAGATGTGGATGGACGTAGAGACTGTTATACAGAGTGAAGTAAGTGAGAAAGAGAAAAACAAATATCGTATATTAATGCATATATGTGGAATTTAGAAAAATTGTACAGATGAACCTCTTTGCAAAGCAGAAATAGAGACACATGTAGAGAACAAACATATGGACACCAACGCTGGGGGGTGAAATGGATTGGGAGATTGGGATTGAGGTATGTACACTACTATGTATGAAGTAGATGGCTAGTGAGGGCCTACTATATAGTAGAGGGGACCAAAAATAAGAAGGTACAATCTGTTTGCAGGACATATGTTAAGTTAACCTTAAAAATGCATTCCAATATACACTGGGTGCAAATACTGTCTGATTCCACTTAAACAAGGTACCTAGATTAGTCAAATTCATAGAGTCAGAAAGTACATTGGTAGATGCCAGGGGCTGGGGGGTGGAGAGCAGGGAAATGGGGAGTTAGTGTTTAATGGGGACAGACTTTCAGTTTAAGAAGGGGAAAAATTCAGGAGATGGATGATGTTGAGAGTTGCACAACAATGTGAATGTACTTAGTGCCACTGAACTGTACAGTTAAATGTGGTTAACATAGTATGTTTTATACTATGTGACTTTTTTTTTTACATCTTTATTGGAGTATAATTGCTTTACAATGGTGTGTTAGTTTCTGCTTTATAACAAAGTGAATCAGTTATACATACACATATGTTCCCATATCTCTTCTCTCTTGCATGTCCCTCCCTCCCACCCTCCCTATCCTGCCCCTCTAGGTGGTCACGAAGCACCAAGCTGATCTCCCTGTGCTATGTGGCTGCTTCCCACTAGCTATCTATTTTATGTTTGTTAGTGTATATATGTCCATGCCACTCTCTCACTTTGTCACAGTTTACCCTTCCCCCTCCCCATATCCTCAAGTCCATTCTCTAGTAGGACTGTGTCTTTATTCCTGTCTTACCCCTAGGTTCTTCATAACATTTTTTTTTCTTAAATTCCATATATATATGTTAGCATATGGTATCTGTCTTTCTCTTTCTGACTTACTTCACTCTGTATGACAGACTCTAGGTCCATCCACCTCATTACAAATAGCTCAATTTTGGTTCTTTTATGGCTGAGTAATATTCCATTGTACATATGTGCCACAGCTTCTTTATCCATTCATCCAATGATGGACACTTAGGTTGTTTCCATCTCCGGGCCATTGTAAATAGAGCTGCAATGAACATTTTGGTACATGACTCTTTTTGAATTATGGTTTTCTCAGGGTATATGCCCAGTAGTGGGATTGCTGGGTCATATGGTAGTTCTATTTGTAGATTTTTAAGGAACTTCCATACTGTTCTCCGTAGTGGCTGTACCAATTCACATTCCCACCAGCAGTGCAAGAGTGTTCCCTTTTCTCCACACCCTCTCCAGCATTTATTGTTTCTAGATTTTTTGATGATGGCCATTCTGACTGGTGTGAGATGATATCTCATTGTAGTTTTGATTTGCATTTCTCTAGTGATAAATGATGTTGAGCATTCTTTCATGTGTTTGTTGGCAATCTGTATATCATCTTTGGAGAAATGTCTGTTTAGGTCTTCTTCCCATTTTTGGATTGGATTATTTGTTTTTTTGTTACTGAGCTGCATGAGCTGCTTATAAATTTTGGAGATTAATCCTTTGTCAGCTGCATCATTTGCAAATATTTTCTCCCATTCTGAGAGTTGTCTTTTGGTCTTGTTTATGGTTTCCATTGCTGTGCAGAAGCTTTTGAGTTTCATTAGGTCCCATTTGTTTATTTTTGGTATTTTTTCCATATCTCTAAGAGGTGGGTCAAAAAGGATCTTGCTGTGATTTATGTCATAGAGTGTTCTGCCTATGTTTTCCTCTAAGAGTTTGATAGTTTCTGGCCTTAAATTTAGGTCTTTAATCCATTTTGAGCTTATTTTTGTGTATGATGTTAGGAGTGATCTAATCTCATACCTTTACATGTACCTGCCTAGTTTTCCCAGCACCACTTATTGAAGAGACTATCCTTTCTCCACTGTACATTACTGCCTCCTTTATCAAAGATAAGGTGACTATGTGTGCGTGGCTTTCTATCCTGTTCCATTGAGCTGTATTTCTGTTTTTGTGCCAGTACCATACTGTCTTGATTACTGTAGCTTTGTAGTATAGTCTGAAGTCACAGAGCCTGATTCCTCCAGCTCCATTTTTCATTCTCAAGATTGCTTTGGCTATTCAGGGTGTTCTGTGTTTCCAACAAATTGTGAAATTTGTTGTTGTAGTTCTGTGAAAAATACCAGTGGTAGTTTGATAGGGATTGCATTGAATCTGTAGATTGCTTTGGGTAGTAGAGCCATTTTCACAATGTTGATTCTTCCTATCCAAGAACATGGTATATCTCTCTATTTGTATCATCTTTAATTTCTTTCATCACTGTCTTATAATTTTCTGCATAGAGGTCTTTTGTCTCCTTAGGTAGGTTTATTCCTAGATATTTTATTCTTTTTGTTGCAGTGTAAATGGGAGTGTTTTCTTGATTTCACTTTCAGATTTTTCATCATTAGTGTATAGGAATGCCAGAGATTTCTGTGCATTAATTTTGTGTCCTGCTACTTTACCAAATTAATTGATTAGCTCTTGTAGTTTTCTGGTAGCATCTTTAGGATTCTCTATGTATAGCATATTATCATTTCATCTGCAAACAGTGACAGCTTTACTTCTTCTCTTCCGATTTGGATTACTTTTATTTCCTGTTGCTCTCTGATTGCTGTGGCTAAAACTTCCAAAACTATGTTGAATAAGAGTGGTGAGAGTGGGCAACCTTCTCTTGTTCCTGATCTTAGTGGAAAAGCTTTCAGTTTTTCACCATTGAGGACGATGTTGGCTGTGGGTTTGTCATATATGGCCTTTATTACGTTGAGGAAAGTTCCGTCTATGCCTACTTTCTGGAGGGTTTTGATCATAAATGGGTGTTGAATTTTGTCGAAAGCCTTCTCTGCCTCTATTGAGATGACCATATGGTTTTTCTCCTTCAATTTTTTAATATGGTATATCACATTGATTGATTTGCGTATATTGAAGAATCCTTGCATTCCTGGAATAAACCCCACTTGATCATGGTGTATGATCCTTTTAATGTGCTGTTGGATTCTGTTTGCTAGTATTTTGTTGAGGATTTTTGCATCTATGTTCATCAGTGATATTGGCCTGTAGTTTTCTTTCTTTGTGACTGCTTGTCTGGTTTTGGTATCAAGGTGATGGTGGCCTTGTAGAATGAGTTTGGGAGTGTTCCTCCCCCTGCTATATTTTGGAAGAGTTTGAGAATGATAGGTGTTAGCTCATCTATAAATGTTTGCTAGAATTCGCCTGTGAAGCCATCTGGTCCTGGGCTTTTGTTTTTTGGAAGATTTTTAATCACAGTATCAATTTCAGTGCTTGTGATTCATCTGTTCATATTTTCTATTTCTTCATGGTTCGGTCTCGGAAGGTTGTGCATTTCTAAGAATTTGTCCATTTCTTCCAACTTATCCATTTTATTGGCATAGAGTTGCTTGTAGTAATCTCTCATGATCCTTTGTATTTCTGCAGTGTCAGTTGTTACTTCTCCTTTTTCATCTCTAATTCTATTGATTTGAGTCTTCTCCCTTTTTTTCCTGATGATTGTGGCTAGTGGTTTATCTATTTTGTTTATCTTCTCAAAGAACCAGCTTTTAGTTTTATTGATCTTTGCTATCGTTTCCTTCATTTCTTTTTCATATATTTCTGATCTGATCTTTATGATTTCTTTCCTTCTGCTAACTAGGGTTTTTTGTTCTTCTTTCTCTAATTGGGTGCAAGGTTAGGTTGTTTATTCGAGATGTTTCCTGTTTCTTAAGGTAGGATTGTATTGCTATAAACTTCCTTCTTAGAACTACTTTTGCTGCATCCCATAGGTTTTGGGTCATTTTTTCCACTGTCATTTTTTTCTAGGTATTTTTTGATTTCCTCTTTGATTTCTTGAGTGATCACTTCGGTATTAAGTAGTGTATTATTTAGCCTCCATATGTTTATATTTTTTTACAGATCTTTTCCTGTAATTGATATCTAGTCTCATACTGTTGTGGTCGGAAAAGATACTTGATACAATTTCAATTTTCTTAAATTTACCAAGGCTTGATATATGACCCAAGATTTGATCTATCCTGGACAATGTTCCATGAGCACTTGAGAAAAATGTGGATTCTGTTGTTTTTGGATGGAATGTCCTATAAATATCAATTAAGCACATCTTGTTTAATGTATCATTTAAAGCTTGTGTTTCCTTATTTATTTTCATTTTGGTTGATCTGTCCATTGGTGAACGTGTGGTGTTAAAGTCCCCTACCATGATTGTATTACTGTCGATTTCCCCTTTTATGGCTGTTAGGATTTGCCTTATGTATTGAGGTGCTCCTATGTTGGGTGCATAAATATTTACAATTGTTATATCTTCTTCTTGGATCGATCCCTTGATCATTATGTAGTGTCATTCTTTGTCTTTTGTAATAGTCTTTGTTTTAAAGTCTATTTTGTCTGATATGAGAATTGCTACTCCAGCTTTCTTTTGGTTTCCATTTGTATGGAATATCTTTTTCCATCCCCTTACTTTCAGTCTGTATGTGTCTCTAGATCTGAAGTGGGTGTCTTGTAGACAGCATATATATGGGTCTTGTTTTTGTATCCATTCAGCGAATCTGTGTCTTTTGGTGGGAGCATCTAGTCCATTTACATTTAAGGTAATTATCCATATGTATGTTCCTATTCTCATTTTCTTAGTTGTTTTGGGTTCGTTATTGTAGGTCTTTTCCTTCTCTTGTGTTTCTTGCCTTTAGAAGTTCCTTTAGCATTTGTTGTAAAGCTGGTTTGGTGGTGCTGAACTCTCTCAGCTTTTGCTTGTCTGTAAAGGTTTTAATTTCTCCATCAAATCTGAATGAGATCCTTGCTGGGTAGCGTAATCTTGGTTGCAGGTTTTTTCTCCTTCATCACTTTAATTATGTCCTCCAGTCCCTTCTGGCTTGCAGAGTTTCTGCTGAAAGATCAGCTGTTAACCTTGTGGGATTCCCTTGTGTGTTATTTGTTGTTTTTCCCTTGCTGCTTTTAATATATTTTCTGTGGATTTAATTTTTGACAGTTTGATTAATATGTGTCTTGGCGTGTTTCTCCTTGGATTTATCCTGTATTGGACTCTCTGTGCTTCCTGGACTTGATTAACTTTTTCCTCTCCCATATTAGGGAAGTTTTCAACTATAATCTCTTCAAATATTTTCTCAGTCCCTTTTTTTTTTACTCTTTTCCTTCTGAACCCCTATAATTCAAATGTTGGTGCGTTTAATGTTGTCCCAGAAGTCTCTGAGATTGTCCTCAGTTCTTTTCATTCTTTTTTCTTTATTCTGCTCTGCAGTAGTTATTTCCACTATTTTATCTTCCAGGTCACTTATCCGTTCTTCTGCCTCAGTTATTCTGCTATTGATCCCTTCTAGAGTATTTTTAATTTCATTTATTGTGTTGTTCATCATTGCTTGTTTCATCTTTAGGTGTTCTTGGTCCTTGTTAAAGGTTTCTTGCATTTTCTCTATTCTCTTTCCAATATTTTGGATCATCTTTACTATCATTATTCTGAATTCTTTTTCAGGTAGACTGCCTATTTCCTCTTTATTTGTTAGGTCTGGTGGGTTTTTATCTTGCTCCTTCATATGCTGTGTGTATTTCTGTCTTCTCATTTTGCTTATCTTACTGTGTTTGGGGTCTCCTTTTTGCAGGTAGCAGGTTTGTAGTTCCCATTGTTTTTGGTGTCTGTCCCCAGTGACTAAAGTTGGTTCAGTGGGTTGCGTAGGCTTCCTGGTGTAGGGGACTAGTGCCTGTGTTCTGGTGGATGAGGCTGGATCTTGTCTTTCTGGTGGGCAGGTCCACGTCTGGTGGTGTGTTTTGGGGTGTCTTTGGGCTTATTATGATTTTAGGCAACCTCTCTGCTAATGGGTGGGGTTGTGTTCCTGTCTTGCTAGTTGTTTGGCATAGGGTGTCTAGCACTGTAGCTTGTTGGTCGTTGAGTGAAGCTGGGTGTTGTTGTTGAGATGGAGATATCTTGGAGATTTTCACCATTTGATACTATGTGGAGCTGGGAGGTCTCTTGTGGACCAGTGTTCTGAAGTTGGCTCTGCCTCCTCAGAGGCACAGCACTGACTCCTGGCTGCAGCACCAAGAGCCTTTCATCTACACGGCTCAGAATAAAAGGGAGAAAAAGTAGAAAGAAAGAAAGAAAGAAAGAGGATAAAAGAAAATAAAGTAAGGTAAAATAAAATAAAGTTTTTAAAATAAAAAATAATTATTAAGAAAAAAAATTTTTTTTAAAAAGTATAAAAAAAAAAAAAAGGACGGATAGACCCTAGGACAAATGGTGAAAGCAAAGCTGTCCAGACAAAATCTCTCACAGAAGCATACACATGCACACTCACAAAATGAGGAAAAGGGAAAAAAATAATAAATATTGCTCTCAAAGTCCACCTCCTCAATTTGGGATGATTTGTTGTCTTTCAGGTATTCCACAGATGTAGGGTACATCAAGTTGATTGTGGAGCTTTAATCCGCTGCTCCTGAGGCTGCTAGGAGAGATTTCCCTTTCTCTTGTTTGTTCGCACAGCTCCCGGGGTTCAGCTTTGGATTTGGTCCCGCCTCTGCGTGTAGGTCGCTGGAGGGCGTCTATTCTTCGCTCAGACAGGACGGGGTTAAAGGAGTCGCTGATTCGGGAGTCTGGCTTACTTAGGCCGGGAGGAGGGAGTGGTACGGAATGCGGGGCGAGCCAGTGGCGGCAGAGGCTGGTGTGACGTTGCACTAGCCTGAGGCGCACTGTGCGTTCTCCCTGGGAAATTGTCCCTGGATCACGGGACCCTGGCAGTGAAGGGCTGCACAGGCTTCCCGGACGGGAGGTGTGGAGAGTGACCTGTGCTTGCACACAGGCTTCTTGGTGGCGGCAGGAGCAGCCTTAGCGTCTCATGCCCATCTCTGGGGTCCGCGCTGTTAGCCACGGCTCGCGCCCGTCTCTGGAGCTCCTTTAAGCCGCGCTCTTAATCCCCTCTCCTCGTGCACCAGGAAACAAAGAGGGCAGAAAAAGTCTCTTGCCTTTTCAGCAGGTCCAGACTTTTTCCCGGACTCCCTCCCGGCTAGCCGTGGTGCACTAACCCCTTCAGGTTGTGTTCACGCTGCCAGTCCTCTCCCTGAGCTCTGACCTACCGAAGCCCGAGCCTCAGCTCCCAGCCCCGCCCACCCCGGCAGGTGAGCAGACAAGCCTCTCGGGCTGGTGAGTGCTGGTCGGCACCGATCCTCTGTGCGGAAATCTGTCTGCTTTGCCCCTTGCACCCCTGTTGCTGAGCTCTCCTCCGCGGCTCCGAAGCTTCCCGCCTCCGCCAACCACAGTCTCCGCCCGCGAAGGGGCTTCTAGTTTGTGGAAACCTTCCCTCCTTCACGGCTCCCTCCCACTCGTGCAGGTCCCATCCCTATTCTTTTGTCTCTGTTTATTATTTTTTCTTTTGCCCTACCCAGGTATGTGGGTTGTTCTTGCCTTTTGGGAGGTCTGAGGTCTTCTGTCAGCCTTCAGTAGGTGTTCTGTAGGAGTTGTTCCACACGTAGATGTATTTCTTATGTATCTGTGGGGAGGAAGGTGATTTCCACGTCTTACTCTTCCGCCATCTTCCCCTAGATCTGTCACTATGTGACTTTTAACACAATAAAAAAACATTAAAAAAAGAAAACCATTAAATTTGTTATTGTATAATATACGTTTAACAAACTTTTATTCTGGAATAATTTCAGATCTACAGAAAGGTTGCAAGGATAGTACAGAGAGTTTCTGTACATGCTTCACCTAGCTTCTCCCAAATGATAATATTGTAAATAACCATTTGTCAAGACTAAGAAATTAACATGGGTACAATGCAAGTAACTAAACTGAAGATTTTATTTGGATTTTTCCACTAATACTCATTTACTGTTCCAACATCCAATCCAGGATATTTTGTTGCATTTAATCCTGACTTCTCTTTTGTCTCCTCTAATCTATGATAGTTTCTCTATTTTCCTTGGTTCTCATGACCTTGACAATTTTCAAGAGTACTGGCCACCATTTTTTAGAATTTTTGTTTGTTTGATATATTTTCATTGTTAATCTGGGTTTATGGATTTGGGGAGGAAATATATTTTATTTAATGCTAAACATATAAAAGAAGTTATTTAGATAGCAGTCCTAGTGTAAGCTTACTAGAAGACCAATTACATTTTAAAAAAGTCCCACTTCCTAACAGTCAGTAAATTCTTTTCATGTCAGTCAGCAGCACACCAGAATTGGGAATATATTTTTTATTTAAAATATGGATCTGTTTCATGTCTGAAATTTTGCTTGTGTCCAGGTGTAAGCAATAGGTAATGTCTTTTTTTTTTTTTTTTTTTTGACTGCATCGGGTCTTAGTTATGGCATGCAGGATCTTTTGTTGTGGTGTTCAGGCTCCAGAGCATGTGGGCTCTGTTGTTGTGGCATGCAGGCTCTCTAGTTGTGGTGCACAGGCTTAGTTGCCCCATGGCATGTGGGATCTTAGTTCCCCAACCAGGGATCAAACCCGTGTCCCCTGCATTGGGAGGTGGATTTTTTTTTTTAAATATCTTTATTGGAGTATAATTGCTTTACAATGGTGTGTTAGTTTCTGCTGTATAAAAAAGTGAATCAGCTATACATATACATATATCCCCATATCTCCTCCCTCTTGCGTCTCCCTTCCACTCTCCCTATCCCACCCCTCTAGGTGGTCACAAAGCACCGAGCTGATCTCCCTGTGCTATGTGGCTGCTTCCCACTAGCTATCAATTTACATTTGGTAGTGTATATATGTCCATGTCACTCTCACTTCGTCCCAGCTTCCCCTTCCCCCTCCCCGTGTCCTCAAGTCCATTCTCTACGTCTGTGTCTTTATTCCTGTCCTAGGTTCTTCGGAGCCACTTTTTTTTTTTTTTTAAGATTCCATATATATGTGTTAGAATACAGTATTTATTTTTCTCTTTCCAACTTACTTCACTCTGTATGACAGTCTCTAGGTCCATCCACCTCACTACAAATAACTCAATTTTGTTTCTTTTTATGGCTAAGTAATATTCCATTATATATATGTGCCACAAATTCTTTATCCATTCATCTGTTGATGGACACTTGGGTTGCTTCCATGTCTTGGCTATTGTAAATAGTGCTGCAGTGAACATTGTGGTACATGACTCTTTTTGAATTATGGTTTTCTCAGGGTATATGCCCAGTAGTGGGATTGCTGGGTCGTATGGTAGTTCTATTTTTAGGTTTTTGAGGAACCTCCCTACTGTTCTCCATAGTGGCTGTACCAATTCACATTCCCACCAACAGTGCAGGAGGGTTCCCTTTTCTCCACACCCTCTCCAGCATTTATTGTTTGTAGATTTTTTGATGATGGCCATTCTGACCGGTGTGAGGTGGTGTGGAGGTGGATTCTTAACCACTGGACCACCAGGGAAGTCCCAGCAATGGGTAATGTCTTTTAATTGGCATTGATATTTGCCAATGGTCCTTTGAAAGAAAAAGTTGCTGCTGCTCTTTTTAACCTTCCTCTTCTCCTCCTTTATATTAGGCAATTGCTGTGATTTTCATAAACTCTACACAGCCTTAAGATTTAGTAAAATATGTTTTCTTATAACATCCCACATACTTTCTATATTTGAACAAAGTCTTTGCTGTAATAACTAGAACTGATAAAGATAATTCTTATGACTGTTTATTTGTTCATTTCTATCCTAGGTGTGTTTTTTTTAAATTCTATCTTTTAACCTGTCATGTTCTCGAAAATGTGTCTTCTTATTCAAGCTATATATTTAGGGCTTCTCATATCCCCAACTGAGGCGGGTAACATTAACTATTAGAACTATGCAGTGTTTCCGTGTGCCTGTTGTCCTTAACTCTTGAAGATACTGTTATGGCTACCAAGAGTATTTGTATATTCACCACCACAACTGCTTGCCAAGTGGCCATTACTCATTCTATAATAAATTATAATTCACAAGCAAAATGTGTTCCAGATACTAAGAGTATAAATTTGTCATCCAGAATAGTAAGAAAACTCAAGATAGGAAAACAAAGTCCTCTAGAAAATTTTAAGTGATTTTTAAGAGATTAGAGCTAGAAATTCATAGTTAGAGAGACACATACACAGTTTGGTCAAGATAGAGCAGAGAGTAAAAAATGGGCAATTGAGAACACTCGTCAGTAACTGTAAAATACATGCATTCATATATTATGATGTTTTTGATTATTACATGTTTATGATTTTATTATATTACAGGTTTTTAACAGGACTTCTGTTTAAGAGCACTTTCTTGGCTAGGGTGAAAAACTACTCATCTGAATTTCATACAATATTAAATAATAATTTACTATTAACATAAAATAAAAATAACGGTGGGCACTTACATAGTACATATCATGTACAGAGACTAAAGTTGAGGGATAGGAAGAACAAATTCCCCAAGGAAGACAACGTGAGTTTATAATGAGGGGAATGTCTATATCCATCCCATGGTTTCCTGTTTCATGTTTTATACCTGTTAGGGGAATAGCAAATACAGTGCTCATTGATATAGGGTATATTCTCTGTCATTGAGGATGGACCTCACTCTCTCAGGGTCTTAATTCCAAGCTCGTGCCTCAGTTGTACCTTCAAAAGGCCTTTCAATTGTGCTATCAGGCTGGCAGCCTCTGAGTATGGTATGTGATAAGGGCAGTGAATCCAATGGGAATTGCCACAGCTCCTTTGCTCTAAAGTGATTACCTTGTTCTTTTTTTAAATTATTATCTTTTATTGGAGTATAATTGCTGTACAATGTTGTGTTAGTTTCTGCTGAAGTGAATCAGCTATACGTATACATATATCCCATCTTCCTTGTTCCCAGTATTTTCTGGGATCCTGTGTCTATGGATCAGATACTGTACGCTTTTGGAGAGTGATGCTGGCTGAGGCTCTGCTGGCAGCCATGCACACAATGTAATCACATATCATGTCCCAAATTTTTGAAGCAGTAGGTTTTTCCAGCATTTACTATACCGTATTAGTAGAAATGGGCAAAAAGTAATAAAATAAATCATCGGTTAGTTATCCTATACATGATATATAGTGAAATCTATGTGTATTTATATATAAATTAAGAAAAGATAGTAGGGAAATTTTGATAAAAGAAAATTAAAAATTCATCGCATGATTGCTCTCAGATCCGTTTCCTGGATTTCCTTGTTCTGCTCTGTGTCAGTGGGAGCTATATTTTCCCAGCTCCCTGGCTATCTGTCTTTCCCAAGGAAAATCCAGGATATTTTCTGACACACAGTCAGATAGTGCATTAGAAGCCATCTACATCTTTTCTGTGATTCTTAACTCTCACTACACAGTCCCTCCCTTTCAGGGTCTCTGCTTCCCCAAGGCCTCTTCTGCTGGGTTCTTGTTCTCACTTCACAGCCCTGGTTTCTGGGATCTGGTAATATTACCTGTTTCCTCTGTCCCTTTAGGATAGTGACTTCCTGCTATTGCTTTCTTTGGGGTTCCCCACTGTCTTCTGTTTAGCCGTTCAGATTTTCCATTACTTATAAAACCAATTCCCTGTATTAAATGTCCTCTATTTGAAAACCTTGAGTGGTTTCTGTTTTCCTGACTAGTGACTAATGTGAATAATTGGCTTATCTCTATTGAAACTTGAAACCTGGATGAAAGGAATAGTTTTCAAAGAAAATATAACTTAATCAAATTAACTTCAGAAGAGATGAACTCAGCACAACAATCTAGAAGAATCAGACTCGTTAAAGACTTAGCATCACCTCCTCCCCCCAACAAAACAAAACCAAAAACAAGGCCCAGGGGCTTCCCTGGTGGCGCAGTGGTTGAGAGTCCGCCTGCCGATGCAGGGGACACGGGTTCGTGCCCCGGTCCGGGAAGATCCCACGTGCCGTGGAGCGGCTGGGCCCGTGAGCCATGGCCGCTGAGCCTGTGCGTCCGGAGCCTGTGCCCCTCAACGGGAGAGGCCACAACAGTGAGAGGCCCACGTACCGCGAAAACACACAAAAAAACCAAGGCCCAAAGTTTTATCTATGCTATATTGTCTAGATAATCCCATGATGTTTCAAAAGTAAAGTTTCTGATTTACATTTTTTTTTTTTTTTTTTTTTTGCGGTACGCGGGCCTCTCACTGTTGTGGTCTCTCCCGTTGAGGAGCACAGGCTCCGGATGCACAGGCTCAGTGGCCATGGCTCACGGACCTAGCCGCTCCGTGGCACATGAGATCCTCCTGGACCGGGACATGAACCCGTGTCCCCTGCATCGGCAGGCGGACTCTCAACCACTGCGCCACCAGGGAAGCCCCCTGATTTACTTTTAGGGAAGAAATTTGACACTGATATCAAAACCTGACAATGAAGACATCAAGAAGAAAAACCTAGGACCAATCTAATTTGTGTCATGAGTAAATGAAAACATTCATTATGTCAATGAAAACATTCTAAATAAAATATCAACTAAAAATTACAGGACAATATTAACAAAGTAAAATCTGACTGTGAATGGAAAACACTTTATATACATTTCTTAATATAAGGAATCCTACAGAGCCATCATTTATACTACTTTATATACAAAAGGAAACTAGGCTAATAAAATTAAGACTCACTAAAAAATAAAAGTAGCCAATATTCATATCTTTATTAATCAGATATTCCAATTTGGACATTATCAATCAAAATAACCATTTAACAAGCAAGACCAATTGATATTAAAGATTATGTTCTATAAGCTCCAACAATAAGTATTCAAACTTCAAGGTCTGGGGAAAATCATTTATTTTGCAAACAAATTACAAATACATTTGTTATGACTGCAGAAGGCAGACAAGGATGCCTAAAGTTTAAATTTTTATACTATTCTGTGTTTAGGACCAGAAAGTAATAACATTGTTACTCTTGTCACTATTCTCAATTTGACATCTCATCAATGCAGATTCTTCAGCCTTAATTTATCAGCCCAAGTGGCATTGGTATCTCTTACTATTGCGAAAAGCATTTTCTCCCTTCTCAATTCTCTAAAGTTCTTTTCCTAAAAGTTGCAATAAAGAGTGCTTGCATTTATAAATTTACATATGAAGAATTCCATTTGTTAAATATTAGATGGCAAAGTTGAGAGCCTAAATAAAACTAAATACTAACCAAAATGGGTAGTTAGATATAGATTACATGGGTCATAAAAACACATTAAAATATTAAATTAACACAAATACTGATATCTTTAAAGACAACACACAACCATAATATGTCACTTCAACAGACTTTGGAGACTAGTGGTGAGTGAGCATCATCAATTCAAGGAATAGTTAATATTGGTCAATACACAAGAAAAGTTGAAATGTAAAATATTATAGTTCATATATGAAAGAAATTTGATAGAAAATTCCCCCAATTTGACAGCTGTCCTAAAAATTTACATGACATCATTAAGGAATATTTGTTAAATTGAAAGTAATTTCTAAACTTTCAAACGTAAAAACAAAGTTTAATCACCTATTAAAGGACACAAATTTATTTTATCCACAGAAAAGTTATTACCAAATTGTCATATGAAGAAACTATCAGAATGTACAGCTAAAAATTGTAAGAAAAATATTTGTTTCAGACAATAAAAATATTATTTTTTTAAACATTGTGATGATGTGGAACTTATCAGCTTTTATTTATTTAATAACTTTGTTTATTTTTGGCTGTCTGGGTCTCTGTTGCTGCACGCGGGCTTTCTCTAGATGCGGCGAGTGGGGGCTACTCTTTGTTGTGGTGAGTGGGCTTCTCATTGTGGTGGCTTCTCTTGTTGCGGAGCACGGGCTCTAGGCATGGGGGCTTCAGTAGTTGTGCCACGTGAGCTTCAGTAGTTGTGGCACATGGGCTTAGTTGCTCAGCAGCATGTGGGATCTTCCAGGACCAGGGCTCAAACTCGTGTCCCCTGCATTGGCAGGCGGATTCTTAACCACTGCGCCACCAGGGAAGCCCTATCAGCTTTTATTTTGTTTTATTTTTATTTATTTATTTTATTGGCGTATAGTTGATTTACAGTGTTGTGTTAATTCCTTCTGTACAGCAAAGTGACTGAGTTATGCACATATATATATTCTTTTTTGTATTCTTTTCCATTATGGTTTATCCCAGGAGATTGGATATAGTTCCCTGTCTATACAGTAGGACCTTGTTGTTTATCCATTCTAAATGTAATAGTTAGCTTCTACTAACCCCAAACTCCCAATCCATGCCTCCTTCTCTCTTCCCTCCCCCTTGGCAACTACAAGTCTGTTCCCTATATCTGTGAGTCTGTTTCTGTTTTGTAGATAGGTTCATTTGTGCCATGTTTTAGATTCCACATATAACTGATAGCATATTGGTATTTGTCTTTCTCTTTCTGACTTATTTTACTTAGTATGATAATCTTTAGTGTCATCTATGTTGCTGCAAATGGTATTATTTCATTCTTTACTATGGGCGAGTAGTATTCCATTGTGTATATGTACCACATCTTCGTTATCCATTCATATGTCAATGAACATTTAAGTTGTTTCCATGTCCTGGCTATTGTGAATAGTGCTGCAGTGAACATAGGGGTGCATGTATCTTTTAAAATTGTAGTTTTGTGTGGATATATGCTCAGGGGTGGGAGTGCTGGATCATATGGTAATTCTATTTTTAGTTTTCTGAGGAACCTCCATACTGTTTTCCATACTGGCTGCACCAACTTACATTCTCACCAATAGCATAGGAGAGTTCCCTCTTCTCCACATCCTCTCCAGCATTGGTTATTTGTAGACTTTTTAATGATGGCTACTCTGACCAGTGTGAGGTGGTACCTCACTGTAGTTTTGATTTGCATTTCTCTAATAATTAGTGATGTTAAACAGCTTTTCATGTGGCTGTTGGCCATCTGTATGTCTTCTTTGGAGAAATGTCTATTTAGGTCTTCTGCCCACTTTTTGATTGGATTGTTTGTTTTTTTTGTTGTTGAGTTGTATGAGCTGTTTTGGAGATTAAGCCCTTCTTGATCACGTCATTTGCAAATATTTTCCCCCTTTTCATAGGTTGTCTTTTTGTTTTGTTTATGGTTTCCTTTGCTGTGCAAAAGCTTTTAAGTTTCACTAGGTCCCATTTGTTTATTTTTGTTTTTATTTCTATTACCTTGGGAGACTGACCTAAGAAACAATTGGTACAATTTATGTCAGAGAATGTTTTGCCTATGCTTTCTTCTAGGAGGTTTATGGTGTCATGCCTTAGGTTTAAGTCTTTAAGCCATTTTGAGTTTGTTTTTGTGCATGGTGTGAGGGTGTGTTCTAACTTCATTGATTTACATGCAGCTGTCCAATTTTCCCAGCACTACTTGCTGAAGAGACTGTCTTATTCCCAGTATATATTCTTGCCTCCTTTGTCAAAGATTAATTGACCTTAGGTATGTGAGTTTATCTCTGGGCTCTCTGTTCTCTTCCATTGATCCGTATGTCTGTTTTTATACCAATACCACACTGATTTGATTACAGTAGCTTTGTAGTATTATCTGAAGTCTGGGAGGGTTATGCCTCCTGCTTCCCCCCCCCCCTCAGGATTATCAGCTCTTAAAATGTGCACTGTTGGCTGTGATTTCTTCTTTCCTTTCAACTGAGTATGAACATTTATACCTCAGTATGTATTAGTAATCACTTGTTATTTTTTCTTAAAGAGTGCTTACAAAATTAAATAAGCATAGGGACTACAAAACTTGTCCTTTTTCTAACCTGTCTTGATTCTTAGGGAATTTTTGAAAGTTTGGTAGTGGCATTAGACTTTCAGAATCCAAAGAATGAAAGTTCACACTTGGAGCAATGTCCCCTAGGAATTGAGAGACAAGAGCTCTAGCAGATGGGCTAAGTGTATATATTGGACCAGCTACATGCAGTAGTGCCCTCCTGCAGACCAGTGGTGCTCACTATTGAGCATATTACTATGTCTGAGGATGCCTATGCCAAAGACAAGGGTTTAGTGTGTTTATTCCAGCGTTTCTCAGAGGTATTTGGTATATATGTGGGCATTTTGGAACATTTCTTCAAAATTTCTTCAATATTTCTTCAGGAAATATTGGAATAGAATAGTTGTCAATAACAACTATTGAGCATAAGCAAGAGATTTTTAGCAGCCAGAATGCATAAGACTTTGAAATATGCATTCAAGAGCATTTCCATTGATCTATGTTTCACTGTTGAATAGTCAGTGTGATAGTTGGTGCTATTTTCCTGCAGGGAAAAGGGAACCAACAAATGCCAAGGTTTTTCCACAGGCAGTCTTTGGCTAAATAAGTGCCAAAAAAGACACTCCTTGTGGGAGTTTGGGAGGATTAAAATTCAGCTTTCACTGTTGCGTTTTAAACCCAAGGACACTGCTAGTGAACATTGTCAGTATCTTTCTTGGGCTATTTTGGAAACTTATCATTCAGTGATAAAAAATAATTTTAGATATGAAGAGGAAACAATTGAAAAATTAATCTCCACTTTGGGAGAATTATATTTTTCTTGATTTCTGCCTAATTTGTTTCATGAGTGTTTGATGAATTCATTTTTACTTTACAAGGAAAAAGAGTGGGCCTGTTTTAATTGGGAATATTTTGATTGTCTGTTCACATGACAACTTAGGGAAAGTTTTGTTTTCATAGGAACACTAATTCTCCACCTTTAGCTACATTATTTCTAGTAATCTTCTAATATGCGCTTATATTCGAAAGCATATAGAAGGAAAATTTAAGGCCTTCATTTTGAAAAACTAAACATGACAAGAGAACCAAGTTTTCTTTGTGTGTGTATGGAGAGTTGTTTTGATTTTCAAATTGTAAATGTTATTGAAAACTTCCTTTCATTTTCTTTTCTTTACTGTCTGCGCTTTCTGAAACTATTGGCTCATGTATTTGGCATGAATATAAACAACCAAAAGGAAATTAATCCATCACAATTCTAATTTCAATTTGCCTATTTTTATCATTCATGTTTTTGCCATCTGGAAATTTTTCCATCACTAGCTAAAAATATAATACTCCTTTTCAAATACTTTGGAGTTTTATAGACAGACACATTGAAATTTTATTCTCATTGTGTATGGCATTATTTAGTATGCTTAAAGAACTCTGTTAATTTTAATTAATACATAAAACATACTGCTTACATATGTGTATGTGAAAAGATTGATATTTGTATTTATGTGAAATCAAAAAATTAGGAAAATATACATAAATATCAAGAATTAAGTTATACTCATTTTGCATGAATGTCCTTGTAAAACTAATAAAAATTAATTTCATAAGTTTTTTTATCATGACAAATAAAATTATAGTTATGAATATACATGTAGTTTTAAAACCTGACCTAAGGCTATCAAACAATTAGATATGTACAAAATGGTTAGAAAAATCTTAATAACATAATAAATTTTAACTAGCTAAGTGTTTAACATTTTTGTTTGAAACAAATATAAGCTGATAACAGTATAATTAGAATTTTCTCTGTGCTTTGTGAAAAATGTATATTGTAGTGAATGCATTATGTGTGTGTTTGGTGTGTATATGTGTGTATATTTTATACATAACTACAAAGATAACACATTTTATTCAGATATTAAGTTGGTATTGATTCTAGGGCTATTAGAGTCTTGGATTTGGGGAAAGTTTCTCTTTTTTATAACAATAATTCTAATGTCACTCTACCATATTAAAGATTTTTTAGTCAATGTGTTACTTTTATACACTAGAAAGGTAAATGGTGTGAGATTTTACTTGCACATTTGTAGAGATGTACCCATGTCATCTATTAGTGGGGCAAAGAATAATTTCTAAGGTTAGAAAGAGCAGATCTCTCTCTCTCCACCCCTCACCCTCTCTCTTTCTCTCTCTCATATATATCTCTAAGATATTTGTTTCTTCTCATTACCAGTGTAAATGCTAAATGCCTGTATTAATAAAAAGAGATGTTATTTTACAGAGTAATTTTCCTCACTGCCTTCCTTTTTTTCCCTCAAATTTTCTTAAATATAGTTTCTTTGTTGATACCTCCCTAAACATTTTTGATACTATAGGATCAAACTCTTTGTGTATGTGCTTGATGCATTATTTCCTGATCCCACAGATATTTTTCCTTGTTAGTTTCCATTTTTGCTTCTATCATTTTTATTTTCATATATGTTGTATATTAGTGTTTAATTCTTAATACACAGTACAACCTTTTGGAAAAGAATTATCTATGTTTGTTTTAATATGTATTTATATTTTTGTAATACTGAGTCTTCTAAAGATTGAATGATAAAATAATAATAATGCAATTCTGGTTAAGGTTAAAAAGTCACAAAGTTTAATAAGCAACAAAGTATCAAAAGTATCAAAATGTTATTTTATTTTATTTTTTTAAAATGGAGCTTAACAGTATCTTTTTTTTTTTTAACATTTATTTATTTATTTGCTATATCAGGTCTTATTTGCAGTGCGTGGTCTCTAGAGTACTCAGGCTCATTAGTTGAGGCATGGGCTTAGTTGTCTGCAGCATGTGGGATCTCAGCTCCCCGACCAGGGATCGAACTGGCATCCCCTGCATTGCAAGACTGATTCCCAACCACTGGACCAGCAGGGAAGTCCCCTCAATATGTTATTTTTAAATTAAAATTCAAGTAATGCTTATTTTTTAATTAAAAATGACACCATAATTATATATAAACTTGTGGATAATGCAAATCAATTTCATGATGATATTAAATTAGCCTTGAAAAGTAAGACAGTTTTGTATTTTTGCCAAGTGTAACCCATATAGAGCATGTATATGCATTTATATTGTGTGTGGGTAGATATCTACACACATATAAATATGGTATATACATATGGATATAAATGTATTAATTGCCTTAAATTCCATTCCTTTTTTTAAAGAGTCAAATCAGCTTTTTAAAAGCATACTATTTTTAAAACTATAGTATTTCTCACTATATCCTTTGTTCAGGGATCAATATATCCCCCAATTTAACATCTTATTAAAATACATCTACTAGTCCATAAATCTTTCACATTAATTTTCTAATAATAGATTTTTTTAAAAAAACAGTGGTTTTTTTACATCAGTTTGGTAAACAGGAACAGGCTTACCATGTTGTTCTTTACAAGAATTCTTTAGAAGTACTACAATATATTGTCTGTTTCCATAAAGCTCATAATGGGAATGAAATGCCTGAGGCAAAACATGTCTTCTGTGCCTTCAGAAGTAAAACATCAAAGAAAGATAATATTTGCATATAAATATATGAAAATGTTCATAAGTAAAATCTTTGTGAATTGAGATAAAACAAAAAAGCATTCTTAAAATATTCTTTCAGAAGCAGTTTCCTAAAATCACAATATAGGGACTATAGGTATAAAATAGTTGACAGTTATGTCTTGTGATCTTTATGTACTCAAAATCCATGAAGCTTATTTGGTGAATAGTAGATAAAGAAGAAACTTCAAGGCATATGGTATTTCATACTCTACATTTTAGTTATGGTCAAAGGTAGGACTCTTTTGGTTAAATGTCAAAATTAGATGCATCAATTTGGTAAGTTTATGAAAATAGTGTAATTTTTATAAAATATATATTAAAGAAGAGATTAAAATTACAGATGAGACAACATATTTGAAGAGTGTTACTAGACAACAGCAAATCAAAAGGCTCTGAGTGATGACATATTTAACTGCTCCTGTATGTATACAGACCTGAGGCATGAAATAGACTCATCACTAACCTGCATAACCATGAGTGAAAAAATGATTATTTGAAGTCATTGAGTTTTGAGTTAGTTATGCAGCACTATTTTGGCAGTTGTTAACTGAAACAGAAACCTTGGGATGGAGAAATGAAAAAATAGACAACACTCCCTACCCACCTGTTTTAATAAACAAAATAATAACATAAATAGCTTGATTAGATGTTGGGTTACAGAGAAAAATTAAGCAGGGAAAAGGATTAGGGGCTGTTGAAGGTGTCATTTTAAATATAGTAGTCAGGAAAGCCTCGCTGAGAAGGGGATTTTAGCAGGTCAGTTTCCCTAAAAAACATACTCTGACACAGAGATTTGTTTAAGGTATAATGGCAACTGGGTGGTAGCTCTAGTTTAAAATATAATATATTTGCTGTGTCATTTGGTGTCATCTACCCTTTTTTCAAACCAAGACTTCTAAACCTACAGAACCAAGAGTCACAGCAAGAGGAAGTATAAACTCTCCCAAATCGGTCATGTTAAAAGGGACCACACCTACTACCTCCTCTTGGTTTCCAGATTTATGTATTACACCAATTAGTGACTTAGTGTTGGTGGGTCAAGCACGCCCTCTGCTGGCTGAAGCCCTGTGGGTAGGAAAGGCAAAAATATATATCAATACCAGTTACTATGAATTACTGCCCCTTCTGTGTTTGAAGGGGTCTAATGTGGTCAATTTTCTACCAAGTAGTTCTTTGGACTTTGAAAGACTTGGTGTCATATTGGTGTCTCAGTTTTGATCTCTTTTGCTAGCACGTTGGACATTTGGTATCACCAGTAGTTAGATCACCCTTGGTGAGTGAGAGACCATACTGACAGACCCATGGCTAGTCTCCATCCTGGCCACCATGGCCACTCTGTTGCTGTATCCATTTGCCAATACTCTGATGTTTGATGACAGTGACTAACAAAAGACAACCAGTAGAGTTATTCTGTCTACTTTATTGGTTTTTTTTTTTACATCACATTTTTTTTATTCAAATAGAAAGTCACAAAAATTATAATCATCCTCATCAGTTCAACTGATGAATGAATTCATCAGTTTTCCATTAGAGTTCTGAAAATGCTTATTCATTCAGTTCAGCAGTATAGTCAGTTACCAGAAACGTGTACTTGTCAGAGTCTTTTCCATGAATTCCTTGAAGATGAAACCCTTTTATAGGAACATTTTTGCAAAAGCATCAGAGTACACCCAGAACTGTCTGTAAATGACAAAAGACTTAAAAATGGCCACGTTTAAAGATTTCAAGGAAGTTCATAATAATGCAATTGACAAGGAAATTTAGTTATTTCTGAGATATACATTTTAAAGTAATAACTAGAATTATGACTTATAACATTATACGGCTACATATAAGATTTTTAGGAATTTCATGTAATGTCTGAAACATTTATATTAACATATTTCCATACAAATAATCCAAAGAAAGTTTAGTATTAGTTTTTTTTAAATTTTATCTTATTTGTTTTTTTATACAGCAAGTTCTTATTAGTCATCAATTTTGTACACATCAGTGTATACATGTCAATCCCAATTGCCCAATTCAGCACACCACCATCCCCACCCCACGTGGCTTTTCCCCCTTGGTGTCCATACATTTGTTCTCTTCATTTGTGTCTCAACTTCTACCCTGCAAACCAGTTCATCTGTACCATTTTTCTAGGTTCCACATACATGTGTTAATATACAATATTTGTTTTTCTCTTTCTGACTTACTTCACTCTGTATGACAGTCTCTAGATCCATCCATGTCTCAACAAATGACTGAATTTCGTTCCTTTTTATGGCTGAGTAATATTCCATTGTATATATGTACCATATCTTCTTTATCCATTCATCTGTCAATGGGCATTTAGGTTGCTTCCATGACCTGGCTATTGTAAATAGTGCTGCAATGAACATTGGGGTGCATATGTCTCCTTGCATTATGGTTTTCTTTGGGTATATGCCCAGTAGCGGGATGCTGGATCATATGGTATTTCTATTTTTAGTTTTTTATGGAACCTCCATACTGTTCTCCATAGTGGCTGTATCAATTTACATTCCTACCAACAGTGCAAGAGGGTTTCCTTTTCTCCACACCCTCTCCAGCATTTGTTGTTTGTCGATTTTCTGATGATGCCCATTCTAACTGGTGTGAGATGATACTTCACTGTAGTTTTGATTTGCATTTTTCTAATAATTCGTGATGTTGAGCAGCTTTTCATGTGCTTCTTGGCCATCTGTATGTCTTCTTTGGAGAAATGTCTATTTAGGTCTTCTGCCCATTTTTGGATTGGGTTGTTTGTTTCTTTAATATTGAGCTGCATGAGCTGTTTATATATTTTGGACATTAATCCTTTGTCTGTTGATTCGTTTGCAAATATTTTCTCCCATTCTGAGTGTTGTCTTTTCGTCTTGTTTATGGTTTCCTTTGCTGTGCAGAAGCTTTGAAGTTTCATTAGGTCCCATTTGTATATTTTTGTTTTTATTTCCATTACTCTAGGAGGTGGATCAAAAAAGATCTTGCTGTGATTTATGTCAAAGAGTGTTCTTCCTATGTTTTCCTCTAAGAGTTTTTTTGGGTCCGGTCTTGAGTCCATTTTGAGTTTATTTTTGTGTATGGTGTTAGGGAGTGTTCTAATTTCATTCTTTTACATGTAGCTGTCCAGTTTTCCCAGCACCACTTACTGGAGAGACTGTCTTTTCTCCATTGTGTATCCTTGCCTCCTTTGTCATAGATTAGTTGACCATAGGTGCGTGTGTTTATCTCTGGGCAATCTATCTTGTTCCATTGATCTATGTTTCTGTTTTTGTGCCAGTACCATATTGTCTTGATTACTGTAGCTTTGTAGTATAGTCTGAAGTCAGGGAGTCTGATTCCTTCAGCTTCGTTTTTTTTCCCTCAAGACTGCTTTGCCTATTTGAGGTCTTCTGTGTCTCCATACAAATTTTAAGATTTTTTGTTCTACTTCCTTAAAAATGCCATTGGTCATTTGATAGGGATTGCATTGAATCTGTAGATTGCTTTAGGTAGTATAGTCATTTTCACAATATTGATTCTTCTGATCCAAAAACATGGTATATCTCTCCATCTTTTTGTATCATCTTTAATTTCTTTCATCAGTGTCTTATAGTTTTCTGCATACAGGTCTTTTGTCTCCCTAGGTAGGTTTATTCCTAGATATTTTGTTCTTTTTGTTGCAATGGTAAATGGGAGTGTTTCCTTAATTTTTCTTTCAGGTTTTTCATAATTAGTGTATAAGAATGCAAGAGATTTCTGTGCATTAAATTTCTATCCTGCAACTTTACCAAATTCATTGATTAGCTCTAGTAGTTTCCTGGTGGCATTTTTAGGATTCTCTATGTATAGTATCATGTCATCTGCAAATAGTGACAGTTTTTCTTCTCCTTTTCCAATTTGGATTCCTTTTATTTCTTTTCTTTCTCTGATTGTCATGGCTAGGACTTCCAAAACTATTTTGAATAATAGTGGTGAGAGTGGACATCCTTGTTTTGTTCCTGATCTTAGAGGAAATGCTTTCAGTTTTTCACCATTGAGAATGATGTTGGCTGTGGGTTTGTCATATATGTTTTGTTTTTTTTTTTTTTTAACATCTTTATTGGGGTATAATTACTTTACAATGGTGTGTTAGTTTCTGCTTTATAACAAAGTGAATCAGTTATACATATACATATGTTCCCATATCTCTTCCCTCTTGCGTCTCCCTCCCTCCCACCCTCCCTATCCCACCCCTCCAGGCTGTCACAAAGCACCGAGCCAATATCCCTGTGCCATGCGGCTGCTTCCCACTAGCTATCTACCTTACTACGTTTGTTAGTGTGTATATGTCCATGACTCTCTCTCGCCCCGTCACAGCTCACCCTTCCCCCTCCCCATAACCTCAAGTCCGTTCTCTAGGAGGTCTGCGTCTTTATTCCTGCCTTACCCCTAGGTTCTTCATGACATTTTTTTTTCTTAAATTCCATATATATGTGTTAGCATACTGTATTTGTCTTTTTCTTTCTGACTTACTTCACTCTGTATGACAGACTCTAGGTCTATCCACCTCATTACAAATAGCTCAATTTCGTTTCTTTTTATGGCTGAGTAATATTCCATTGTATATATGTGCCACATCTTCTTTATCCATTCATCCGATGATGGGCACTTAGGTTGTTTCCATCTCCGGGCTATTGTAAATAGAGCTGCGATGAACATTTTGGTACATGACTCTTTTTGAATTTCGGTTTTCTCAGGGTATATGCCCAGTAGTGGGATTGCTGGGTCATATGGTAGTTCTATTTGTAGTTTTTTAAGGAACCTCCATACTGTTCTCCATAGTGGCTGAACCAATTCACATTCCCACCAGCAGTGCAAGAGGGTTCCCTTTTCTCCACACCCTCTCCAGCATTTATTGTTTCTAGATTTTTTGATGATGGCCATTCTGACTGGTGTGAGATGATATCTCATTGTAGTTTTGATTTGCATTTCTCTAATGATTAATGATGTTGAGCATTCTTTCATGTGTTTGTTGGCAGTCTGTATATCTTCTTTGGAGAAATGTCTATTTAGGTCTTCTGCCCATTTTTGGATTGGGTTGTTTTTTTTTTTGTTGTTGAGCTGCATGAGCTGCTTGTAAATTTTGGAGATTAATCCTTTGTCGGTTGCTTCATTTGCAAATATTTTCTCCCATTCTGAGGGTTGTCTTTTGGTCTTGTTTATGGTTTCCTTTGCTGTGCAAAAGCTTTGAAGTTTCATTAGGTCCCATTTGTTTATTTTTGTTTTTATTTGCATTACTCTAGGGGGTGGGTCAGAAAGAATCTTGCTGTGATTTATGTCATACAGTGTTCTGCCTATGTTTTCCTCTAAGAGTTTGATAGTTTCTGGCCTTAAATTTAGGTCTTTAATCCATTTTGAGCTTATTTTTGTGTATGGTGTTAGGGAGTGTTCTAATTTCATTCTTTTACATGTACCTGTCCAGTTTTCCCAGCACCACTTATTGAAGAGGCTGTCCTTTTTCCACTGTACATTCCTGCCACCTTTATCAAAGATAAGGTGTCCATATGTGCATGGGTTTACCTCTGGGCTTTCTATCCTGTTCCATTGATCTATCTTTCTGTTTTTGTGCCAGTACCATACCGTCTTGATAACTGTAGCTTTGTAGTATAGTCTGAAGTCAGGGAGCCTGATTCCTCCAGTTCCTTTTTTTGTTCTCAAGATTGCTTTGGCTATTCGGGGTCTTTTGTGTTTCCATACAAATTGCGAAATTTTTTGTTCTAGTTCTGTGAAAAATGCCAGTGGTAGTTTGATAGGGATTGCATTGAATCTATAGATTGCTTTTGGTAGTAGAGCCATTTTCACAATGTTGATTCTTCCAATCCAAGAACATTGTATATGTCTCCATCTATTTGTATCATCTTTAATTTCTTTCATCAGTGTCTTATAGTTTTCTGCATACAGGTCTTTTGTCTCCTTAGGTAGGTTTATTCCTAGATATTTTATTCTTTTTGTTGCAATGGTAAATGAGAGTGTTTTCTTGATTTCACTTTCAGATTTTTCATCATTAGTATATAGGAATGCCAGAGATTTCTGTGCATTAATTTTGTATCCTGCTACTTTACCAAATTCATTGATTAGCTCTAGTAGTTTTCTGGTAGCATCTTTAGGATTCTCTATGTATAGGATCATGTCATCTGCAAACAGTGACAGCTTTACTTCTTCTTTTCCGATTTGGATTCCTTTTATTTCCTTCTCTTCTCTGATTGCTGTGGCTAAAACTTCCAAAACTATGTTGAATAAGAGTGGTGAGAGTGGGCACCCTTGTCTTGTTCCTGATCTTAGTGGAAATGCTTTCAGTTTTTCACCATTGAGGATGATGTTTGCTGTGGGCTTGTCGTATATGGCCTTTATTATGTTGAGGAAAGTTCCCTCTATGCCTACTTTCTGCAGGGTTTTTATCATAAATGGGTGTTGAATTTTGTCAAAAGCTTTCTCTGCATCTATTGAGATGATCATATGGTTTTTCTCCTTCAATTTGTTAATATGGTTTATCACATTGATAGATTTGCGTATATTGAAGAATCCTTGCATTCCTGGAATAAACCCCACTTGATCATGGTGTATGATCCTTTTAATGTGCTGTTGGATTCTGTTTGCTAGTATTTTGTTGAGGATTTTTGCATCTATGTTCATCAGTGATATTGGTCTGTAGTTTTCTTTCTTTGTGACACCGTTGCCTGGTTTTGGTATCAAGGTGATGGTGGCCTCGTAGAATGAGTTTGGGAGTGTTCCTCCCTCTGCTATATTTTGGAAGAGTTTGAGAAGGATAGGTGTTAGCTCTTCTCTAAATGTTTGATAGAATTCACCTGTGAAGCCATCTGGTCCTGGGCTTTTCTTTGTTGGAAGATTTTTAATCACAGTTTCAATTTCAGTGCTTGTGATTGGTCTGTTCATATTTTCTATTTCTTCCTGATTCAGTCTTGGCAGGTTGTGCATTTCTAAGAATTTGTCCATTTCTTCCAGATTGTCCATTTTATTGGCATAGAGTTGCTTGTAGTAATCTCTCATGATCTCTTTTATTTCTGCAGTGTCAGTTGTTACCTCTCCTTTTTCATTTCTAATTCTATTGATTTGAGTCTTCTCCCTTTTTTTCTTGATGAGTCTGGCTAGTGGTTTATCTATTTTGTTTATCTTCTCAAAGAACCAGCTTTTAGTTTTATTGATCTTTGCTATTGTTTCCTTCATTTCTTTTTCATTTATTTCTGATCTGATTTTTATGATTTCTTTCCTTCTGCTAGCTTTGGGGTTTTTTTGTTCTTCTTTCTCTAATTGCTTGAGGTGCAAGGTTAGGTTGTTTATTCTAGAAGTTTCCTGCTTCTTAAGGTGGGCTTGTATTGCTATAAACTTCCCCCTTAGAACTGCTTTTGCTGCATCCCACAGGTTTTGGGTCGTTGTGTCTCCATTGTCATTTGTTTCTAGGTATTTTTTGATTTCCTCTTTGATTTCTTCAGTGATCACTTCATTATTAAGTAGTGTATTGTTTAGCCTCCATGTGTTTGTATTTTTTACAGATCTTTTCCTGTAATTGATATCTAGTCTCATGGCGTTATGGTCAGAAAAGATACTTGATACAATTTCAATTTTCTTAAATTTGCCAAGGCTTGATTTGTGACCCAAGATGTGATCTATCCTGGAGAATGTTCCATGAGCACTTGAGAAAAATGTGTATTCTGTTGTTTTTGGATGGAATTTCCTATAAATATCAATTAAGCACATCTTGTTTAATGTATCATTTAAAGCTTGTGTTTCCTTATTTATTTTCATTTTGGATGATCTGTCCTTGGGTGAAAGTGGGGTGTTTAAGTCCCCTACTATGAATGTGTTACTGTCGATTTCCCCTTTTATGGCTGTTAGTATTTGCCTTATGTATTGAGGTGCTCCTATGTTGGGTGCATAAATATTTACAATTGTTATATCTTCTTCTTGGATCGATCCCTTGATCATTATGTAGTGTCCTTCTTTGTCTCTTTTAATAGTCCTTATTTTAAAGTCTATTTTGTCTGATATGAGAATTGCTACTCCAGCTTTCTTTTGTTTTCCATTTGCATGGAATATCTTTTTCCATCCCCTTACTTTTAGTCTGTATGTGTCTCTAGGTCTGAAGTGGGTCTCTTGTAGACAGCATATGTAAGGATCTTGTTTTTGTATCCATTCAGCTAATCTGTGTCTTTTGGTGGGAGCATTTAGTCCATTTACATTTAAGGTAATTATCGATATGTATGTTCCTATTCCCATTTTCTATATTGTTTTGGGTTCGTTATTATAGGTCTTTTCCTTCTCTTGTGTTTCTTGCCTAGAGAAGATCCTTTAGCATTTGTTGTAAAGCTGGTTTGGTGGTGCTGAACTCTCTCAGCTTTTGCTTGTCTGTAAAGGTTTTAATTTCTCCATCAAATCTGAATGAGATCCTTGCTGGGTAGAGTAGTCTTGTTTGCAGGTTTTTCTCCTTCATCACTTTCAGTATGTCCTGCCACTCCCTTCTGGCTTGTAGGGTTTCTGCTGAGAGATCAGCTGTTAACCTTATGGGGATTCCCTTATGTGTTATTTGTTGTTTTTCCCTTGCTGCTTTTAATATGCTTTCTTTGTATTTAATTTTTGACAGTTTGATTAATATGTGTCTTGGTGTATTTCTCCTTGTATTTATCCTGTATGGGACTCTCTGTGCTTCCTGGACTTGATTAACTATTTCCTTTCCCATATTAGGGAAGTTTTCAACTATAATCTCTTCAAATATTTTCTCAGTCCCTTTCTTTTTCTCTTCTTCTTCTGGAACCCCTATAATTCGAATGTTGGTGCGTTTAATGTTGTCCCAGAGGTCTCTGAGACTGTCCTCAGTTCTTTTCATTCTTTTTTCTTTATTCTGCTCTGCAGTAGTTATTTCCACTATTTTATCTTCCAGGTCACTTATCCGTTCTTCTGCCTCAGTTATTCTGCTATTGATCCCATCTAGAGTATTTTTAATTTCATTTATTGTGTTGTTCATCGTTGCTTGTTTCATCTTTAGTTCTTCTAGGTCCTTGTTAACTGATTCTTGCATTTTGTCCATTCTATTGTCCATTCTATCTCCAAGATTTCGGATCAACCTTACTATCATTATTCTGAATTCTTTTTCAGGTAGACTGCCTATTTCCTCTTCATTTGTTAGGTCTGGTGCATTTTTATATTGCTCCTTTATCTGCTGTGTGTTTTTCTGTTTTCTCATTTTGCTTATCTTACTGTGTTTGGGGTCTCCTTTTTGCAGGCTGCAGGTTCGTAGTTCCTCTTGTTTTTGATGTCTGTCTCCAGTGGCTAAGGTTGGTTCAGTGGGTTGTGTAGGCTTCCTGGTGGAGGGGACTAGTGCCTGTGTTGTGGTGGATGAGGCTGGATCTTGTCTCTCTAGTGGGCAGGTTCACGTCTGGTGGTGTGTTTTGGGGTGTCTGTGGCCTTATTATGATTTTAGGCAGCCTCTCTGCTAATGGGTGGGGTTGTGTTCCTGTTTTGCTAGTTGTTTGGCACAGGTTGTCCAGCACTGTGGCTTGCTGGTCGTTGAGTGAAGCTGGGTGCTGGTGTTAAGATGGAGGTCTCTGGGAGATTTTCGCCGTTTGATATTATGTGGAGCTGGGAGGTCTCTTGTGGACCAGTGTCCTGAAGTTGGCTCTCCTACCTCAGAGGCAGAGCCCTAACTCCTGGCTGGAGCACCAAGAGCCTTTCATCCACACGGCTCAGAATAAAAGGGAGAAAAAGTAGAGGGAATTAGTAGAAGTATGAGGAAAGAAAGAAGGAAAGGAGGGAAGGAAGGAAGAAAGAAAGAAAGAACCAAAGAAGGAAAGAAGGCAAGAAGGAACGAAAGGAGGGAGGGAGGGAGGGAGGAAGGAAGGAAGGAGGGAAAGAAGGAAAAACAGAAAGAAAGAAGATACAGTAAAAATAAAATAAAGTATAATAAAGTTATTGAATTAAAAAATTCTTAATTAGAAAGGAAAAAAAAAAAAAAGGGACGGGTAGAACCTTAGGACAAATGTTGGAAGCAAAGCTATACAGACAAAGTCTTACACAGAAGCGTACACATACACCCTCACAAAAAGAGGTAAAGGGGGAAAAATCATAAATCTTGCTGTCAGAGACCACCTCCTCAATTTGGGATGATTCGTTGTCTAAAGGAGGGAAGGAAGGAGGGAAGGAAGGAAGGAAGGAAGAAAGAAAGAAAGAAGCAAAGAAGGAAAGAAGGCAAGAAGGAACGAAAGGAGGGAGGGAGGGAGGGAGGAAGGAAGGAAGGAGGGAAAGAAGGAAAAACAGAAAGAAAGAAGATACAGTAAAAATAAAATAAAGTATAATAAAGTTATTGAATTTAAAAAATTCTTAATTAGAAAAAAAAAAAAGGGACGGATAGAACCTTAGGACAAATGTTGGAAGGAAAGCTATACAGACAAAGTCTTACACAGAAGCGTACACATACACCCTCACAAAAAGAGGTAAAGGGGGAAAAATCATAAATCTTGCTGTCAGAGACCACCTCCTCAATTTGGGATGATTCGTTGTCTAAAGGAGGGAAGGAAGGAAGGAAGGAAGGAAGGAAGGAAAGAAAGAAAGAAAGAAAGAAAGAAAGAAAGAAAGAAAGAAAGAAAGAAAGAAAGAAAGAAAGAAGAAAGAAAGAAAGAACGAACGAACGTCATATATGTTGAGGTAGGTTCCCTCTCTGCCCACTTTCTGGAGAGTTTTTATCATAAATCGATGTTGAATTTTGTCAAAAGCTTTTTCTGCATCTATTGAGATGATCATATGGTTTTTCTAATTCAATTTGTTAATACGGTGTATCGCATTGATTGATTTGCATATTGAATAATCCTTGCATCCCTGGCATAAATCCCACTTGATCATGGTGTATGATCCTTTTAATGTGTTGTTGGATTCTGTTTGCTAGTAATGTGTTGAGGACTTTTGCATCTATATTCATCAGTGATATTGATCTGTAATTTTCTTTCTTCTAGTATCTTTGCCTGGTTTTGGTATCAGGGTGATGGCGGCCTCATAGAATGAGTTTGGGAGTATTCCTTCCTCTGCAGTTTTTTGGAAGAGTTTGAGAAGGATGGGTGTCAGCTCTTCTCTAAATGTTTGATAGAATTCACCTGTGAAACCATCTGGTCCTGGACTTTTGTTTGTTGGAAGATTTTTAATCACAGTTTCAATTTCATTACTTGTGATTGGTCTGTTCATACTTTCTATTTCTTCCTGGTTCAGTCTTGGAAGGTTATACCTTTCTAAGAATTTGTCCATTTCTTCCAGGTTGTCCATTTTGTTGGCATAGAGTTGCTTGTAGTAGTCTCTTAGGATGCTTTGTATTTCTGCGGTGTCTGTTGTAACTTCTTTTTCATTTCTAATTTTATTGATTTGAGTCCTCTCCCTCTTTTCCTTGATGAGTCTGGCTAATGGTTTATCAGTTTTGTTTATATTCTCAAAGAGCCAGCTTTTAGTTTTATTGATCTTTGCTATTGTTTTTTTTGTTTCTATTTCATTTATTTCTGCTCTGACCTTGATGATTTCTTTCCTTCTGCTAACTTTGGGTTTTGTTTGTTCTTCTTTCTCTAGATCCTTTAGGTGAAAGGTTAGATTGTTTATTTGAGATTTCTCTTGTTTCTTGAGGTAGGCTTGTATAGCTATAAACTTCCCACTTAGAACTGCTTTTGCTGCATCCCATAGATTTTGGATTGTCGTGTTTTCATTGTCATTTGTCTCTAGGTATTTTTTGATTTCCACTTTGATTTCTTCAGTGATCTCTTGGTTATTTAGTAACGTATTGTTTAGCCTCCATGTGTTTGTGTTTTTTACGTTTTTTCCCCTGTAATTCATTTCTAATCTCATAGTGTTGTGGTCAGAAAAGATGCTTGATATGATTTCAATTTTCTTAAATTTACTGAGGCTTGATTTGTGGCCCAAGATGTGATCTATCCTGGAGAACATTCATGCGCACTTGAGAAGAAAGTGTAATCTGCTGTTTTTGGATGGAATGTCCTCTAAATATCAATTAAATCTATCTGGTCTATTGTGTCATTTAAAGCTTGTGTTTCCTTATTTATTTTCATTTTGGATCATCTGTCCATGGTGTAAGTGAGGTGTTAAAGTCCCGCACTATTATTGAGTTACTGTCGATGTCTTCTTTTATAGCTGTTAGCATTTGCCTTATGTATTGAGGTGCTCCTATGTTGGGTGCATATATATTTATAATTGTTATAATTTCTTCTTGGATTGATCCCTTGATCATTATGTAGTGTTCTTCCTTGTCTCTTGTAACTTTCTTTATTTTAAAGTCCATTTTTTCTGATATGAGTATTGCTACTGCAGCTTTCTTTTGATTTCCATTTGCATGGAATATTTTTTTCCATCCGCTCACTTTCAGTCTGTATGTGTCCCTAGGTCTGAAGTGGGTCTCTTGTAGGCAGCATATATATGGGTCTTGTTTTTGTATCCATTCAGCAAGCCTGTGTCTTTTGGTTGGAGCATTTAATCCAGTCACGTTTAAGGTAATTATCAATATGTATGTTCCTATGACCATTTTCTTAATTGTTTTGGGTTTGTTTTTGTAGGTCCTTTTCTTCTCTTGTGTTTCCCACTTAGGGAAGTTCCTTTAACATTTGCTGTAGAGCTGGTTTGTTGGTGCTGAATTCTCTTAGCTTTTGCTTGTGTGTAAAGCTTTTGATTTCTCCATCGAATGTGAATGAGACCCTTGCTGGGTAGAGTAATCTTGGTTGTAGATTCTTCCCTTTCATCACTTTAAGTATATCATGCCACTCGCTTCTGGCTTGTAGAGTTTCTGCTGAGAAATCAGCTGTTAACCTTATGGGAGTTCCCTTGTATGTTGTCATTTTTTCCCTTGCTGCTTTCAATAATTTTTCTTTGTCTTTAATTTTTGCCAATTTGATTACTATGTGTCTTGGCGTGTTTCTCCTTGGGTTCATCCTGTATGGGACTCGCTGCGCTTTCTGGACTTGGGTGGCTATTTCCTTTCCCATGTTAGGGAAGTTTTCGACTATAATCTCTTCAAATATTTTCTCAGATCCTTTCTCTCTCTCTTCTCCTTCTGGGACCCCTATAATGCGAATGTTGTTGCATTTAATGTTGTCTCAGAGGTCTCTTAGGCTGTCTTAATTTCTTTTCATTCTTTTTTCTTTATTCTGTTCCACAGCAGTGAATTCCACCATTCTGTCTTCCAGGTCACTTATGCATTCTTCTGCCTCAGTTATTCTGCTATTGATTCCTTCTAGTGTAGTTTTCATTTCAGTTATTGTATTGTTCATCTCTGTTTGTTTGTTCTTTAATTCTTCTAGCTCTTTGTTAAACATTTCTTGCATCTTCTCGATCTTTGCCTCTATTCTTTTTCCGAGGTCCTGGATCATCTTCACTGTCATTATTCTGAATTCTTTTTATGGAAAGTTGCCTATCTCCACTTCATTTAGTTGTTTCTCTGGGGTTTTATCTTGTTCCTTCATCTGGTACATAGCCCTCTGCCTTTTCATCTTGTCTCTCTTTGTGTGAGTGTGTTTTTTGTTCCACAGGCTGCAGAATTGTAGTTCTTCTTGCTTTTGCTGTCTGCTCTCTGGTGGATGAGGCTATCTAAGAGGCTTGTGTATGTTTCCTGATGGGTGGGACTGGTGGTGGGTAGAGCTGACTGTTGCTCTGGTGGGCAGAGCTCAGTAAAACTTTAATCCACTTGACTCTTGATGGGTGGGGTTGGGTTCCCTCCCTGTTGGTTGTTTGGCCTGAGGCAATCAAACACTGAAGCCTACCTGGGCTTTTTGGTGGGGCTAATGACAGATTCTGGGAGGGCTCAGGCCAAGGAGTACTTCCCAGAACTTCTGTTGCCAGTATCCTTGTCCCCACGGTGAGCCACAGCCACCCCCTACCTCTGCAGGAGACCCTCCAACACTATCAGGTAAGTCTGGTTCAGTCTCCCCTGGGGTCAATGCTCCTTCCCCTGGGTCCCGATGCGCACACTACTTTTTTTGTGCCCTCCAAGAATGGAGTCTCTGTTTCCCCCAGTCCTGTCAAAGTCCTGCAATCAATTCCCACTAGGCTTCAAAGTCTGATTATCTAGGAATTCCTCCTCCCCTTGCCGGACCCCCAGGTTGGGAAGCCTGACGTGGGGCTCAGAACCTTCACTCCAGTGGGTGGACTTCTGTGATATAAGTGTTCCCTAGTCTGTGAGTCACCCACCCAGCAGTTATGGGATTTGATTTTACTGTGATTGCGCCCCTCCTACCGTCTCACTGTGGCTTCTCCTTTGTCTTTGGATGTGGGGTATTTTTTTTGGTGAGTTTCCGTGTTCCTGTCGATGATTGTCCAGCAGCTAGTTGTGATTCTGGTGTTCTCACAAGAGGGAGTGAGAGCACGTCCTTCTACTCTGACATCTTGGTTCCTCCCTCCTGTCTATTTTATTGTTGAAGTAAACCTCTTCTGGGTTCAAAATTTCCTGGGGGAAGTAACAAGTAGTTCTAAATACCTCACTGATGTCCACTCCCATAGATTTATCATACACCTCTTGCCTAGATTTTTTAGCCTCCATATTCAAATATTTCTACTTCTGGGTCCTTGACCAACCAGTAAAGCAATTCATCATTGCTCATATACCTTTATGTATTCTAACATTGAGATACTTTTTCCACACAAAGTAGGTGAGCACATATACTTTCCCAGTGGGAAGATCAACATTCCTAATCATTCTTTAGGCTCTAGTAGTGGGGCTGTGGTGCAGCTGCAGCCCATTTTCAGAATGCACACACATCCCAAGCTGATTTTTGACCAGATAAACTCAGATTTTTCCACTTTTGTCAGCTGGTCTTAAAGGACCCCAACTCATGAGGTCATAAATGTGACCTGAAGGAGCAGTGCTGGTACGACTGTGTTAGATGAAGTGGGCCATGAGATAACATAGCTTACTCCTACTCTGTTGTCTTTCTCAGGCTCAGTCATGGATGTACCATTTCCAATTTATGACGAATTGTTCCTGGACATCCCTAACTTTATGACTTGTTGGGTCTGGATATTGGACGGTTCATATGCAGCATCACATCATACCCAATGGTCAAATGTTCTATCAGGTTCCAGTGGCACACCAGGAGCTGTTTTTTACTTTAGTTTTAAATCTTTTTGGCTGTGCCGTGCGGCTTGTGGAATCTGAGTTCCCCGACCTGGGATCAAACCCAGGCCCTTGGCAGTGAAAGTGCGGAGTCCTAACCACTGAAACGCCAGGGAATTCCCAGGAGCTGTTTTTTCAAAGGTATATAATTCCCTCTTGAAAATGACATGGTTTTGCTCCACAACCCAAGGGCTTGATTATGAGTCTCCCATAAACTTCACACTTTATCTTTTTTCACGATTGAAACCTCCAGCACCATAAGATGCCAGGACAATTAGTCAAGTGATAGCTCTTGTACTATAGCCTTGACCTGCTGCAGAGCCCTTTCTTACTCTGAGTGCCACATAAATCTGGCAGCCTTCCATGTGATTAGGCATAATGGTCAAAGCATTATTCCCAAGTGTAGAATACACTGCCTTTGGATCCTAAACACCAGATCAGGTGTTGGGCTTCCTTTTTTGGATCACAAGATGCAATAATTTGTCTTTCGTTTCTTAGTGGATGTCCAGCATGTCTCTGACCACTAGCACTCTAAAAATGTTACTGAAATGGCAGAAACCTGAATCTTTACAGGCTTTATCTTCCACTCATTGGATTATGTGTGTCTTACCAAAGCTTCCAATATAGTTGTTTCTTGCTTAAGTGGTCTAATTATGTGCATGATATTATCAGTATCATGGAATGATGTGAAATTTTATAATATATCTGACTGTCACAGGTCTCTTTGAACCATATAATGGCAAAAGGTGGACGAGTTAACATTGGCTTGGAGTAAGCGTGTCAATATGTACTCTTAGGTTGCTTCCACATCCTGGCTTTTGTAAATAGTGTTGCAATAACCATTGTGGTACATGCCTCTTTTTTAATTATGGTTTTCTCAGGGTATATGCCCAGTAGTGGTATTGCTGGGTCATATGGTAGTTCTATTTTTAGTTTTTTAAGGAACCTCCATACTGTTCTCCACAGTAGCTGTATTAATTTACATTCCCACCAACAGTGCACGGGAGTTCCTTTTTGATGATGGCCATTCTGACCAGTGTGAGGTGATACCTCATTGTGGTTTGGATTTGCATTTCTCTAATTATTAGTGATGTTAAGTATCCTTTCATGTGTTTGTTGGCAATTTGTATATCTTCTCTGGAGAAATATCTATTTAGGTCTTCCACCCATTTTTTTGATTATACAATAGAATATTACTCAGCCATAAAAAGAAACGAAATTGAGTTATTTGTAATGAGGTGGATGGACCTAGAGTCTGTCATACAGAGTGAAGTAAGTCAGAAAGAGAAAAACAAATACCTTATGCTAACACATATAATATGGAATCTAAAAAAAAATGGTTTTGATGAAACTAGGGGCAGGACAGGAATAAAGATGCAGATGTAGAGAATGGACGTGAGGACACAGGGAGGGGGAAGGGTAAGCTGGGACGAAGTGAGAGAGTGGCATTGACATATGTACACTACCAAATGTTAAATAGATAGCTAGTGGGAAGCAGCCGCATAGCACAGGGAGGTCAGCTCTGTGCTTTGTGACCACCTAGAGGGGTGGGATAGGGAGGCGGGGAGGGAGATGCAAGAGGGAGGGGATATGGTGATATATGTATATGTATAGCTGATTCACTTTGTTGTACAGCATAAACTAACATGCCATTGTAAAGCAATCATACTCCAATAGAGGTGTTAAAAAAATTTAAAAAAATAATTTATAAAGAACCCCCCCACACACAAAATATACTCTTGTTTTTCTCCACGGAGTTGCAACTGTTTCTGATCCTCTTTTTCTGTAGGATCAATGGCCATATACCTGAAACATTGTTATCTGCTGTAGCAAAAAGAACTCATCTGGCACAGCACTGAAATTGGGACAATGTACAATGAGTTTATAGTAGTCCATGCAGCGGCAGGCAGCTTGTTTCAGTTCTCAGTCAGAAGGTAATATCTATATTTTCCTACCTCCCAATGCTCTCTTATTGATAAAACAAACCAACAAAAACAGCACAGGCTGTGTTTAGCAACATGTATTTTTTCTTTGCTCCCCTCCTTTCACAAGCAGAGGAAACCCACCGAAGCCAGTGGCTCTAAGTAGAGCACCAAGATCTCCTTCCCAGTTTGACTACAGAACACTTCAGTTTCCTTTGCCCTCAGTAGCCAAAATTGTAGCGCAATGCTGTCTGCACCATGCTCCCTAGTTCAGCAGGCATTTATCTTCAGCCAAAACATTGCCTGGGTTTCTGTCTTGTTTCTTCCCCAAGATGTTTATCTTATTTTTAAGAGGCTATACCTTAAAAAAAATTTTTTTGTTTCTGTCAGTGCTAAGTGTTTAGATAAGAGAAGGTGTGTTCAATTGTGGACATACAGAACAGAAGCATCTTAACTAGATATCTCCAGATTCTGTTCTCATAGTCAGATCATTATTCCTATCACATTCTAGAATCAGTAAATATGAAATGGAGGGACTTTTATATAATTCTTTTCCCCGCATGAGAATATGTTCCTGGGGTTCTTGTTGATATCTCAGTTATTATTGCTACTCCATCCCCAAACTAGTATCAGTCATGGAATCCTGAATATATGGAACCAAAAACATTTCTAATGAATGAACTTTTTGGTATAAAGTTTTTACCATTTTCTAAAGCTAATTAAAATCTAAAGCTACCTGTCTATATATTTTTTAAATTTTAAATTCTTGGCAAAAAGGATGATGAAAACTTTCAAGCATCATAAATTCTAGGGAAATTGGAATCTGTGTATATTTGTATAAGATATTTACTAATTATGTGTGTAGTGAAGATCTCTTTTTTTCTAATTTATGTGCTCTCCTTTAAATTCTCCATCAATTTTTTTCTCAAGACACTCAGCTAAAGTAATTTTTTCAAATGAAAGCTAAGTTGAAGCAGATACATTTTAGTTTTGACCCAAAGAGTTGAAAGAATTTGGTAGATACTATAAATAAGTTTTTTATATGTGAGAATAGGAGTCATGTATCAGAGGTTCTGAGGGTGTGGAGCTAATTGTGAGTGCTCAGTGTATATTGCTGGAGGTTGCCTTTCAAAAATTATTTGAAACACTTTCTTTTAAACTGCATATCAGTCTCACAAAACTTATGATGATATCTCCAAAGTGTGCAAAAGGCACTGAACAGCAGCAAGTCAGGATGCTTATTGTACTGAAATATATGCATTTATTAAAAATGGGGAAATAATATATACAGGCACACCAATTTATTTTTCCAGAATCTGAAAATTTCACCTTTGATCCAGGTGTAGCATTTAACTAATGTTTCTCCCTCAAGTAGATAAGCAGCAATTTAATTGATGGACACTGCAGCCAGTAGGGCAACTAGATTGTTCCCTTCTTCCCAGGTCTGTTTTTCTAAGGTACAATTTTCGGTGTTAATACCTGTTTTTGGTTTGTTTTTTTTTTCTCTAATACAAACATCTTCTCCAATAATTGTGCTTCTCTGAAAGCAAAACCAGTTTATATCAGGAGTATGCCAATAACTGCAATAATAGATCAAATACAACCTTAAAGAGAGATCATTTATTTTTTTGTTGACTTAAAGAGTAATTAAACATTTTCCATTATTTTCACCCTTGACTAATCTTGATCTTCTGATTTCATGTAATTTACTTCCAAGTTTTCTAAAACAGAGTGGACTTTTCATATGTCTTGGAAAGAAACAGCTAGCTGAATGCCTGGCCCATATTAGAAGCTCAGTTAGTAAGTGGTCACTTAGATGCTCACTTTTCCTTTTTTTTTTTTTCTTCTGTCATTTTTTTTTTAACATCTTTATTGGAGTATAATTGCTTTACAATGGTGTGTTAGTTTCTGCTTTATAACAAAGTGAATCAGTTATACATATACATATGTTCCCATATCTCTTCCCTCTTGTGTCTCCCTCCCTCCCACCCTCCCTATCCCACCCCTCTAGGTGGTCACAAAGCACCGAGCTGATCTCCCTGTGCTATGCGGCTGCTTCCCACTAGCTATCTATTTTACTTTTGGTAGTGTATATATGCCCATGCCACTCTCTCGCTTTGTCCCAGCTTATCCTTCCCCCTCCCCATATCCTCAAGTCCATTCTCTAGTAGGTCTGTGTCTTTTACTCAGCAGCAAAGTCAGTATGATTCCTTCTCTGTGGTAAATCAGCATTGAAATGGATTCAGAAATAGCTTAGCAGGAAGTATTTGAAGAGAAATCAATTCTTAGTATAATGATTGGGCAGAAGACTGTAATAGCTATAAGTAGAACTTGAGTTAACTATAAAGGAAGGAGATTTTAAAAATTAGTTTTTTAAAAAAGCACATTTTTAGCCTAAGAAATCAAAAGTCTTGTCATTTTTTTCCAAGACCATGATTGAATTTTCCTTCTCCACAGTTGAATTATGTTCGGCAGAGAATGCCGAACTGCATTGCTGAAAGTTAGTCTAACTTCTCTTGATGGTATAAATAGACTAAGTTGTGAAGCAATAAACTGATGAAGATTTATTCTCAAATTACAGTAGAATTGATTTTTTTAAATGAAAAGATAGGAAGTTAGTGTCCATAAGTTTCTAAAATTGTATTAACCTATATTTTCTTGATGGAAATTAGATACTTTATTGTCTGAAACTCTGAGAAGTAATTCTTATTATGGGATTTTTCATTTTATTTTACTTTTAATTTAAATAATGAATAGACAGTAAGTTGATAGAAAGTTGTCAGAATGAGAAGTCAACAAAAAATGAATATTTGAGTTTACTTTCAAGCGAGGCAAATAATTTGACCTCAGTATATATTTTAAGATATTCATGTAAAATTTTACATAATTAAATTTACTAATAAGAAATCTTTTAAATGATAGCCACCAAAAGGTTAGTGAATTTGTACATATCTTGCTTTTATTTTTATTAACTGCTATTAAAATTATTTAAACAATTGTAGGTTCGTAATTTTAAAATGTGGTTGATATTATTAGTAATGATCAGCTCTATGCTATGTCTCTATGTGCATTATAATATTTTGACCATACAGAAATGGATCAAAATATGTAGAAGAATTAGTTGAAGTATCCTGTACCTTTCAAATTATTACTTTGAAATTTTCATAACCGAAAAGTGTCATGTAGTTCACTTGCTTTTTGAGGAAATGAGGAAAAGAGGGGTAACGGTGATTTTCTACATTCTTGAGGATTAGAGGACTTTACTGGGTCCCTGTAATAATCTGATGAATGAAGCTCACCTTTCTGAAGCTGCACTTCAGGTGTGACCATGCTGCCACCACCGTGCCAGTCTGATGGACTCTGCCCTCCAGGAGTAAGGACTTGCTGTGTGGAAGTGTGTGCAACACACAGAGGAGGTGCTCCTTGTGAAGTGTTTCCTGCACGGCTGCTCCTCATGACAGACCCTGCCTTCCAGAGACATGCAATGGCTTAATCCTTGGTTTTACTGGCCCTGAAGAAAAATCACTGCTTTGACATCTGAACAGCCTGTGAGAATTTAGTTTTTGTGGATAGCTTTTTACAAGTGTTGCTTTTACTCCTCACACTGTGTGTTAAGTGTTGCAAAGTTTTCCTGAAAACCTGAGAATGTGTGAAAATATGCTTAGAACAATGATTAATAGGTTAGAGATCCTATATGTGTCAGCTTCAAAATGTTAGCTATTAGATTCTTTCCTACGTATAAAGAAATATATGTATATCTCCATGTATAAAAAATATATATGCCTTGTATTTTAATGTTATTATCTTAATGTGTTTCCCAAAAGTTCACTGTGACTAAATCTCATTTCTATTTGTTTCTTTATTGTTTCCTTTCAGTCTCCTAAACACTTAATTTTTACTTAATTATTAATATCCCATTTTACAGATGCATAAATTGGGGCACAGAGAGATAAAATTACCCAGGGTCATACAGCTGGTAAGTAGAAGAGCCAGGATTTGATCCTAGCAGGGACTCCAGACAACATGCTCTTAACCACTGTGTACCTGCCCTGCCTTAGCCTGATGGTTGATAGAATACCCTATATAGACTCATTCCTTCATTGATTTATTAATTAGCCTGTAGTAACTGTGTATTTACTATGTGTCATGCTCTATGGTAGGTGGTAAGGATAAGTTGCCAGTAAGGAGAAAAAGTCCTCAAGTGACTGTTTCCACAAATGACTGCATAGTAAATGTTATCTCTTCATGAATGAATTTTCAGTAGTGTCTACAAGTCACAGCCAAAAGAAAGAAATAATTGAGATAAGGGATCCAATAATAGCTCAGAGAGAGAAGCCCTTTGCAAAGGCCTGTGAGAGAACTTCCTAGTTTTCCCCAGCTCAAATGCTTCAGAACTTGCATTTCAAACTTAAATTGCTCATGCTGCATTTTGAGCCCAGTGCATCTAGCCTTGTCCTTAGGTACAGCTACAGCTGTCTAACATTCCCTGTATTTGGACAATTTTTATCTTTGAAAATTATTAAGTTGTGTATGCTAATGTCAAATTTACATGTTGATTAAATTCAATTACTTTGCTTTTCCTATACATTTTATTTCCTAACTCCTAAAATATATTTTAACAAAGGATTACTGGTTAATATTTATGTTGAAATACAATTTTAGTCTGCCATAACATTTCTCTTTTGAAATCAGTTGCTCACATTAGGAGAATTATGTAAAACGTGCTTAGTATCCACTTTAGTGTTGGATTCTTTCTATATTCAATTTTTTTTTTGTATATAGGAGGAGGGAAATATTGAGATTCTTTCATAAACAGAAAAATGAATGAGTAATTAGATAGCTGTAAGACTATAATTTTAAAGAAGCAGAACAGTGCTACATGGTACAATGAAGTATCTGTTTTATTCTTGTTCAATGTCAGGGGAAAGTAACTGGCAGTTACAACTGTCAAAGTCTTGGTTGTAGCTCTCATGTCCTGCCAAAATGTTTCAGAAAAATAATCATACTTATTTAAATGCCCAACCAAGGGCCTTAGTGTTTTCTTATCTATGCATATAAAAACCATAGCAAATCTAAATAACAAATACTTCATAAAGAAAACTAATATTCTTTTATATATTTATCAGAATTATTTACTTTGGAACAGGAAACATGTTTCTTTTCTGGCATGTGTGTGGCAATTATATTACATGCTGTATATTAATCAAATAGCCCATTTTGAAGTAATGCAGAGCCAAGGTAACAAAAAAGCAAAGTTTTATCTTAAAAACAGATTTGATGTTCTGAGAACACACTGGAAATAATGAAATAAACAGAGATCCTTGGCATCCAGCTTCCCAGCATCACTGCTGACACAGTGTTCCAAGTGCTCTGAAAGGAAAGAAATGATTAGAGCCGCTCAATTTATTTCTTAAAAGAAAAAGTTCTTTATCTTAAAACTAGAGCCACGTGTATTACTCAAATCCAGATGACTAGATGAATTCTTTATTGAAATGACAATGAAAGTAGTTATATTGCTAATTGTCAACTTTAAAAAAAAACTCCTTTGGCAATCCAGACACACTGGTATGAGCAACAAAGATAATGAACATTTTTATAATCAACGTCCCTTGAAACTCTCCAACTGAAGCATCATTGAAATGCCATTTTGATGTGATTACTCAATAATAAAGCGTGGATTTTTGAGACACATAAGGTAGTGTAAGGACAAATGTACCTTTAAATCATAGATTTAAAATGAGGAAACATTTTTCAATTGTTTAGAGGGCTTTTTGTCTCCTTTTCGACATTCCTTATTTGTATGAAAGAAGACATAGTTATTCTGGCTAGCTAATTTCATATGAAAACAATAGGAAAGGGTGAGGTTTATCATTATGGCCTGTTTTGACATACAAGGCAACAATGGAATTTTAATCAGAATATAAGTAAGTATGGTGAAAAGAATGATTAATATATACTAAGAAGGATATTGAACAAAAGATCTACTATTTTATAAGATCTTCCCTCTTTTCATTCTTTCCACTTTCATTTCAAATATTAAAAAGGAAATGGAAAAATAGGGTGAAGATTATAAATTATTCATTTTATTTGAATACATTAGTCAATCTTTCATGCTTGATATACTTTTTTTTTAAGAATGTAAGCCTACACAATACATTAACCACAGAGTTTAAAAAGAACATTTGTGAAAAAACCAAGGTAAGGGTATTTTTGTTTTGTCTTTCTGGTACAAATTCAGATTTCCCATTTGAAGTTATGTCCTTCATTTCTACTTCTGGATTTGGCACATACATGTAGTACTTAGAATGTAATTGTTTATGAACTAATTCTGGACTTCATTTGTTCTAACTGTGGATGATTTCTAAGCTTTGAACATAGGTACTTTTAGTTCACTTTAAATAGCAAAATCTTATTATATTTTCAGAGAAAAAAACTTAAAGGCAATGCTGTTTTTATAGAATGAAAGGAAGTATAAACTAGTAATTTCACATTTAGAACCAAAGGCTTACTGCAACCTTTAGTGTTTCAAATGTTTTCTTATCAGTTATAAAAACCTTAAATGTGCAATTTTCCTCTATGTAATTTTCACTTTAAAGATCAAAACCTGACTTTGTCTCCTTTTTCCATGTTATAGAAAGTTAAAGGATTGACTTCAATTTCATTTTCTTAATATCTATCTTGATGGTCATAAAATTTATTCATACTTTTCCTCCTTTATAGATCAGAAATTATTCTGTATTATGTATTTCAAAATCTCTCTTTTTTCTAAGGGCAGATTTTGTTAATTTGCATTTTTATGGAACTATGATTTGAACTTGTTCTTGACCCATTCTATGAAAAATAGGTAACTCACATTGTAATCTAATAAAAGGAAGTTGATAAATTGATTCATAGTTTATTTACTATTGAAAACTTCAGTGGCTAATAGAAACCTCTTGCTACGCTAAAGTGCATCAGAACTAGGGCTGGGGTTGAACTAAGCCAGGGCATCGCCTCTGCTCTTTCCTCGCATCTCATTTAATGTGTAGTCAGGAAGGCCTTTGTGGGCAAAGGAAACTGCCTTCTCTCGTGGAAGCCCTAGTTTGCTCTCGTGAGGTCTCTGAGCTCTGTTATTTTATTGATACCCCAGAGGATAGAGCAGTGGATTGGGAGTCAAGCAACCTGGTTTCTTCTCTTATCTGTTGCCTCTACTGCTAGGAATTTGGGCAACTCCCCCCCAGTCTCACTCTGTCTGTATTTTTGAAATGGAAATGCTAGGCTCGTAAAGCATTTTCTATATTGAAAACACAATGTCTGTGACTCTGTAAGAGTCTTATCTGCAGTTCTTCTGGGCATCTTGAAAAATAACAAAAGAATCTCTGCAAGCTGCTATGGAGTTCTCCTGACTGGCTAGACCTAAAGTTTAATCTTCTGGAAGATGCCAGTGATTGTAATGCACTTAGCCTAATTAGGTGGTCAGCTTCTAAGGAGACAAATGCCATGAAAAGCTTTAATGGTGGCAAGTATCTATGATTCTAAGAATTTCGTTCAATTTTCCTTGAAGCATCAGAATCTTCTCTAATTGTTCTATTAATCTAGTTTAGACCTATTACTTCGTGTAATGATTGACTAAAACTTGCTTTAAAATAGGGCTAATTGAAAGTTTACAAAAATGTATTCTTCCACTGAAGCTCTGTGTGAAAGCAAAACCCACTCTTACATTCAATTTCCTTATATTTGACATCCTAATCATGAATGATCGTATCTTAAATGTTAATTTTTGAAATCTCACTTTGGTGATACTATGGAGAATGATATAGAAGCCAACCTGAATAGAGTCAGTGATCAGACAGCAGGTAAATTCTATTATAGGGAGAGAAGTGTTAAAATGTTGAAAGAAGGCATGGATGACGGGATTGATAAGAAAGGGATATGTGGAAAAGTTAAAGCAGAATGGCCAAAGTGGATCTAACATGAGAGAAGCATGACATCTACAATGACTTTCTGATATATTGAGCTTGGAAGATATGATGGATTCTTGTGTTCCAAACAGAGATTTAAGATAAGAAGTATATACTTTGGCTTATAAGTATACACTTAGAAGATATAATATATGCCAGTTTCCAAATAAATGTTTCAAAAAATAAGTCAATGGTTCAACTTTTAACTTATTACTAGACAATGAAATGCAGATACAGAAAAACACACAAAACAAATGTATAGCTCAATGAGATATTTTAAGGTAGTACTCTTGTAACTACCAGCCAAGTCAATAAATAGAACTTTTCCAGCCACTCGGAAGCCTCTCCATGATCCCTATACCACTTTCAATCCCCTCCCACCCACCAAAAGTAATCTCTATCCTGACTAGTAACCATTTCCTTGCACTTCTTTATAATGTTACATTTACGTGAGAATCACTCAATAACATAATTTCATAATACTAAAATTTTGCTGTCTTTAAAGTAATTTTTTATTTTTATTTATTTATTATTTATTTTATTTTATTTTATTTTTGCGGTACGCGGGCCTCTCACTGTTGCGGCCTCTCCCGTTGCGGAGCACAGGCTCCGGACTCACAGGCTCAGCAGCCATGGCTCACGGGCCCAGCCGCTGCACGGCGTGTGGGATCTTCTCAGACTGGGGCACGAACCCGTGTCCCCTGCATCGTCAGGCGGACTCTCAACCACTGCGCCACCAGGGAAGCCCCTAAAGTCTTGTTTTAAATTGGAGTATAGTTGATATACAATGTTGTATTAGTTTCAGGTATACAGCAAACTGATTCAGTTTTACATATATATATATATATACACACACACATTTTTTTCAGTTTATTTTCCATTATAGGTTATTATAAGATATTGAATATAGTTTCCTGTGTTGTACAGTAAATCCCTGTTGCTTCTCTATTTTATGTGTAGTAGTTTGTATCTATTAATCCCATGCTCCTAATATATCTCTCCTCCTCCCTTTCCCCTTTGGTAACCATAAGTTTATTTTCTATGTCTGTGAGTTGATTTCTGTTTTTTATATAGATTCACTTGTATTATTTTTTAGATTCCACATATAAGTGATATCATACAATATTTGTTTTTTTCTGACTTACTTCACTTAGTATGATATTATCTAGGTCCATCCATGTTGCTGCAAATGGCAATATTTCATTCTTTTTTATGGCTGAGTAAATTTCCATTGTTGTGTGTGTATATATGCACCACCTTTTTATAGTCTATTGAAGAACGCTGCGTTTGACCTGTAGAGGATCTCATCACATGGATTCTGGAGTCGGTATACCTGTGTCTCCATGTCTCTTTTCTGTGATGTTATTAGCAGTGACCTTTAATGCATATAGATCTATTACTTCATTGAGGGCTACAAAAGTCATGCTCCAATTCTATCATTTCTATTTTTACTTATTAATTTAATACTTTTATAAAAAGGCACTATTTGGTTATGCAGTGGAAAATTCAAATTGGAAAGGTAAGATAAATGCCTGAACCTGCCCCCGCCTTTTATTTATTTATTTATTTATTTTTGACTGTGCTGCACAGCATGTAGGATCTTAGTTCCCTGACCAGGGATCGAACCAGCTTCCCCTGCTTTGGAAGTGTGGAGTCTTAACCACTGGACTGCCAGGGAAGTCCTGAGCCTTTTATGTACTCATTTTCAAGGTAATTAATTGGTTTCCTATCATCCTTTTTTATGTACTCATTTTATGTACTCATTTTCAAGGTAATTAATTGGTTTCCTATCATCCTTCAATATTAATCAATTAGTTTTAAAATATATTATTATAAATAAACGCCTTTCCCATCATTGACGAGTAAGAGCCTCTTCAAATTGGCTCTTGAAAACTTCAATTTGGGAATTAGGAAAGCTTGTTGCAACTGGAGTGCGTTCCATAACTATGTAGTTAACAAAATAGAGTAGAAATGAGCATTCCAATAGCATGAGTTCATATAGATATTTCCAATTCAAATTTAGGCCTACAGATTTTTTAACTTAACTCTTCAGTATTAAAACTATATTTCCTTTCTTCCATTCTAAAAATCCTCAATATCACAAGTGATAGAGTTAGAATAACTTGTAATTTACTCATTTGCTTTGTACATTAGACATACGATAATCTCAGAATAACAATACTAATACTACCATCTCCAATATAATTAACAAGAATAGTTAAAAGTATTCTTTTCATAAAAGCCTTCCTCACTTACTCCACAGTTTAAAAATATCTGAGCACATAGCTATTCAAATACTCTCTACATTTTAACCTTTATTTAGTCTTATTTAGACCTACAAATATCCATAGGTTTTAATGCTGCCCGCTAGTCCTTACGGTGACGTTTTGTAGTCATTTTAGTAGTCTGAAGTATAATGTTTAGTAAATTCCTCAGGAAGGGCTCATGGGAGCAATATTTCCTGAGTTATTACATATGATAACAGTTTGGGCCTTTATAGTTGAAATCAGTTTTGCTAGGTATAAAACCCTAATTCTTTCCCCCCTTGCATACCTTAAATATGTTACTGTATTTTCTTTTGGGTTAAAACATTACTATCAAAAAGACTGATGATAAATTAATTTCTTCCCTCTTATAGGTCAATTTCTTTTTTGTGCCTAATGTCAAAAGTCATTTTTTCTTTTTTGTTTGAAGCCCAGTATTTCTTGTCATTGGTCATTTTGAGACTATACTTTCATGAATGTGATATTCTTTTTCAATATGTAATTTTAACTCTTCTTTATATAAGAAAATTTTCCTGAATTGAAATTTTTAGTATTTCTCTTTCTTTTTCCCTTACTCTTCCTGCATCCCTTGGGCTGCCATTGATGTTAGCTGGATCTTCTCTCTTGGACTTCCTTTGCTATCTTCAATATTTCTCACTTTGCAATTATTATTTTTTAAAAATCTCTTCTTTCATTTACCTCTGGTTTTTTAATTTTTTCACTTTTTTACCTTCTATTTTTCCTAAGGTGTTACCTATTGTGTTTATGTTTGCTTGTGTTTCTCTAATTCATTCTTTATTTCTGAAAAGATGGTTTCTTTTATTTCTGTTTTTTTTCCTGAGGTCTAGAAATATACTTGAGGGCTTTTCTTCATGCTTTAAAATTTTTTTTTTATGTCTTAAGTAATTTTTAATGTATTTAGCTCATTTTGAACTAGCAGGTTATAGTTCATCTATACTATATTTTGGGGGGCATTTTTCACATAAAAACTGCATGGAATTTGACCTCAATATTTTTTTGTTTCCTATTTTGATGTGAAATTATTTTTTTTTCTGAACTTTTAGTAGGAATTCTAGTTCTGAGAGATTTTCTAAACTTCTCTAAATTCCTTCTTCTCTTGTTTTCATCTAACACCAGAACTATAGAAACTTGCTTTCTAAGATTTCCTGATTTTGTTTCTTCCCCACTTTTCTCTGAAACTTATTTCCCCTTCATTTCTGTTTTAATTGTCCTGTTCAATTTTGATTCCACTGCAGACAGTTTTTCCTCAGCCTAGGAGACCTATCTGCTCTAACCTTTTCAGATTATCTTATTGTGGGCCCCTCAACTTGCCTCATATTGGATTTGGCAAAAACACTATCAGTTTTGGTAGTTGTTTTCAAATTGCACTACTATTGTTTCTGCGTATTTTTAGGTTCTCCTTTTTTTTAGTTCTGTCATACACCTTGTTGCTTTTCTGTGCTTTCTCATGCACAGATGCTGATATGAGTCTTGTGGTCATTTGTGGTTCGTCCTCAATCAATTATATTTTGAAGTTTACAGGGATACCTTGCCACCTCAACTTGCTGTAAATATTGCTTATGAGTTTTTGGATATACTATCTAGTGTTTTGTATGCTTTACCATCTAGTTGCTCTCTCTGTGTTTATGAGAATCAAAAGCTATATTGCTATAGCCATCCTCCCACAATCTCCTCTTACTCCCTTTTTTTGATGACACACCATAGTGCTTAAGAGTACTGACTCTGGAATCAAACTACCTGGGTTAAAATCCCAGATAACAATACCACTTATAAGCATTGTTACCTCGGCACACCCCTGGACTCTAAAATTGTGATAATAATACAATTTATCTTAAAGGGTTATTATAAGATTACATGAACTAATATTTTTAATGCACTTATAATGATTACAGGTATGTGATGACTGCAATGTATGTGTTTGTTAAATAAATTTCAGTTTTAATATATATTAGTCATTTAAAACTTCAATTAATATATCATTCAAGACATAGAAAAGTACTATCAATGCCATTTCTTTATTACCTAATTAAAAATTGTAATTCATACTCTAGTTGATTTGATCCATAGCGTTGTTTAGAATAAGGAAGAGACCACTGAGTCAATGAATGGTCAGGTGAATAAAGTGCTAACAATTAAAACATAAAGAGTTATATAGTATAATGAATTTTAAATAATAAGTTTACCATGATGTTCTAGCAACAAAGACGTACTTAGGTTACTGATGCTTTAAGTATTATTCAAGAAAATAATTGTTAATCTTTCTAAAGTTATTTAGGTATTAACTTGAAGGATAAGACAATGAATAGTCAGGATATTTTCAGTCTTCCTTGATTCATGTGTCATCTGCCAAATTTAAATAGCTCCCTAACAATTTTATCTTCATATCACTCTACAGAAAATGCAACCAGCTGTTGCCTATTTCCAATGACCCACAGAAAATGGTTGTAATTTGTAATAGGAGCAATTTAGGTTTGATGTAAGGAAGAATTTTATGAATGTGAAAGAAGTTCATGAATGTGTAATTTAGGAAATGAGACTGTAGACACCCCTTATGTTGGCTTATTAAAAAATAGGATAGTTATTAAAGTATATATTGGGATGGTTCTTTGATAATGACCATTTATTTAAAAAAATAATACTAATAACAATAAAATAATACCAGAGGGCTATTATCCATTAAGAAGTAATAATATTATTAATAATTATTTAATAATATGCAAAGGTTAAATAATTATGAAGAACTAGGAAAAAATAAGTATTCTATAAAAGCTCATAGAAGACTATCAAAGTGACATTTGGAAAAGAATGTATAAAATATTTTTAAAAAGAGACTAGCTTTATAAGCATGTAAATTTAGAGGAACAAGAACAAGCCAGTTACTTTAACAAGGACCATAAATGCCTTGTTAGAGAAAAGAATGGTGAATCAATCAGAGTTAGCATACTGGCTAATATGTTGTCTTTTAATTGGTTTCTCCATTATTGGCCTATCAAGGTTAATTTTGTGTGTGTTTCGACTTACCACAGGTTACTGGTTTGTCTTCTCATCCACAGCAGAGTTCAAAATGAGCACAGATTCCCCACAGAGCAAGTGCTATGAACAATGCAGCAGATCATCTGCCTTTGGATTTTCTTTCTACTGTCAGGTGTGTTGCTCAACATGAGGCCAAGAGTGTGGACTGTTTACACTGAGAATAGACAGCACTGAAAGCTAAAATATTAGCATGTGATATAAGTATAAGTCAGTTCTCACTGTGGTTGCAACTGGTCCTCTTCTGCATGATATGCTGCCTTCAAGCTCATGATAAAGAGGTCATTTTCTTTTATTCTCGTTTAAATCTTTTCCCCTCATTTTATTTTCCAACTGCCAAATTTACAATTACAACCAACATAAACCTGCTGACTTAGGTGGCTTACAATTCCAGAACATGTCCCATGGCACAGACAATTAAAGAATAATTAATATACGTAAAACAGACCAGTGAAAATTGGCAAGTAATTCCAATTCACAGAATTGCTAATTTTAAATATTTTTTCTGAATTTGCCATCATGTTGAGAGGAATGGGGCAGTTGCACCAGGCTGTATCTACAAACTCTATATTTTCACAGTCAACCTGCTACCATTATATTATGTGACTGCATACTTTTGACCGATAATATTGATGAAATTGTGGCACGAGCTTTGCCAATGTGAGACTTACACATTTGAGTGAATAATGAAAAATTGAATCAGTGACTTGCCATGTGTCAGAATATTTTTACCACATCAATATTTTGAAATACGTCTTATATTTTAGTTGTGTGGAACACTTTATATTTCATCGTCAGTAGTTGATTTGGGTCACATTTTGCATGTGACTTAATTCAAAATGATGCAACAGACTCAGAAGCTTTCTTATTGTCCTGCAAAGCCAGTCTAATTAAATTTTATCTCTTATTATTGGCATTCATGACCAGTTCTAAGTTTCAGGTTAGAAAATTAAGCAATAACATTTGATACTAATATTATGGCAGTTGTTTTTTTGAAATGTTCTCATTCTAGAAAATATAGCCTATGTATTATTTTTTGTAATTTAATGTCCATTGTTCGAATTAAAATAAATCTTTCCATTTCCTATTGAGTGAATAATACTTTTATTGTTTTCTATTGAAGGTAATTATTTAATTGGTTTCCTAGTCTTCTTATAATGAATTATCAAAAGATTAATACTTGAGAACTTGTCATATCACTTTCACAGCATGCTTTAGCAAGAAATATAGTACAACTCAATATCAAAAAAACAAACAGCCCAAATAAAAATGGGCAGAAGGCCTGAATAGACATTTTTCTAAAGAAAACATGTAGATGAAAAGATGCTCAACATTGCTAATCATCAGGGAAATGCAAATCAAAACCACAATGAGATGTCACCTTACACCTGTCAGAATGGCTGTCATCAAAAACAATACAAATAACAAATGTTGGCAAGGATGTGGAGAAAAGGGAACTTTGGACACTGTTTGTGGGACTGTAAATTGGTGCAGCCACTGTGGAAAACCATATGAAGGTTTCTCAAGAAACTAAAAATAGAGCTACTATATGACCCCGCAATTCCACTCCTAGGGATATATTTGAAGAAAACTAAAACACTAGTTCGAAAAGATACATGCATCCCAATGTTCCTAGCAGCATTATTTACAACTGCTAAGATATGGAAGCAACTTAAGTGTCCATCAACAGAAGAATGGATGAAGAAGAAGTGGTATATATATATATATATATATATATATATATATATATATACACACACACATACACACACACACACATAATGGGATACTACTCAGCAATAAAAGAGAAAAAATTTTTGCCATTTGCAGCAACATAGATTGACTTGGCGGGCATTATGCTAAGTGAAATAAGTCAGACAGAGAAAGACAAATACTGTATGTTATCACTTATATGTGGGACCTAAAAAATAAAACGAATGGATATAAAAAATAAATAAAACATCTTGGATGTTCCACAGGGTGGCTGCGGAGTCCTGGGATGAGAAACACCTGCATGCAGAGGGTGACAGAGACCCTGCTTTCCAGGCTTGTCCGTAAAAGTTTGGCTTTACCACCTGTCTAGCAACCCCCAACACCTCGCACCACCCAACCCCCTCGCCTCAGGAACCCTGCCAAGTGTGGGAACGGGCTCTGGCCCAAAGGCATTGAGTGAATCCTCAAACCAGAGTTGGGGAGTGAACTGCGCATTTGCAGCTGCAAATCTATAGCCTTCATGGAGGCCAAAGGGGCAGCACCGCAGACTTCTGTCATGTGGCTGAAAGGGTCTTTGTGCTCTGGCCAGGTCAGGCCTGAGCCTCTGAGGTGGGAGAGCCGAGTTCGGGACATTGGTCCACCAGAGACCTACTGTCTCCAAATAATACCAATTAGCGAGAGCTCTCCCAGAGATCTGTGTCTCAACACTAAGACCCAGCTCCACTCAACGACCAGCAAGCTAAGGTGCTGGACACCCCATGCCAAACAACTAGCAAGACAGGAACACAACCCCACCCATTAGCAGAGAGGCTGCCTAAAATCATACTAAGTTCACAGACACCCCAAAACACACCACCGGCCGCAGTCCTGCCCACCAGAAAGACAAGATCCAGCCTCATCCACCAGAACACAGGCACTAGTCCCCTCCACCAGGAGGCCTACGCAAGCCACTGAACCAAGCTTACCCACTGGGGGAGGACACCAAAAATAATGGGAACTACAAACCTGTGGCCTGAAAAAAAGAGACCACAATCACAGTAAGTTAAGCAAAATGAGAAGACAGAGAAATACACAGCAGATGAAGGAGCAAGGTAAAAACCCACCAGACCAAATAAATGAAGAGGAAATAGGCAGTCTACCTGAAAAAGAATTCAGAATAATGATAGTAGAGATGATTCAAAATCTTGGAAATGGAATGGAGAAAATACAAGAAACATTTAACAAGGACCTAGAAGAAGTAAAGAGCAAACAAACAATGATGAACAACACAATAAGTGAAATTAAAAATTCTCTTGAAGGAATAATAGCAGAATAACTGAGGCAGAAGAACAGATAAGTGACCTGGAAGATAAAATAGTGGAAACAACTACCACAGAGTAGAATAAATAAAAAAGAATGAAAAGAATTGAGGACAGTCTCAGAGACCACTGAGACAACATTAAACACACCAACATTTGAATTATAGGGGTCCCAGAAGAAGAAGAGAAAAAGAAAGGGACTGAGAAAATATTTAAAGAGATTATAGTTGAAAACTTCACTAACATGGGAAAGGAAATAGTTACTAAAGTCCAGGAAGCACAGAGAGTCCCATACAGGATAAATCCAAAGAGAAACATGGCAAGACACATATTAATCAAACTATTGAAAGTTAAATACAAAGAAAAAATATTAAAAGCAGCAAGGGAAAAGCAACAAATAACATACAAGGAATCCCCATAAGGTTAACAGCTGATCTTTCAGCAGAAACTCTGCAAGCCAGAAGGGAGTGGCAGGACATATTTAAAGTGATGAAAGGGAAAAAAAAGCCTACAACCAAGATTACTCTACCCAGCAAGGGTGTCACTCAGATTCGATGGATAAATTAAAAACTTTACAGACAAGCAAAAGCTAAGAGAATTCAGCACCACCAAACCAGCTTTACAACAAATGCTAGAGGAACTTCTCTAGGCAGGAAACACAAAAGAAGGAAAAGACCTACAATAACAAACCCAAAACAACTAAGAAAATGGTAATAGGAACATACATATCGATAATTACCTTAAATGTGAATGGATTAAATGCTCCAACCAAAAGACATAGACTGGCTGAATGGATACAAAAACAAGACCCATATATTTGCTCTCTACAAGAGACCCACTTCAGACCCAGGGACACATACAGACTGAAAGTGTTATACAGCAGCAACTAACACAACAATGTAAAACAATTATACTGCAATAAAGCTGTTAAAAAAAAAGGGGGGGAAATAAAGATTATATTTTTGGTGTAAATAAATAAATAAAAATGAGACATATGAAGTCTATGTAGAAACAAGAACAGTGTTCTAACATTATGCAAAAAAAGTCTGACCATAAAATTTTGTATTTACTGTGATGGTAACCATGTAAACACACATACAAAAATGCTATAAGGGAATATGTAAAAAATGAAAAATAGTTCTGATAGTGGGATATGAGAGTCCTGCATTTATTTTCTAGACTTTAAAAATGTTGCTTTAGTTCTTCTATAGTTGAAAAAAATTTATTAAAATTTAGGAAAACCAAAAAGAAATAGAAGGTATCAGAAAATTATTTGCTAAGAAGACTATTTGCTATGTGAGTATATGTGTTTGTATATACACTCAAATATACAATTTACAGATTCACAGAATTTCAAAGGGAAAATAATTATGTGCTTCATAGCAAGTTGTAATTTATATGGTCATAAATAATAAAACAACAAGGTACTATAAATTTAATATATTAGGAATTCAATTAAATTTCTTTTGTGTAGCCAAACAACTTCAGGAATATTTTGGTATGAAGCTAAGATATGGTTGATAGGAAGTTGGTGGATAGAGAGTTAGTTCAATATAACTTATTAGAGAGCTTTGAAATGGTGAGACAAGAGCTCCATATTACTTCCAGGAAAAATTTTACAGATGGTTAAGATCTTTGCAGTTTCCTAGCATACCCACTCACTGCTGTCCCTACCCCTTTTGGTATGTGTTTTAAAAGGCATTATGTTCCTTTGATAATTTCTTTTCTCTGGCCATTGTACCAGACCTCAATTCATCTGAAACCCCTTTCTGTTTTGAGCAGAGATACAATCTTCCCAGGCAGTGATCTAGTAAATGAGAATTCAGTGTCAATTCACCCCTTCTAACTCTCTTACCTGGACCTTAAGATGACCACTTAACCGTCATTCAAAGTTTATTGTCATCTTCAGTTTCCTCTTCATTGAAATTACATGTACTAGAATAAATAGCGTCAGAGCAAAAGTCACATTCCTGACAACTTACTATGTGCTAGGCTCAGTGCCATCAGCTTTACCTACTGTATTTCTCAAGACTCTTTCAAATGCAAGTTTGATATTTAACTTAGGCAAGAATGAAGGAAATTTATTGGCTTGCTAAACAGAAGACTCCATGTATGAATTCAGACAAAGCTGGATTCCAGGGCTCAAACACTGATATTGGTAATATTAATTTTAATTTTCATTCTATCTTTTTTTTTGGTTTCATTCTACAGGAAGTCTCCTTCTCCATATTTAGGAAAATGGATGCCTACAGCCACAGATGCAGATCCTCCCGGTGGCTACTGGTAGATAAATATAATTATACATATACATGTAAATATGTGTGTAATATAACATTATATGTCTTAATTCATTGATACTCATAACAACCCTTATGAGGCAGATGCTAGTTTTTAAATATCAATTTTGGTTTTGAGGAAACTGGAACACAGACAAGTTTAAGTAACTGTCTCAAGGTTACACAGCTCCACAGTGGTAGACCCAGGTTCCCAATCCAAAAAGTCTTACATTAGAAATGATGCTCTTTACCACTCCACTATACTGTTTGACCAGTGACCATATATCAATAGAAGTACAGTGGAAGTCTGTGATGGCTCAGCCTTATTTATGTCCTGTGCCAGAACTGATCACTGTATGGTTGAATCTTAAAATCATGCTGCTTGAAAGACACCAGCTAAATAGAGTTTATATTGTGTAAACTTTACATAGAATTCTAAAAAACGAAAATTGATCTAGAGTTACAAAGTAGATCAGTAGTTGTCTGGGGCTGTGTCACATGAGAGATGGATAGCAAAGGAGAAGAAAAAAACTTGGGGGAAAAAGTTCTGTATCTTGAATTTGGTGGCACTTTTAAAAGAATGTATATTGGTCACACATTTAACAAGGTTTAATATTTAAATGTGTACAGTTTATTGTATACGAATTATGCCTCAGTACATTTGTTAAAAAAGAAATATATATGTGTGAGAAAACAACAGATTTATAAGCAGTAGGAAATTGCAAAGAATAATGGTGAGAGAAAAAGAATAAACAGTAAGAAAGAGAGCAAGTTGAGAATTCCCTGGCTGTCCAGTGGTTAAGACTCACCACTTTCACTGCTGATGGTGTGGGTTCGATCCCTGGCTGGGGAACTAAGATCCTGCAAGCTGCGCAGTGCAACCAAAAAAAAAAACAACAAAAAAAAAAACAAAAAAGAGAGACAGCAAGAAAACTGATCAGCCACCAAAAAGAGAAGAAAAACATTTTGGAAATGAAAAACATTCCACTTAATACATAATATAGATTTGTAGAATTTATATAGGGATCTTCCATTGTCAATAATTTATAGGCATCTTTTTCTTCTACATTAGCTTAGATATTAATTTGGTTTTTTTGACAAAATAATAAAACAATTTGAAAAATTTCTAACTTACTGTTCAAGGCACCAACATGTTAATGGGTTATTGGAGTTAGTTCATAATAGATGGCTATATTCCCTTGGCCTAGTATAATCATTCTCTAGTTCATATTGAGAGGAATAAATTGTAACATAGATAAAACCATGAGTCCAGCAGAGAACACAGTGTATCCAGCTCATAAATTTGTGCACACATAAGACAGTATTATAGTTGTAAAATATGTATACTGGCTCCACCTTTTCTCAGATCATGACATATTTACAAATTGTAATTTCCTCTAGAGATGTACTGTGACTAAATTATCGTCTGTTTTTGCTCCAGTGCTTTGAGGAAAAAAAATACATCTAATTCATCTTGGTTTAGATAGTACTAGTGAAATATGTAAACTTAGTTCTTTTCCTGTGAATTTCATTCCCTGTAAACATCAAAGCAAATATGGGAAATTGATTTTTACCAGCATAGAATGCATAATCTGCAAGCTTGGAAATGATATTAAATACAAAACTGAATATTTTAGGAAAATCTTTGTGGTGAGGTCACATTATTCATACACAAGCAAATAAGATTTATGTGAATTCCTATAAACTGGTGGGTATTGAAATTTCCAGTAAAGGAAATCATGAATATACATCTATGACTAGCTTCTCATCTACAGAGGCCTGTGCTAGTTTGCAAACTTATCTACTGAATTAATTGCACATTAGACACAGATTAGATATGTATGGAGTGTGAATTTATGGAAAAAGAGCATATTTCTTTTGGGAGAGAACTTCCATATAACTCCTTACAGAGCATTGATTCATGGGATTTTACAAAGGAACTCGGGAGTTTGCTTGTTCACATTTCCCTCCCCTTTCTTACTGTGTTTCTAGAATATCTTCTACAACATGACAAGTATATCAATTTATCATCTGAATTAACGCTTCCCATGTTGGAGAGCTACTACAGCTAATATTTGAGTGCCTTCCACGTGCCAGACAATAATAGATTTTTATATTCATCAACACTGAGAGAGCTTTTACAGCAAAGTACTTTATAACATAGTAACTCATTTATACCTCCAAATGCCCTGTAAAGTAGGTGGTATTAACACATTTCACAAATGATGAAATAGCTTGTAATTGGTAGAGCAGGGATTAAAACTGAGGTAGTCTGTGTCCAATGTCTCTGTTTTGTTCTTGTCCATTATACTGTCTCATATTGTGCTATGTGATTTTTCATATATTATATCATTTAATTCATACAATAATATCACACTCACTAGAGACTGTTGTGTCTAATGTACAGACTTAGAATAAGAATATCTTATTTATTCTTATTCTTAATAAGAATAAGACTTAGAATAAGAGTATCAATATCTGAGACATGAGTTTCCCACTTGCTATGTGATCTGGTACAAATTACTTAATCCCTTTTAGCTTGGTTTTCTTATCTATCATATGGGAACAATCACCGCTTTGTCTCTCTTAGGGAAGTCGTATAGATTAAAGAAAACACTTGGTGTTAAAACACAATGAAACCTTTAGAGCTATATTAGTGTAATATAGCTATATTTATTTCTTACAAGGCAGCCCATGAGAATAGCTCTAATTATTCAAAATTTCTTTTTCTGAATAGAAACTACCCCCCCCCCCAACCAGGGGCTACATTGAAACTTCGTTACTTTTTTTTAAAGATTGAGAGTTTTGGAGCCATCAAAGTTTTGCACTAAAGGCTTCATCTTCTTATTTATGCTCTCTGGTTTAAGATAGATGTCCAGTCCTATGTACGATACTCTAGATATGGCATGACCAGTACAAAGTATTATCAATTTGTTCAATTATCATTTTGTATCATATCATATACATATAAATTGTGCAGGATAACATTTCTATTAATAATTAAAGCCCAAGGTTTAAACTTTTTGTCAGTCTCATCTGAGGGACAATGGATTTTGAACTTGTTGCCAACAGAAAAATAAAATTTTCTTTCATACGAATTGCTACTATTAAACTGGGCATAGTTTTATCCACCTTACAGATAATGGTTTGGGTACTAGGACAGTATAATTTGGGGAAGGATCTATGTAGATTCTCAATTTTATTCTGGATCCTTTTTTCTCATTTTTTGGTCATAGGCCCAAGTTTGTTCTGAGCATTGTGAAATGTAGAAATCAAAATAACCCCAACTATTCTTTGCATAAACAGTAAGTGGAATGACTACTTCTTATCTAGTTTTTCTCCACCCTAATAAAGGCAATGGTATTTATATACAGCATCTTCTACTGCCTTCCAACCAGTGAACCATGAAGAGCAGTAAAACATCCTAATTTTATAGCCTGTCCTTTGTGAATTCTTCCATGTATAATGCTTGAACTAGAGTCAAGGGAGTAGAAGAAGTGCATTCCATTTCTTGCAAGGACAGCAGTAAAATTCTCACTACCTTTTAAATGGCCTGCCTAAGAAAACTGTGCTTAGTGATAAACCATTTCACTTTCCTTCCTTCTGAAATAATAAACTGCATTTTCTTTTATAGTTTATTTTTTGCAGGCCTAGTGCAAAAATGTACATTATATTGTCATGTGTCTGTGTTGGAAAAAACATCTCCAGATCTTACATTTAATTTTTTGGTCAGCTTTGTAAGAATTACTACCCAATGTATAAAAGTACTTGCTCAACCAACTCGAATTTTTTGGTGAGGTTTTAATAATTAACCATAACACTTCTTGTTTTATGCCATTAAAAACATGGCTTACATGACAGGATGTGGGTATCTGAAGTGGAGGCTAAGTGTGTGATTTGGCTGCAAATCAGAAGGAAAAGTCTCCGCTGAATTATTAACGGCTTATTCTCTTAAGAAAGGTAATGTTTCACCAAAAATGATAAACTATTATAAAAACTTAATGAAAATGTTGTATACAAGCAGTTTAGAACATTTTAAAAGTCATCTATCAGTTCAAAATTACTATAAGCTCTACTCTCAATTGGATGATAATATTCACCTTATTATATTAACAATGATCAGAAGGAAATAGGACTACTTGTGGAAAAAATTTACATAGTCAATCAAAATAGGATGGAAATTAAAATGTGACCATGTTTTTAATAGTATAATTAAAAGAACTAAGCCTCTTTTTTTTTGTTAAAAAATAAAGCTATGGTGTGCTGGAAAAAATTAAAGTAAAATTTACTTTTGCATATGTGGTGGGCAGAATAATGGCTCCATGCCCCAGTCCCTGGAATTTGGGAATATGTTACCTTACATGGTGAAAGTACTTTGCAGGTGTGATTAAGTTAAGCATTTTGAGATGGGAAAGTTATCTTGGATTATCTGAGTGGGCCCAAGGTATTCACAAGGATCCTTTTAAGGGAAAGTGGAGGCAAGAATATGAGAGAAGCTATGGAAACAGAGGTTGCAGTCCTGAAATTGCTGGCTTTGAGGATGAAACGGGGCTAGGAGCCAAGGAAGCTGGAAAAGGAAGGAACAGATTCTCCCCTAGAGGCTCAGGAAGGAACCAGCGCTTCTAACACCTTGATGGCAGCCCTGTGAGACTCATTGTGAACTTCTGACCTCCAGAACTGTAAGGGAATATATTTGTGTGGTGTTAAGCCACCAAGTTTATAATAATTTGTTATAGTAACAGTAGGAAACTAATATAATGCAACATGTGAGTTTTATTTTAGCTCTAGAATATAAATTTTTTAAATACTAAAACAACATCAGTATTCTTCCATAGTCTTGAATAAAATAACTTTAAATATCTATTGAAAGCAAATGTTTTTATGCTTGGGCATGAACTATGACTTTTAGATCTCTTGGAATGTTAAAAACTATTGAATTGAAATTCTTAATTATTAAGTTAGATGTTAACTTTGTATATGAGAGCCTCTAATTCAACTTCTTTAATGCTAGTGATCTAAATTAGCTTTTCAGATGAGCTAAAACAACTGTGTTAACAATTCTATAGTCAGGAATTTGTAGTCATAATGCAATGTCAGGGGCTCTATGTGTAAATTGCTTCTGCTTAAAAAAAATCTTTTTTCCATTAAACTATGGTTAAAAGCCAGAAGAGACCAGACATCATAGCAATGAGTTAAAATTATTAGAAATTTAAAATGCAGTGTCTTACTCTGTGAGATTTCACCATAATTGCAAATATTTTACTTTATGTTGTATAGACTCATAGCTTTTACACATTTAAAAACTATTATTATATTCTAGGAGTGCCAAGAGGCTTATGAGATATTTAATAAACATCTTGAAACCCATTTACACGAGCACATTTCAATGAAACTATTTCCAGAAAAATGGAATAGAATTGTGATAGAATTGATTGCACTGCTGAATGTAAATAGCATTTCTGGTTGGAGTTAAACCTCCCATGAAAGATTAAAAACAAGCACCTTGTCAAACTTTGCTGTTAGGGGTCATATTTAAAAATGTGTTGTGCATGATTTATTTTACAGGAAAGTGAATGTTAGAGTATCATAGGACTGTAAATGATATTTGTTTGTGTACACAGTAAAAAAAAATCCTTGACTATAAAGCCTCCTGGCTTATTAGATATGCATCTTAAAAATTTCCCTGTCACTAAATTTTGACATGTGAAATGTTAGTATTAACCTAACATCTTGTTCACTGATTTATTTTTTAATTTTTACAAGAAAAGCAACATGCCATATAAAACTCCACAAGTTTTGGTTGACCATGGCTATGTTTTTAAATAAAATCATTCTTAAATATTATAGAAATACATGTAGTTTCTAGAACTAAATATAGTTACATATGTGGAAGTTTTAGAAATAAAATAACAATGCAGTTGTCTCTAAAACAATTTTGTTATTTATTTTGTTTATCTACCATGCTTGGATCTAAACAAGTAAGCAAACGGATGGCCCCTAACTTGTATCACCTGAGGTTTTTTAATTTACAAAGCTGGACCACGAAAATTTTGAGAATTTGATTTCAGATCAAAGTCTTTTTATATCACAAGTTATTTTAAAATATGTTTTTGATAAATTGAAGAAAAACATTTAAAGCAACATGAAATTTCATAGGTGCACACAATGACAAGAAAGTGTCCTTTTCTTGCTATACGTGTGAATACTGATACTCCACAGTATAAGCTTCATTGTGGATGAGCGGACTGACTTCAAAACCTTAGGAAAGATTTTCTAGATACTGACATTTGGCTTCTCAGTTCATATGGAAGATCCACAGTGAGGAGCAATATTGATCATTATGTGACAGACATCTCAATAAATACTGTTTCCATGATTTTTATTTGTTATAGTCTCTTTAAAGTTTCTAGGGAGTGCAACACAAATGCTACTCCTTGATAAAGTAAGAATAAATACTAGAAGGAGCAGTTTGAAATTATTAATAATTTATCTGTGTTAGACACTGAGTCAGAAGGTAGCAAATCTAGAGAGATTCTTTAGATGAAATAAGAACTCCCAGTCATGATGTTAGCTGTATTTATAAAAAGTCTTCAAAATTTTCTCAGACATTCTTTTAAATATTCCTTCAACAAATATTTATAAGGCAGGTACTCTTTGAGGGGTAGGAATACCAGTGAAGAATACAAATAAGAAAACCTACCTTTCAAGGGGATTACATCCTAAGAAGAGAGACAATTTTACAACATAAATAAGTCGACAGTTGTGTTAGAAAGTGACAGGAGATGCAGAAAAAAAAAATTGCTGGCTGATACCAGGCTCCTAACTGTACCTGGCTTTGATTGCCCAAGCTAGCATTGTACATTTTTTAATGAGTTGTTAATTGAGAAGCAGAAGCACAACAATCAGCATTATCTTCTTATTTGTGAAAATAATTCTACAATTTTGTGTAATTTTAATAAAACTTAGAAAGACCATTTATTTTTATTTATCTGAGCAAAGATTTTCTAGAGGAAAAGAAATATCTCCTTTAAACTATGTTTACAATTAAAATTAACTTATGTTTTTGTTTTCTCTAAAACTGGGGGAGAGGATTCGGCCAGCAGCCTTCATTTGGGCTACAACTCTTCACAGAGTCTCCAGCCCACTGGCCTACTACATCAGATTTTGGATTCACCAAGCCTCCACAATCATAGTCTTGGTGCTCCAGCTGGGTATCAGGCCTGAGCCTCTGACGTGGGAGAGCCAAGTTCAGGATATTGGTCCACAAGAGACCTCCCAGCCCCACGTAATATCAAATGGCGAAAGCTCTCACAGAGCTCTCCATCTCAACGCTAAGACCCAGCTCCACTCAACAACCAGCAAGGTACAGTGCTGGGCACCTTATACCAAACAACTAGAAAGACAGCAGCACAAACCCACCCATTAGCAGAGAGGCTGCCTAAAATCATACTAAGTTCACAGACACCCCAAAACACACCACCGGCCGTGGTCCTGCCCCCCCCCCAAGAAAGACAAAATCCATCCTCATTCACCAGAATACAGGCACCAGTCCCCTCCACCAGGAAGCCTACACAACCCACTGAACCAAACTTACCCACTGAGGACAGACACCAAAAACAACGAGAACTATGAATCTGCAGCCTGCAGAAAGGAGACCCCAAACACAGTAAGTGAAGCAAAATGAGAAGACAGATAAATACACAGCAGATGAAGGAGCAAGGTAAAAACCCACCAGACCAAACAAATGAAGAGGAAATAGGCAGTCTACCTGAAAAGAATTCAGAGTAATGATAGTAGAGATGATCCAAAATCTTGGAAACAGAATGGAGAAAATACCAGAAACATTTAACAAGAACCTAGAAGAACTAAAGAGCAAACAAACAATGATGAACAACACAATAAATGAAATTAAAAATTCTCTCGAAGGAATCAGTAGCAGAATAACTGAGGCAGAAGAACGGATAAGTGACCTGGAAGATAAAATAGTGGAAATAGGGCTTCCCTGGTGGAGCAGTGGTTGAGAGCCCACCTGCTGATGCAGGGGACACGGGTTCATGCCCCGGTCCGGGAAGATCCCACATGCCGCAGAGCGGCTGGGCCCATGAGCCATGGCCGCTGAGCCTGCACGTCCGGATCCTGTTGCTCTGCAACGGGAGAGGCCACAACAGTGAGTGTCCTGCATACGACAAAAAAAAAAGAAAAAAAAATAGTGGAAATAACTATTGCAGAACAGAATAAAGAAAAAAAGAATGAAAAGAATTGAGGACAGTCTCAGAGACCACTGGGACAACATTAAACACACGAACATTTGAATTATAGGGGTCCCAGAAGAAGAAGAGAAAAAGAAAGGGACTGAGAAAATATTTGAAGAGATTATAGTTGAAAACTTCCCTAATATGGGAAAGGAAATAGTCAATCAAGTCCAGGAAGCACAGAGAGTCCCATACAGGATAAATCCAAAGAGAAACACACCAAAATATATTACTCAAGCTATCAAAAAATTAAATACAAAGAAAACATATTAAAAGCAGCAAGGGGAAAGCAACAAATAACACACAAGGGAATCCCCATAAGGTTAACAGCTGATTTTCAGCAGAAACTCTGCAAGACAGAAGGGAGTGGTAGGACATATTTAAAGTGATGAAAGAGGAGAACCTACATCCAAGATTACCCAGCAAGGATCTTATTCAGATTCGATGGAGAAATTAAAACCATTACAGACAAGCAACAGCTAAGAGAATTCAACACCACCAAACAAGCCTTACAACAAATGCTAAAGGAACTTCTCTAGGCAGGAAACATGAGAAGGAAAAGACGCACAATAACAAACCCAAAACAATTAAGAAAAAGGTAACAGGAACACACATATCGATAACTACCTAAAATGTAATGGATAAAATGCTCCAACCAAAAGACGTAGACTGGCTGAATGGATACAAAAACAAGACCCATATATATGCTGTCTACAAGAGACCCACTTCAGACCTAGGGACACATACAGACTGAAAGTGAGGGAAGGAAAAAGATATTTCATGCAAACAGAAATCAAAAGAAAGCCGGAGTAGCAATTCTCATATCAGACAAAATAGCCTTTAAATAAAGACTATTACAAGAGACAAAGAAAGACACTACATAATGATCAAGGGGTCAATCCAAAAGAAGATATAACAATTATAAAATTTTTATGCACCCAACATTGGAGCACGTCAAAACTTAAGGAAAATGTTAACAGCCATAAAAGGGGAAATCGACAGTAACACAATCAGAATAGGGGACTTTAACACCCCATTTTCAACAATGGGCAGATCAATCAAAATGAAAATAAATAAGGAAACACAAGCTTTAAATGATACGTTAAATAAGATGGACTTAATTGATATTTATAGGACATCCATTCAAAAACAACAGAATACACTTGCTTCTCAAGGGCTCATGGAACATTCTCCTGGATAGATCATATCAAGCCTTGCTAAATTAAAAAAAATTGAAATCATATCAAGTATGTTTTCCGACCACAATGCTATGAGACTAGATATCAATTACAAGAGAAAATCTGTAAAAAATACAAATACAAGCAGGCTAAACAATACATTACTAAATTACCAAGGGATTACTGTAGAAATCAAAAAGGAAACCAAAAAAAACTAGAAAAAAATGTCAATGAAAACATGACAACCCAAAACCTATGGGATGCAGCAAAAGCAGTTCTAAGAGGGAAGTTTATAGCAATACAACCCTAACTCAAGACACAAGAAACATCTCAAATTAACAACCTAACCTTACACCTAAAGCAATTAGAAAAAGAAGAACAAAAAAACAGCAAAGTTAGCAACAGGGAAAAATCATAAAGATCAGATCAGAAATAAATGAAAAAGAAATGAAGGAAGCAATAGCTAAGATCAATAAACTAAAAGCTGGCTCTTTTAGAAGATAAACAAAATTGATAAACCATTAGCCAGACTTATCAAGAAAAAAAGGGAGAACACTCAAATGAATAGAATTAGAAATTAAAAAGGGGAAGTAACAACTGACACTGCAGAAATACAAAGGATCATGAGAGATTACTACAAGTAACTCTATGCCAATAAAATGGACAACCTGGAAGAAATGGACAAATTCGTAGAAAAGCACAACCTTCTGAGACTTAACCAGGAAGAAACGTAAAATATAAACACACCAAACACAAGCACTGAAATTGAAACTGTGATTAAAAACCTTCCAACAAAGAAAAGCCCAGGACCAGATGGATTCACAGGCAAATTCTATCAAACATTTAGAGAAGAGCTAACACCTATCCTTCTCAAACTCTTCCAGAATATAGCAGAGGGAGGAACACTGCCAAACTCACTCTATGAGGCCACCATCACCCTGAAACTAAAAGCAGACAAAGGTGTCCCACAAAAAAGAAAAACTACAGATCAATATCACTGATGAACATAGATGTAAAAATTCTTAACAAAATCCTGGCAAACAGAATCCAGCAGCACATTAAAAGGATCATACATCTTGATCGAATGGAGTTTATCTCAGGAATGCAAGGATTCTTCAGTGTACACATATCAATCAATGTGATCCACCATATTAACAAACTGCAGAATAAAAACCATATGATCATCTCAATAGATGCAGAAAAAGCTTTTGACAAAATTCAACACCATTTATGATAAAAAACTCTCCAGAAAGTAGGCATTGAGGGAACTTACCTCAACATAATAAAGGCCATATATGACAAACCCACAGCCAACATCATTCTCAATGGTGAAAAACTGAAGCAATTTACACTAAGATTAGGAACAAGACAAGGTTGCCCACTCTCACCATTATTATTCAACATAGTTTTGGAAGTTTTAGCCACAGCAATCAGAAAAGAAAAAGAAATAAAAGGAATCCAAATCAGAAAAGAAGAAGTAAAGCTATCACTGTGTGCAGAAGACATGATACTATACATAGAGAATCCTAAAGATGCTACCTGAAAACCAATCAATGCATTTCATAAAGTAGCAGGTTATAAAATTAATGCACAGAAATTGCTTGCATTCCTATACACTAATGATGAACAATCTGAAAGATAAATTAAGGAATCACTCCCATTTATCATTGCACAAAAAGAATAAAATACCTAGGTATAAACTTACCTAAAGAGAGAAAAGACCTGTATGCAGAAAACTATAAGACACTGATGGAAAAAATTAAAGATGTTACAAACAGATGGAGAGATATACCATGTTCTTGGATTAGAAGAATCAACATTGTGAAAATGACTATACTACCCAAAGCAATCTACAGATTCAATGCAATCCCTATCAAACTACCACTGGCATTTTTCACAGAACTAGAACATAATATTCCACAATTTGTATTGAAACACAAAAGACCCCAAATAGCCAAAGCAGTCTTGAAAAAGAAAAACTGAGCTTAAGGCTCCTTGACTTCAGACTACAAAACTACAGTAATCAAAACAGTATGGTACTGGCACAAAAACAGAAATACAGATCAATGGAACAGGATAGAAATCCCAGAGGTAAACCCACACACATATGGTCACCTTATATTTGCTAAAGGAAGCAAGAATATACAATGGAGAAAAGACAGCCTCTTCAATAAGTGGTGCTGGGAAAACTGAACAGCTACATGTAAAAGAATGAGATTAGAACACTCCCTTACATCATACACAAAAATAAACTCAAAATGGATTAAAGACCTAAATGTAAGGCCAGACACTATAAAACTCTTAGAGGAAAACATAGGCAGAACAGTCTATGACATAAATCACAGCAAGATCCTTTTTGACCCACCTCCTAGAGAAATGGAAATAAAAACAAAAATAAACAAATGGGACCTAATGAAACTTAAAAGCTTTTGCACAGCAAAGGAAACTATAACAAGACGAAAAGACAACCCTCTGAATGGGAGAAAATATTTGCAAATGAAGCAACTGACAAAGGCTTAATCTCCAAGATATACAGGCATTTCATGCAGCTGAATATAAAAAAAGCAAACAACCCATTCCAAAAATGGGCAGAAGATCTAAATAGATGTTTCTCCAAAGAAGAGATACAGATTGCCAACAAACACATGAAAGGATACTGAATATCACTAATCATTAGAGAAATGCAAATCAAAACTACAATGAGGTATCACCTCACACCAGTCAGAATGGCCATCATCAAAAAATCTACAAACTATAAATGCTGGAGAGGGTGTGGAGAAAAGGGAACCCTCTTGCACTGTTGGTGGGAATGTAAACTGATACAGCCACTATGGAGAACAGTATGGATGTTCCTTAAAAAACTAAAAATTGAGCTACCATATGGCCCAGCAATCCCACTACTGGGCATATACCCTGAGAAAACCATAATTCAAAAAGAGTCATGTACCGCGGTGTTCATTGCAGTTCTATTTACAATAGCCAGAACATGGAAGCATCCCAAGTGTCCATCGACAGATGAGTGGATAAAGAAGATATCTTTATTGCACATATATACAATGGAATATTACTCAGCCATAAAAAGAAACAAAATTGAGTTATTTGTAGTGAGGTGGATGGACCTAGAGACTGTCATACATAGTGAAGTAAGTCAGAAAGAGAAAAACAAATAGCATATGCTAACGCATATATATGGAATCTAAAAACAAAAAGGTTCTGACGAACCTAGGGGCAGGATAGGAATAAAGATATACAGATGTAGAGAACGGACTTGAGGACACGGGGAGGGGGAACGGTAAGCTGGGACGAAGTAAGAGAGTGCCATGGATATATATACACTACCAAATTTAAAATAGATAGCTAGTGGGAATCAGCCACATAGCACAGGGAAATCAGCTCGGTGCTTTTTGTCCACCTAGAGGGGTGGGATAGGGAGGGTGGGAGGGAGACGCAAGGGGGTGGAGATATGGAGATATATGTTTATGTATAGCTGATTCACTTTGTTATACAACAGAAACAAACACACAAAAAGACAAGAAAAAAATACTGGGGGTAATCCTCATCTTGCTTGGCAAATTTGCACTAGTCCTCTACTTGTAGGCACTCTAGTCATGGTATATCAAAAGGTAATTTGCTTAGCAATTGGTAGATATGCATCTATTTATATACCATTTTATATCAAGCAATATCCATACTGTGTAGGTATAATAATAGCATTCAGTTATCTGTATATGCCCAAATGCCATTGACCGTGAATGAAGGATGCTTACAAGCTCAGGTTTTGCACAAGCCATTCTCACGTGGGCTGTTGCATTGCTCAATGCTATTTTTGTCCTCTTAGTTATCTCTCTTGATGAGGTTTGCCCCGTGTGTGTGTGTGTGTGTGTGTGTGTGTGTGTGTGTGTGTGTGAGGGGTGTTACACTGTTCTCTGCTGGTTCAGCTCTGTGTTTTCTAGCTGGCTTCCTGTGTTAGTCATCCAGGGAAACAACAGGTCTTTACTAATGCCCTCAAAACTTGGAAGACAGACAGTGTCTTTTCTCTCCTTATTAGTGATCATAGCTCTTTCTTTATAACCTGTAGCAAAAACAAAAGAAATCCCCTAAAACTCCAAAACTCAGAACCCAAACTAAGACAAAAAACAACAACAAAACAATAAAATCTCAGATCAGGGAAATTCCTTTAGAAATAGGACTGTTACAGGGTCTCAAAGATTGGAACAGCATCTCATTTTGGAAGTTAACTGATTAAAAAAGTAAAGATCCATAGTGGGTGAGTGCAGTGCATACTATGTGTGTTTTAGCTAAGAGAAAAAAAGCTTTAAGAATGTGACAGAATTTTTAAAGTGCCTAGCGAGAAAATAAATTAGAAAATTTTCTATCTCCTGATCATCACTAACAGATCAATTGCCTCTCCAAGGTTACTAGAGATGTCACAGCTGTTTGTAATGTGTCAGTCTGGGTTCCTTTTTATCTATTCTAGGAAATATTTGTGGGTATATAGAGATGTCAATTTGAAGACATTTATTTTGTATATGATCCTTTCATTGAAAGTCTCAATATTAATGTGTTTCATTAGATATGTAAAATATTTTCTTCTAGATTATTTTATAGTATATTTTTCATAATTTTCTAAATTTCTTTCATGACATTTCACTGTCATGAATTTGATGTCCATGAGTTTGAGTATGCAAACTATTTTGAATGTATCATTTTTGTATTGTGGATTTAAGGCTTTGAAGAAATTACTTTCTTATTCTTCTACTCTCTGTCCTACTCCTTTTCTTTTATTTATGAAAATTAGGTTTAATATTAATTGCATTCCTTTTCCAGGGCTGACAATGAGAATTTTCAAATAAGTACCATATATTCAATTCTTAAGAGAGCAAAGCAAAAAGAGGAAAAAATTCACCTAAAAGTGAATCATTATAAGTTTCAAACTTTTTGAAATACTTTTTAAATTTAAAAAAGTTCTTAGTAGCAATTTGTATTAAATACTTTAAAATTAAGACTCATTATTGTTTAAAAAATTAACATCTTAAAGAAAGTGATGATAACTAAGGAAAAATGACAGAAATAAAGAATGATGGAGGAAGCTCTACACAGTTTCATACTTTGCAAAGATAGAAAAAATTCTAAGTTTTTTGTCTTGTTTCTAAGTCTAAGAAACATATCTCCCTGGCATCCTATTTCTGATTGCTCAAGTTTGGGAAATAATTTCATTAAGTCCGTAGTCAAATTTTCGCCTAGCCATAATCACTTAGACAATCTCTAAAAATTTTGTACATTTTGATTGATTAATACCTACGTACTTATGATTAATGTACATTTTTCTAATGCATGACTTTCTAGAAACCCTGTAGTCATAGCCAGTGGGGTAGGCCATTTTGTTATGATGATGTAAATGGACTTCTGCTAATATACATCTTTGTTTTAAATGGCTGATTTTACTATATAGTAAAGTAATAACAACTAAAGTTATGATATTTATGTAACATCTTCTCTTCAGGATTCTCCCATTAGCCATATTATTCTACTTTCAGTAATTTATTATTTTTACATTTCTGAAAATTTTAGGTTTGCTCAAATGATAAAAACATTAAAATTTTAAAATAATTTTCTTTACCTTAGATCAGTTTCACCTTCTAACTGAAGTCATAAAAGAAAGAAGCTCTGAATCATTTACAACAGATAGTAAAATGTAGATTTCCTGAGCATACTGCATTGTCTTAATTATCAACAGATTTAAACTACAATAATATTATGACTTAACTTTTAATTACCTTAGATAGCAATATTCAAACATTAGTTTTTAATTATTCTATTTTCCCAAGTTTCTGATTCTCAAGGGTTAACTATATTTTTAAATTGGGGCATATTTTATTATGAGTTAAATACATAAATTTTTAGTAAGCTGCTCTATCAGTTATAACATATGCATATACCCATATAACCGCCACTCAGAGAAGATACAGAAAATGTCCTTCACCTCAGAAAATTCCCATGTGTTCTTTCCCTTTTAATAGCCCATAATCCTCCTTCCTGTTTCCAGAATTAACCACTTTTCAATTTACAGCACCGTGAATTAGTTCTCTCTATTTTATATTTCATATACATGCTATTATAGAATATGTATTCCTTTTTGTTTGGCTTCTTTCACTCAAGGTATTTTTGAAATACACCCATATTGTTGTGTGTACTAATAGTTCATTCATTTTATTGGTGTTAATATTTCTCTCTCTTTCTTTATATATAAAAAGCACTTCTTTATCCATTCTCTTTTGATGGGCTTTTGGGTTGATTCTTGAATATTATAATAAGACCAACATTAATTTTCTTACACAACTATTTTTGTAGACAAATGCAGTAATTTCTGTTAAGTATATACCTAACAGTGGAATCACCAGGTTAAGGTTAAAGGTATGTTGAGCTTTAGTAGAAAATGTCTATTTCCCAAACACCTCTATCATTTTACACTCCTAGAGTTAAGGAGAGATCCATTTGTTCTCCATCCTTACTAACACTTGCTATTGTTAGTTTTTAATTTTATCCATTCTGGTGATAAATATTATTTCATTGCAATTTTAATTTGTATTTTTATGATAAATAATGACACTGAGCATATGTTTATATATACATAAAATGAAGCTTATTGAACATATTGATATTACTTTTTACCTTTTTTTTTTTCCATGTCTGTTCAAGTTTTTGACTGTGTTTTGAATTGAGTTATCTTTTTCTGATTTACTTATTGGAATTCTTTTTTCTGTTCTGGATTTAAATCTTGGTCATATTTTCCCCCAGCCTATTTCTTGCCTATTTACTTTCTTAATAATGTTTCTTGATATATTTTAATTTTGAAATATTTTAATTTTGATGATTTAAATTTATTACTTAGGGTGGGTTTTACTGAGCTTTTTGAATATGTATTGGCAACATTTTAGCCATTATCTTTGCTAATATTTTTTGCTTCTTTTTTCTCACATCTTTTTACAATGGTTCAATCTCACAATATATATTAAATTGTATAATGTTGTCCACATATCTCTCATATTTTGTTCTGTTTTTATATTATCATTTTGTCTCCATGCTACACTTTGTGTAATTTCTTTTTTTTTTTAAGGAGTTACTTTTAAAAAACATTTTATTTATTTATTTAGTTGCGCCAGGTCTTGGTTGCAGCAGGTGGGCTCCTTAGTTGCAGCTCGTTGGCTCCTTAGTTGTGGCATGCAAACTCTTAGTGGTGGCATGTGCGATCTAGTTCCCTGACCAGGGATCAATCCTGGGCCTCCTGCATTGGGAGCGCAGAATCTTAACCACTGCGCCACCAGAGAAGTCCTCCACATTATGTAATTTCTACTGCTACTAGTTTCCTGATCCTTCCTTCTGCGGTGTCCAGTATACTGTTAAACTCATTTGACACATCCTTAACTTACATTATTGTAAATATCTTAGAATGAATTCCTACATTATCGTACATGATGTAGAATATCCAAAATTTCATTCCTGTTTAAATTTTCCATTTTTCATGTTAATGGTTAAGTACTCATTTTTTAATCCCTACGTCTGATCTTCTGTGTTTTGCATCAGTTGACCCTTCTTTCCCTTATTTTTTCTTTGCATATCTTGAAATGTTTTATGTATACTGGACATTGTGTATAAACAAACCATAAACCTATGGAGGATATCATTTCTCCCTAGAAAGGGCAAGCAGCTAGGATGCAGGCCAGATCACTTCAAGCAGGAATTTATTTGAACTGGGGCTTAGTTCTAACTTTACTTAATTTGGGTTAACTTCTGGTTTCTCAAAACTTGATGTCAAGATTTATTTTCTTTTCTAATTTCCGAAACCAGGATGGCAGTCTTTGTCCTGTATGTATTGCAACATGCAGGGCTTTGGGATCTAAGCACTGAGAGGGTAATATCTGTCTGCTTTTCCACTGCACACTGGCACATACTCAGCTAAAGCCCATGGCAGAGAATCTGTGAGCAGAGAGAATAAGTTTTGAGTTTAGATGTTCTCCAAATCCCTATTTACCACATCAGACTAGTTGATCATTAAAGTCCCTGCTTGGTTCCTCTTCCCCCTCAAGAGTTCCTCTGCCTATGACAGGACAATTTCCCACCTATACTTAGAAAATATCCCATGCAGGTAAGCAGCTGCCAATTTCTGCTAACTTTCTGAGCACCAGTTAGTTTAGACTCTTTTGCATGCAAAACTCTTAGGTGCCTTAAAAAATTCTGTTATTTTAAATATATCTTTTTCTAGGTTTTTTTTTTTTACAATGAAGTAATGGCTTGCCATGCTTTATATATCCAATCCAGAATCTGAAATCCCAGTATGTAGTTTTAATTATTGCCCCAATTATTTAATTTTTATCAACTTCCTTTTTTTTACATTTGGTGTGTAAATTCTATCTGTTTCTAATTTGGAAAAATATAGTCCTGCTCCTTACCACAGTGATTATAAGCAATAAAACTGAGTTAGGACAAAAATATAATTAACATGTTTTTAATTTCAAGGAAATAATTGAAGAGGAGAAGAGAAAAAAAATCTCTAACTATAAATTACAATGAGACTAACTGGAATATTAACTTAATTTGGACTCAGTTTAATGCTATTCCTTCCAGATCTGCCATTTCATGTCATAGCAGTGGCTAATAATTAAAAGAAATGTAGAAAAATAAATGTAGTGTCTACTTCTTTTCTGTCAAAGCAATGACATTTGTTTATAAAGAAAGCAGAAGGAGCAACCTTAGTCCACAGCACTATGACAGTGACCAAAGCAGACAGAACTGAAACAATCAATTCAGTGTTTTTCCTGCATCAAGGCACCCGAGAGGCATGTACGTGCCCCGCTAAATGGATTTCTGGGCTATAGGGAGATCAGAACCTTTAGGCCCAAACTGATTTTTGCTGTGATCATATAGATTTGCTTAATAATAAGAAGGGGCTATTCGGCTTCAGGGCAGATTTTCACATTGTTAATCACTGTGTTGTTTTTCTCTTTAGAACCGTCATATTTATCATTTGGCTATGTCTCTTGTGTTGATGAGTTTCTGATTTCTTAGGGGAAGTGATTGATTCAGAAAGATCTTAATCAGCATGCTACTGGCAGAAAATATATTTTTGTTATTTAAAGAACATTTATTGAGTTCCAACTTCCTGAGGCATAGCATGTTCGTATGGGATAGATACAGCATAATTTAAAAATGTTTATTTGTTCTTTATGACCATATTAACATGCATTCTTGAAGTAATGTGGAAAATGTCAGAAAGCAACAAATCCAGGACTTGCCACAATTTATTACAAAGGGAAGATCTGAAAATAAAATGGTTATCTATGGTTATCTTCATGTTTGGTGATGAGTTGTTTAGGAAATCAGAATTGAGTCCTAAGCTTGGTTTTGAAGGAAGCATTTGACGATGAGTAACAGTGAGGTAGGGTTGAAGATGACCATAATTACCAAAATATACATGACAATGTTATTTTAATAAAGATTAGTTCCTTCTTAAACATTGAAATATTATAAAAGTAGACACTAAATAGATAAAGACCAGTTATGTAACTTCTTATACCCTATTAAAATAATAAACACTATAAACTAACCTATATTCCATTTGTTTTTTCCCTCTTATTCATCTAGAATTTTTATAGCCAGGAATTAAGTGTGTGGTTAATAATTATAGCCTATACAATTAATTTCACAGCTAACTGCAGATTTCCAGTTGAAAGATTATTTATAATCACATAATTTTTAAATATTTGGACTTTGAAAGAATAATGCTGAATGGAAAATATATTGGGAAATAATGAACAAATTAGGAAAAATCATCAACAAAAGTATATTCTTAAGAAATTCTGGAGAAACACACTTTTTAATGTCCTATTATAAACTAATTGAAATATCACAGCTTACCCATTTGATGTCAAGAGTTCAACTCATTTCATTTAGTAATACTATTGTACAAAGACTCATTTTCGAGCACACCAGCATGCTGAGGCCAGCATCTCTGTCATGATAAGACATAAAAATCTCTCCCTGATTTATCTGATTACACATTTTCCTAAATTCAGACAAAACAACAACAACAACAAAAACCTGGAAAAAAACTAGATGGAAATCTTTTTAAGAAAATGTTTTGGTTCATAGACCAATTTTGATTCATAGACCAAGTTTTAAAACAACTACCTATACTAATACTACTGTTACTATTGCTCCCTAAGTAATAATTTGTCTCTATTGGATAGTAGTAAATTAGTGACTTTCTGAGTCATTGTGTTTCTATTAGATATGCCATTGTCACTGTTTATTCACAAGTAGGGTCTATTTTATCACTGTATCAATATAATAATAAAGAATAACAGAAAGAGATTGTCCCCACCAATACAAAAACTGGGGTAGAAAATGTAACTTTTCTCCGGACGCGCCAGACCGGGGCACGAACCCGTGTCCCGTGCATCGGCAGGCGGACTCTCAACCACTGCACCACCAGGGAAGCCCATAACTCTTTAACACACAATGGTATGGTGTTTATGATGTGAGACTTATTCCTGCAAGTTTTACTCTTTTTTTTTTCTATACTGTATATAAAAGGAAGTCCCTATAGGTAATATCTTCCTTCTAATAGGATCATTTATTGCTATTTCAGGTTTCTCCTTCCTCTTAGAGAAATGACATAACCGTTTTCCCAGGTCCTTTGTATTCTTACACCCGTATTCAACCTTTGTACTGCTGTGACTCCCCAAGTAATTGCTGAGGATACTAGTAGGGAGAGGACAGTGCAGCAAGCCCAGACTGTGGTCTTGAGACCAGGAGTGTGAAAGGGATATTGTAACGAGCTCATGCATTGTAAGCCAAGCTCTTAGATTCAACTTCAACAGTTTCTGACAGTTTTGACAATGAAGGAGTTGCTTGACATTTCCTTCTTGGGCACATAAGTGCCAACTCTCATTGCAGGTAGCTAGTGATTTCAAGAGCTGCAGAGTCGAGGCTGAAGTGCTCTGTCTGTGGAACACATCTCAGGTGAGAAAACTGAAGATCAAGTGGTGTCAAACAGAAATGGCATTCTTCTGTAAAAGTTTGGAAAAATAAGTGAAGATATTCTGAGTAGGAGTGTATAAGGATGAATTTTGTAGGAATAAACAGCCTTGGAACTTATAAAAATTCAGAGGATTCAAAGAAATGATTCAAGGGATTCTAGCATCTGGTGGGAATTGCAAAAGATTACCTGTAATTTAATTAATTCACATAACTTTGGATCATTTTTGAGATTGGAATTTTAAACCTAGAGATTGGAATTTGTCTATTTAATTGTTCACTTTTGAAAGCACCTGTGTCCAAAATGGATCCCATTTCTAATCACATACGGTTATAGTGAGTTGGACAAAGTATTTGACCTCTTTGGATCCCAGTCATAACATATGTAGACTAGGGGTATTTATGGTAAAATTACTTTCACTGAATAAATGACATTATTTATATAAAGAGCTTAGAAAGTACCTGCTGCAAATGTGCTCCATGCGCATTAGCCACCAGTTTTATTATTAACCAAAGCATATTTTGCATAGTAAGCATGGTTTATATACTTTATACACATTTCATATTTGCAAATCAGTGATTGGCAGAAGCTCATATAGTGTGTTTGTTTTGATTTTGAGCTTTGTGGTTATTTGAACACACTTTTAGACCTAAGCTTCCTAAGTACATAGATGTTAGAGACTCATAATCATATGAAGTAAAATATATAAAATGTGGTCTGGCAATAATTCCTCTAGTCCCTTTCTAGCTATATGTGATTCAAAGCATTTTCTGTCCTCATTTGGTTTTCAGCATATGATGCATTTTCAGGAATTCAAGAGGTATCAAAAGGAGACAAAATGTATGTTAGGACTCAGGCATCCATTCCATTGTTCCATTATTTCCAAGATGAAGGAGCAAGAGAATGGAAATAGAAGGTCACAGGTAACTCTCAATCATGAATTTTATCATCTCAAAAGAGGCACAAAACAAAATTAAAGTTTTCAAAAAGTAAAACAAAAATGCCTGGAGGAACTCTCTTTGCTAAGAGAACAATTCTTTCCTGAGCATGGTTATTAACAAGGAAGACATTTATTAAGTCTTACAAGAATAGAGGCTAAAAGCTACCAGTCTCATCTGGGGTCATAAGTTAAAATACCATAAATCAAAGATCTCTGATTTCTGTTAACAGAAATTATGCATCAGTAAAAGATTCACTCAAGCATGGGTGTAACAGCAGAGGATGCAGAAGGTCTCTTGGGTGCCACTTGAGAAAAAAGCTGGGCTATATTCTGGTTCTCTCTGAAGTTTGTTTTCAGGCAAGCACCAGATGGATTGCACATTAGATGCGATTTCATCTGGAACATTTCCTGATGTCATTGTCCAGAAGTTTTCTTAGGCATTTTTACTACAGCACTCTTGAGCTGGAATTCCTGATAGGAATAAAGAAAAGGGTTTTTATAATTTCTATATTGATGCTGGCAGCTCTGCCTTTCTTTTTTTAAAAATTATCTCTTTCAATTACTTTATTTTGGGAGTAGAACATAGAGTATTTAATAGGTTGGCATTGTGTTTAGAATTTTACTATAGAAGACACTAAAATAACAGCATCAGTTATAACAGGACATTTATTGCTTGGAAAGTGATGGAGTCAAACGGCATTGATTTCTGGCATAATGTACTATGACCCTCATCCATCTGTTCAGGGCCTGATGCAGAAATCAATATATTCTCTTCCTGGGGAAGCCCAAGGCATTCTCTGCATTTAGAGATAGGGCTTCCAGATTGCTAAAGTGATTAAAAAATAATCAAGGCCTTCCAGAAGCTTCACTTTCTATCATACTCTAAAAAGTTTCCCCTTAAAAAGAACTCTTTCTGATCAAATTTTGTTATTCAGTTTATTTATTTCATTTTTTGCAATTCAATTATTGTGCAGTTAATAGTGATTATATCTCTTGAGACTCCCAGCTGAGTTCAAGTAAAAGTGCATTTGTAGACTGGTTTAAAATCTACCACTAGTAAAATATGACTCCTCTTAAAGTATCAATAAATACTTATGGTAGAATATTTCAAGATTGTTAAGAAAGTGTGTCTGACCTCAGTTTGGGGCAGCAGGGGGGCATTTGTATTGCTTTAAGAAATAGTCTAAAATCTTACAAATTTTGATATTGTTATCAATGTATCTAAAGTTGCTGACTTTTTTTCCTTGGACTAAAGACAATTGTTAATTTGCTAACATACTAAAAAAGTTTCAAAAATTGTATTCTACTACAATAATTTCATGATTGCTAATGCAAAAACCTGAGAATCTGAAAGTAGCTTGTGTTTCAGCAGTTAAAAAACAAAGCAAAAAATTTTCACATAATTCTGAAAGGACTGTGTTGGCCTGAATCAAAGAAAAATTGGTTTCATTGAAAGTGGAAGAAAGTGGTTTTCACTCCCTCATATGGTAAGGTCATAACAGATTTTATTTTCCTCTCTCACCTAAGTGGATATCAGGAACATGATTTTGTGAATGCCGGAGACAATAATTACTAAGGGACCTCAGCCTCTTTCCTATTTATCTTTGCTTCAAGTAATTTTCTGTCTTGGTGTGGTTTATATCAGGGTTTCTAGAAAAGTCATTATGCAAAAATATATGGTTGAGGAAATAATATTAATTAAAGTGCCCAATTCTTTGTGAATAGATTCACAATGATCTTTGTAAAGTATTTATTATAGAAACCTTTGAAGAAAAAAACGTAGTTATGTAATAATTTATGTAAATATTATAAATAGTTCCTTTCAAATAAATGATAACCCAAGAAAAATGCAGAATTGCCTATGATACAGATGCTATTTCATGAGTAGGTCACCTTTTTGAATTAGCATCTATCTCACTGTAGTGTCCATCAACATCACTATAACTCCTTACATTAAAAAGGTTAGTATATACTTGGGTATGCTGCCAGTAGTCTGAAAGTAGATATGGTAGGTTCTCATTATTTGCGGTAGTTAAGCTTTATGAAAGCGTGCTGAACCCTGAATTAATGACTGTTGAATCATTGCTTCTAGAAGAAATACAGGGTTAGGTCCCTGTAGCTTTTGCTCACACAGTTTTCATCAACAGATCAATGCATAACCTCATTTTGTGTGTATTACTGTTTAAAGACACTCTATTTATGTATATTATTGATCCTCTAACACTGAACTCACAGCCAGCAGTGCTATAATTCATGCCTGAGTGAAGCTTATCCCACATGTTTTCTTTTCTTTTTTTTTTTTATAATGCAAATTTTTTTTGTTTCTTCATAAGGCATGTCACAGCCTTCTTGAGCTTAGAAAGACTAGACAGCACTTCAGCATTACACTTTGGGGATTTTAAACAGCAAAATCACCAACAAAACCCTCAAATATGTGAAAAACATTGCTCTAAATTGACCACAAAAGGATACTTGTTTACAATGTAAAAGCTAAAAACAAGGCAGAGCATTGCCTTGTTTGATCTCAGCTGGGAATGTATGTGTTAGGTGATTCAAATTTTTTGCTGCTCTGTGCATGTCCAGAAATGATCTGAAAGTACCTTGAGTATTAATTTTGAGGTTACAAATAACTTTTAGCAAGTAAGTAAATTCACAAATATGGAATTTGTAAATAATGAGCATTGCATGTAATCAGATAAATCTTAATAGTTTTTATCCCCACTATATATCAGGTCCTGCGTAGAATGCTATCTTTATAGTTGTAATCTGAGTCTTACAAGCAAAAGTTTCCAATGTGGCATTTTGTTATGGAAATGAAAAGCAAGGATAACAAAGATTCTTACTTTACCATATTGCATTTAGTGATGCTAAATGATTGAACCCTAGATAATCTATCTACTAAGCAGTTAGAGAAAACTTTCTTACAAAAATTATTTTAATTCAGCCATACTTTTAGAGTACTGCTCAAAGATTTTGGTTTTATAAAGGTGAATATACACTTGAGTCAATGAAAAACTCAGTGGGACATGAGAAGCTTGTTAAAACAAAGTGAAAATTGCCAGAGCTATGTATCTTTTACTAAAAGTAAAAGTTACTTTTACTTTTAAAAGTTATTACTTTACATAAAGTAATGCACATGAGAAACAAATAATAGGAGAGTTTTTTCACAGTTAAGTTGCTACTCCAAATCTGATCAAATTAATAGTAACTAAAAATTGCTCCCATCTGTTTAGTAACTGATGCTTAATCTGTTGATGATATAAATACTCTGCCTAGTGGACAGGTGGCAGGGAGTTAAAAGACCATTTGTAAAATGACCTCCATTGATTCTAATTGCCAGCCTTGAACTAGCCAAGAGTTGAACAAGAATAGGATCCATGTTAATTTTTTCATAGCAAGATTAAAACATATTGGTGAGCAGGATCTTAATTCTTTTCAGTCTTCCTACAAATATTATTCGTTAGACTAAAATTTTTTAAATGATTTAGAAGATATACAGTGCTGTCTGTGGATTCAGGCGTTGCACACTGTAGACATCACTAATTGTTACTAAGCCAAGAATTGTTTATAAGCAATCCTTTGCTTTGTGGTTTGGGTGAGGAGTGGGGTTTCTATTTAATCATAAATACTTGCTTAACAACTTTAACTTGTACAGTATGAATTGATGATCCAGTTTCAAAATTTTGAATGCAAAATTTATATAAGAATTACAATACAGACTTACATTTTTAAAAACAAAAATATTTAGCAGTTGCTTTTATATCTTGCAGTAATTTTGAGTTACAACAATCAGTTTCATGGATCTTGCAAATACTAGTTAAGTAGTTAAAGGATTTCAGTTTTCCAGAGTAATGAATACTTTAAATGCAATTTAGATATGTGCTATATGTAGTATATATATATAAAAGCTCATCCAAACTATACTATAAGAAAGAATTCTCATTTTAAAGTGTTGTAACAGCAAAACATATGTAACAAAAATTAAAATATCAAAAATCTATGACCATGCTCTTTTGGGGAAGAGAAAAAACTTAAATTATCTAGGGTCTTTCTTTTCCATTGGGATAGGATTGGCAATAGTATTCTGTGTCTGAAGATCAGCTCTCCTTTAAGTCTTATTCTGGTGAGATCAGTTATCACAAATAACCTGACTCAGAATCTCATCCTTCTCACCTGCTACAGGTCAGAGCATTTGTATGTTCTTTCCTAGACTGATATCACTATTTATTTTCTTTTAAAAGAAATTATTTATTTATATTATTTATTTATTCTTGGCTGCATTGGGTCTTTGTTGCTGTGTGTGGGCTTTCTCTAGTTGTGGTGATTGGGGGCTACTCTTCATTGTGGTGCGCTGGCTTCTCACTCTGGTGGCTTCTCTTGTTGTGGAGCATGAGTTCTAGACACGTGGGCTTCAGTAGTTGCAGCATGTGGGCTCAGTAGTTGTGGCTCAGGGCTCTAGAGTGCAGGCTCAGTAGCTGTGGTGCACGGGTTTAGTTGCTCCATGGCATGTGGGATCTTCCTGGACCAGGGCTAGATCTCGTGTCCTCTGCATTGGCAGGTGGATGCTTAACCACTGTACCACCAGGGAAGCCCCAATATCACTATTTCTGATTCAGAAACTTAAATCTAAAAACCATAAGAACTGCTTTCAAAGTCCGGGTGACACTAAGATCATGATCAACAGAGTCCCCATTAGTTCCTCATTCGGACAATCACACTAAAACTTCATATCTTCCTCTGTAAACCTCTAGGACTTGGTGAATCAGTACTTTGCTTTTAGCCATTTCATGTCTCACTAAACTAACAAGGGGAATTGAAGATAAAACTACCCACATAGTTCCTAATTCATCTCTATAGTTTGATCAAATTGAACACTTGAAAAAAGACTCTTAGAAAAGCAGAAGAAAGATGGAGGGACACAAACCAAAATGAAGGATGTGAGACTTCTAGTTCAGTTCTGACATGTGAAGAGCTTGAAATTGTTACTCTTACAACAAGAAAAAGCAGGGCAAACTGAAAGTCAACTTTTCTTGGACCCATCAGAGAGCTTATCTTTGGGCAAATGGTCGCCCTAAACTCTGGAGAGTCAGATACAGGAAGAGACAAACAGCTCCTGAGATTGGTTTGCCTGGAGCAGAAGCCTTTGGGATTTATAAGATGATAGGAAATGTTAAGTGGTTATTTTGAAGAATTGCTGGGGCTGAGTGTAGGCTAACATGAGTGAAAAAATCCCAGTTGCTACAGTCATAGGTGGGTCCCACACTCATTCAGGCTTTGACTCCAGGAACCCCCCTGGGTTATCCCAGTGAGCCTTTGAGAAAAATGTCCTCCTGGCTGAGAGCTGGAGGAGGGGTGTCATAGCCATCATGGAAACTTGCTCAGACTTTTCTCCCTACAAAGCCTGGTCTCCAGGGGGAATGAATTTGCCAGAGGGCAATTCTGAAAACTTACCATAGGTAAGGGAAGGGAATTTCACCCCAGCTTCAACTTTCTTGTATCCCCTAGGGAAAAAGCAAACAAGCAAACAAACAATAAAAACAACAAAAAATCATTCAAAACAAAATAAAAAATCAAACTCAACAGAAAAAGGGTTTTAAGGAAATACATTGAGAATACTATAGCCAGGGAAGAGTGTAAAAGGCAGGGAGGAGAACAAGTTATACCCCTGGAGGAGGGACAGACATACTTGTGAAGACCACACCCTCAAGACACTGGCTCACTAAAAGACTGCATCTTAGTCAGAATACTATTGAATGCACCCTCTTCCACATGCCCCATCATCACACCCAAAGACCTTTAGTATACTAAGAGGAGATTACAACTGAAAGAGTTGCAAGAGACAGACTGTCTCTGAGCAGCAGTATAAGGAGAGCCCAAAATCCCATCAGGAAACAAAAACAAGAACACTAGAAGAATTTGAAGTCTCTGATACCTATAGCTGTAACAAACCTTAAACACAGTCCAGCTTCTAGTCCAGATTCATATTAACATGAATCATTATACTAAAGTCCTATTTATTTGAGTACCTGTTACCTGATACAGCATGTCCAGCTTTCAACAAAAAAATCTAAGCTAAGCTAAAAGGCAAGAAAAAATACAGTGTGAGGACATAAAGCAAGCTTCAGAACTACACTCAGAAAAGACACAGGTGTTGGGACTATCAGACAAGGAATTTAGCATAGCTATGATTACTATGTAAAGGACCCTAATGGGAAAATTAGATAACATGCAAGACCAGATGGATAATATCAGCAGAGAGATGGAAGCTATAAGAAAGAACCAAAAGGCAATGCTAGAAATGAAAAAAAAAAACATTGTAACACAAATGCCTTTGATAGGTTTATTAGCCTCCACACACCTGAGGAAATAATTAGTGAACTTGAAGATAGCTCAATGGAAACTTCCAAAATTGAAACACAAAGAGAAAACAAATAAAAACAAGCTGAATAGCACATCCAGACTGTGTGGGATAGCATCAAAAGGTGCACAAAATTGGAATACCAGAGGGAGAAAAAGGCAAACAAGGCAAAATAAATATTTGAAGTAATTATGGCTAAGAACTTTCCAAAGTTAGTGAAAGATACCTAACTGCAGATCCAAGAAGCTCAGAGAACATCAAATAAGATAAACAGAAAACAAAGAATGTTGTTATATCAAAACCCTGTTCTATCACTTTTCTCAAAATATGGTAAAAATTTTTTCTCTTGGTACAAATATTTTTCTAAATGAATATGATGCTAGTGGTTCTTCTTGGAATGTGTCTTGGCAATTATTACCTTGTTTTATGAGGCAGTCATAACTACTGTTCTGGTATACCTTATTTTATTGTGCTTCACAGATATCGTGTTATTTACAAATTGAAGTTTTGTGGCAACCCTGTGTGGAGCAAGTCCATGGTGCCATTTTTCTAACAGCCTTTGCTCACGTCGTGTCTCTGTGTGACATTTTGGTAATTTTTTACAATATTTCAAACACTCCACCAACAAAAAGATTACAATTCACTGAAGGCTCAGATGATGGTTTGTACTTTTTAGCAAAAAAGTATTTTTAATTAAGCTATGTATACTTCTTTAGATATAATGCTACTGCACACTTAATAGACTACAGTATAGTGTAAACATAACTTTTATATGCACTGGGAAACCAAAATACTTGCATGACTTGCTTTATAGCAATACTCACTTTATTGTCGTGGTCTGAAACTAAACCCACAGTATCTCCAAGGTATTTCTGTATTGGTTCTGAAGGTATCATCTGGACGAACAGGATATGTATCACAGTATGTACTAGTACACGAGTATATTTATTCCCCGTATACTCTCCACCATCTGCTCTCCTTTCCTTCCCACTCAAATGGGATAATTACAAACAGAACTTTAAGAAAATAATTAAAACATGCCCGGTATATGTGAATTTCACATTTTTATATTGTTATATGGCAAAAAGCCATGTTCTGCATGAAAAGAATTCATAATTAATTTTTAGGAAAGTATGAATTTGCAAAGGGATATATGTATATATAGTCCCCCAAGATCCTGAATATTTGGAGAATATTGCTTTTACTGAGTACTTTTTGGGAATTGTATTTCCAAATGGATGATGATGCCTTCAAAATAGTTATTTTAATGTTATATAATTTCAACTTATTCAGGTAATGCAAGCAAAACTTAATTCTAAAGCTGTTTAGATTTTCACTTATAAAAAATCTATTTTTGATGTTCTCTCTGTCAGCTACATGTAGTAATTTGCAGGGAACTTTTCCATTCTTTGCCTCTAGCTCCACTTTCCACCAGAAAAATGATATTGTAGTAGGTATCTCTAAATTGGTCCATGGAATCATTAGTTTCAGTGTTGGTAGAGACTACAGAAGCAACCTTATCCAACATTTTCATTCCTTCATTTAATTGATGAAAAATTGAGGTTCAAATTCAGGAAGTGGCTTGTCCAAGAAAATTCTGTTTTTCTTAGCTAATTAAAATAGAATTAACTTGAAATAGAATTTATTTCTGAATCGTTAGAAGTAATAAATCAAGGAAAAAATTTCAAAGCATTTGATGGCCATAAAAACCAGACTTTTAGATACCATAGAAGAGAATGAGATGTGATTTTGTAGCTTCTTTTTTAAAAAGAAAATAGAGGGAGATATCTAACAATATTTATTAAAAATATAGATTAAGGCTTAGGGTATAGATTCTGTTCTTTTGATGGAACATGACAGAAGAATCAATACTTCACCCTTCTGGGCTCCAAATTCTCTCACAGATCCCACTTAGATTTGATTATTTACTTTCTGTTAATGTGCTTTTTATATTTTATTGATATATTCTCAGAATAATATCTTAAAGCTCTAAGGAACTATTCAGAGATCTATTTAGAGCAACTCAGTTTTTTACAAATTAAAATGAATGAAAAGCTTATGGAAGTGAGTTAAAACCCAGAATGAGTCATATTAGGAAATATGTAGGGTCTTGTTTTTCTCATGTGTAAATGTTGTGCCTTTTCAATGGAACATGGAGCATATAACTTTCCTTTTTTATATAGTTTTCATCTTATTCCTCACTAATTATTTTAATACTATTTTCAAAACCTAAATAAGTTTAAGAAAATATTGACCAATTTTAAAATTCTTCTGACCCCAATGTAAAATAAAAATTAAATTAAAAAATATATAAAATTCTTCTGGAGTAAATCTTGAATGAACAATTGGAATGGCAAAGGGAGCTCTTAGAAGTTAAGGCCAAAAGTTCACAATTTAGAATTAAGATTTGCATTGCCTATGCAGTTATATTCTAAAGGCAAATATAAACAAAATCATTGTTTGAAGTCAGGCATCAGCTGGATTATCCTTTGCAAAGCTCCCTTGACCTTGAGAGTGGCTCTGCTTCTAGAATTGAGATAAATGAACAGGAGAACTTGGCAGTATCTTCCTTTGGAATCTCTCTTTTTGAATTTCCTACCTGACATGTAATTTTATGTGTCACAGTAAAATAGCCACAAAATGTAGTGGACAAAACATTACCAGCAATATCCTACATTTCTTTCAGTATATATTTAAGTACGCAATACTAATAAAAGAGAAACTGCTTTAAAATAAAGAAGGATTTCAACAAACATATCTAATTATTTCTTCTACTAGTACAGGAAAAATCCTTAAGTCTTTCCTCCCTCTCTCTTTTAAAAATAATTAGATATATTGGATTTATATAACTTTTTTTTTTGAAAAGTCTTCATTTGTACAATGCCTTGTAATTTCGACCCATTTTTACACATTACAAATGAGCTCCACAAAGGAGAGTTTGAAGAGGTAGCACTTTTGTTGTGGCTTTTAGCAAGCAGTGTGAATGAAAATTACAAGAGTAATGTCATTATATGATAATCATTTTCTTTTTAAAAATTTGCTCTACCAGAGTGGAGGGTTTGGAGATTATTATTAGTCAGTAGAGAATATTCTCTCTTCCTGAAAAACACCCCCTTGTGCAATTTAAGAAATATATTTTTCATTTATGAAAAGGAATTCAATAAGGAGAACAATTCACTGATCTTTATAATAGGACTACAAAATACCATCTAAGGCTGGAGAGGTAAGCTGACTACTACTGTGGTTATTGCTGAAGCTATTTTATTTTATTTTATTATTATTATTTGGTCTCATTTTATTTTTTAATTATTATTGAGATGTAACTGACATGTAACATTATATTAGTTTCAGGAGTACAATACAATGATTTGATATTTGTATACACTGGAAAATAATTACCACAATAAGTCTAGTTATCCTCTACCATCATACAAAGTTACAAAATAATATTTTTTAAACATCTTTATTGGAGTATAATTGCTTTACAATGGTGTGTTAGTTTCTGCTTCATAACAAAGTGAATCAGTTACACATATACATATGTCCCCAAAACTCTTCCCTCTTGCATCCCTCTTCCCACCCTCCCTATCCCACCATCTAGGTGGTCACAAAGCACCGAGCTGATCACCATGTGCTATGCGGCTACTTCCCACTAGCTATCTATTTTACATTTGGTAGTGTATATATGTCCATGCCTCTCTCTCACTTTGTCCAGCTTACCCTTCCCCCTCCTCGTATCCTCAAGTCCATTCTCTACTAAGTCTCTGTCTTTATTCCCATCTTGCTGCTAGGTTCTTCCTGACCACTTTTTTTTTTTTTTTTTTTTAGATTCCATATATATGTGTTAGCATACGGTATTTGTTTTTCTGTTTCTGACTTCGCTCTGTATGACAGACTCCAGGTCCATCCACCTCACTACAAATAACTCAATTTCATTTCTTTTTATGGCTGAGTAATATTCCATTGTATATATGTGCCACATCTTCTTTATCCATTCATCTGTTGTTGGACACTTAGGTTGCTTCCACATCCTGCCTATTGTAAATAGAGCTGCAATGAACATTTTGGTGCAAGACCCTTTTTGAATTATGGTTTTCTCAGGATATGTACCCAGTAGTGGGATTGCTGGGTCATATGGTAGTTCTAATTTTAGTTTTTTAAGGAACCTCCATACTGTTCTCCATAGTGGCTGTATCAATTTACATTCCCACCAACAGTGCAAGAGGGTTCCCTTTTCTCCACACCCACTCCAGCATTTATTGTTTGTAGATTTTTTGATGATGGCCATTCTGACCGGTGTGAGATGATATCTCATTGTAGTTTGCTAATGATTAATGATGTTGAGCATTCTTTCGTGCGTTTGTTGGCAATTTGTATATCTTCTTTGGAGAAATGTCTATTTAGGTCTTCTGCCCATTTTCGGATTGGGTTGTTTGTTTTTTTGTTATTGAGCTGCATAAGCTGCTTGTAAATTTTGGAGATTAATCCTTTGTCAGTTGCTTCATTTGCAAATATTTTCTCCCATTCTGAGGGTTGTCTTTTGGTCTTGTTTATGGTTTCCTTTGCTGTGCAAAAGCTTTTAAGTTTCATTGGGTCCCATTTGTTTATTTTTGTTTTTATTTCCATTTCTCTAAGAGGTGGGTCAAAAAGGATCTTGCTGTGATTTATGTCATAGAGTGTTCTGCTTCTATTTCCCTCTAAGAGTTTGATAGTGTCTGGCCTTACATTTCAGTCTTTAATTCATTTTGAGTTTACTTTTGTGTATGGTCTTAGAGAGTGTTCTCATTTCATTCTTTTACATGTAGCTGTCCAGGTTTCACTGCACCACTTATTGAAGAGGATGTCTTTTCTCCACTGTGTATTCTTGCATCCTTTATCAAAGATAAGGTGACCATATGTGCGTGGGTTTATCTCTGGGGTTTCTATCCTGTTCCATTGATCGATCTTTCTGTTTTTGTGCCAGTACCGTACTGTCTTGATTACTGTAGCTTTGTAGTATAGTCTGAAGTCAGGGAGCCTGATTCCTCCAGCTCCATTTTTCTCTCTCAAGATTGCTTTGGCTATTTGGGGTCTTTTGTGTTTCCATACAAATTGTGAAATTTTTGTTCTAGTTCTGTGAAAAATGCCAGTGGTAGTTTGATAGGGATTGCATTGAATGTGTAGATTACTTTCGGTAGTAGAGTCATTTTCACAATGTTGATTCTTCCAATCCAAGAACATGGTATATGTCTCCATCTGTTTGTATCATCTTTAATTTCTTTCATCAATGTCTTATAATTTTCTGCATACAGGCCTTTTGTCTCTTTAGGTAGGTTTATTTCTAGATATTTTATTCTTTTTGTTGCAATGGTAAATGGGAGTGTTTTCTTAATTTCACTTTCAAATTTTTCATCATTAGTGTATAGGAATTCAAGAGATTTCTGTGCATTAATTTTGTATCCTGCTACTTTACCAAATTCACTGATAGGTCTAGTAGTTTTCTGGTAGCATCTTTAGGATTCTCTATGGCATCTGCAAACAGTGACAGCTTTACTTCTTCTTTCCAGTTTGGATTCCTTTTATTTCTTTTTCTTTTCTGATCACTATGGTAAAACTTCTAAAACGATGTTGAATAACAGTGGTGAGAGTGGGAAACCTTGTCTTTTTCCTGATCTTAGTGGAAATGATTTCAATTTCTCACCATTGAGGATGATGTTGGCTGTGGGTTTGTCATATATGGCCTTTATTATGTTGAGGAAAGTTCCCTCTATGCCTACTTTCTGCAGGGTTTTTATCATAAATGGGTGTTGAATTTTGTCGAAAGCTTTCTCTGCCTCTATTGAGATGATCATATGGTTTTTCTCCTTCAATTTGTTAATATGGTGTATCACATTGATTGATTTGTGTATATTGAAGAATCCTTGCATTCCTGGGATAAACCCCACGTGATCATGATGTATGATCCTTTTAATGTCCTGTTGCATTCTCTTTAATAATATTTTGTTGAGGATTTTTGCATCTATATTATTCAGTGATATTGGTCTGTAGTTTTATGTTTTTGTGACACCTTTGTCTGGTTTTGGTATCAGGGTGATGGTGGCCTCGTAGAATGAGTTTGGGAGTGTTCCTCCCTCTGCTATTTTTGGAAGAGTTTGAGAAGGATAGGTGTTAGCTCTTCTCTAAATGTTTGATAGAATTTGCCTGTGAAGCCATCTGGTCCTGGGCTTTTGTTTGTTGGAAAATTTTTAATCACAGTTTCAATTTCAGTGCTTGTGATTCGTCTGTTCATATTTTCTATTTCTTCCTGGTTCAGTCTCAGAAGTTTGTGCATTTCTAAGAATTTGTCCATTTCTTCCAGGTTGTCCATTTTATTGGCATAGAGTTGCTTGTAGTAATCTCTAATGATCCTTTGTATTTCTGCAGTGTCAGTTGTTACTTCCCCTTTTTCATTTCTAATTCTATTGATTTCAGTCTTCTCCCATTTTTTCTTGATAAGTCTGGCTAATGGTGTATCAATTTTGCTTATCTTTTCAAAAAACCAGCTTTTAGTTTTATTGATCTTTGCTATCATTTCCTTCATTTCTTTTTCATTTACTTCTGATCTGATCTTTATGATTTCTTTCCTTCTGCTAACTTTGGGGTTTTTTTGTTCTTCTTTCTCTAATTTCTTTAGCTGTAACGTTAGGTTGTTTATTTGAGATGTTTCTTGTTTCTTAAGGTAGATTGTATTGCTATAAACTTCCCTCTTAGAACTGCATTTGCTGCATCCCATAGATTTTGGGTCATTGTGTTTTCATGGTCATTTGTTTCTAGGTATTTTTTGAATTCCTCTTTGACTTTTTCAGTGATCTCTTGGTTATTAAATAGTGTATTGTTTATCCTCCATGTATTTGTATTTTTTACGATATTTTTCCTGTAACTGATATCTGGCCTCATAGCATTTTGGTAGAAAAAGATACTTGATATGATTTTAATTTTCTTAAATTTACCAAAGCTTGATTTGTGATCCAGGATATGATCTATCCTGGAGAATGTTCCATGAGCAATTGAGAAGAAAGTGTATTCTGTTGTTTTTGGATGGAATGTTTTATAAATATCAATCAAGTCCATCTTGTTTAATGTATCATTTAAAGCTTTTGTTTCCTTATTTATTTTCATTTTGGATGATCTGTCCATTGGTGAAAGTGGGGTGTTAAAGTCCCGTACCATGATTGTGTTACTGTCGATTTCCCCTTTTATGGCTGTTAATATTTGCCTTATGTATTGAGGAGCCCCTATGTTAGGTGAATAAATATTTACAATTGTTAAATCTTCTTCTTGGACTGAATCCTTGATCATTACGTAGTGTCCTTCTTTGTCTCTTGTAATAGTCTTTGTTTTAAAGTCTATTTTGTCTGATATGAGAATTGCTACTCCAGCTTTCTTTTGATTTCCATTTGCATGGAACATCTTTTTCCATCCCCTCACTTTCTGTCTGTATGTGTCTCTAGTTCTAAAGTGGGTCCCTTGTAGACAGCATATATACAGGTTTTTGTTTTTGTATCCATTCAGCCAGTCTATGTCTTTTGGTTGGAGCATTTAATCCATTTGCATTTAAGGTAACTATCAATATGTATGTTCCTATTACCATTTTCTTAATTGTTTTGGGTTTATTATTGTAGATCTTTTCCTTCTCTTCTATTTCCTGCCTAGAGAAGTTCCTTTAGCATTTGTTGTAAAGCTGGTTTGGTGGTGCTGAATTCTCTTAGCTTTTGCTTGACCGTAAAGCTTTGAATTTCTCCGTCAAATCTGAATGAGATCCTTGCTGGGTAGAGTAATCTTGATTGTAGGTTTTTCTCCTTCATCAATTTAAATATGTTCTGCCACTCCCTTCTGGCTTGCAGAGTTTCTGCTGAAAGATCAGCTGTTAACCTTATGGGAATTCCCTTATGTTTTATTTGTTGTTTTTCCATTGCTGCTTTTAATATTTGTTCTTTGTATTTAATTTTTGACAGTTTGATTAATATGTGTCTTGGCGTATTTCTCCTTGGATTTATCCTGTATGGGACTCTCTGTGCTCCCTGGACTTGATTAACTATTTCCTTTCCCATATTAGGGAAGTTTTCTACTATAATCTCTTCAAATATTTTCTCAGTCCCTTTTTTTTCTCTTCTTCTTCTGAGACCCTTATAATTCGAATGTTGGTGCATTTAATGTTGTCCCAGAGTTCTCTGAGACTGTCCTCAATTCTTTTCATTCTTTTTTCTTTATTCTGCTCTGCAGTAGTTATTTTCACTATTTTGTCTTCTAGGTCACTTATCCATTCTTCTGCCTCAGTTATTCTGCTATTGATCCCTTCTAGGGAATCTTTATTTCATTTATTGTGTTGTTCATCACTGTTTGCTCTTTATTTCTCCTAGGTTCTTGTTAAACGTTTCTTATATTTTCTCCATTCTATTTCCAAGATTTTGGATCATCTTTACTGCCATTATTCTGAATTCTTTTTCAGGTAGACTGCCTATTTCCTCTTCATTTGTTAGGTCTGGTGGGTTTTTATCTTGCTCCTTCATCTGCTGTGTGTTTTTCTGTCTTCTCATTTTGCTTATCTTACTGTGTTTGGGGTCTCCTTTTAGCAGGCTGCTGGCTTGTAGTTTCCATTGTTTTTGGTGTCTGTCCCCAGTGGCTAAGTTTGGTTCAGTGAGTTGTGTAGGCTTCCTGTTGGAGGGGACTAGTGCCTATGTTCTGGTAGATTAGGCTGGATCTTGTCTTTCTGGTTGGCAGGTCCACGTCTGGTGGAGTGTTTTGGGGTGTCTGTGGCCGTATTATGATTTTAGGTAGCCTCTCTGCTAATGGGTGGAATGTTTCTGTCTTGCTAGTTGTTTGGCATAGGTTGTCCAGCACTGTAGTTTGCTGGTCGTTGAGTGGAGCTGGGTGTTGGTGTTGAGATGGAGATCTCTGGGAGATTTTTGCCATTTTATATCACGTGGAGCGGGGAGGTCTCTTGTGGACCAATTTCCTGAACTTGGCTCTCCCACCTCAGTGGCACAGCCCTAACACCTGGCTGGAGCACCAAGAGCATGTCCTCCACACAGCTCAGAATAAAAGGGAGAACCGAAAGAAAGAAAGAAAGAAGATAAAAGAAAATAAAGTAAAATAATATAAAATAAAGTTATTAAAATAAAAAATAATTATTAAGAAAAAGAATTTTTTAAGTAAAAAAAAAGGACAGACAGAACCCTAGGACAAATTGTAAAAGCAAAGCTATACAGACAAAATCACACACAGAAGCATACACATACACACTCACAAAAAGAGAAAAAGGGAAAAATATATATATATATTGTTGCTCCCTAAGTCCATCTCCTCAATTTGGGATGATTCGTTGTTTATTCAGGTATTCCACAGATGCAGCGTACATCAAGTTGATTGTGGAGATTTAATCCTCTGCTCCTGAGGCTGCTGGGAGAGACTTCCCTTTCTCTTGTTTGTTCGCACAGCTCCCAGGGTTCAGCTTTGGATTTGGCCCCACCTCTGCGTGTAGGTCGCCTGAGGGTGTCTATTCTTCGCTCAGACAGGATGGGGTTAAAGGAGCGGCTGATTCGGGGGCTCTGGCTCACTCAGGCCGGGGGGAGGGAGGGGCATGGAGTGCGGTGCGAGCCTGCGGCGGCAGAGGTCAGCGTGAAGTTGCACCAGCCTGAGGCGCGCTGTGCGTTCTCCTGGGGAAGCTGTCCCTGGATCACGGGACCCTAGCAGTGGCGGGCTGCACAGGCTCCCAGGAGGGGAGGTGTGGAGGGTGACCTGTGCTTGCACACAGGCTTCTTGGTGGCGGCAGCAGCAGCCTTAGCGTCTCATGCCCGTCTCTGGTGTCCGTGCTTTTAGATGCAGCTCGCGCCTGTCTCTGGAGCTCTTTTAAGTGGTGCTCTTAATCCCCTCTCCTCGTGCACCAGGGAACAAAGAGGGAAGAAAAAGCCTGTTGTCTCTTCGGCAGCTCCAGACCTTTTCCCGGGCTCCCTCCCGGCTAGCCATGGTGCACTAGCCCCTTCAGGCTGTGTTCACGGTGCCAACTCCAGTCCTCACCCTGCCTTCCGACCAAAGCCCGAGCCTCCGCTCCCAGCCCCGCCCTCCCCGGCAGGTTAGCAGACAAGCCTCTCGGGCTGGTGAGTGCTGGTTGGCTCCGATCCTCTGTGCGGGAATCTCCCAGCTTTGCCCTCCGCTGTGGCTGCGCTCTCCTCCACGACCCCAAAGCTCCCCCACTCTGCCACCTGCAGTCTCCGCCCGCAAAGGTGCTCCTAGTGTGTGGAAACCTTTCCTCCACAACTCCCTCCCACTGGTGCAGGTCCCGTCCCTATCCTTTTGTCTCTGTTTATTCTTTTTTCTTTTGCCCTACCCAGGTACGTGGGGAGTTTCTTGCCTTTTGGGAGGTCTGAGGTCTTCTGCCAGCGTTTATTGGGTGTTCTGTAAGAGTTGTTCTACATGTAGATGTATTTCTGCTGTATTTGTGGGGAGGAAGGTGATCTCCACGTCTTACTCTTCTGCCATCTTGAAGCTCCTCACTGAAGCTATTTTAGAAATAGCCTCTGTTAGCTCCTGTTAAAGCTTTGGTGTGAATCGCAATATAAGTCTTTCATCTGAGATAACACTGACTCATAGGGACCACCAGCTGTAAGAACATTGTAAATTGAAATTTCTGGTGTGCATCAATTGGGATGTTTCTGGCTCTGTTAGGTAGTTAGACATTGGCAGCGAGGAGGTGACCGTGGCGAGAAAGACAAGTGGAAATTGAGTCACACCCAGCCATCTGGGGGACTCTCCCTTGACCCCACCCAAAACAGGCGAAACTATGGTCGTGTGGTGGACAGCTTATCTTGATAAAGAGAGGCACAGTAACCCGAGGGGCTTCCCCGGGCAGCGCATGCCCAGACCAAACAGGTGTATAACCCACAGTAAACCCAAACTCATTATACCATAATTATAATAAAATCTGCACGTGGTTTTGCCCCCCCTCCCCTCCCCATGGGCATTTCTTAGCAATTCAAGGGTGAGAGCATGCACAGCAGTAAACTTGTTACATAGCTCGGGACTGGCAATCAAATAATGACCCCCTGTCACTCACCCCCGCCTCCCTGCAAAATGCTCCTTAAAAGCTCCCTTAAGCCTGTATAGGAGTGCTGCTTTCAATTCGCAGAAACAGCCTGCTCTCTGAGAGTGTACCTATGCTTAAATAAACTTTACTTCATGCTTCAGCTTAACGTGGTAGTTCGCAATTATTTGCTTACTGTTGTGGAACCGAGATTGCTGGTCTGGGCCTTCCGTTGACCTCCTCGGTTGAAGCTATTCTATTACAACGCTCGTCCACCTGGTGACAGCTCTAAATAACAAAATGCCTGACACAAACTGACTTAAACAGTAAGGAAATAGCAAAAGTTCAGAAGTTGTGTGGGTTCACATTTGTGAGATTCAGCAGCTCAATTATATCTTTGAGGACTCAGATTCCTCCATCTCTCCAGTCCACATTGTATGATACTCATTTCTTTCTGAGGTCTTTCCTCTGGGGTAAAATGGCTATGTTTTGTCCCAGTCTCAGCCTGTGGAAAACCAGTGCTGTGACTTTACCGGTGCTTGTGGTTCTTACTATGATTGCAAGACACCCTCAGCAATAACCATCAGGAAACTTTGGGGAAAAAAAAGAGAAGAGTTTATTATTTACAGGTCCTGGAAATTACATTGCACACCTGGGGCCACACAGAGAGGTTGAAGGGAGAAAGAGGGCGTGTGCCTGGGGTTCTGCATTTACTGGGGTCAAGGGTGAGGGCCTAGGGTTTCTTGGGCTCACTCTGTATTGGTGGAAAAAACCTAAGAGTGGGACTTTAGCGCGTGAGAAGAGAAAAAGCAAGAGCCCAGATGGCCAGTTATCGAGATCAACCAAGAGCTGTAAAACAAAGGATCCTGGGGGGTGAGGGGGAGGTGGCCCGGCTCTTTTTCTACTCCTGTGGCTGGTACTCTGTTCAGTGGAGAGAGAGAGCCATCTTTGAAGGGGATACCTCCACAATCAAAACTTGTCAGGCGCTTGCATCACAAAAAAGAAAAATCAGTTGTCAGAGCTTACACTACAGGCTGCTCTAAGTCAAAGGACTCCACGTGTCTTCTGTGTCCACGTCTCCTCTTTTGCATCTATAGGATACATTTTTCCCCTATGTTCTAATTTAACACAAGTCACTTGCCTCTTGCTGGGGGAAAACCCTGCATGATTGATCTAGGTTCCACAACCGATTACTGGCAAGGGAAGTGGGTACTGTGACTGGTTTTACTAATTAGGACCATTCCTGGCTCTGGAATCAGTTCCCAAAAAGTATATATTTTTATCAGTGAAGGAAGGCTAGAATGAATATGGGAGACTCAAATACAGTTGGATCATTTTTCTCATTTAACAGTCGCCTCTTATAGATAAACATAAACAAAAGGATTTAAGAAAAAGCGATTAAGGGGATAAGAATATGAATACTTATGGAGGCCACAGGGCTCTGAACTTCCTTTATTTCTAACAAAGGATATCACTTTGCACATAAACCCCCATTTCCCTAATGTGAGACAAACAATAATGATTAAATATGTCATTAAGTTCCAGTTTAGAGTTTTTTTCCTCCGTCTAAATGAGTGCCTTTTGGGTAATTTATTCAATGAATTCAAAGTTTAACTCCTTATCACATCTGCCTCTACAGCCTCCAGTGGTCCTGCCTATTTTCCTCCTCTTCTGAATAATATCTGATAACAGGGAGAAATGAACATTTCCTCCAGTTGTTGGCAGGAGGTCCCATTTGCACAAAGCCATTTCTGCAACTTGGTCATGACTATTAACTGCTGGGCTCTGGGTTAGAATCTGTTCTCACTGTCTCAGAGCTGGAGACTTAAGGCTGCTCTCTGAGCAAGACAGTTGCTCCCTGAAAGCTGAGCCATTGTCCTTTGTTGGCCAGACACTACTCAGGCTCTGGATGACACAGATTCCCTGCTATCTGGCTGCAACTCCTATTTGGTCCCTGGCTCTGGTGATTCCCCCTGTGTCTTCAAATGTAGCATTCCTTGCTGTTGAGACTTCCCTGGTATTTGGAACCAGGACTTGCCTGGCATTGTGAATCTTTGGGTGGCCACCAGAGAGCACTTAGGGAGTTTGAAGCCCCCTGGAGCTTTTCAGTGGAGGACTCATGGCATTGGCATGGGATTGGATGAGCAGGAGCCAGTTTACTTGGGTGAGGTCTTTTAGGACATTAGCTCTGGCAAGGACCCAAGGGGATTAGGCAAACTCACTGAGAGGGTGGCTCATAGAAGTCTGAAGAAAGTAATAGCCCATACTGAGTAATGTTGAAGTGCCTGAGTTACCGTGGGAGATGCTGAGGATGGGATTAAAGGGCTCAGAGAGATAGGCCTGTTGGAATGTGTATGCTATGGGAAGCTACAAGACCCACCAGAGTATATTTATGAGAGGGTCCAGAGGACATATCATTCATGAAGCACATTAAGAATATATTGCCTGAGAGAAGCATCAGCATCACTAAGAAATCCAATGGTGGCTTTTATCCGCAGGCTAGGATCTGTATTAGGAAAGGTGGTACAGAGCTTGGCTAAGGGGATGATGACGCCCTGAAGAAATAGAGGCTGGAAGTGGCACTCGCCACCAGACGCCAGGGGCTGCAACTCTTGCAACAAGTTGGGCAACGTTTATTTTTTCGAGTCTCTAAAATCTTGACGCATGTTTTAGCAACTAGGATTCCCCTATCACAGAAAATTGAGCCTTAAAGGGGCTGCCATAACAGAAAACTAATATATATTTTATTAATTGAGACACTGGATGCCAGATGGTGAGGAAAAGTGAGAACTCTCATTTAGTTAGTAATTCATTTCAGAAAATTAGATGTGTTGTGCAAAAGAGTTAACCAAAAGCCTATATTTTATTTTGTTTAAAGGGTAAAAAATTATAAAGAATTATTAATCCTAATAGAAACCCTAAAGAAACATTAACCCTAAACCCCCGACATTTCTTTAAATGTAACTAAACTTAGTAAAATGCCTGTATATAAATAAAAAAGTATCTTTCTTAGAGGAAAAAGCTTAAAATTATTATTTGTCTATAACTAATTGCTTTGTATTTAAAAATGTATTTAGTTTGCATACCATTAATATACACACTGATCTTCAATATGCTTACATATAATTCTGACATTCTATCAGTTGTGTTTGGAATGTTTCTTGAGTACCTGCACTTTTTTGGTTGTTGTTTAAAATATTTTATTGAGTTTTGGGAACATAAGTATATATTGTTTTCCATTAAAATATATAAGAGGAAAAATGCTTTACTGAGAGATATACCTATTAAGTATGTATACTGAAAGCAAGATGTTTTCTATTGAGAAAACATTTAACTGGAAGCTATTTTTCAGGGTATGCCTGTAAATTGCACAGAATGAAAGCTGGAGATACTAGTTATGCGTTGAAAAGGTAGTGGGATCGATGCATGTAGGTCCATTTGGAGAATTTTCAGAGTCAGGCTACTGGATGGAGTGAACTAGAATTATACAAGGAAGTGGTCAGAAATGTTTAAACTTGAAAGGATCTTGGCATCAAACATATTCAAACCTCGTTGAAACCAATCCCAGATAGTTACTAGTAAAATAAGACATTTTTTTCTGTCCTATTATCACTTCTCACTCACCTCCCTCCAACTGTGGAGGCTTCAGAGGTCACAAGTATGAGTGGATGGAAGCAGGCTGGGAGAGTACCACGGTAAGCTCCCTGTCTTCTTGGTTCCAAGCTAAAAAAGTGGAGAAGCTTTAACTTTGAATAAGAAATCTTTCCCACATATTCAGAAATAATTGACGCCTTGTCACGCTTTTGTGATTTTATTTTTAATTGAAGTATAGTTGATTTACAATATTGTGTAAGTTTCAGGTATACAGCAAAGTTATTCAGTTATTTTTTTCAGATTATATTCCATTATAGATTATTACAAGATATTGAATATAGCTCCCTGTGCTATACAATAAATCCTGTTGTTCATCTGTTTTATGTATAGTAGTTTGTTAATCTCATACTCCTAATTTGTTCCTACACCCTCCCTCTTCCCTTTGGTAACAGTAAATTTGTTTTCTATGTCTGTGAGCCTGTTTCTGTTCTGTGTATAGATTCATTTATATTATTTTTAGATTCCACATGTAAATGATATCATAGAGTATTTGTCTTTCTCTGTCTGACTTCACTAAATATAATATTCTCTAGAAGCTTCCCTCACCGTCCTACCTGTGCATCTCTCTCCTGTGATTCTGCAGATAAGGTTACTGCCAGTTAGCTGGCCTGGAATGGTTCTCTTGTTAGCTCTGGATGCTCTGCAGTCCACCCCTGCTAAAGCTGCCTCTTGGTTTTCAGGATGCCTTCATGCACAAACCAAGGATGTTATCACTCTTTTTCCTCTAATTCGTTTTTCTTATTTTCTCAAGATGTTATTAATCCCCACCCCTACCCCCAAGTGGAGACTTTTCTCTGTGTCTCCATTATATTCATACTTACTTTCCCTCTCCTAGTTCTTTTCAGACATACACGACTGAAACACAAGATGCCAATATTTTTTTCCCACTGAGAAGCACTATTTCCCCTCCACAGTGCCATCATTCATCTCACAGTCCCCTAACCCAGTGTGTTGAGAGCTTTAAAATACATTTATTTCCTTCCTCTCCTTCCTTCTCCCCTAATTCCCTCTGAGGGAAAATTTGGAAACTTTTATCTCTACCACCTCTTGCCCCAACTCTTAGGTTGTAGGACATATAGAGTACTTATGAGGATTTCACTTACAGTATGTCCTATTTTGTTCCAGGTTTTATATTTTGTTTTCCCAGATTATCAACTCATTAAAATATGACTTAAGACAGATGCACGTATTCTGTGTTTCTATGTATATATATGTATATTCATTTATCAATATGTTTTTTTTTCCATTTTTCTTCATCCCCATCAAGTCTGAGTTTAGTTTCTTTTGTTCTTTGGATGGTATTTCTTTTTTTCTTCTTTTTTTAAATCCAGATACACAAAGGGCAGTTTATTACTCACAGCAATAGCAGTGGACAGAGTTTCATCATTTTTCTTGTAACAGTTTCCCCCAGACCCAATTCCTGCAGGGTAACACGAAGAGGGTCATGTGACACATGCACATGTGGGGATGCATTACAGGGAAGGAACTCTGAGCTTAGGGAACGCAAATCTTTCAAAATGGATAATAAGCCTGCTTGGTCTTTACCATATAGGGAGGCATTATTTTTATTAGAATGGCCAGTAAACAGCTTTGCCCTTTATTATTTCTATCTTCCAAAGCTGTTTGCTATACAAACATTCTTAAAAAGATGTTCCAGAGCAGAGGTAGTCTCCCCAGGAGACATGCAAAAATGCAAGAGACCTTGGAGATGGTCTCCAAATCCTCCTTCTGTGCAATTTTCTCTCTCTCCTCCCTAAACACCCCTCTATGAAGCTTATACTATCTGATAACCCTTTCTTGTTGCAATCATCTACAAACCTTAGGCTACTCCCTCTCATTTTCTGAAGATTTCTGAAAAAATCAGTGTATTGATTATTCATTTAATACAATGACCTTTTGGTTCCATGACTTCCCTTCCTTCATGATCTTAACCTTTACTCTATTTTCTGATTATTTGTGAAACTGAATATCACTTCAAGTATTAGGTATTTGATGGATAGTATTTTCTTTCAGATGCTTTGGATATCCTTCTTTTAGTGTTATATATGTATGTATGTATATATTTATTTACTTATATTAAGGTATAATTGACATATATTATATTAGTTTCAGGTGTATAACATAATGATTCATTATTTGTTTATATTGTTAAATGATCCTTATTGCCTGACAGGTATACACAATATTCTAATTTCTAATACAACAAATAGGACTGATGTCTGATGTCCACTTTCCTTTTTTTCCTTTTAGGTAATTTGTTCTTTCTGTCAAAGAGTTTGAATTTTGTTTTCTTATCCTTTAGGCTCAGAATTTTACCATGTTATGACTTAGGCATGTGTAATTTTTCACCATCCACCGGAAAAATAGATAAGCTCTTCTAGTCTGCACACTCACATTTTTCTTTCTTTCTTTCTTTCTCTTTTTTTTTAAACTAAAGTATAGTTGATTTACAATGTTGTGTTAATTTCTGCTGTACAGCAAAGTGATTCAGTTACATATACATTCTTTTTATATTATTTTCTATTATGGTTTACTATGGGATATTGTATATAGTTCCCTGTGCTCTACAGTAGGACCATGTTATTTATCCATTCTATATGTAATAATTTGCATCTGCTCACCCCAAACTCCCCCTCCGTTACTCCTCCACCTCCCTCCCCCTTGCAAATCACATGTCTGTTCTCTATGTCTGTGAGTCTGTTTCTCACATTTTTCTTTTACTTAGAAATTTTTACTATTACTGTTTGTTTAATTATTGCCACTGTTCCACACCTTCATTTTCCCCCCATCTGGACCTATTATATTAGCTCTTCTGTTTCTTAGCTTCTCCCATAAGCTTTCTATCTTGGTATGTGGTTGTACTGTGAGATATTTTGTGAACCTAAACTTTCTGACCAATAAAATGAGTCTTAAGGGTAACAGGCCTTCATTAAAACATTTATTGATTTCTTTAGTTTGCTAAAATAAATTTGGCTCCAGAGTGTCTTATTTTTATGTGATGCATTGAATCTTCTTAAGTGCTTTATCATTTGGTTACTTAGATATTTGTACAACTGATTCTTTAAGCAATTCTGTATCTTTGATTTTTTGTCTTCTGAAATTTCTGCTCACCTTGTCTGCCTACTAGACTCCTTTACATAAGTTATTTTTTATCTTTAGACTCATTTTGGCTCATATTTGGTTACTGTAGTATTCTTCTCAGGATCCCATAGGTGGTGAAAGGCTAAGAAACCTTGGTTTTATGACTAGAAATGTAAAGAAATGACCAAGATGGCCTAATGTTCCCTTCAGCTTGACTCAACTTTAGACAGACTTGCTCTTCATCATGGACCCCTGATCTCCCTTTTCTTACAGCATTTACCTTAGGAAACTTGTAATTGTAAATTCTTTTGGTGCTTATTTCTAAAAGTTTCTTGGCATTTTCAAAACCCAGGAATGTCTCTCTCCAAGACCTAGGAGCTATTCTTTGAAATGTAACCATCAAGGATGATAGCATCCCTGTCTTCCAATCTGTGGTAATGCAGGAGCCTAACTTCAGTGAGCTCCACTTTGCAAACAGGTGGCTTAATCACAGAGAAAAAATGTGCAGATTTGCAAATTTAAGAAAACTCAATGTGCTTGACACATCTCATTGATGAACTTAGCCCCTAACATTCTCCAGTACTTTCCCACCAGCTCACTTCAGCCCTTAAAAACTCTCCTGACTTTTCTTTTAGCAGAGTGGAGTTCAGTCTCTCTTCTCTGCTGCAATAGTCTTGAATAAAGTCTTCCTTGCATGTGTAATTTTTTCTTGTGCAATTTTTGCTTTGACAGAACCTAGGAAGCCTTCTGGTCTGCATTTTCTCTCTCCATGGCAGGAGAGACTCAGCTCACCAATAAATCTCCCTTTGGGCTCTAGAGTCAAGAACACTCATTCTCCTCATAAGATGTCTCTCTCCCTTCATGTACAGCTGAATGTCATGCTTGTACCTAGATCTGCCACTTCCCAATTATCTACCTAGACTCTGATGCATTCTTCTAGACACATGCCCAAACTTATTTGTAAATTTAGCCAAATTGCTGCCTATTCGCACCAACCATGTAATCTTTAAATTTTCAAAGTGACTAAATGTTTATAAATATTCTAAATAACATGAAAAAAGCTACCAAGTAAAAATGAGATTTCCTTTGCCCCATTAGGGTTTTGTCGTAAAAATGCAGACTTTTGTTTTGTACAAATGTAGAATATGTAACCATATTTTTCTGTATCTCGTTAGTTTTACTCCCTGATGTATCTTAGATATATTTAATTTCTAAAACCTTGTAAAATGGTTACTTTTGAGGTCCTTGCATACTACATACCCACATTAAATATTGTTCAATATTAAAAGCACTTATAAAGTTAGGATATGTTGCACACATAGCCATTGAATCTCCCGAAAGGAATGGAACCAAGGGACAGGAAAAAATGTACTTTCCTGGAAGACTTTGAACCGAGATTTCCCTTTTAGGGACTTTTAAATTTCAGTGGTAACACCAGAAAGTATGGAACGATTCTGTTAAACTATAGGTGAATTGGTTGAAAATAAACCGGCTGATTTAACAAATTGATCATAATGACAAATTGCTCAACTTGACAAATTGGTCAAAAATGAATATTTCTAGTCATTGGTTTCCAATTATTTGTAATTTTGTGCACCATGGAGATGCTTTTGCAATTTTTATGCACCTTTAAGTATTTTCATCCTTTTATCAAAAGTTGGGGGGAGGAGTAATATTTTTTGTGAACTCTGGGAGAGTTTGAAAATTTTGTACATGTTTCTTAGCATTTTGGTTCAATTTTCTTCTCTAAACATGTCACTGACTGTGAATTGATATTGCAGATACTTCTTTCTATAGCTTCAATCTTGAAGAAGAAATTGTTTGAAATTGTAGCAATGTAATGGCATGGAAGGGTAAAAATTATGCTTAAAATGTTGCTGGAAAACCCTGAATTAGAGTAAAATACATATGCAGTGGGAAAAGAGGACAATATGATCAAAATAACTGAAATAAACTCATTGACAGAAAGCTAACTTTAAAATATAAAAACTTTAGAAGATAGAAAATGTTATCCAAATAATATTTAAAGTTTTGAAATTTGCCTTTAGACAAATCACCTGGAGCTAGAAATAAAATTAAAAATTAATGAACACAAACAAAACAAGTATTATGGTTAAAAGAGAATTTTTAAAAATAGAAGGAACAGAAATACAAAAATACATGTTACAAACACCTCTATGTGCACAAAGTTAATAACTGTGATAGTAAATGATTAGCGTCTAGAAATGCATTTGTCGTGTCTACTAAATCATTTATGACTTCGTCAGCTACCTCAAATTTGTTTTTTGTAATCACTTAGTAATTAGCATGCATGATGCCTAGCTGTCCATAAATAACTTAGTAATCACTTAGTAATTAGCATGCATGATGCCTAGCTGTCCGTAAATAATCTTAAGTATATTTTCTGTTTCTGTGGAAGTAACAAGATCTTCTCTATCATCCATTAAAAAGGGGGGAGTATAAATTCAAATTTCTACAGGAAAAACTTTGCTAACATTTGATATATGATTTGAAGTGATAAAATATATTTTGTTTGGGGCTCATGGGTTGAATTTTATCTTCATAGAAAAAGTTACATAGCTAATAAAAGGAATTAAATTCCTTGGAAATATTATGTTTTCAGATACTAAAATGAACAGATTTAACTCACACTTACTCTGTTTCTTTCAGTAATGGCAGAAGCTCCCATTATTTGTCTTTGTGCTCTTGTTTCCTTCCAGCACCTGGAACTGGCAGCACATCACAGAGCAGGCACAAGACTAACAATGGAACTATTCTGGGCAACATTGTCATTAAGAGACACACTACAATTTCCAAAGAATGCTTCTTTTTGAAACAAGGGAAAAAACCTATTTAACTTCAGGGAAAGTGAAACGATTCCCTTAAATTGAAAGACAGCATTAAAGAAAAATTGTTTTTCCTTAAAAACCAATTATTTTGAGAAATCTTTGACTATTTAAATGAGAATCAATTTCTAAAAGGTCATCAGTGAGAAATTTTTCCTTTCTAAAAAGAGTTTTACTTCCAACAGACCAGGTATAACATAAAATGACACTTATTCTCATAAGAATTATATACTTTTAAGTATCCAGTATATTTAAACTTGTCCTCTCAATGTAAATAAAATGTAGAAAGGCAGGGCTCTCTTTGTGTTGGTCCTTTTGCTTCAGTTCAGTGAGCTGAGATGCAAAGAAAGCATTTCATTTTGTAATAAGCAAACAGTAATCTAGAAAAACTTTAAGGAAAAATAGAACGTAGTTCACCAGTGGATCTTGAATAGTGTCTGTATAATATTAACAAAGCATGTTTCTATACTGTCTAAGAATGTAGCTTGTTTCCATTTTCATCTTAGTGTTATACTCAATTCTCAGGTCCTTGTAAATCCTCGCTCTCTTGTAGAAAACATTTTTAAGGATATAAGTCATCACTTTGACTTTCTTGAGGAATTGAGGGAGACATTGAGGGTGGCAGTAGGCCCTCATCCTGGAAGGCTCACTGGTGCTGGGGCTTTAAACAAGAAAGAGGAGCTGAAGCCTGTGTTCTAGCCTAAAGTAAACAAAACAGAGAGCTATAAACAGAGGAAATGTGCTGTGCTCTGGACTCTGTATGGGACTCAAACATATATTCCAATGTGATATTTCACAGAGAACTAATAAAATTGTGGAAATCCTATGTATCTATTTTGAAGGAGCATCAAAAATAAATTTCATAAATAGACTCAGCAGCTTGGTTTGGAGCTCTGCTGCTATTTGTAATGCCCACTTGCTCTTTCTCAAAATTGTGATTTTTGAAGTTTCCTAAATTATATAGTGTAGTGTGACCTTTTAGAATAGTTAATAATAATGTTCCTCAATGGTACAACTTCTCCTGAAGAAAGAAATCTTGCTTCTATAACAGTCCTTGAAAAGGCCTTAGGTACCAAATTGCAGAAATTGAAGGAGCAGCTTCTAACATAAATGCATTCTGTAAATCATCTGGAAAACTTTTGCTCAGAGGATTTACAGAACATAGGAAATACGCATTCTAGGATGCACAAAGATTAAAGCAGTCTCTCGGTCTGAGGAAGGTGACATTCTGCTCACAGTTTTAAGCTTAAAGGATCACTGATCCTGACATATGAAATGTCACCTTGAGTGAATATGAAGTTTCAAATGAAACAGGATGAAGCCCCCAAATAACTTAGCACTTCACATGATGTGGTATCAGATGCTGGCTAAATTTTTGATCTTTACAGGGTTGCGTGAGCAGTGAGAAACAGAACACCATGGGGTAAGTTACTGTGTTAGATTTTACTATAAGAGGGAGAAGAACATGCATAGGTAAGTGCACACATAAATATTACTCTGCATAAAAGGTAGTCTGGGATGTGCTGTGCTGGATTGTGTTGAGTGATCAGAGGGTGGGGATGTCTGACACATCAAAGAGGAAGGCTGGGGGCAGAGGTTGAATTTTTGTAACAGAAATCACCAGATCATTGGCTGTGTTTGCTGGCTTCAGCGTAGGTGGCTCCTGGTTCATAGGAATTGGAAATAAAGGATTTTCAAACAAACCTGTTCATCTCACTTCAATATGTGCACTTATGAATTTTTAAAAAATAGACATTAAATTACTCATCAATGCATATTTCCAAGTATACAGAATTTTAAAAATATATCCTATAATTAATATGAAGTGAATGACAAAGATGACTAGCCTGACAGTCTTCAGATTTTTCCTAAATTTTGCTTAAATTTAAAACGAGTAAAATGCTTGGGTAGAAACAAATTACATTTGCATAAATAAAGAAGACTCTGGAAATTCAGTTAAGCTGCTTCATATATATATATTTCAAATCGTAAATATAACAAAATTCTGCTCAGTATTGTAAGCCAGTTAGTGTGGAAAGACAAGCCCACTCACTGCAAATACACACATACACATCATATACATACATAACAGGTATAATACTTTTAAACAGTACAGTTATTTTTTTAAATAAGAAAATGAATGAACAATTTCTATAACTAAATGGTAACTAGAAGATAATTTGGTCACTGTGCACCAAAGAAGGAGACAGAAGGTTATAAGAATCAAAGTTCTCTGAGGTTGGGGTTTTAATGCTCTAATAGAAATGAAGAATACAAGTTTAATGTTCAAACTTGTACAATATAGGCAACAGGTATATCCCTGAGTAAGTCAGGGTTTCACTGACTCTCCCATCTAGGGACAGGAACCTGGGCAACTGTGCCTACTGGCATCTGGAAGCTGCATAGAGTAGCTGTCTAAGCAGGGATATGAAAGGGTGAAAACTTATCAAGGAGGTATCAGAACCTCATGCTTGACTCATTGCTATGGGGCTTGGTATTAAGCTACCTCCATGGTTCTGGAATACTGAGCCAAGAAATTGGCATAAAACTGGTTCAGAACAGTTGAAACCCACAGGGCCCTGGTAAAAGCAACTTGAAATCTGGCCTGGACAACCCAGGGTTTGGGAAGTGCTTATAGAAAACAATCCTCATTGAAAATAAATTTATAATCAGAAGTTATAAACCATGTAGGATTAAAAACTAGACAATTTATAGTCCATGAACTGGAGATAAGAAAAATATGAAATAATTTGCTTAAAATATTCAAAAAGATTTAAAATAATTTTGGCAATCTGACATACTTGATATCTGGGTAAACCATTCCTGAATAGAACACCTAACAATTCTGGATAATATATTTTAAATATCTTTTAAAATGCATAACTGAACAAGCAGGAGGGAGGAAAGAAACATCAAGGTCAGAAATTGTGATAAATGTGAATCAGAAGAGTTAAGAAAGGACAAAACTGGCATTTGCCCTTAGGCATCTGCCCATCTGTGGTGATCTGAGTTTTTTGTTTTTTAAATAATTAAATCACATTATTGGAGTGAAGGAAGATTGACTTTTTGATGCCACAGTGCATATTTATTACATGAAAAAAGAAAGGACAACCCTGTTGATAATTTTTAACTTGATGAAGTAGCAGCAACAGTAAGGTTTTAGATATGTTGAGCAAGATTTTAGGCGTTTGAGGTTCAGTTCTGCCACTTTTTAAAAATAAAAGTATAACATACATAAAGTGCCCGAATTTTAAGTGTATGACTCAATGAATGTTTGTACAAATGAACACTTGACCTCCACATTATGAAATAGAGTATTAGAATAGACCAAGAAACCTCTCACATATATACTCCCCCAATTCAATAACCAACCATGAAAAACATTATTATGACTTCTATCATCCTATATTTACTTTGCCTGTTATTGTACTCTGCAAAAATTGAATCCTTTGTGTCTGTCTTTATTCACTTAACATAATGACTATCAGATGTACCCATGTTGTGTGTGGCAATACTTCATTCTTATTGCTATACAATATTCCATTATATGATTATACCACAATTTAATTATAATGTCTACTCTTCAAGACCATTTGTGTTGCTTCCATTTTTTTGGCTATCACAAACAGGGCTACTAAAAACATTCTTGCACATGAACATATATATACCCATTTATGTTGGTTATATACTTAAGACTGGAATGGCCAAGCCATAGGGTGCACATATATAGAACTTTAGCAGAGTCTGGCAAACTGTATTCCAAAATGGTTGTTTCTCACCCACAGTGTATAAAGCCCCAGTTGTTCCACATCCTGGCAATATTTCAAAATTTTAGGCTTTTTAATTTTTCCACTCTAATAGATAGGAACTGACATTGAATCGTTGCTTTAATTGCTTTTACCTGATGAATGATACAATGTAGTGAAATTCTTATTGACCATTTGGATATCCTCTTTTATAAAATGCCTTTTTCAAATATTTTGACTAGATTTTTGAAATTTAGTTTTCTTTTGTGCTTTTTTTTTTTTTTTTTTGGTTTTTGGTGAATGTCTGTATTTTACTTATTGATTTGTGGGAGCTCTTTCCATATTTTGGATAGAAGTTGTGTTTTTTTTTTTGTTTTTAGCTACATGTATGAAAATATCTTCTCCTGCCCATGGACTGCATTTTTACTTTCTTAGTGGAGTCTTTTGATAAAAAGAAATGTTTAATTTTAATGAAGTTGCCCTTACTAATATTTTATTTATAGTTAGGGCTTTTTGTGTCCTATTTAAGAAAAAGTTTCTGCCCTAATGAGAACAAACTGTATGTGCTATGAAATCATAGTTTTACTTTTAAACCCATCAGAGAACTTAGGGTGACTAGAAACCTAACTATTCCAAGGAGGAAGCAGCCTCTCCTAGGAGAGAAGAAGGACCCATAGCTGCTTTTTTCTTTGTACATATAGTGAGAAGAAAGTGAACCTGTGATAGGATAGCATAAGAATAAACCAGCAGAACATTTAAAGAATTGTAGTGTCTGCATATGGCCTGACATGACTCATTAGTATCCCAAGGGATCTCCATTAGTGATCATCCTCCGATTGTTTCACAGAAGGCTTTCACTGAGTGCATGACAGCAGTGCATTAAATGCCATAGGAAGACAGAACAGCTGATAGAGTACTTCTTAGAGCCAGTGGACTTTCGCCAAGTACAAAGCAGGCTAGGAAAAGGGCAAGAGAACTGAAAGAATGTTCTCTCAGCTACACAAGATCACTGAGTTACTGGAAGTAGTGCGTTGAAAATGGGCTCAGGGTAAAAGTGCTGAGAAAGTCCCTCCAGATGTACAAAACTTTCACTGAGTTTCTGAAGGATGGGGGCAGTGGATAAGGGCTGTGAAAAATTCCCTGGAGGTACACAAGGGTCTCATCAAATGCAGTCAGGTGCTCTTTGCTGGGGGAAGGGCAGGGTAGCTGAGAGAAATCCCCACAATGCACAACAGACCTTTATTTAGTTAACATTAGAGCCCATAGTAGGCAAGGAACAATGCAGCAAGGTGGAGAAAGATATCTCAAAGATGAAAAACTAGGAGCAGTGTTGGAAAAGAAAGAGAAGTCCCAAGTCACCTAGAAGGCTAAATACTAGACTATAAAGCAGAGAGGGATCTCCTACAACCCTGAAAATTAGCTCCTAAACTGGAAAGCAAAGAGAGATCTCTGGAAATCTTGCCAGTGCTCAGATCCCAAGCTACACTGAAGGAAATATTCTGATCTCAAAATCAAAATATTGAGAACCCAGTGGTGAAGTTGATCAAATAAAATCTGCAACAAAGCCCAGAACCAGCTGAAGTGTATGCTATATTGATTCCTCTATCACCCTTGAAGCAGCTTAATAGTGGAAGAAGAGTGTCCTTTTTGGGGGTTAAATATCACTGATTTTAATCTTTATTTTCCTCTGGCACACAAGTTCAATATATGATAAAATTTATGAGATATGCAATAAAACAAGAGCATGTGAATCATAAACAATGAGGAAAACAGTTAATATAAGTTAATCTGTGGATGTTTTAGATATTAGTATTATATGTACAAGGAATTTAACTGTGGTTAACATATCAATAGTAAATGATTTAGTAGAAAGGTGGGCAAAATGTGTAAGTAAGTAAATGGGAAATTTCAACAGAAAAATGTGAAGTATAAGAAAATAAAATGAAATACCAGAACAGAAACATATGGCATCAGAAATGAGAAATTCATTCTATAGACTTAACAATAGACTCTACATAGTGAAAGAAAGTGAAGACAGGACAAAACCAACTACCTAAACAAATACTCAAAGAGGAAAAAAAAAAGAATATAAAAGGAAACTGAGCAGAGCTTTCCAATATCTATGAGATAATATTAAACATACTAACATATTTGTAATTAAAGTCCCCAAAGTGAGAAAAAATAGGGAGTGGGAGAAGAAAGTTTTGAAGAGATAGTGGCTGAGAATTTTTCAGGACTAATGAAAGATATCAATCCACAGCTCCAGGGCCAGTAACCCCAAGCATGAGTACACACACACACACACACACACACACACACACACACACACACACAAAACCACTAAGCTTATCATAATCAAATGTCTGAAAATCAAAGCCAGGAAAAAAAATCTTAAAAGTAGCCAGAGATAAAAAGATACATTCAGGGGAACAACAAGAGCAAAAGATGGCTAATTATGAAGGCTGGAATAAAGTGAGGCAAAATCTTTAAGGTGCAGAAAGAAAAAAGTCAACCCAGAATTTCGTACTAAATAAAATACCCTACAAAAATAAAGGTGAAATAAAGATATTTTCAAAATCAAAGGCCAAAAAATTTTAGCCCCAGCACAGACACATAAAATAAATTAAAAAAGAAGTTCTTCAGGCTTGATGAAAAAAATTTTTCTTAAAGACCTTTGTCTCTTTAAAGCAAATATAATGAAAATGCATTGTATATTTGCAACCTGTGTAGAATTAAAATATATGTCAACAAGAACACAAAGGCCGGTGGTGGGAGAAGTGGAATTACTTCTTTGTGAAGTGATATAATATTATTTAATATTATTCTGTGATAAATTAAAGATGTATATAACCACCATTTTTTGTCTTTTAAAATTTTTCTTGAAAATACATTTCAATTTTTCAATACTGATACTACACATCTTTCCTCATATTCAGCCCAAGCGATCTTTATTTTATGATTTTTTGATAGTATTGTAATATTATTAAAATTTCATTTTCTATTTTTACTATGTATATGATATACATGCATATATTCATACATACATTTGTATCCACAGACTGTAGCAAACTTATGTATTAATTATAAAATCATGTCTCCAGTTTTTTTAGTTTTTTCTGTGTACACAATTATGTGAAATTAGTGGCTATTTTATTTCCTTTCTCTGAATGCTTATATACGTCTTAAATTTTGCTAAACTTATTATGCTGTCTACAAACCCCAGTATAATGGTGAATAAAGAGACAACAGTGATACTTTTCACTTTTTACCAAACTAGAGGAAAATTTTTCAATATTTTATCATTAGGAATGATGTTTGTTACACTTTATTTTTTCTTCTTTTGTCCTTTCTTTTATGTTGTAGATAGTCTTTATCAGGTTAAGAAAGTTCTCTTGTGTCCTAGGTTGCTGATAGGTTTTTGTTTTATTTTGTTGTGTTTTACTTTTCTTTACCTATCCAATCATAGGAATTTTCTTTTTCTGTTAAGAGTGAATTATGTTACTTTTTTAATGCAAAATTTATATTTCAATCATTAGAAAAATGTCACCTGGTCATGATGTATTTTTCTATATCACTGGTTTCACTTTGCAAACATTTAACTTAGGATATTTGCATTTATAGTCAGGAGTGAGATTGTTCTGTGATGATGCATTCTAATGATATTCTTATGTAGTTTTGGTTTTAAGTTTATGCCTTTCTTATAAAACATATTGGGAAATGTCATCTCTTTTTGTATTCTCTGGAAGAGTTTGTGTAAGATTGTTCTTTTCCCTGTAAATAGTATTTGGAAGAATGTACTGATGAATCCATCTCTGCCAGAGGGCTTCTTTTGGTCAACAGACTTTAGTAACATTCAATTTTTAAAATAGACATCAAATTAATCTGATTTTTAACTTTCTTCTGTTAACTGCAATAAGGTGAGGGTTTTATTTTTTGAGAAACATCCATTTTATATAAATGTTCAAATTTATTTTCTTAAAGGTATTCATCATATTTTTATATTATCTTTTTGATGTTGTCACATCAGCAGTGAGGTTCCCTTTTATGTCCCTTATACTAAACTTGTATTTTCTTTTTTGTCTTGATCAGTCTTGCTAAACATCTATAGATTTTATTAATCTTTTCAAAGAACCAATTAAAAAAAATTTTAATTGAAATTTCATTGATTTACAATGTGGTGTTAGTTTCTGGTATACAGCAAAGTGATTCAGTTATATACATATATATATTTTTTCCTTTATCATATTCCTTTCCATTATGGTTTATTACAGGATACTGAATATAGTTCCCTGTGCTATACATTAGGACCATTTTGTTTATCTATTTTATATATAGTAGTTTTTATCTGCTAATCCCAAACTCCTAATTTATCTCTCCCCCACCCCCTTTTCCCTTTGTTTTCTTTGTGGTACATGGGCCTCTCACTGTTGTGGCCTGTCCCGTTGCGGAGCACAGGCTCCGGACGCTCAGGCTCAGTGGCCATGGCTCACAGGCCTAGCCGCTCCGCGGCATGTGGGATCTTCCCAGACCGGGGCACGAAGCCGTGTCCCCTGCATCGGCAGGCGGACTCTCAACCACTGCACCACCAGGGAAGCCCCTCCCTTTGTTTTCTATGTCTGTGAGCCTGTCTCTGTTTTGTAAATAAGTTTATTTATATCATATTTTAAATTTATTTATTTTTGGCTGTGTTTGGTTTTCGTTGCTGGATGTGAGCTTTCTTTAGTTGCGGTGAGCTGGGACTACTCTTCGTTGCAGTGTGTGGGCTTCTCATTGCAGTGGTTTCTCTTGTTGTGTAGCATGGGCTCTAGGGCACACAAGCTAGATAGTTGTGGTGCATGGGCTTAGCTGCTCCGTGGCATGTGGGATCTTCCTAGACCAGGGCTCGAACCCATGTCCCCTGCACTGGCAGGTGGATTCTTAACTACTGCACCACCAGGGAAGCCCCTATCATATTTTAGATTCCACATATGAGTGATATCATATGGTATTTGTCTTTCTCTTTCTTACTTCACTTGGTATGATAATCTCTATGTCCATACATGTTGCTGCAAGTGGCTTTAGATCATTCTTTTTTATGACTGAGTGGTATTCCATTGCATATATGTATGCCATATCTTCTTTATCCATTCATCTGTTGATGGACATTTAGGTTGCTTCCATGTCTTGACTATTGCAAATAGTGCTGCTATGAATATTGGGGTGCATGTATCTTTTTGAATTAGAGTTTTCTTAAGATAAACGCTCAAGAGTGGGGTTGCTGGATCATATGGTGATTCTATGTTTAGTTTTATGAGGAAACGCCATATTGTTTTCCATAGTGGCTGCACCAATTTATATTCCCACCAATAGTGTAGGAGGGTTTCCTTTTCTCCATATCCTCTCCAGCATTTGCAAAGCACCAATTTTACCTTTTGATTTTTTAGTTGCTTTTTTATATTTTTAAGATGTATACTTCTTTATTTTTATCTTTATTTCTTCCCTCTTCTTTATTTCTTAGGTTTTATTTGCTGTTTTTTTTTTTTGTTGTTGTTGTTGGGGTAGAAGCTTATATATGTAATAAAAATTATATAACTTACCCTATCTCTCCCATGTAAGGACCAATTATAATCCCATATACTTTATGCGTTTCTGATCTGAAGCATTCACTCTTTTTAGGTAATGCAATTGGGATATGTGGTTATATGGTTAATTGAAAAATAATTTAAAAATCACAATAAAAGTTATAGAAGCATATTCATATTTTAAGCATTAATTTTATCTTAAAACATATAAATACAACTGGAATTTATAGCTGTACTGAGTTGAATAATGTTCCTCAAAAATTCACTTCCATTCATAACATGTGAATGTGACCTTATTTGGAAATAGGATTTTGAAGATGTAATCTCATTAAGATGAGGTCATATTCAATTATGGTGGACCCTAATTCAATGACTAATATCCTTTTAAGAAGAGGTGAGGCCAGACACATGGAGACAAGAGGGAAATGAAATAGTCATGTGAAGATGGAGGCAGATATTGGAAGATACAAACGAAGGAACACCACGGATTGCTGGCAACCACCAGAAGCTAGGAGAGAAATGTTGAACATATCCTCCCTAAGTACCTCTAAAAAGGAACCAAACACACTGTCATATTGATTTCAGACTTATAACCTCTGGAACAAATGAACAAACAAACAAAAAGAATATTTTTTGTTTGTTAGTTTTGCCACCTAGTTTGTGGTACTTTTTTACAGCAGCTCTCAGAAACCGTACATTGGCTAATCACTTGATATGGGATGAAGCTTTTTTCTTCACTGACTAGAATTCCAAAGAGCATGTTTTTGCTTAAACTGTAGTTTCCAATTTTAATTTTTTTAAGTGAAGCAGTTGGAGTGCAGAATTTATTGAGATTTTTATAATTCATCTCCCCATCCCCCCAATCTTTTATTGTGGTCTGGCTTCTGACTATTTTGGAAACCATTTTAAATACTTACATTTATCTAATGCTGCTAAATAGTTCCACTTAATTTTTATAAAAACAACCATCTTTGTTTCACATTAATAATCTTTAATTTGCATAATATTTACTTAAACAAATAGAGCTTGAAGCAAGTACAACTGAGTGTAAGCGTGCAACTGGTGAGAGCTGACTTGTTTTGAGCCTCCACCTGCCGTGAGCATCATCAGGGGGCCTCGTGGAAGAATGGAGAATAATTTTGAATCCAGAAAGTCTGTTTATTGGAAAAGACAAATCTATTTTGGTTTTCTTGAACTTTATTATTTTACTTTATTGTTTTTTCTTTTTTCCAACATATGCTATTTTGGTAAGATGCCCATGGAACAAGGTGGGTAGACAGAAAGAAGGGAGATAGGCAGGAAGTAGGGAAGAGGAAGGAAAAATATGCCTGTGGATGATCTCCTATTCCAGTTATTGATGTCAGATTTTAAATTCCAGGCTCTGCTCTCAAGCCACTTACCTTCCTTCTGATCTGCTTTTCTCAGTTGCTAGGTGATATAAAGCAAGGGACACAAACATTGTTTTAACAGTATAAGAGAAACAAAAATAGCTAGGAAGGTAAATTGATTCCAAAATGAAACAATAAACTTCAAATATGTGCCAGATAAGTTGGAATTGCACTTTTTCCTTCTAGTGTAGATCTGATGGTATAAAAATACCTTAAAATCTGTGAATGTGTCTTTTTCATTGAGCAAATGATAGCTAAAATATACTCAGCACTTAATATGTGCCAGGAAATGTTCTACTTGCTCTATTGTTCTTATTTAACTCCTAAAATAATGTTTGATATAGATATTATTTATTTATCACATTTTATAGATAATTGGAACATATGTTTTAGTAATCTATTCATTCTCAGCTTAAGAGACTGAGCTGGGCTATAAATCAAGAACTTGTGAAGATAATCATTACTCTATATGCCTTCTGTTGTAGCTTCAAACAAAGTGCTGAGTACAGGGTAATGCTCATTTGGTATTAGTTGATATATGTAGTGGATTGAATGGTGGCCTTCCAAAAGATGTGTCCCTGTCTTAGTTTTCAGAACTAGTAAAAGTTACCTTGTCTGAAAAAAGGGTCTTTTCAGATGTAATTAAATTAAGGATCTTGAGATGAGGAGATCAACCTGGATTATCTATGTGGGCCCTAAATCCAATGATAAGTATCCTTATAAGAGACACAGAGAGGAGAAGGTAGAGGCATTGTGAATATGGAAGCAGGGACTGGAGTGATGCAACCACAAGCCAAGGAATGTCGACAGTCACCAGATGTTGGAAGAAGCAAGAAATAGATTCTTGCTAGGCCTCAGAAAGAGTACAATCTGGCTGACACTTTGATTTGGGACTTCTGACCCCCAGAACTGTGAAAAAATAAAGTCCTGTTGTTTTAAGCTACTGTGTTAATTTGTTATAATAGCCACAGAAACCTATAATACAGGAAATTAAAAAAATAATGAAAGAACTGAAGAAGCAGACTGAGAGGCAATGAGAGACATTTGCATCCATTATAATTCAATTTTTGTATAAAAATGTTTCAGATCTCATTTCCCTATTTAATAAAAGTACCTACCCACCTTTGAGATATTCACTTATATGAATTTGTAAGTTATTTTTAAGAACTTCTCATTTTCTATTTTTAAAGTAATAATTTCCTAAAAGAAATACATAAAATCTGTCAAACAAAAGCAAATGTAGTAATAATTATCTGGGTAAAATCTTGTATAAGGATGCTAGGCCTCAAGCAAATTGCTTTTTAACACCAATTTAAAAGAGTTAGAATGTCTAATATTTCTCTCAGCTACTTTTATTGAATTTTTTCTCAAAGCTTTGGAATAAAGGAGTATCATCTAGTGGGAGAAATCATTGAATCTCCTTCACCTGACACTCAAGCCTAAAATAATCAAATTGTGGTTTTGCCTTTTAGTATGCCTTGTATTTTTTCTTGATAGCCAGACAAGATGTACAGGCATACCCTGAAACTATTGCAAGCTCTGTTCCAGACCACTGCAAGGAAGCAAATACCACAATAAAGTTAAACCACAGGGTTTTAAAAAACTTCCCAGAGTATATAAAAGTTATGTTTACACTACACTGTAGTTTATTAAGTGTGCAATAGTATTTTATGTCTAAAAAAACAATGTACATACCTTAATTTTAAAATATTTGATTGCTAAAAAGTGCTAACCATCATCTGAGCCTTCACAAGTTACAATATTTTTGCTGGTGGAGAGTGTTACCTCGATGTTGATGGCTTATGACTTATCTGGGTGGTGGTTGCTGAAGGTTGGGGTGTCTGTGGCAATTTCTTAAAATCAGACAACAATGAAGTTTGCCACATTGATTGACTCTTCCTTTTATGAACAATTTCTCTGTAGCATGCAATTCTGTTTGATAGTATTTTATCCACAGTAGAACTTCTTTCAACATTGGACTCAATCCTCTCAAACCCTGCTGCTGTTTTATCAACTAAGTTTATGTAATATTCTAAATCTTTTGTTGTCATTTCAACAGTCTTCACAGCATGTTCACCAGGAGTAGTTTCCATCTCAAGAAGCCACTTTTTTTGCTCGTCCATTAGAAGTAACCCCTCATTTGTTATAGTTTTATCATCAGATTGCAGCAACTTAGTCACAGTCACATCTTGAGGCTTTACTTCTAGTTCTCTTGCTATTTCCACCACAATTGCAGTTACTTCTTCCACTGAAGTCTTGAACCCCTCAAAGTCATCCATAAGGGTTGGAATCAACTTCTTCTAAACTCTGGTTAGTGTTGATATTTTTATCTCTTTCCAGGAATCAGGAATGTTCTTAATGGCATCTAGAATGGTGAATACTTTCCAGAAGGTTTTCAATTGACTTTTCCCAGATCCATCAGAGGAATCACTGTCTATGGACTTATGACATGTATTTCTTAAATAATAAGACTTGAAAGTCAAAATTACTCCTTGATCCAGGCTGCAGAATGGATATCTTGTTAGCAGGCATGAAAACAACATTCATCTCACTGTACATCTTCATTAGAGCTCTTTGGTGACCAGGTGCATTGTGAATGAACTGTAATATTTTAAAAGGAATCTTTTTTTTTTTTTTTTTTCTGAGCAGTAGGTCTCAACATTGGGCTTAACATATTTAGTAAACCATGTTGTAAACAGATGTGCTGTCAACCAGGCTTTGTTGTGTCACTTATGGAGCACAGGCAGAGTAGATTTAGCATAATTCTTAAGGGCCCTAGGATGTTCAGAATGGTAAATAAGCATTGGCTTCAACTTAAACTTCTCAGGTGGATTAGCACCTAACAGGAGAGTCAAATTGAAGCCAGGCTTCTTTAGCTGTGAAACTGCTAGATAGCTGTGAAACTCTAGCTGTGAAACTGCTAGATCGTGTCTTTTTCCTCTTTAGCTGTGAAACTGCTAGATAGTGTCTTTTTCCAATATAAAGCTGTTTTATCTAATTGAAAATCTGTTGTTTAGTGTATCCACCTTCATTAATGATCTTAGCTATATCTTCTGGATAACTTGCTATAGCTTCTATATCAGCACTTGCTGCTTCCCCTTGCACTTTGATGTTATGGAGGCAGCTTCTTCCTTAAACCTCATGAACAAACCTCTGTTAGCTTCAAAATTTTCTTCTGTGGCCTCCTCCCCTCACTCAGACTTCATAGAGTTGAAGAGCATTAGGGCCTTGCTCTGGATTGGGCTTTGGCTTAAAGGAATGCTGTAGCTGGTTGGATCTTTTATTCAGACTACTAAAACTTTCTCCACATCAGCAATAAGGCTGTTTTGCTTTCTTATCATATATGTGTTCACTGGAGTAGCTCTTTTAATTTCCTTCAGGAACTTTTCCTTTGCATTCACAACATGGCCAGTTGTTTGGTGTAAGAGGCCTACCTTTCAGCCTATCTCAGCTTTCGCCATGCCTACCTCACTAAGCTTAATCATTTTTAGCTTTTGATTTGAAGTGAGAGACATGCAACTCTCCCTTTCACTTGAAAACTTAGAGGCCATTGTAGGGTTATTAATTGGCCTACCTTCAATATTGTTGTGTCTCAGGGAATAGGGAGGTGAAAAGAGGGCTAGAGACAGTGAACAGCCATTCAGTGGAGCAGTCAGAACACACACAACATTGATTGTCTGCTTCCTTATATGGGTACAGTTTGTGGTGCCCTGAAATAATTACAATAGTAACATCAAAGATCACAAACCACCCATAACAAATATAATAATACGAAAAAGTTTGAAATATTGCAGAAATTACCAAATGTGGCTTAGAAATATGAAGTGAGCCAATGCTGTTGAAAAATGGTGCCGACAGACTTGTTCTATGAAGGGTTACCACAAACCTTCAGTTTGTAAAAAACACATCTGTGAAGCACAATAAAATGAGGTATGTCTGTGCTAGGTAAAAGGCACTGTTGGAAACAGGCTTTTAATAATGTGGTCCTGAGGTGTGGGGGAGGGAAAGCATCCTACAGGCCTATGATTAGGTCTCCTTCTGTTAACCTGTGCCTCTGAAACATGAACTTCCACAAGTGTTTCTCATTTTTTTCCCCTCTCATTTTAGGTAGGATGGCTAGAGTGGGCTGGGATTGGGCATTTTCCTTCTCCCAGGTGAATTAGGCTCTGATAAAATTCCAGCAGGCTAGTAAGCTCTGTTCAATTAGTTTCTCCTGAGGGGAGGCCTTGATAAGACCATAGTGCTCCGGTGTATTTCAAAATAGTTCCCTCCCCCTTTCCCCTGCCGGAAGCAGGAGGGGATTTTTCTCTGATATTTACTGAGAGAAGCTGGTCAGGCTCCTGGAAGTAAAACTCACAGAAGCGTGGGGCTCCCCGTGTGACTGGGTCCCCTGGAATTTTTGCCTCTCAGAATTGTCTGCACTGAGCCTCCAGCAATTTGTCAACCACAGGTTAGGTTTTCCTACGCCAACACTGGTTCCTCCAGAGGTTTCAGCTCGAGTTTCTGCTCTGGTAAGTTGTGATTCTCCGTTATCTGTCTGCCTGTCTCTCTGGTTTGGGGGGCAGTGTTTTGTCCTGTGACCTCACTTCTCTTATGGATTTAAGCTGGGTTGATTTTTCAGGTGTTCAGTTTTTTACTGGTTAGGGCAAAGTGGTGATTTCCAAGCTCCTTACGTGCTGACCTGGAGGTCCTCCAAATTTGACTAATGTTGACAAAAATGTACCCGTGTAATCAACAACACAATAAAACTATGAAAGATTTCTATTATTCCAGAAAATTCTTTTATGCCCCCATCCAGTCAATTCCAATGCCCACAAGAAATGACTCTTCTTTTTTTAAATCACCATAAGTTAATTTCACCTGTTCTTGATTTTCATGTAATAGAGTCCCGCAGTAGCTATTTGGGTTTGGCTTCTTTCACTCAGTATAATGTGTTTGCGATCCATCCATGTTGTTCTACATGCTAGTATTTCGTTCTTTTAAAAATAGTATATTATTGCAAGCATATACCATAATGTGTTTATTCTTCCTCATGTTGATGATAATTGGTTGTTTCTGTTGCTACAGAATTATTTTTGTTAATTTCCAGTGTTAAGTTCACATTATGAACATTGTGAACACGCTTTTTGTGGATATAGGTCTTAATTTCTCTAGAATAAATACCTGGAAATGGAGTTTCTAGGTCATAGGGTAGCTGCATGTTTAGCTTTATAGGAAACTACAAACTGTCTTCGTAAATGATTAAACAACCATACATTCCTAGGAAGGTAGGAATACTCCAGTATCTCCATACTCTAATTAATTCTTGGTGCTTTCCTTTCAATTTTAGTCATTCCAGTGTTTTTAAGCTGATAGTTTTAATCTGGGTATTCCTGAATACTAATGATATCGAGGAGGGGATTACTGAAAGAACCTGGTCAGGCTCCTGGAAGTAAAACTCACAGAAGTGTGGGCCCCCCCCACCTACGACTGGGTCCCCTGAAGTTTTTAACTCTCAGAATTGTCTGGATTGAATTGAATACTAATGATATTAAAATATTTTAAAATTACATTTATTGGCCATTCATATATCTTTTACAAATTGCTTATCTTCTCTCCCTTACCCAATTTTTATGGGACAATTGTCTTTTTATTAATAATTTGTTGAACTATATTATATATCCTGGATACCATTCCTTAGATATATGTACTAAAATATCTTCCTGTCTGGGCTTTCCTTTTTATTTCATATCTATTGTCTTTTGATGAGCTAAAGTGTTTAATTTTGATGAAGTACAGTTTATCAGTTACTTTTAACAGTACATTTTATGTCTTTTCTAAGGTATCTTTGCTAATCCCAAGTCCTCATATATATTCTTCTATGTTTTCCTAGAAGATTTTCAGTTTTAGCTTTACTTTTTATGTCTACAGTCCTTTGTGAGATAATTATCATGTGTGGTAGGAAGTATGGGTTGAAGTTCTCTTTTTATTTCCCACAAATTTATCCTGTTGTTTCACATCATCTGTTGAAAATGCTTTATTTCCTTTCATTGAATTTGTTTGGTGCTTTGGTTGCAAAATAAGGAACAGTGTAAACATTACAGTGTAAACAGTGTAAACATGAGTGTTATTTCTGGACTGTCTATTCTGTTCAATTGTTATTTTTGTCTAATTTTATGCCAATACCATAGTGTCATGATGCGTATAACTTTCTAATCAGTACTGAAATCTGATAATGCCAATCCTACAACCTTGTTCTCCTTTTAAAGATTATTTTTCCTATTCTAGGACCTTTGCCCTTTCCACACATGTGTTAAATTTTTTACCAACAAAAAGCCTGTTGAGATTTTGATTGAAATCACGTTACCTCTATAGGTCAATTTGGTTAGAATTTGTGACATGTTTTGTTGTTTTAACCGTAAAAATCTTGCATGTGTTTTATTGGATTTAGTTAGTTCATCTGATGAAGGAAAAATAGAATTAATAGAAAGTTAGGGGCAGAACTGAAAAAGTCATCATTAATAAATTAACATTTTACACTGTTAATTATGTGAAAATCATGTTACTCTTGGTGAAGAACCAAGGTTACACACATGCATTGTCTCCAGAAGTTATAACTAGCTTGCTGTATCTAATTCTATGAAATAAATTTTCCCATTAGATAAAATTTTGTATGATAAAACAATGCTTTTATGTGGATTACGAGAGCTAAGAGAATACTTTCTCTTAAAATCATTTTCATAAATCACAGATGCCCCATTATTAAACAGCCTTAGTCTAAATTGTCATTGTTTGGATCAACCAAGAGTTTGCTCTTTGACCACCAGCCTGCCTATTGTCAGCAGCACTTAAATCCTTTCATTTGTCAGTATACACTGAAAAAAGGATATTTTTAATTGCATGCAGAGAGACTGGGTGTAGAATCTCGGGATGCTGAGAATAAATCCTGCTTCCCTGTGGATGCCTCCTATGAACTGCCTCCATTAACCAGAACAATTCCTATGAACTGCCTCCATTAACCAGAACAAAAGGCCCTTAGTCCACATGGATCTTTACTGCTGAATATGATCACAGTGCTAACTGATAAGGGTCCTCAGCGTTTCAGAGTTCCAAGTGCACCATAAACATGAATTTACAATTGCTATAGAATGGTGGAGTTATCGTCTACTTTAATCTGCACCTGAACATTTATAGATGATGATATAATTGGAGAAGATGATACTAGATTCATCCAAGTGATGATCATTTTAAAGTCTTACTCTGAAAAGCTTTGGAAATTCAGCTAATGATAGAAATTGCCTTGATATCCTTTATTTTTCTTCTGAATGAATAGTAGGAGTTTCTCATCAGACTCATCTCATGCAAATGGTGTCATATCTCACCTCAACCATTTATTTAACAAGCATTTATGGCTTTCCCACTTCATTCCAGGCAATAAACGTCATTCTCTTTCACATTGCTTACAGACTAGTGAGAAGAGACATAAAATAACCAAGTAAACCACAAGTTAAACAAAATGTTGTTAGTGGCATGAAGAAAATAGAATTACGGGATTGAGATCCTGAGAGAGACAAGGGGGATTCTTTAAATTATACATGCCAAATACGTTTGTGATGGGACCTGAGCTACAGGAAAGAACGGACATATTCAGGTCAGGGAAACTGGCCTTTAGGCAGAAGAGATAACCCTTGCAAAGGTTATGAGCTTCAAATAAGCTTGATCATTTTTTTAGGTACAGAAAGAAGGCTAGTGAGGTCAGAGTGCAGTAGTCGTGGGGGATGATTTTACCAAATGGTGTGACAGAGATAGACCAGGAACAAAATCACTGTTTGTTGGCTAAGTTAAGGTATTTAGAGTTTATTCTGCGTTGTAGAAAGCACTGGGAGGTTTTCAATGAAAAGTAAGCTTTTAGTTGGTTGACAAGACTAGTGGGTTTGAGAAATCCTGAAATTTTGACATAATAATTTTTAAAGTTAGGATAGGTAAGATGATGATAGTACAGTAAACAAAACTGTCCTTTATGGTCTGAGGTCAAATGCAGTTCTGCTTCTCATTGTCTTTGCTCAGGATCCATGCAGGTCGGTCTCCCCTATCTGGACAGTGCTGGTGGTCATGCAGAATAAAAAGAGAACACCATGAATCATGTGCTGATTTCTAAGGTTTCTGCTCAGAAGTCATACATGTCACTTCCACTCAAAGTTTTTCATGAAAGCAAGTCACCTAACCAAACTTGATGTTTGTGCAACAGGAAAGGAAGTAATGATACCTCACCAAGATAGGAAAGAGTATTTTTCAGCAATACAGTCTACCAAATAAAACCTCATGTCACCGAAGTGCTTCAGCAATTAACTGTATTGCAATATATAAGATTATGTGCTAAGATTACATATTTAAAGGCAACAAATTCTTAGTCACTTTACAAGAGCTGGATTTGGTCTCATTCCTACAACTAATAAAAAAATTTAAGTATATACTTAGGACAATTGTAGGCATTATCTAACTTTAAAAATCTGCCACATAAAATACTAATCTTTAAGAGTTTCATAAAATGCCATGGGCTTTCCTATTTCTTCTGTCAACAGATAATCTGGGTTTAGAGAATTAAAGATCAGATTTGGGAAATGGGGAAATAAAAACAATGTTAATCTAGAAGGAAAAGAAAATGAAGAGAAGATGTGGCAGAGAAATGTAGACATCTTCAATACCTATTATTCCTTTTCCAATGTGATATAGTTGTTGATTGGGGATAGGCACGTGGCTAACCAGAATGGTGACCACATTTCTCACACTCCTTTCCAACTGAATGTGGATATATAGAAGAATTTTGGCTACTGAGATGTAACTGGAAGTGTATCATGGCAGTTTCCAGAAACTTTTCTTTAAAAAAAGAAAAAAAAGGAAAAGCATCTACCCCTTTTATTCTTTATTTCTTTATTCTACTACCTTCCATGCAGGTGCTTCCCTAAACCACAAAGATGAGCGATACATACTAGGAATGGTAGAGCAGTGAACTGGAAATATTGTGGTCCTTGTACATATAAGCCTTAGATGACTTTCCTCTGAACCTGCACTTACATGGGAACAAAATAAATCACTGTCTTCTTTTTTAGTACATATTTAAAAGAGAGCGAAGAAACGACCCATGTCACAAATATATATTACTGTTTCATAGGAAAAAAAATTAGTGTCAAAAAATTGTATATCAAGTGGTCTCGATTTTTAACTGTTTCCCTCTCTTATGGATAAAAGGAACAGAGCATGAGGTTATAGAACCTTTTAGTTTTAAGTCTGAGATGAGCACTCAATTTAGGACATTTTCATTTTGACACAGAATCGAAGTGAAATACTTTGTCATTTAAAATAATCATAATAATCATTAGCTTTCTTCATGTAGATTATACATTTGAAACTTGAATGACAAAGATTAAAGACCAAATTCACTGCATGATTGACAGCCAGTTCTATGGTTCAGAGTCTTGAATCAACAGCCTTACTTTTATTATTCTTATTCAATTCATCAGAGTGGGAAAACAGAAGGAAAAAAATAACAGCTAGCAAATGCCTTAGAATAATAGCCTGTCTGGATGATTATATATAGAAACATAGTGAAAGTTAGAATTATTCTCATTTCTGTCACAGGTTAATATGTTTTTATTTGCACAAGTAGGATGAAATGGTGGGGTTTGTAAAACAGGACAGTCTCCTGATGAGAAGATGTGATATTTTGTTAAAGGGAGAACTAAAAAGAAACGCCTGGTTATACCAGTTATAGTGAGTAGAGGTTAGTTCATTCCAACTTTAACCAATTTATCTCTGTTCTGGGAATCAAATGGTAAATTATAGCTCTTTTAATGTATGACTAGTGCCTTGAAAAATGTTGATAAACAATTCTATGAGTTATAGAGCAGTTAATTATTTTCAGCTTTAAAATGGTAGGCTCCAGTTATAAATATCAAAAGATAATTTCAGAATGCAAGATTTAATCATTTTATTTTGTTCCTATTAATTTCAGTCAATCTGTCTTTCTGTCTGTCTCTCCCTCACACACACAACACACACACATCTGCACAACCATATTTTCAGAGTCCTACCAATTACTAAAACTTTAAATGTATACTAAAACATGATCAGAGGCAATTGAGTTTAGGAAGCAGAAACAGCCTTTTTGTTGCATCTGGGGGACATTTAGCCACTGAAATGAAAAGGAAGAATACAGCTGATTTTGAAAATTCATATCAATTTGGAGTACCAGTGGACGATGGAGCTATTGTTACCATTGTCTCTTCTCATTCTCCAGTCTCCTCCTGCTCATCTCCTTCCCCTCTCTCTCCAATCCTCCCTCCTCACCTTCTCCTTCAATTTTTTCTTCCTCTACATCTCTTTCAATTCTTTATTTTCCTTCTTTCTTCTGCCACTTTATCCTCCTGTTTTCCCTTCTCCCTCTGCTCCTGGCCCTCCTTCCCTTCCCTCTTCTACCTTCCCCCATGTTATTCATTCCTCTTTTTCTCAACTTCTCCTAGTTTCTTCTTTGTTTATTTCTAAGAAGAATAAAAATATACTAAGATTAGGACCATCTGATTAATGACATGTTGGCCCTGATATTTTCTGTGAATCGGGAGTATATGATTCTGTCACCTTGTTTTGTTCCTTTTTCCTTTTCTTTTCTTTTCTCCCTTAGAAATACAATGTTGCATAATTATTGCTATAAAATGCTTCACAGGCAGAGCACTAAGAGATGGAGACTAGAAAATATAAAGAAATAGGGATATAGTTTGTCTTAACACCCGAAGCCTTTCACATCATTTCCTGCAATATTTTCATTACTGTGTTCCTAAATATGTATTTTCGCACAACATCTTTGTATTTCAAGTTAGTTATTTCATAAAGCTTTTCCCTTGTATCTAGATTCATTTTTTTTCCCTTAGCTCCAGGCAACTGCTTCATTTTCTGAGGCATAATAATACTTTCTCTTTCCGATTTTTCTCTAGTGTTTATGCTACTCCTACTGAATTTTAATAAATTTAACATTTTCTTACTAATACAGACACATACTCTCTAATCTTCCTTCAAGGCTAAAACAAATCAATTCTAAAAGAATAGAAAACCTCTAAATCTCATAACTCTTCAGCAGATATTCCCCAAATGCTAGAATATGTTAAAACACAAGTTAGAAAATTAAAAAATTGCCTTTTCTAAATTATTACTATTACATATGAAAATAAAACACTGGCATAGGGGGAAAGGATATGCTAAGGATAAAATTATTAGCGTGCAGAAGTGCCTTGACTTGTATGCATCATTAGTCCTCACCATCATCCCATTCTTAGCACTTCTGTTTCCATGACAGGGTCATGTCTTCAGCTGAATGCTAGATTGCCGTGATTGTGGTAGATTCAGTAAACTGTCTTGATCAAGGTATTTTACAATATCCTTCTAGTGTATTTACCATTAGTGTAGAGACTAACAAGATAAAGGCTGTTTTCCAAGCTTGCAGCAAAGGTTCCAGTTAAAATTTAGGTTCTGCCAGTAAGATGTACTCACATACTTGATTTTGATGCTGTTAAGTAGGGGAACGGCCAATAGTTTGTGCGATTCATTTTGCTAGCTGAGCTCTTTCAGTAAACTAGAGCTGACAGTTCTGTCAGTAACTTTCTGATCTTTCCAGCACAGTTGCCCTGTTCCTGGAGCTCAGTCCTGTGATAGTATTTTGATGATGCCCAGATGCCTGATTTTAATTAAAAAATCAGTTTCCTTGTCAGCACAGTTCAGTCATGTTATTCTAGGAGTCATTCCTAGAATGAGGCAGAGGTTAGGACATGCTCTTCTGGTTCTTTCAGCAGCTTTGTAAGTTGCTCATTCTCCTTAAAATAGTTGGAGACATTTTTGTCATCTGCAACTGAGATCTGCTTGACAATTTTTGGTACCAGAATTGGTTATAAGCCATGTTTCTTCAAGGTTGGGGATCTGGAAAATCAAGACTTATTATCTGACTTAGTTGTGTCCCAATGAAGAAACGATCTTGGAAGGTAGGGCACTGGTAGTCTCTTGTATACTATGGCCAAAGTCACTGAAATGATCACCTGTAGTCATTTGAAACAAAGTGACTTATGTATGACTTTGGTAGACCATGTGGCAGCTGTCAGAGAACAAGAATATTTCTGGATGAGATGTCTGCTTCTCAATGCACTGGAGTATTTGAGAAAGAAAGCAACAGAGTTAGAGTTCACATGGCTTGGGGCATGTCAGAGAATAAGGTACTTCTTATGACCTCTTTTAAAGTATCTTTTTGAAGCTCTATGTCTCATCTATCTAAAAGCAGATGTATGAATTTGTTGATTCCTAAAGCACCAGGTAGGTTGAATTCATAGCAATGTCAAATCTGTCATGTAAAGATTAAGGCATTGATTAGGAAACAATAGGATGCTTCAAATTGGAAGGGTTAGATAATTCTAAGGTCTCTGAACTCCAGAATGCCCCCGTGTTTATCTAATTCTAGCAGAAGCATAACTTTCTCCCCATCATATGAAGATGCCTCTGTTTTCTATGGAGATCCTGTTACGATCACACAGCAGGTTATTATTTTTCAAGGAAATCTTGTCATATTCTACAGCAGTCATTATCTCCTGACCTATTACTAGATGCAGACCCCTGCCTGCCTCATGGGACCAATACAAAGTCAAAGCCAGGAGGAAAAGGGTAACAATGTCAGTGGAATTTCAAGACTTCCCTAATTTGTATTAAAAACCCTGGGAAATGTGTGTGGAAATTAAGTCTTATGGCGCTAGATAAGGAAGGGAGAGAACATGATTTAGGTGGGACTAATTTTTAATGAAATGCACTTAATGATGATTCTGGGTTCAGTTTACAAAGTTGAACATCTGGAAGCAATATCACTTGTGTGGTTGTTAAATGGAATCCAGGACTTGGTGATGGCTTACAAACAATGAATTGAGACGACAAGCCAGTCTTAGATGTAATGAATATTAAAGGACTCAACAAATTGGGTAGATATGTGTGGTACAGTGGATTCATCAAGAGTTTTTTTTGTTTTCATTTTTTATCTTGAGAAGACTGTTTATTTCAGAGAATAGATGTGATAGACATTCTTTAAAGTATAGAGAACTATATAAAATTACATGTAATAAAGATGGTTATGAGTACTACAAGGAAAAAAAAAAACAACCAAAATAAAACCCAAACCCCAAAATTCTACTCTTCCAATTCTATGTCAAATGCAATTCCAGGGACTGTGAGGAGATGGAAGAGAAATAACAAAGATTGTTCATACAAAATGTAAACTCCCTTGAAGGCAGGGACAGAGTGGTATTGTATCTCTGGTGCTTACTACAATGTCTGACCATAGAATGCAGTTAATAAGAGGTTGTTGACTTAATAAATAAATACTCCCAATGGGCACAAAGGCCAAAGACAGCCACTTCCAATACAGTTTTCAGGAAAGGCTTCTACCACCAAGGCATTGAGAATACATAGTAAAGGGAAGCAGTCACATCCTCAAAAAGGCTGTAATGGGGGCAATAAAGGTTGGGTATGGTGACTTCCCTGGTGGCACAGTGGTTAAGAATCTGCCTGCCAATGCAGGGGACATGGGTTCGAGCCCTGGTCTGGGAAGATCCCACATGCCACAGGGAAACTAGACCTGTGTGCCACAACTACTGAGCCTGTGCTCTAGAGTCCATGCACCACAGCTACTGAAGCCTGTGTGCCTAGAGCCTGTGCTCCGCAACAAAAAAAGCCACCGCAATGAGAAGCCTTCACACTGCAACAAAGAGTAGCCCTCAGTCTCCTCGAAGACTAACACAGCCAAAAATAAATAAATAGATAAAGGTTGGGTGTGCCACTTTTTTTTTTTTAGTGGCAGTACCTCTTACATTTTCTGTGTAGATGATCACATTTTCTGCAAATGACAACTTTTGTGGGTTTTTTTGCCTTTCCAGTACTTACATTTTATTTGTCTTTTCTTGTCCTACTATATGGCCAGTGTCTTTAGTACAGTATTGAATAAAAATGTAGGTATTAAGTATCCTTATTTTATTTTGGATTTTTAAGTGGAATGCTTTTAATATTTTATAAGTACAATATTTACTGTGGCTTTTTTGTTGATATGATTTGTCAGATTAAAAGAAGTTCCCTTCTGTTCCTATTTTGCTAGGATAATTTAAATTATCAAATGCTTTTTTCTATATCAATTCCAATAATCATGTGGCTTTTCTTCCTTAACATTTGAATTTACTGAACTTCATATATAGAGCTCTTAATTTAAACTGTACATCTATTCCCAATAAAAATCAACTTGGTCATTATGTACTTATTTTAGTGTATTGCTGTATTTGGATTGCTTATGTTTTGTTCTTAGCTTTATGGTTTCAGGTCATATGTTCAAGTCTTTAATCTATTTTGAGTTAATCTTTATGTATGGTGTAAGATAGTTGTCGAGTTTTATTCTTTTGCATGTGGTTATCCACTTTTCCCAAAACCAGTTATTAAAGAGACTGTCCTTTCCCCACTGTATATTCTTGGCTCCTTTGTCATAAATTATTGAAATGTGGTCCCTAATTTTAATGTAGATGTTAAAATATTGGTAAGGAAGGAGCCAGGTAATAATAGTGTTTAATTGCCAGAAGAAAGGCAAAAATGTTTGCCATTCAATGCAGCAGCACTGAAGTATCAGTAGTAACTGGAATGGTCAACTGACCATGGAGTCCCTGGGACTTAAATAGGCCATCTTCCAAGGTCCTTTTTTTTAAAAAATTAATTAATTAATTAATTTTTGGCTGTGTTGGGTCTTCGTTTCTGTGCGAGGGCTTCCTCTAGTTGCGGCAAGCAGGGGCCACTCTTCATCGCGGTGTGCGGGCCTCTCACTATCCCGGCCTCTCTTGTTGCGGAGCACAGGCTCCAGATGCGCAGGCTCAGTAGTTGTGGCTCACGGGCCTAGTTGCTCCATGGCATGTGGGATCTTCCCAGACCAGGGCTCGAACCCATGTCCTCTGCACTGGCAGGCAGATTCTCAACCACTGCGCCACCAGGGAAGCCCCAAGGTCTTTTTTGATCCATACAACAACATGAACTATAAATCTTGTGATAGGCTTGCTAGGAGTCACAATGATGGAGAGTCTTTTCCTTTCATCCAATCCCTGTCTTCCACCTGGTTATGAATCCCAACTCCTTTGGGGAGGCCTGATACACACCTGAGTACACACCATAAATCTTTCTCTTGATTGTCAATGAATTCACCAGAATCTTGTTAAGAAAATGACTGTGTAGTTGAGAAAGGAAAGTATGTAGAACTTTTGGAGAGGATAATAGATACCGGTTTGAGTTAATACTAGTTCTTGATGATTTAGAGGACTAGTGAGGATCAATATAGTATGCAGTATTTTGAAGGTTTAGGTGATAAAGTTTTGACTAAAAGTGATTTTAAAATTAGTATGGTGTTTCCATGAAACTAACTATTGTTTTTGTTCCTAGCTCCTGAGTGTGGTATATTTTCTCTGAAATTGGTAGACTCATTATTGGCTTCCAGACGCCTGGGGATAGGGATATTAAAGTAGGGAAGGTAGGGACTTCCCTGGTGGTACAGTGGCTAGACTCTGTGCTTCCACTGCAGGGGGCACAGGTTGGATCCCTGGTTGAGGAACAAAGATCCTGCACAGCAAAAAATTAAAAAAAAAAAAAAAGGCAACTTAAAGTAGGGAAGCTAAATCCCTTGAATTAATACTTTGAAAAAAGATGAAGCAAATTCAATAATATATCCTTTAGGGAAAGTCAGATATTAGTATCACCCTAAAAAACTTGGAGGGTGGAAGGTTGATGATTCCTATTACATCCACATTTTACTTGCCTGTTTGTCCAAGATAGGACATGGAGAATGACAATATTTTAATGTAAGTTTTTCAGGAGATTTCTTTTGCTTAGTATAGGTTCATATACAACCTTTGTACTGGAGCAGATCAACAAAACCTATCATCTGGCATGTGGCAATAGGATTTAAAAAGGTTTTTCTTTTCTATACCAAATTCTACCCCCCTCCCACACGATATTAGAAGCAATTTACTTCACCTGGCAGGAGCAGAAATACATACTCATTATCTTGCCTCAAATCTTAGGCTGATTTCCCCTATTTTGGTCTTCATTGATCTGGATTGTCTCTCCATCTCATGGGTTTTCACCACCGGTCAACTGCACTAATGGAATCTTGATAACAAAACCAAGTGACAGAAAGTATCAGACTTAGAAAGACACATGTCAGAGGATAGGAGATAAACTCCATTAAATTAAAGGATTTGACATCTTAGTAAACTTTCTGAGTGACAGTAGTCCAAGTATGTTTGTAATGTCCTCTAGAATGCGTAAAAGTCCTTGTTGTATATCTCATTTCTTCTCATTTTGAAGGAGACAGGCTTGGTACATGTTAGCACCACTTCTTCTTCCTCTTCCCCGTCCCTCCTCTTCCTTTTTTGGTTTAGAGGCGTTGTATAGTGTTGGCTATAATGCTCTCATGCATTTACTAATATTTTTTAATGGAGTCCAGACTAAGCAAACTATCTCTGGCTGCTCTAAGATGGACAGTAAGAGAAGGTCATCCAGCTGTTCTACACTTAGGGATAAGAGAAGATTCTCTAGGTGATTTGGAAAGCAAGTCCACCAGCTACTTGGCACATAGAACCTGATATATTGGACAGTGGTACTCAAAGTGTTTGTGACATATTGGAATGCAATATGAGACTTGTGGTAATCCTGAAGAAGGGAATTGTATGTTAGAATTCTTTTAGTAAAGCCATAGTATTGTATTCTTCTTTGGCAAATTACAGTTTCTTAGAGACTGCAAACCTAACAATGACACTTTTAGTGACAATGTGGTCTGAGATGTCCATCATGAACCATGTGGAAGCTGATCCACCAAGTGATGTTCAGAAATAGTCCCTCATCCGAGGACATGTACATATATGTACATACTATAGTGGACTCAAATCAGTCCTTGAAGCACAAGCAGTTGTATGAACAAGTATTCTGCTATAATGCCGACTCTTACCCCACACCTGTGGCCTCACACCGTGTTCATTTTGGCAAGTTGACCTATTTGTTGTTGTTTCTTTATGGTATATTGGCAGCTGCTTGCTTATGATAAAGCAATATCATGCCTCTCAGGGTTACTCCCCAAAAGACAGTTGGGAGAGAAGTACCTCAGTGGCACAACTTTGAGTGGCACATGTGATTATCCACTCTCCCTGGAAGGAGATATGACATGAGATATAATTCTACATCATTAGCCTGATGGGCTGACCAGATGGTCAGGGAAATAGAAAGAACATGATTGGAGACTTAGAACAGTTACAAACATGAATCTTTGCCAGAGTGTAGTATATTTGTTTTTCATGTGAACGCTCATGAAAGAGATCACCCTGTAGCTATGGCACTCAATAATAAGATAGAGAAGTGATCCCAGTTGAGGATCAGTTAGCCTCTTTCCCCACTGCTTCTCTGAATGGGCTCATGATCAAAATGGCCATGATGGTAGAGATGGAGGTTATGTATAAGTTGAAAAATGCAGATTTTGCCTTAGCAAGTTTGATCTGACTGATATCTTTGCTTAGCAACCAATCTACCAGAGAAAAATGATGAGTCCCTCATGTGATATTATAGGCTGGAGAGAATAGCCAGCTACCCTGTGACACGTCAGTTATATTGGACCTTTTCCACCGTGGAGGAAGCAGTTATTTTCTACCACTGGAATAGGTGCTTATTCTTTAAGTAGGTTTGCTTTCCCATCTTGCTATGGTTCTGCTAGCATTTCCTGCCACTCCTGCATTTATGCTTTATTGTCACTGGATATGAACACCACTCACTTTTCATTTAAAGGGATGAGGCAGTGGGCTTATTTCAGGAAGCTGTGACCCAGTCTTGCCATAAACTTCATCACCTAGAAGTAGCTGACATTTTTAGGAAAGTGGTATAGTCTCTTGAAGACACAGTGGGTGACAATGTCAGTCTTATTTCCTGCATAATCATGAGTCTTAAAACAAGCAATAAAATGGAAGTGACAGACTTTACTATTATATCTAGTGACACCCCCAGTCATGAAAAAATTAAGGCGGGTGGTCATTGTGTTGGCTGGTTGTCAGTCCTGATTATCAAAGGGGTAGAAAACTGTTGCTACATGGTTGGACAGGGGAAGTATGTCTGGAACCCAGGAACCATCATATCCTAGAACTGTCATATCCAGTACTTAAAAGTTAATAAGAGACTTTAACAAAATAATGCAGGCAGGTCCACTAAGACACATTTTTAAGGAATGAATGTTTTGTTTATCTCACCAAGTAAAGAGCTCTATCCAACTTATATCTGAGGAGAGGAAGAACATGTAATAATTGCAATGGAGAAAGGAAGTTATAAATAAGAGCTATAATCTTGTGACAGGATGAAGAAACAAGGTGTATAGGAGTGTGATAGCCACATCTGTCTATATGTATGTCTGTCTCTTTATGTCTTTCTCCCTCCCTCCCTCCCTCTTCTCTCTGAGGTGTGTGTGTGTGTGTGTGTGTGTGTGTATTTATGCATGTGAGAAAGAGAGAAAGAAAAGAGAGAAGTGTAGTGTATCAAGAGCATATACTGTATGTATGTGCTGTATACATTTATAATTGGGCCCACAGGTTAGGGGATGTTAAGAGGGGCCTCTGACTGAAGTAAAGGGACATGAATATTATGCAGAGATGAATGCACCAACTGGGAAATTGGGTTCTTCCTTTTAGGAAGAGTGTGATAATGTGGTTTTTTGAAGTATGGTTGGGGTATTTTTAAGCTGGAACCTGTTACTACTATTGTTGTACACATTAAGTGTAGGAAGAAGTCTGTGAGTCCTACTGAATTACCAGAGATGGGAACTGTGGCCCATAGGTTAGATGGGTTCTCATCCATCCCCACCCACTTCTGGTGTGCCATCTTGTATCACAAATCCTAGAAAGGTAAATGCCAGATATTTTGTAACTAGGATTCCACATGTGTGATTTGTATTCCATCAATCATATGCACTTGCACAACACTTGAGTTTGGAAGCTAGTTATGAGAGGAGAGAAGTGGCTACATGTGGGCCATTCTTTTTGCTAGCAGGAAGTGCCTGGCACTGTGACCCTGGGGCCAAGAGTTCTGTCATCATCTCCCTGATATCTGAATTACAGGTGAGGTGCTATGTTCATGGAGCCAATGGTTGTTGCTCTCCACCTTCCTAATTGTTAGAATCTGGGATTGCTTATAGAAAAAAAAAGTTAAAATTAATTATAGGAACTCAACTGACTGAGTCTTTTGTTCATAGTGCTCTAATGCTTTGCTTTTCAGTGGGTGGCATTAAAAATAGGTTCCTCATGCTGCTGTTCTTTTCATTGATACTGAAATTTTATTTACCTCATGTTTATTTTCTTGTCTAATATCTTACCAAATGTCAATATATCTAATAGATTTATTAACAGCATACCCTGGCTAAAACTTCTGAGTATCATACTGTGTAAGCATACCTCATTTTATTGCATTTTGCTTTCTTGTGATTCATAAATAGTGTTTTTGTTTGTTTGTTTGTTTTACAAATTGAAGGTTTGTAGCAACTCTGCCTGGGCAAGTCTTATCAGTGCCATTTTCCAACAGTATTTGCTCACTTCATGTCCCTCTGTCACATTTCGGTAATTCTCACAGTATTTCAAACCATCCACCAGCAAAAGGATTATGACTTGCTGAAGGCTAGGATGATGGATAGCATTTTTTAGCAATAAGGTATTTTTAAATTAAGATATGTACATTGTTTTTGCAGACATAATGCTATTGCACACTTAATAGACTTACAGTATAGTATAAAAACTTTTATATGTACTGGGAAACAAAAGAAATATGTGTGATTCCCTTTTTGTGATATTCACTTGATTGCAGTGGTAGGGAATTATGTCAAATGCTTATTGCTTTTGGAAATGATTACTTCTGTGATCAAAAACAGATTAGCTTTTAAAAACATGGTTTTAAATATTTTAGCTGCTTTATTTACAGAATTCTATTATAGAGAAAATAAAAAAAGTCACTCTACTTTATATGATAATTATGTTTCCATGTCACTGTATGTATAAAGTGCTTTTATATACATCAGCTTTGAATTTTTGTGGATTACAGACCTATGAAATTTGAAGTATTTGTAAATATCATGTGTATTTTACAAAAGAAAAAATAATGAAATTCAGGAAAATTCTGTCCAACACCTAGGCCATAAAATTTAACAGTGAGAGTCTTCAGAGTATGTTCTACTATTTTAACAAAACTTTTTAGGTTTTTATTAAACAACCTCCCTAGTTTCTCACAATTTTTAAATGCATCAAAAACTCATTTATGTATAAGAAACATAAGTGATTGGAAGTTCATGATTTATCTTTCTAAATTTGCATTATAGAAAGAATTGATATTTTAAATAAAAATTTTGTTTTTATTGAATATTTTCAGTATTTAGATAGATATAACTTTTTAAACTTGACTCAAGCATGTCATTATTTGCAATAAAAAATGATTTTGTTTTGCTGTATTGAAAATTAAGTGATTTTTAAAATGTGAGTTATGATTGTAACAAAACCATCTTGTCTTGTTTTTTTCCAGTAATATTGAGAAATCACATACCCAGGTAGATGAACCACTGACCTATTGTGGTTTAGAAATTTTTATACATTTTCACTATTAATTTTACTACTCCCTCCAGAATTTTTTCAGTAGATACTCAGTACTCATTGCCTCTGTAAATGAAGTATATCTAGGCAAGTAGGTAGGCAGTGCAGAAATTTGATACACAGATATGTTTAAAATATCTACACAGAAATCTGGCTTACATGGTAATTGTTTTTCACTATCAAGAATTTATTGTTGCTTTATTATAGTGGAACCTGAAACACTGCATGGAAAATACAGATAATCATCAAGATTCAGATATACTTCCCTAATGACTTCATATGATCTGCCACAAAATACATGTTCAATAAGTGTGAACTGAAAGTTTTTGTGAGCTACCTTTGCAAATTATGGTCCCTTTCACCATGCTTACACACAAATAACCAAATCCATCAATGGTTTACTTTATCTCTTGAGAGCTTAGGGTAATTCATTTAATGCAATAAGCACTCAAGTGATTTCTTGTTAACAACAAATTGCAATAATCCACACAACCCTCTTATCTTTGTCTCAATAGCAATAGACTATATTTTCTTTGCCATATAATCCAATTTATTTTGTAAAATAGTCACATGAGCGGCCCCCATCCCTTGCAGTCTCTGAAGATAAAATATAAAGAGACACAAGACTCAAATGGCAATCTTTTATTTACAAAAATGATGAGGTATATGTGTGAGTTAGTATACACACATATGCATATATACAGATACACTTATACATACATACAATATATAAACACTAGTTAGGGAAATAAAATTACCATTTTATACTAAAATGCAGTAGTTCTCATGGGAAATATTTCAGTGATGTAAAGAACAAAGGGTTTTATAATGGCTTTACTGTCATTTGTAGGAATATCTTAATAGGAATAAAATATTATATAAATGTTATATATACAAATTATTTGTAATTCTATATAATTTATAAATTTATATTTATACATTTCAAATTTATTGTAAGGCAATAAGTTTCTGCAAATATTTTCTGGTTCCAGCCAGACCCCGAAGGGAATGTGTTAATTTCTTTTTTCCTGTAGCCATTCACAGGTGGACCTGGTCAGACTATCTCCTGTAAGCTAAACAAAGGTATTTTAACGTTCAGGCATGGGAGATAGGGTTCCTGGAGATGGGCCATTATGTATACTTTAAGCTATAGGCAACATCCCTTTAGTGATTAACTTTTAGCAAAAGCAATAGAACACAAAGGTTAAAGTAAAAGAAACAGGTCCAATATGGAGTAAGATTTGTTCTTCTCTATTACAATAGGCTATGGGGAACACATCATTTTTGATAAATAGTCTTTTGCAAAGTAAAAAGTATGGATATCGTGGTTAACATTGCAAGCCAATACTTGGTGAATCATGTTTTTTAACATATCAGAAAATAGGGATACTACATAATACATGTTAATAGGACTTCTGCAGAGGCACTTCTCAAGGGATTAAGCCTTTTTAAAATTAGGATATTCTATCAATAGAATATTTGTGTTTAAATCATGTAGGCAATGTAAATGATTAACTACATTTTCCATTTATCAATTTATACTTTAATTGTGAGAAAGCAAAGTTAGACAAATAAAATATTAAACATAGACATTTAATTCCATTTAAGATCAAATTTTGGTTCAGAGGAAATATTACTGTCACCTGCCATCTTCTGGCAAACTCTAATTCTTAATTCTTAAATTTAAAACAAAGGGATGGATATAGGGGGAATTCACAGCATCTCAAGAATCTGAATGTTCTCTTAAGCAAAGAAAATCTACATTTTTCTCTGCATTCCTTTAATTTCCAAGTTTTTAAATGAATAAGGACAATAGTGTGAAGTGAGCTGTTGCATTCAAGTTGAAAAAGAGCTTGAATTAAAGAAAATATGAATATCCTTATTGGGATAACTGTCAGTTGATCAAGCAGCTCGTTAAACATAATCCACCTATAGTCAGTTTATCAAGAACAATTGATCTACATTAAGGCAAACAAAACATTATATTCCTTTTAATTTTAGATCATAAAATATGTCCTAAGAAATGATTCTTTGAAATATATCTGCATCCTATTTGTCTCTACAAACTTACCTTAGTAAACCGTTTCTTCCCCTTTCCATCATTTCTAAAATCTATCTTCACGCCTTTATACATCAACCCTCTAATAATGTGCCTGTTAATTCCAACCACCAGATAGTTGCAAAATATTTTTAAGTAACAAAAAGTATATTCCTTTAAATTAGTTTCTTAAGCTACACTCACATGCAACATTTTCCAATTATTTTAGACTAAATTTCTGTATTTTATGTATAAAATGCATAATAAAGGAAACTTTTTTGCCTTTATACATGTATGCTCTTTTTTTTCTATGCACAGCGATGCCTCGATCTTTTATGACTCGACTCAAAGTCAACTTTTCTGGGAAACTTTCCTTGGCTGCTATAGGCAGAGTCAAGTGCTTTTATTTTGTTTGACTTCTTTGTTTTCTTCTAGATTCCTATAATTCTTTTGCTTGAGCCTCCTACCTGGACTTTAAAATGTGAGGGCAGGGACTTTGTCATCTTCGTGTCTGCAGCATTTAGCAAAGCAACTGCCACACTGTGATCACTTAAGCTTATTTTCAAAAATCCTTGCTGGTAAAAAGGAAAAGGAAATTATAATGTGAGTTACAGTATTTTCATTATGAAGTTGCATAGAAGGAGTAATACTGAAAAAGTAAGAGAACATAAATCATTTGTACATGGCTTTTCCCCCTATCTTTGGCAATATTCATTATGTGACCTAAGGCTTACAGTAACGTATGAAATTTGTTCTCATAAAACAAATACTATTTTGACACACTTTCACCCTCTTCTACCAACCGGTGTGTGAATTCTACATAGAGATGTGATTTTAAATGGTATATATATATTTTAAAAACACACTATGGTTTAGGAGAAAAAAAATGATGCGAGGTAGTACTCTGGTTTTCTCCGCATTATATTCTACCATTCTAATGTGATTGTTGGCTACGTTTCCATTAGCAGTGATAAAGAATAACAGAAACATGAAGTTGGCACACAGCTGATGTTTGTTTACTGATATTTCAGGGAGATCAAGCATTTACTTGATATCTCTCTACACAAAGGCCAAGTCCTAGAGAATCTCATTACTTTGTCCATGGTCAAGCTGACCGGCTGAAAGATAATAAAAAAAGGTAGTCCCATAGCAGACTAAGAGAGTTATCAGGGAAGGCATCATTACTTCTCATGGTCTTTCTAAAAAAAATCCCTTAGAATTTCAGCTGAGAATATGATGTGCTGTGATGGCAACAAAATGAGTCTCTGTAAGTGCCTGCACCTTAGTTAGGTCAAGTACGCACCATGTTTTGTTGTCATTGTTTTCTTAGCCAATATATTCATATGTAAAGTTTGTTTCTAATCAATCAAGTTTCTCTGTTATGACCGACACTTATGTGTTTAACTCTACTAGCTATAATCCTACAATGGTATTTACATATTTTTTTACCTTTCTATAATAGTTTCATAGTGAACTGACTCTAATTTCATGATCAATACTCTGATCCAAGTCTTAAGTACCAATGTCTTCACTATTTATAGCAATGATTTCATAGGATTTCTGTTTCTCCCTTAATTTCAATCCATGGTGAATACAATCCCTAGCTTGTTTTGCTTAAGACATCACTTTTATTATTCTGCTTAAAAATTTTAAATGTCTCCTGTTCTCTGAGAGATGAATTTGAAACTTTTATTTACATCTTCTCATTCTTGATCAACCAAAATTTCATCTCGTTTTCATACTTTTCTGTGGTACTCCTATATGCAAATTAGAACCCTCACTTTCCCTGACCATTTTTTATGCATTCCCATACCTGAGCTGTATGCCATTTTTCCTTCAGAAAAATTTTTTTGATCATCAAAAACCTAGATAGACTTGATTTTTTAATTTTTTATACAATTTTGAAAAGTTACTTTGCATTTTAGTTATTAAAAAATATTAGCTATATTCCGCATGTTGTACAATACGTTCTAAGCCTGTCTTACACCCAATAGTTGGTACCTCCCACTCCCTCAACCCGGTATCCCCCCTCTCCCCATTGGTAACCATTAATTTTGTCTCTATATCTATGAGTCTGCTTCTTTTTTTTGTTTTATTCACTAGTATGTTGTATTTTTTAGATTCCATGTACAAGTGATATCATAACAGTATTTACCTTTTTCTGTCTGACTTATTTCACTTAGCATAATGCCCTCAAAGTCCATCCATGTTGCTGCAAGTGGCAAAATTTTGTTCATTTTTATGGCTAAGTAGTATTCCATTGTGTATATATATATATATATATATATATAATATCTTCTTTATCCGTTCATTCATTAATGGACACTTAGGTGGTTTCCATGTCTTGGTAATTGTAAATAGTGCTGCTATGAACATTGGGGTGCATGTGTCTTTTTGAATTAGTGTTTTTGTTCTTTTCAGATGTATCCCAGGAGTGGAATTGCTGGGTCAAATGGTAGTTCTATTTTTAGTTTTTTTGGAAGCCTCCATACTGTTTTCCACAGTGGCTGCACCAATTTACATTCCCACCAATGGTGTGCAAGGGTTCCCTTTTCTCCACATTCTTGCCAACATTTTTTATTTGTATTCTTTTTGATGATACCCATTCTGGCGGGTATGAGATTATACCTCATTTTGGTTTTGATTTGCATTGCTCTGATAATTAGCAATGTTGAACATCTTTTCATATGCCTGCTGGCCATCTGCACATCCTCTTTGAAAAAATTGTCTATTCAGTTCTTCTGCCCATTTTTTAATCCTGGTTTTTGTTTTGTTTTTTTTTTGATGTTGAGTTGTATGAGCTGTTTTTATGTATGTTGGGTATTAATCCGATATCGCTTCTTGCTGCTCTAGGCAGATTTCCACAGTGAGAGGCTTCAGCAGAACCTTGCCTGGAGTAGAAAGGTCTTTGGATGCTGATGAGGAGCGTAGATTGTTGTTTGGCCATCCTCATCCTGTCAAGTAATATCACCCTGCCAACAGCCTATATGTGTAAAATTCCAGAGAAAAAGATTCTAAAACTTTACTCTTAAAAATAATTGTTTTTTTTTTGAAAGGAAACCTCTAATATTACTCTTTAAATTACTTTTAGTGATATTTTTTAGTAAAAAAAAAATCACTATTTTTATGTTGTCAGCCCTTGTATAGTATCGGTACACTTTAAAAGTTTTTTTTTCCATTATTTTCTGGTCTCTCAGTCTGTCATCATTGCTTGCTTATTTGTTTTGTTGAAATGTGTTGCATTTAAATGCAACATTTTTCTTTTTTAAGATAGTTGACTTTGTATTTTAGCAATTCGACTATGTTGTGCTTTCTTTTGATTTTCTTTGTAATTATGCCATTTCAGGATGATTGAGCTTCATGGAACTGTGGGTGTTTATTTTTATAAAATTTAGAAAAATTAGACCCTTATTTCATCAAATATATTCTCTGCAACTTCTCTTCTTTTGAAACTTCAACTATATATAAATTCAGCCCCTTAAGAATATCCCACAGTTTACTGACACTTTGTTTACCTATTGTTTTGTTCTGAATATTTCTTCTCTTTGCTTTAGTTTGGAAATATCCAATGAGTTATATTTGAGTTTACTAATCTTTATTTTCCAGTGTCTAGTCTACTTTAAATCTCACATATATGTGTGTGTATACATATTTTTTGACATCTTTATTGGAGTATAATTGCTTTACAACGTTGTGTTAGTTTTTGCTGTATGACAAAGTGAATCAGCTATACATATACATATATCCCCATATCCCCTCTCTCTTGCGCCTCCTTCCCACCCTCCCTATCCCACCCTTCTAGGTTGTCAGAAAGCACAGAGCTGATCTCCCTGTGCTATGCAGCTGCTTGCCACTAGCTATCTGTTTTACGTTTGGTAGTGTATATATGTCAGTGCTACTCTCTCACTTCATCCCAGTTTACCCTTCCCCCTCCCCGTGTCCTCAAGTCCATTCTCCTAGAGAAGTGGAAATAAAACAAAAATAAACAAATGGGACCTAATGAAACTTAAAAGCTTTGGCACGGCAAAGGAAACCATAAACAAGACAAAAAGACAATGATCAGAGTGGGAGAAAATATTTGCAAACGAAGAAACTGATAAAAGATTAATCTCCAAAATATACAAGCAGCTCATGCAGCTCAGTAACAACAACAACAACAAAACCCACCTAACCCCCAAATGGGCGGGAAACCTAAACAGACATTTCTCTAAAAAAGATATACAGATTGACAACAAACATGTGAAAGGATGCTCAACATCACTAATCAGAGAAAAGCAAATCAAAACCACAATGAGGTATCACTCCGGTCAGAATGGCCATCATCAAAAAATCTACAAACAAATGCTGGAGAGGGTGTGGAGAAAAGGGAACACTTTTGTACTGTTGGTGGGAATGTAAATTGATACAGTCACTATGGAGAACAGTATGGAGGTTCCTTAAAAAACTAAAAATAGAATTACCATATGTGTATACATTTTTTTAGAAAGTAATTTTTTAATGTTAGAATTTCCATTTGCTTCATTCTTTCCATTTTTATTCTGAAATACATCATCTAACTGTTAGGTCTACTTTATCCTATGATTTTAAAATATATTAATAATAATTGTAAAGTCCTTGTCTGCTACTTCTAATAATTGGTTTATCTGTGCTTATGCTTTAAAACACTGTCTTTTCTATTGATTACATTTTTTTTTTTTTGGTGGAGACTTCTAATCAACTTCTATTCACATTATATAACATAACTATATATATTGAAGCATAATATTTCTTTGTTTCATTCATTTATCAGAGAGTCCAAGCTTTTTCCTCTATGTGGAAGTTAGTTTGAGAAGTTAGACAAGTAAAGTTCGAGATTCCTTTTAAAATCGAGTTTGATCTCAACCATGGATTTAATTAGAGCCTCTGCCACTTCCACATTTTTTGGAAAACTGTGTCGTATGTGAAGTCTTTTTTGGGAGGCATCTGAAAAAATTCTGGGCTTGGATGTGATTTGGAGAAAATTCAGTATGTTGTTGACCCTTGAACAACAGAGGTTTGAACTGCACAGGTCCACTTATATGTGGATTTTGTTCAATAAATATGTACTATGATATTACATGGTCTGCCAGCTGGTCGAATCTGAGGATGCAGAACCATGAATACAGAGGGTTATATGTCAATTTTCAATTGCATGGAATGTTGACACCCCTAACTCCTACATTATTAAAGGGTCAATTGTACAAGTAAAATAATCAAATGAGAGATTTTAAAAAAGAAACAAAACAAATTCATCTTGATAAAGGAATAGTTAATACAAGCAAAAAGTAGGGCAATAGAGAACAGAAAAGGGAGAGAGAAATTGTCTCCTGGTATATTAGTCACGGTTCTCCAACTGGGAACAGAACCAACAGGAGGTATATATACATATATATATATATATATATATATATATATATATATATATATATATATATATATATATATATATATATATATATATATATATATATATATGGTTACATATTGCAGGGACTGGCAAGTCCAAAATCTGTAGGGCAAGCTGGCAGTCTGGAGATTCAGGAAAGAGACTTGAGTCTGAAGGTGGAAACTCAGGCAGAATTTCTGTATTCCAATCTGGAGGTAGAATTCCTTCTTCAGGATCCCTCAGGTGTTCCTCTTAAGGCCTTTAAGTGATTGGATAAGGCCCACTCACATGGAGGCTAATCCGCTTTATGTAAAGTCAATTGATTGTAAATGTTAATCACATATAAAAATTATCTTTACAGCAGCATCTAGATTAGCATTTGACCAAATGACTGGTCACTGTAGTCTAGTCAAGTTGATACAAAAAATTAACAATTATACCTGTAGAGTCAAAGAAAATTTTACAGAGAATATTTCAATTTAGAGTGCTCTGAAAAGGATGACTGAAATATGGAAGTAGAAGAATATGGGCAGGCATTTCATCCAAAAGGGATGGCAAGAATAAAAATATGGCAACCACTAAAATTTCCAATCATAAAGTGAAATTCCTTTGTGCTAATGCTTACAATTCAATTCCACTCCTTTTCAAGGACAGTTGTCCAGTTGACTGGAAAAAGGCAAAATTATATGCATAATACAATCACAAAATCTTAAAAGTTGAAAACACATTAGTAATCATTTATTCCAAAATTACAATTAGTGTAGAATTTCTATATTATCCACCTGTCATTTGGAGATGTATTTTCCTCTTGATTATTTCCAGTTTGAACAGCTAACTCTCTTACAGGATTGATAATGCAAGATTTGTATATAATTTCTAAAACGTTCTCTACTTCTGAGAATGGCAATATTATAGTGGTTAGAGCAGAACACTGTAGTTGATACTTCTTGGCTCTAATCCAAGTTATAGCACTTATTAGCAGTGTGACCATGAGTATATTATATAAGTTTTCTGTGTCTCCAGGAATGTCATGTGTAACATGGGAATAGTAACAATACCTAAATTCTCAGTGTTGTTAGGAATACCTCAGATAGTCCAGATAAAGTGCTTCATCTTGCCTATATAACAGTCTATATCAGCTATTACTATTATTCTAACAGTATAACATTGTAACATTGTAATATTAATAATATAGCAATCATTCAAAAATAATAAGAAACAATATTACCTTGATGCAAGATGGCACCCCTGTAGTGGGGTTAGAACAGGATTTGTGCGAATTCCTCTTTCATAAGAAAAACCTTCTGATCATTTCCATTTCTACTGTACACATTTTCAATTAATTCGACTATTATTCATAAGGTAGTTTCTGTTCAAACCTGTGTGATTCTCATCATTATTCAAGATATACTGCATTTGCCAGTGTCCTTTTTGAAATGTGTTCCCTAGAAATTAAAGTTTTTCCAGATATGCCCTAATCAGACTGTCCCATTCAGAAGAACTATTTATTTCCTTGAGAAAACACTTTATTTCTACTTAGGCATCATAAGCTTGCTTAGGCTCCTCTCTACGCCTGCCCAGTAAGTTGATGGCTTTGTGGTGTTTATAATCAACTGAAACTCATAGGTCTCTTCACATGATCCATTATTATGTCAAGTTCCTTATTCTTTTTTTTTCCCCTTTCTCTCTTCTCTTTATTATCAACACTGTTGAATATTAACCATATATTTGCATACCTCTTTCTTACTTACAATGGAATATTGGAAGGCTTGATCATTAAGTGTGAGCCCCACCAAACTAGGACTCATACAACTCTCTCCCCCAGGCCTAAACTTGTGACATCCACTGGTTTCCTTTTCTTTTCTTTTCTTTTTTTTTGTTAGTTTCTGCTTTATAACAAAGTGATTCAGTTATATATATACATATATCTTTTCCCTCTTGCGTCTCCCTCCCTCCCACTCTCCCTATCCCACCATTCCAGCTAGTCACAAAGCACCTAGCTGATCTCCCTCTTCTCTGCAACTGCTTCCCACTAGTTAGCTGTGTTACATTTGGTAGTGTATATATGTCCATATATACACTACCACTCTCTCACTTTGTCCCAGCTTACCCTTCCCTCTTCCTGTGCCCTCAAGTCCATTCTCTGTGTCTTTATTCCTATCTTGCCCCTAGGTACTTCATAACCATTCATTTATTTATTTATTTTAGATTCCATATATATGTGTTAGCATATGGTATTTGTTTTTCTCATTCTGACTTACTTCACTCTGTATGAGAGACTCTAGGTCCATCCACCTCACTACAAATAACTCAATTTCGTTTCTTTTTATGGCTAAATAGTATTCCATTGTATATATATGCCACATCTTCTTTATCCATTCATCTGTCGATGGACACTTAGGTTGCTTCCAAGTCCTGGCTATTGTAAATAGAGCTGCAGTGAACATTGTGGTACATGACTCTTTGAATTATGGTTTTCTCAGGGTATATGCCCAGTAATGGGATTGCTGGGTCGTATGGTAGTTTTATTTTTAGTTTTTTCAGGAAACTCCATACTGTTCTCCACAGTGGCTATATCAATTTACATTCCCACCAACAGTGTATGAGGGTTCCCTTTTCTCCACACCCTCTCCAGAATTTATTGTTTCTAGCTATTTTGATGATGGCCATTCTGACCGGTGTGAGATGATATGGTCTTGTAGTTTTGATTTGCATTTCTCTAATGATTAATGATGTTGAGCATTCTTTCATGTGTTTGTTGGCAATCTCTATACATTTTTTGGAGAAATGTCTGTTTAGGTCTTCTGCCTATTTTTGGATTGGGTTGTTTTTTTTGATATTGAGCTGCATGAGCTGCTTGTAAATTTTGGAGATTAATCCTTTGTCAGTTGCTTCATTTGCAAATATTCTCTCCCATTCTGAGGGTTGTCTTTTCATCTTGTTTAAGGTTTCCTTTGCTGTGCAAAAGTTTTGAAGTTTCATTAGGTCCCATTTGTTTATTTTTGTTTTTATTTCCATTTCTCTAGAAGGTGGGTCAAAAAGAATCTTGCTGTGATTTATGTCATAGAGTGTTCTGCCTATGTTTTCCTCTAAAAGTTTGATAGTGTCTGGCCCTACATTTAGGTCTTTAATCCATTTTGAGTTAATTTTTGTGTATGATGTTAGGGAGTGTTCTAATTTCATTCTTTTACATGCAGCTGTTCAGTTTTCCCAGCATCACTTATTGAAGAGGCTGTCTTTTCTCCACTGTATATTCTTGCCTCCTTTAGCAAATATAAGGTGACCATACATGTGTGGGTTTATCTCTGGGCTTTCTATCCTGTTCCATTGATCTATATTTCCATTTTTGGGCCAGTACCATACTGTTTTGATTACTGTAGCCTTGTAGTATAGTCTGAAGTCAAGGAGCCTGATTCCTCCAGCTCTGTTTTTGTTTTTCAAGATTGCTTTGGCTATTTGGGGTCTTCTCTGTTTCCATACAAATTGTGAAATTTTTTGTTCTAGTTCTGTGACGAATGCCAGTGGTAGTTTGTTAGGGATTGCATTGAATCTGTAGATTACTTTGGGTAGTAGAGTCATTTTCACAATGTTGATTCTTCCAATCCAAGAACATGGTATATCTCTCCATCTATTTGTATCATCTTGAATTTATTTCATCAGTGTCTTATAGTTTTCTGCATACAGGTCTTTTGTCTCTTTAGGTAGGTTTACTCCTAGATATTTTATTCTTTTTATTGCAGTGGTAAATGGGAGTGTTTTCTTAATTTCTCTTTCAGGTTTTTCATCATTAGTGTATGGGAATGCAAGAGATTTCTGTGCATTAATTTTGTATCCTGCTACTTTACCAAATTCATTGATTAGCTCTAGTAGATTTCTGGTAGCATCTTTAGGAATTTCTATGTATAGTATCATGTCATCTGCAAATAGTGACAGCTTTACTTCTTCTTTTCCAATTTGGATTCATTTTATTTCTTCTCTGATTGCTGTGACTAAAATTTCCAAAACTATGTTGAATAATAATGGTGAAAGTGCGCAACCTTGTCTTGTTCTTGTTCTTAGTGGAAATGGTTTTAGTTTTTCAACATTGAGGGTGATGTTGACTGTGGGTTTGTTATATATGGCCTTTATTATGTCGAGGTAAATTCCCTCTATGCCGACTTTCTGGAGGGTTTTTTTATCATAAATGGGTGTTGAATTTTGGCAAAAGCTTTCTCTGCATCTATTGAGATGAACATATGGTTTTTATACTTCAATTTTTAATATGGTGTATCATGTTGTTTGATTTGCATATATTGAAGAATCCTTGCATTCCTGAGATAAACCCCACTTGATCGTGGTGCATGATCCTTTTAATGTGCTGTTGGATTCTGTTTGCTAGTATTTTGTTGAGGATTTTTGCATCTATGTTCATCAGTGTTATTGGTCTGTAATTTTCTTTTTTTTGTGACATCTTTGTCTGGTTTTGATATCAAGGTGATGGTGGCCTCGTAGAATGAGTTTGGGTATGTTCCTCCCTCTGCTATATTTTGGAAGAGTTTGAGAAGGATAGGTGTTAGCTATTCTCTAAATGTTTGATAGAATTTGCCTTTGCAGCCGTCTGGTTCTGGGGTTTTGTTTAGTAGAAGATTTTTAATCCCAGTTTCAATTTCAGTGCTTGTGATTGGTCTGTTCATATTTTCTCTTTCTTCGTGGTTCAATCTCAGAAGGTTTGCTTTTCTAAGAATTTGTCCGTTTCTTCCAGTTTGTCCATTTTATTGGCATATAGTTGCTTATGGGACACTCTGTGCTTCCTGGACTTGATTAACTATTTCCTTACCCATATTAGGGAAGTTTTCAACTATAATCTCTTCAAATGTTTTCTCAGTCCCTTTCCTTTTCTCTTCTTCTTCTGGGACCCCTATAATTCGAATGTTGGTGTGTTAAATATTGTCCCAGTGGTCTCTGAGACTGTCCTCAATTCTTGTCATTCTTTTTTCTTTATTCTGCTCTGCAGTAGTTATTTCCACTATTTTATCTTCCAGGTCACTTATCCGTTCTTCTGCCTCAGTTATTCTGCTATTGATCCCTTCTAGAGTATTTTTAATTTCATTTATTGTGTTGTTCATCATTGCTTGTTTCATCTTTAGGTGTTCTTGGTCCTTGTTAAAGGTTTCTTGCATTTTCTCTATTCTCTTTCCAAGATTTTGGATCATCTTTACTATCATTATTCTGAATTCTTTTTCAGGTAGACTGCCTATTTCCTCTTTATTTGTTAGGTCTGGTGGGTTTTTATCTTGCTCCTTCATATGCTGTGTGTATTTCTGTCTTCTCATTTTGCTTATCTTACTGTGTTTGGGGTCTCCTTTTTGCAGGCTGCAGGTTTGTAGTTCCCGTTGTTTTTGGTGTCTGCCCCCAGTGGCTAATGTTGGTTCATTGGGTTGTGGAGGCTTCCTGGTGGAGGGGACTAGTGCCTGTGTCTGGTGGATGAAGCTGGGTCTTGTCTTTCTGGTGGGCAAGTCCATGTCCGGTGGTGTGTTTTGGGGTGTCTCTGGCCTTATTATGATTTTAGGTAGCCTCTCTGCTAATGGATGGGGTTGTGTTCCTGTCTTGCTAGTTGTTTGGCATAGGGTGTCCAGCACTGTAGCTTGCTGGTCGTTGAGTGGAGCTGGGTGTTGGTGTTGAGATGGAGATCTCTGGAAGATTTTCACCATTTGACATTACGTGGAGCTGGGAGGTCTTTTGCAGACCAGTTTCCTGAACTTGGCTCTCCCACCTCAGAGGCACAGCCCTGATACCTGGCTGGAGCACCAACAGCCTGACATTCACACGGCTCAGAATAAAAGGGAGAAAAAAAAAGAAAGAAAGAAAAAGATAATATACAATAAAATAATATTAAAAATAGTTATTAAAATAAAAAACAAAAAATAATTATTAAAAAAACTTTTTAAGTAGTTAAAAAAAATGAAAGAAAGAAATAAGAGAACATCTAAACCAAAAAAGAAATCCACCAATGATAAGAGCTGAAAACTGTACTAAAAAAAAAAAAGAAAAAAAAACCAGACAAACAGAACCCTAGGAGAAATGCTAAAAGCAAAGCTATATAGACAAAATCACACAGAAGCCTGCGTATACACACTCACAAAAAGAGAAAAAGGGGAAAAAAATATATATCGTTGCTCCCAAAGTCCACCTCCTCAGTTTGGGATGATTCATTGTCTATTCATGTATTCCACAGATGCAGGGTACATCAAGTTGATTGTGGAGATTTAATCTGCTGCTCCTGAGGCTGCTGGGAGAGATTTCCCTTTTTCTTCTTTGTTCGCACAGCTCCTGGGGTTCAGCTTTGGATTTGGCCCCACCTCTGTGTGTAGGTCGTCTCAGGGCATCTGTTCTTCGCTCAGACAGGACGGAGTTAAAGGAGCAGCTGATTTGGGGGCTCTGGCTTACTCAGGCCGGGGGGAGGGAGGGGTACGGATGCAGGGCGAGCCTGCGGCGGCAGAGGCTGGCGTGACGTTGCATCAGCCTGAGGCGTGCCGTGTGTTCTCCCGGGGAAGTTGTCCCTGGATCACGGGACCCTGGCAATTGCGGGCTGCATAGGCTCCCAGGAGGGGAGGTGTGGAGAGTGACCTGTGCTTGCACACAGGCTTCTTGGTGGCGGCAGCAGCAGCCTTAGCGTCTCCGTCTCCTGCCCGTCTTTGGGGTTTGTGCTGATAGGCGCGGCTCGAGCCCGTCTCGGGAGCTCCTTTAAGCAGCGCTCTTAATCCCCTCTCCTCACGCACCAGGAAACAAAGAGGTAAGAAAATGTCTCTTGCCTCTTCCACAATTCCAGCCTTTTCCCCAGACTCCCTCCCGGCTAGCCTTGGTGCACTAGCCCCCTTCAGGCTGTGTTCACGAGACAACCCCAGTCCTCTCCCTGGGATCTGACCTTTGAAGCCTGAGCCTCAGCTCCCAGTACCCGCCTGCCCCGGCGGGTGAGCAGACAAGCCTCTCAGGCTGGTGAGTGGTGGTCGGCCCTGATCCTCTGTGCGGGAATCTCTCCGCTTTGCCCTCCGCACCCCTGTGGCTGCGCTCTCCTCCTCACCGAAGCTTCCCCCGCCTCTGCCACCCGCAGTCTCCGCCCGCGAAGGGGCTCCTAGTGTGTGGAAACCTTTCCTCCTTCACAGCTCCCTCCCGGTGGTGCAGGTCCCGTCACTATTCTTTTGTCCCTGTTTTTTCTTTTTTCTTTTGCCCTATCCAAGTACGTGGGGAGTTTCTTGCCTTTTGGGAGGTCTGAGGTCTTCTGCCAGCGTTCAGTAGGTGTTCTGTAGGAGCTGTTCCACATGTATTTCTGATGTTATTTGTGGGGAGGAAGGTAATCTCCACGTCTTACTCTTCCGCTATCTTGAAGCTCCTGTGTAGTTCCTTATTCTTATTTATCAGTAGTTGCCATGCACTTCATGTATTCAGACCAAAATGAGAAGGTTTTTTTTAAATCCATACAAAGTTCCTCCACATTTATTACTTATTAAATGAACCGTTGTCGTTGTTGTTGAGTGTCCATGTCTTTACCAGTTCTCATTCTATTACCTTATTAAACTTGCCTCCTCTTGCTGGAAGTTATGGTTTGATAAATAAAACGTCTACATCTTAATCTAAAGCATTTAAAAACATTTCCATGAGTACAAGATCAAGATTAAGCCCTAGAACACATAATTATTGACACCTCCTCCAGAGGAGTAACTGATATGTTTAGACCCTTTTAGGTAAGATTGTTAGAATAAATAATAATTTATCTAATTCCTTTGCAATTTACTTCTCATTTATCTCTCTTGAACAGAATATTCTTGAAAAGAATATTTTGAAATGCTTTTCCAAAGTCCCTGCCAAATAGATAATCAATTTATATAACCCAAAAGAAAGAAACTATTAGTTTTTATTACTTATGTTTAGTAGATCTGTGTACTGCTCAAGGATATCCTCTACCTTCAATGTGCTCATAGTCATTTGGTTAAACATGCAATGAGCTCACAGAATAGAAGGCAATATTGATGGCATTCCAGGAAATGAAATGTTAGTGGCTAATCAGCAGAAGCTGCTAGCTCCTCAGGAGAACACTTGCTTTCCTTTCTTTCTGAGCCTCAACTAGCTGCATTTTCCAGGCTCCTTTACAGACAGAAGAAGCTGAATGGTTGAGTTCTAAACAGTGGAATTTGAGTTGAAATGATATCTGCTCTACAAGGACCAAGATTTTTAAAAGGCAGATGTGTCTCCTGCATGTTCTCTGTCTCTCTCTCTGTCTATTCTGGATAGAGAGAATTATAATATCTTATGAAATAGATGAATGGATGCTGTTTTCTGAATCAGGACTAGCTAAAAGGAGCCAGCTCTTCAGGAACACCTACTTTAACATGTTACGTGAGGGAGAAAAACTTATTCTGTGTTTGCTCTTTTATATATTTTTGGGTTTGTTTGATACAGCAGTTCAACCAACCAAACCAATCCATTCCATAATTACCATACAAAAATATTTTTAGCCCATGCTTAAAGAGCTTTAATAATGGGAAAAAAACTCACTCAGTTAAGTAATGTGCTTAGCCAATCAGAGCTCTGATTGTAAGAAAATTCATCTTTGTTAGCTGAAATATTTTCCTAAGGAGGCTTTATAAAATCCTGTTCTTCGTTCAAAGAACCACTCTTTAAATCTTTGCACAATGAGTATGTCTTTTGTCTGCTTCCTAAATGATGTGTGGTGCCTCACTTATCCCAGCAAAATTAAGAGAGCTCTGTCTTCCAGACCCAGGAAGACCTGTTTTTACAGTATACAAATACCAAGTTTCAGGTATAGTGATTCTGTATCCCTTCAAAGTTACAGTTAACCCAAAATAATCTGCAGCATTCTCTCTGGAATACTATGAAGCATGTGCCAACCACCTTTGGGCACCATAGTGACCAAATGTGAGGAAACTTCTGGTGTTTAATTATCTGAGTCATAGACACCATCTGGCTCCTCTTCATGCAACTGATCTTGACCCAAACAAGTGAACCACTCTCAGGGTTTCTTCATTGAGGAAACAGACATCTCTAGGACATCTCAGAAACTCCACCATTGTTAAGCAGTAGGACCTCATTCCCAATTACTTTGCTAGGGGAAAAGGTTCTCTGAGGAAGGGGCTGATGATTATTTGATTGCTTAGCCTTTCGACTGAATGACCACATCATTAAAAATAACTTCATTGGTCCATTAAAACAAGCCACAAACTCTGTTAGTTTTCAGAGAAATTGTGCTAAAATTTCTTTGTGCTCTGACATTACTCCTAATATCATTTTCACATATTTCCCTGACTTTCTGGCCCTGCAGTACTAGCCATTATTACCTTGATGTTTGTGAGGTTCAGGAATCCACAAGATCACTTCAGAAACCAAGTTTTGATGTCCCCAAGATTACTGTCAGTTTTGATAAATCATTAGAGGAATTCACAGAGCTCACTGAAAGCTACTCTACTCAGGGTTATGATGTATTACAGTGAAAGGATGCAGATTAAAGTCAGAGAAAGGATGCATAAGGCAGGGTCCACACATGATCTTCCAGTTGTCCTTTCCCAGTGGAGTTGTAGAGAGTGCTAATTTCTTTCAGCAATATTGTGTGAATATGCATGGAGTATTGACAACCAGGGAAGCTCACCTGAACCTTGGCTTCCAAAGTTTGATTGGGTCTTGGTCACGTAGCTACAACTGAATACCCAGGAGGTTGAGCTCATATTGAGTGACCCAAAGCCCCCAGTGTAAGTCACATTGTTAACATAAACTATCTGGTGTGGCCCAAGGCCCGCAGGTATACCTGAGGCACAGAGCTCACCTTCTAGAAGTTGAGGGCAAAGGCCAGAACTCTTTTTGGGTCAGATTAATCCCATACTGCAAAATACTTTACCTTGGGCTTCTTCTGATGTGGTTTAATGATAGTACATATGAAAGTTATAAAAGTCTATTTAATAACTGATTGATTCATTCAACAAATAACTATTGAATACTTACTACATACCAAGTTCTCTTCTGTGCCTTTCCTGATCTTTGGACTTCAGCTTACTTCATGTTTTTTTCTTGCCTGTTCTCTTGAGTTTGAAGTTTTCCATTGACTTAAGTGAGGATACTTCACTCATGATCCTAACAGAAGGAAGGTTATCCCAGCTGGCCTCCCTCATGGGATTTTGTTGGCACTAATTTGCCTGGAAGATACCTGACACTTTATACCTAACCGCCTATGCGATCCCAGCCAATGCTCTCTCTCCCATTTCCTATCATTCTCCACCTCCTTCCTCTCCCACTCAATCCAGTTTCCACCACACTGGCTTCCCAACATTCTTCAGACACTTCCACATTAGGGATTCTGCACTAGCTATTCTTTCTTTTTGCAGTTTTACCCCACAGATATCTATTTGAATTTCTTTCTCAACTCCTTCCTGCCTTTACCCAAGAGCCATCTCCTCTGGGAAGGCTTTCCTAATGCTTTATCTAAAATTGAAAACCTCTTCCAGAACTTTCCGTGCCCTTTCCCTGCTTCATTTTTTTCTCCTTAACATATAATTCAACTCAACATATTTAATATTTTAGTAATTATAATGTTTGTTAATTATTATGTTATATGTTATAATGTTAACTGCCTCTTCCCTCTAGAAGCAGACATCAAATGCCAGGAATTTTTGTCTATTTTGTTCACCATTTTTTTTTTTTTTTTTTTTTTTTTTTTGCGGTACGCGGGCCTCTGACTGTTGTGGCCTCTCCCGCTGCGGAGCACAGGCTCCGGACGCGCAGGCTCAGCGGCCATGGCTCACGGGCCTAGCCACTCTGTGGCAAGTGGGATTTTCCTGGACTGGGGCGTGAACCCATGTCCCTTGCATCGGCAGGTAGACTCTCAACCACTGTGCCACCAGGCAAGCCCTATGTTGTTCACCATTTTATCCTGAATATGTAGAATAGAACTTGATGGATAATAAATGTTCAATAGGTATTTTTTTAACGGATGAATAAATGAATGAATCTCTATGTATTTTCACATAAAATGTACTACTATTAAAAAATATCTATCTTTTTTATTCAGTTGGATGCTTTAGATGTATCCTAAAGTGCATGCCTTTTTATTTAACCCCTTTAGCCTCCTCTTTGAAAGTTTGTTGGGCTAGTTCAAGGTAGTCCAGGCTTTGAAGTCAGAAAGGTGTAGATTTGAATCTCAGTTTTTCCATTACCAGCTGAATGACCCAGTACACTTTAATAATTCCCTCTAACACTCAATTTTCGCAACTTGAAGTATAATATCTATGTCACAGAGTCATGAGAGTTGTGTCACATGAGAGACTTTCTTAATAAATGTGTTCCTTTATTTCCCTTTCCACTGGCATATTTTTAGACATTGATTTCATCCTTTAATTACTTCCACAATACCTCAGCTACATATGCTCAAAAAACCTGAAATCTTGCTCTCAATCTCTCTTTCCAAGATCATTGCTATAAATTCTTAACCTGACAAGGTGTAAAATACTCAATAGAACAGACTGTGAATGTGTTCCTAATGAATCCATTTGGCTGCTAGTAGTCAGCTGTTCTTTTTCAAAATATTAGTTAATCTTATATGTCCCATCAGGACTCTTTTTTTTTTTTCTTTCAGAAAAAAGAAAAATGTAAACAAAGTTGCCCATTCCCAGTGTTTTGGTATTTCTTCATGATTACTCAAATTTCTTGTGATGGTCAATCAATCCCATTTACAGTTACTTTTCATCTCCTTGGGATGACATTTTTCTGAGGCAGAAGACCTCATAGAGAGCAGTGAGATATACTCTGACAACTACTTTTCATGTCCTAGTTTTCACTTTCCCCTTATAGATGTTTGTTGTATATGTTTTAGTTTGCAAATTCTCTTCCTTCATGGGGAACACAGAAACAATGAGGTGGCATCTGTTTTTGCAATGTTAGTTATCAGTGTGACACCATCAACTCCATGGAGAGAGCCTAGCCATTCATTGTTAACCTTGTTCTGTATGCACTTAACAAATGCAATCTTTGAGCTTTTAAAAATTATTTTAAGTCCTCAGCTGATACTATTCTTAAAATTCTGTAATAGTCTCTAATCTTCTTCATATTGGTTTTGGTTCTTATTTCCATCTTATTAAGTGTTTTTATTTCCATCTTAATGTATTCTTCTAACATTTAATTTCCACAAAGCTCAGGTACAACTAAAATAATTTTTAAGGTAGACCCAATATTTCTTCCTTGCATATAATTGCATAGCCAGAAATACTTTTTCTGAGAGCATTCCAGAATTGCTTGAGTCACTGTCTGCCTCTGAGACATGAATTAGTACCTTTCTTATACCTGAACTTTTAAGTCTTTCTTCCAAAAGTCTAGGATACATTAATCATTATGCTCAGTCTTCAATTTCAAGGCTATCAAAATTCTGTGATGACAAAATTGCTTTCTCCCTAGGTTGCTGTCATTTCTTCCTCACCAACTAATTCTTTCTTTTTATTGGTATGAAATCATGAGAAATGAATCAGTGAATAATTCAGTAACTTCTTTTTCCCACAAAAGATCCTATTTCATTATTTCTCCATTGAAATGCATTGTTTTCAATACTTTATTTCCAGAGTAACATAATAGGCTATGTGTTCTTATTCTTAAATATTGAATTGCTTTTAAGAAGTTAAAAATACTAAAAGTAAGCCAAGGACCTCCATAACTAGTTTTAAAAGTCCCTGGTTGTAATGTCTAGTTGGACATATTTCCAATGCTTGAGAAAATAAAACTTTCAACACAATCAGAATTTTCAGTGGGTGTCTAGAAAGATGGAGTTTCATAATAACTATAATAGCTTGCCTCTGAGTCAGTTGTGTAATCTATGAGGAAGGTATTACTGGTACATTCTTGATAACTGAATTTTTAAATGTATATTTCTGCAATAATATAACTTTATTTCTCTCTTGAATCTTTCTTAAACATTGAATTAACTATGGTGAATAATGTGGTGACAGATGATATAATCAGATTGCCCTCGCTTAGAATCAAAATATTCTTCCTCAGATTTCACTGTTTCCAAGATTTCACTTCATCCATATATATTCCTGATATATTTCATTCACCTGACTCTCTACTGGATCTATTTATTTCAAACAAATGGAAGTGTATTTTCATCAACTATTAGAGTCGTGATATTCATATTTATATTTGTAATATGTCCATAAAATAAACATGCTATGTTTAAATGAGAATCATATTCAGCTTTATTTTTACTGACACAAATTTGTGATCAAAATGTTTGGAGGCCACTAATTTAGCTATTGCTACATTGATGCTATTTCACAGGGAGTGTACAGGCAAAGAGAAGTATTCCTAGTCAAAATTAATCGCTCAGTCCTCTATCTTCTCTCTGCTCTTTTTATCATAGTCATAATGGTTTTGCTCTCCTGTCTTGTAACGTTAATTGAGCACATGCCTGCCTTTGTACTTCATTGGGGTTTCAGCAAAATTGAACCAGTAGAATACTCCCTTGAAATTTTTTCTTCCCTTGGCTCTGGTATTATTACAATCTCGCAATTTTTATTCTGCTTTCATTTTCTCTGTCTCTTCTTCTTACACATTCCCTGTATGTTTTGTTTTCCCCAGGATTTGCCTTTGGCCCACTGCTGTTCTCATTGTACTACTCTTTCTTGGTATTGGGTTGGCCAAAAAGTTCATTTGGGATTTTCCGTAAGATGTTACGGAAGAACTTTTTGGCCAACCCAATAGTTTATCAAGCACCAGTGAGATTTCAAATACCTTGTAAATGCTGTTGACCCTCAGATCATCTTTTTAAAAATATTTTCTTTTCCTCCCTTTTCTCCCTGTCTCAGTGAATTAAACTACTACCAATTGTTCAAGCCTCACAACCCCTAACCTCCCTGCTGTCATTAAATTCTATGCTCAATTAGCCATAAATTATTATGGATTCCACATGCTTAATATCTCTTTCATTCACTTGCTTCTCTAATTTCCAACTGCCATTGCATTAATTCAAAATTCATCTGTTTTTACCTGGATCACTGGAATAACTTTAATGGATTTCATCCTCATTCTGTCATGTGGAGCAGATTTATGGTTTCCAGTTTCAGCTAGGTTCTCAAAATTATTTGGCAATCCTTTTCCTTGTCACTCAAATGAATCTTGGCTTTATAGTCCTGACCTATGTACTAGCATGAGCACAGCTCTCTCCCCCACAATGTCTAGCAGTGATTTGGGGGTCTAACAATGATGCTTTACAAGTAACCGTATGGGAATTTGTCAGCTTCTGTCTTCATGGCAAATTGTCCCTGATTGGGTTGTTTGCTCACAGCTGCTTCTGTACAGCTGCTTGTAAGAAGCCTCATCATTGTTCCAACCTAAAATGCCAACATTCCTGCCAAGGAATTTATTTCTAGATATTCTGAGGATGTCTCATCTTTGGGATAATGGAATGATTCTGACTTTGTACTGAGGCAGGGAGAATGCTACACTTCATCACCTAAGCCCCAAAGCATAATAATCCAAATCTGTCTACTAGAATTTTGAAAGTTTCTGAGCCTCACCCCCTAATCATATGTGCACTCATTCAATCATGCTGCCACAAGTGTAGCAGACATCTATCAGCTTCCCTTGATTATGCTTTATTATTTTTTCCAATCTTTCCTTAGCCAAAATCTCACATGTAGTTAACAGATACAAAATGCAAGAAGATCGTCATTTTAACGGAATCCAGTAGATACTGAGACATGTTGAGGGGGATGGAAGGAGGGAGCAGAGTTTTTACTCCAAAACAGAAGTAGGAGCAAAAATATTCTTTGTTACCATTATCTGAACTCACTTGCCTTGTGGACTTCCCTTGGCTTATATTCTGAATATGGAACATTCTCTTCAAAGCCTAGTTTCCTTCTTTGTTGTTCATTTATCATTCTCCTTACTTTAAGTTGGATTCTATTGCTTCCAACTTCACAAAGAAAAAAACCAGTTCCCTAAATCATTTATTTATTTCTTCAACAAGCATTCACGGAGGGCCCGAAATATACTAGGAACTATACTAAATGTTGTGGCTATAACTATAAAACATACCTTTTTCTCCAAGAAGCTTACAGTGCAATAGGGGAAACATTAGTTAAGAAATAAGTAAAATTAAGTGTTAACACTGCTGTGGTAAAAATCCATGTAGAAATCAGGTGGCTCACAATGAAGGGATAGGAAAATTCTGTTGGGGATGGAAATCAAAGACTTTGTGAAGGAAGTGAAGTTTCAGAAGCCTGCATTTGATTACATAAATATTGGGTATCTATCCCACAGATATCTTAAGACTGTTTTGAGCATTAAGGTTTATAAAACATATGGAGTCCATTTGTAACATTTAAAACCTTAAATGTATGGTTTTATAAGCATGTGTATGTGTGAATACGTTTGCATGAGTATATTTTTGTGACTGTTCATGTGAATGTGTGAGGGGGAAGGGGCAGAGGGACAGAAGGGGAGGGGGATGAGGGAGAGGAGGAAATCATTCATGGCCACCTGTTAAAAATTGTTTTTGTTTTTCTGTTGTTATTCTAACCACACTGTGGATGGATTCTGTCAATTATATAAATATCATATAATTTGACCTAAATTGTTCTTGTCTATCCATTAAAGAACTATTTTGAGCTTTCTATGTTCTCACTTTCTTCATTTATTTATTAGTTAGTTATTTAAGCTTTCATAGAGTACATACTTATGGAAAAGTACTGTGATAAAACTGTGAGAAAAATTAAGGTGGTTATCTAAATGAACAAGTTTGTTCTTAGCGTTCAAAGTAGTTTACATAGAAGGGAACGGACAAAATCATAGCTGAGTGTGAAATAGAGCAGTCCAAGTTTTCTAAAATTTTAGCATTGTTATTATTAAAAACCTTTTTATATTCACTCCTAATAGAGTAGTGAAAGAACATAGTAGTCCTCCTCTGCTTTGGGAGAATATTGCAGCTGAAGTATAAGGGAGAGACCCTACCATTAAGAGTGGTGTGCTCCTGGTAGAGGGTCTTGCTCAAGTTTCTTTATACACACTAACATGTATGTGATTGACAGCAGCTTAGAGAAATACCACTTCATGCATTTATGTGCAATAGAATAGAAAGCCTTACTTTCAAAAGCTATCAGGGTCTCTTATGGAAGTCATTAGTCTATAAAAGGAGGGAAATTTTTAAATTTTTGGCTGTTGCTTTTTGGTTATTGTTCCAGTCCTGCCTTGAAATAACACCACTGTAAGGGTCTAATATATAGCGTTGTGATTTTGTGATTTATAATAAGAACTATATATATTTGATCTTCCTCTAGCTTCGGGTACAGAGCTCCTAAAACTCTTGGAATGTCCTAAGTGATGAGAGCTAGAAAGGTGTCTTTTACATTAATGAGGTGGCTTCTGGACTCCACCTAAGGATGGAGACTGGTTGCCAGGAGAACCACCTATGTGATTAAAGAGTTGGAACTTTCAGTCCCTTTCCCCTGAACTTCTCCCAGTGGGGGGAAAATGGGCTGGAGGCTGAGTCAGTTGCCAATGGTCAGTGATTTAATTAATCATGCCTATGTAGTGAAACTTCCATAGAAACCCAAAAGGATGGGGTTTGGAGAGCTTCCTTGCTGGTGAGCACATGGAGGTTTGGGAGGAATGGTGTACTCTGAGAGAGCATAGAAGATCCACTCCCTTTTCCCATATCTTACCCTATGTACCTCTTCCATATGTCTGTCCCTGAGTTAAATCCTTTTATAATAAACTGGTGATCTAGTAAGTAAAACGTTTCTCTGAGTTCTGTAAGCCACTCTAACAAATTAATTGAAGCCCAGGAGGGGGTCTTGGGAACCTCTGATTTATAGCCAGTGAGTCAGAAACACAGGTAACAACCTGGGCTTTCGACTGTCTTCTGAAGTTGGAGAGGGTGGGCAGTCTTATAGGACTGAGCCCTTAATCTGTGGAATCTAATACTATCTCTGGGTAGAGAGTGTCAGAATTGAGTTGAATTCTCAAACACCTTGCTGGTGCCAGAGAATTGCTTGGTAGTGGTTGGAGAAGTCTCCCGCACCCCCCATGTTGGAATTGGATCCAGGAACCCAAAAAGAAGTGTATATTATATTTTTGAGTAAAGGTGTATTACTCTTATTTTGGTTAGGAAACCAGAACTTCTTTAAGGACTAGGGGAATAAAGTGATGCAATATAGAATCTGGGGCTTCTGTGAACGTGGAAAGAGGGGGTAAGGTGGGGGAGTTAGTGGCTAGAGGGGTGGAGATGAAGGTCAGGAGTGTCAAAAAACCAGCCGCTGATGACAGCAAGCCTGAAGCACTGAATAAGAGGACTCCAGAGTTGGTAGGGAAACTGCTACCAATTCTGGAAAAATATCTTATAAACTTTATCAGTCTTTAACAGAGAAGCAGGCAATTAGGGAGAAGTCTGAGAAGCCCCAGTGAGTGATCATCATGACCTCCTGAGAGAATCACAACTGCTTCCAAACCTGCTGGAGTTCATTCCCCTTTTGTTACTCTCTAACCCGGAAACAGATGTGAAATGGTGTTCTGGGAAATGTAGTTCCTGGCTTCTCTGCAATGTAGAGGAGTCCTTAGCAGTGGGTGCTAGTAGTGCAAAATGTACAGCTTAATGATCCAATGAGTGTGAATCGTGAAGCAGGACTTGATGTTTGCTATTCAATGATAAAAACATTGAAATTTATTTTGTAGTAAGAAAGTGAAATTGACTATACTTAAATTTTGCATAGTTTCTCACCATATTCTGAATATTTTGAAATTGAATGGCTCATAAAGAATATTAAGTTTTCTTCAGCCTGTAAAAAATCACAAGCCTAGTACACTGAATAGCATTATACTGAAAAATATTACTTATCTAACAAAAGTTTTTTTTTTTAATTATCTTAACATTTGAATTTGGTTAAGTTGATGACATAAAATTATACTATTTCTGCTTATCACTAAATACATCATGACAAGAATGTATATGTGTATTTGTTCACCTGTAAAATCCAATTAAAATGCCATTTCTATTTCTAAAAATGTTTTCCTGAGCAATATGTGTCTATATATGTGTATGTGCATCTCTATATATGCGTATATGTATGTAGATGTGTGTGCATGTGTGTATATATATATTCTCATATATCAAGCTATTTTGTCCACATTGCTAGCTAATCATAGTAATGGCATTTTTTATTTATAGCAGTCCAATTTATTTAATAAACACTGTTATTATCTGCACTCCTGAGGCAAATCCAATACCCCACACTAGTCATAATGCATTATTTTTGATACTCAGTATTCCCGGTGGTAGAACAGTGATTCTTTTCTTATAAAAATTCTGCCTTTTGGGCATCAACACTTTTCACCTTTAAATAAGACAAAATTGATTTTGTTGCGGCAGCCTAGGTTTTTGTGTAGACCTATGTTAAGATACTTTTTAAAATTAAATGTCAAATCCAGCTTGGCACTGGAACCATAGTGCATGCTTGACGTTTGAGGAAAAGCTGTCAGCTTGTCGCTCCTTGTCAAATTGCAAGCTGCGTCATTGTGATTAGTTTAGGCTGAGGGATCACTGTTGGGCAGGACTTCATATCACATGTGGCTCAGTACTGTGTGACTTGGGGGGGAAATTGCAGACAACATATTTGTCTTTGGGAGATTGAGTTTTATACTTTTAATTATTTAAGGTTTTTTTTTTAGGTACTTTTCTCCCAGATGAACCAATACATCAGAAATCCTATTCAGAGTTAGGCATGAAAAGGAAAGCTGAAGTCTTTCTAAGTAGTAATTCTCATGAATCTTAGTGTCTGATACTATAGTTGAAATGGAAGATTTTTATTCTATTTGCCAGGGTGATATGTTATATTAATACTTTTTACATTTGGAAAATTTCAAACCAGAATGTAATTGGTAATTAACTACAAAGACTTGGAGAACTGAACATCTCAGTTCTTTACAATAACTCATTCCCTGTGGTGATAGTTTTCTGTGAGATTGTGTGGTCCTGTAATAAATTAGAACTCAGAAATAACTATCCAAATAATTAAAGCTTTCCACTTCTCCCAGAATACACAAACCAAAAGAAAAAGAGAGGAGACATTACCTACTCTTTCCCCACTCAGGAATCCAAAAGAGGATAGACACTGCTTTAACAATTAGGACAGCAAGCATAAAAGCAGAATTTGAAACTAAAATGAGTGACATAAAAGTGAAAGGGGGCAGGGGGGATTCATTCCCTGAGGCGGTACCCAGCAGCAGCCTTGAAGGTGTCTTGTGGTAGCAGCTGCAATATCCATGGGTAGTACTGGGGTCCTACTTTGTCTTAAAATCTTTTTTTTTTTTCTATTAGTATAGCAGCACCAGGTTTCATTTGGTCTGAATGTGCTTAGTTTATCTTTTTCTACCATTGTGCTTTCAATCTTTCTGTATCCTTTTGCATCTCTTCTAAAGAGTGTGAAATTAGATTAAAAAAATTCAGTCTGATAATATTTGATTTTTTACTGGAGCATTTGGTCCATTTACAAGCAGTATAATTACTAACAGGTTTGCCTTTTCTATTTATCATCTAATTTTGAGTTTTGTATGCATTTTACTTGCTCCATTCTCCCTCCTTTCCCTCTCCCCCAACATCTTTGCCTTTTTTGGGATTGAGTGTTTTTACTATTTCCATTACTTTCCCTTCTACTTTGGAGTGTATATATCTGCTTTAGATGACTCTAAAAAGTATAGTACAAAGATTAAACTTATCAAACTCTAAAGTAAATGAATGACTTTTTCTACCTCCCAGAAAATACAAAGATTCAGATCCACTCATCACTCTATGCAAGTATTTAATTATATTTTTTACCCTGCAATATACTATTTTTATTATTTTATAAAGTCAGTATTTATTTACATTTACTCATACTTTTATCCCTTTTTGTGCTTTTTGTTTCTTCCTAACAGACTTTTGATCTGAAACTACCTTGTTTCTGAGTCAAGTATAACCTTATAGCAAGGATCTGCAGGTGGTAAACTGTCAGTTTTCATTTGTCTGAAAAAGGTCTTCCTGCAGGCTGCCCATAATATTTATCTAAAAGGTCTTTGTTTACCCAACTCATAACATTTATGGGGATCATAGCAAGAGATGAAATGGAAGGCTCTGGACTGTAGCATACCCCATATTCCCTTCCCATCCCCAGCTTTGTCCTTCACTGTGAGGACAAAGCCTTCACCTTGGGGACTTTGGGCAAGGCTCCTGATTGCCCCACTCTAAGGGTAGGAGTATTTATTTTGTGGTCATTCATTCCTAAAAAATATTTTATCTGTATTAAATTCTAGTTTAATAAGTTCTTTTGTTTCTCAGTCATCAGAATTCTATCATTTGCTGTCCAGAGTCAGCTCTCAGCCTAAAGTCACTCATTTGAAAGTGATCTGATCTGCTTGTCTGACAACTTTTAAGATTTTCTATTTGTCTTTGCCTTTCTGAAGTTTCACTATGATGTGTTTAGCATGGATTTCCTTTTATTGATTCTGTTTGGGGTTTACTGGACTTGTTGAATTTGAGGGCTGGTGACATTAATGAGTTCTGCAATATTCTCAACAATTATTTCCATAAATGTTGCCTCTAACATTTAATCATTTCATTCATTCAATCATTATGTGTTTATCATTTACCATCCATATGAAAAGCGCTCCTCTTGGCACTGGGAATACAGGTCTGACCAAAATAGCCCTGCCCTAGTGTCACTTGCATTCTACAGAGGACAGACAAACAATGAACATACAAAAAAGCAAAATCCATAGCACTTAAAATGATGAATTAAGAAGAAAAATACAGCGGGAAAGAAGGTCGAGAGTGTCAGAGGCAGAGATGAAATTTATATAGTGTGTTCAGAGAAGGCCTCAGTCAGAGAAGGTGATTTGAGTAAATATATGGAAGAAGGAAGGAGGTGAGATTTTGATATATCTGCAAAGGGAGAATCTCAGGAAGAGGAATTCACAAGTGTAAGAGTCTTGATCATGTTCACAGATCTGTAAGGAAACTGACCAAGCTTATGCAGGGTAGTATTTTCATTTCTTCAATCCTTTCAAGAACAGCCAGTTAAGGTTCTCATACATAGAAGAAAACAATAGAATTGTTAATTTTCAATGAAGAGGCACATTAAACACAATATTCCTAGAGTAATAAGTGCTGCAAATGCTGATACACATACTACACACACACATATGACTATATCCTTTTTTGGTTTATTGAATGAAACTTAGTTTCTTCATAATAGCTAGTGGTCTATTTTAACACAGAGCAAGATGTTTTGTTTTTCAATGATTATTTTTATATTATTTGATCTAATCTTAAAATAGTGGAAATTTCATCCCATCACGTGAAAGTTCTCATATGTAAAAAAAAAAAAGTTACTTCTAACATTCAATTAACACAATTAAAAAACTCTTTTGGAGATAAATTTGGGGAATGATTTTTCTCCTTTGGCTAGAAATGAATATTCCTTTTAAAATTCAGTTTCTACTTGTTGATCAAATTTAACCAAATTTAAGGTAACTTAGAATCTATACAGAAAGTGCATAAGTTTGTGTTTTATTGGCTTCATCATCTTTGATGGAGTTGGTACTAATTAAAGTGCTTTTAAATACTTTAAAAGAACTGCACTTGGGGAAAACGTTTTATCATCTTAAAATATTAGCTACAATTAATTTGCTTTAGCTCTTTTGTGCAAATGATTTATAGAATCTTCAGAGAAATGAGATGAAAGGTGTTCTTTCAGGTCAAGACTGCTTAACCAAATGAATGTCCCCTTTTCTTATCTGGGAATACTTATTTCCTAGAATCATAAGCAAAAGAGGATCCATGTATAGAACTTACTTTGCTTCTCACTTTACTTAAGCCTTTATCTTACTTAAGCCTTTATCTTGGCAAAGATACCATCCTCCATCCCTGGCATCCTACTATGGTTCTTTGGGCTTCTTTTGTTGGGCTTCTAACCTTTTTCCTGTACATATCATTAAAGGTTTCATATCACATATTAACTTTAATTAACATCTGTATGATGATGATTCTAAGATATCTATCTCCATTCAAGGCTTCTCTCCTGTTCTAGGGACCTATATATGCAACTGCTTATTGGTTATCTCTGTTTTGATGCCTCAAGATTGTTTTATATTTACCCTATCCAATTTATTTTATTCCAAAAATCCCTTTCCTCCTCCCGTATTCTTTATTTCAGTGAATGACATTACTAGCTACTATGAAACTCGAATGTAATTTATCTTTAACCCTGTTTTATTTCCCTATCCATATTAAGAAGCACCTGACCTTTCCAGAGAATAACTTTTATTTTTAAAAGCTTTACTGAGATATAATTCACATACCATATAATTCACCCACTTAGAACCTACAATTCAGTGGCTTTTAGCATAGTCGCAGAGCTGTATACCCATCACCAAAATCAACTTAGAACATTTTTATTACCCCATAGAGAAACTCCATGCCACTGTGCTATGTCACCCATTAATCTTATTTTTCACAGCCCTAGACAACCACTAATCTACTTTTCTTCTCTATAGATTTGTCTATTCTGAATTTTCATGTAAATAGAATCACTTTGCATAATGTTTATCAGTGTTATAGCATGTATCAGTATTTCAATCCTTTTTATGGTAGAATAATTTATCAGTGTATAAATATACCACACTTTATTCATTCCTTTATTCATCAACATTTGGGTCGTATCCGTTTTTTTTTTTAACAATTGTAAATAACACTATAATAATCATTCATGAACAAGTTTTTGGTGGACATATGTTTTCAGGTATCTTGGGCATATACCTAGGAGTGGCTGGTGGAATCATGTGGTTGCTCTATGTCTAACCATTGGAAGAACCGGCAAATGGTTTTCCAAAACAGTTGCAGCATTTTGCATTCCCACCAGCAATGAATGAGTGTTCCAAGCGTTTTTATTATTTGTCTTTTAGGTTATAGTCATCCTCACGTGTGTGAGGCAGTATCTTATTTTGGTTTTGAGTTGCATTAGCATGAAAGCTGATGATTCTGAGAATAGTTTTCATGTGCTTATTTGCCATTTGTATATTTTCTTTGGGAAAATTCTGTTCAGATCCTCTGCCCATTTTTAAACTGGTTTGTCTTTTATTTTTGAGTTCTGATAGTTCTTTATATATTCCAGATGCAAGTACCAGTTATGTATATCAACCAAAGATGGTCTCTGTGTATTTGCCCCTACAATGTTCATTTCTTCACTGCAGGTTAAGACTTGTTAGCTCAAAAGCCCACTGTGGTAACTCCAGTTTTTACACATCAATCCAAAAAGCAATTTTTAGCCATTTAGAGCCTGCTTGCTTAGCACACCCACAAGACCTCACCCCACATCTGCTAGCAATAGATGACATAAGCCCAGAGCTATAAAGATATCAAGCAACACCCACACTTTAGCCAGCATAGCCCAATAAAGTTTGTATATGCTGCTGCCACCTCATGGTCTTATCTTTTTTCTTGATCAGTCCCCAAAACTCTCGAAGCCCTTATAGTACTTTATCAGATATATGATTTGCAAAATTTTTCTCCCATTCTGAGCGTTCTTTTTTCTTTCTTGATGGTGTCCTTTGAAACACAAAAGTTTTCAATTTTGATGATGTCGTTTCTTTTTTCTCTTTTGTTTTTGGTGTAATATCTAAGAAACCACTGCCTAATCTAAGGTCACTAATGTTTATACCTACTTTTTTTTCTAAGAATGTTATAGTTTTAGCTCTTATATTTAAGCCTTTGATCCATTGTAAGTTAAATTTTGTACACAGTGGGAGGTGGGTGCAACATCATTCTTTGTATGTGGGTATCCAGTTGTCCCAGCATCATTTGTTAAAAAGATGATCTTTTTAATACCACTGGTATTGATCTTTTTTTCCCCAGTCTTACTGTTGTTACTTTAGTTCATACCACCATTTTTTTCTGCGTTTATATGAAACAGTCCCCTAACTGACTTATATTTGTTTCATCTTGCAAATTTATTTTCTGTACTACAGCCAATGATCTTTCTCAAATAAAAATTCAGTTGTGTCCCTCTCTTGCTTAAAACTTAGTAAACTTCACTGATTGCAGGTACAGTGCAAATGTCTTAGTATGACACAGAAGTTTTGTCTTGTCTCCCACACTTGCCCCCTATGCTTCAGCTGTATTTTGTGTACATCAAGTGCAACCCCTTCCAATTTTGTGCCTTTCATATGCTGTTTCCTCTTCTGGGAAAATCTCAGTCAGTATTCTTTAGTTCTAATGTAGACATCAATTATTTGAGAACAGTTTCCTTAAACAACATAAGTCAGTTTCTCCTGTGGATTTGGACTCATCCTTATCATGGTGTTTATCACAGAGTACTATAATTGCCTGATGATTGTCTTTCCTCCTCAAGTTTGTAAATCCAGTAAATTGAAGGACTGCCTTTTTCACCCTGGTATTTTCAGGACTGAGCATAATATTGGGTACAAAGTAGATATTAAATTAACATTTACTGTATTGAGTTATTTTCCTGTACGTGAAACAAAGTCTGTAAGAAACTGTAATATGAGGCCAGTTTCGAAAGGCATAACACTGAGTACTGTAGAAGTAAAAGTATTGATTACTTAATGAAGAATAAGATTGCTATTCTCAAACAGTTTATTGTGCAATTTGCCGTGTTAGGTGTAAACCCATGGAGTATAATAAGCAATAAGTCATCTATATATTTCCAGAAAAAGTGTTGGAGAGGGGTAGCCCTTGATATTGAATACATTTAGAGCAACTTTATATTAGGTAGTTATATTTATTGGGAGGCAGAAAGACACTTGATAATTCAATACATTATGGTAATTGGAATGATCACATTCGGTAGCATAATAGGAGGGCCTGGTCTAGCTTAAATATTTGTGAATCTATGATATATTTGGGAAAATGAATGGCAAAAATTATTTTTAGCAACTAGTTAGTAATAAATGAAGAAAATAAAGCATTAATGTAATTATTTTGAGTATTTCATCTACATTTATTTCTGATATTTAGAAGCAGACAAACTGGTAACATTCCAAAATATCTCCCTTAGTTGGTAAAATATAAATACTTCAAAAGTTGTAGAGGTAATGGTGGTTGGGTTAAATCTCAGTTGCTCTGTTAGATAATTAGATCTCATGAATCTTTACTGTGTGGATTAACATTCAGCAAAGCCTTATATTACAGGCTGGCTGTTTTACTTTAATCATTTTATGCCATAGGGTAGAAATTAACCAGAAATTGAATGATGGTGAAACCTTAATAGCTTTAGTAGTTTAAGGCAATTCAAATAATTATACAAAGGAGGTTCTCAGAAAAAAAGAATCCATAATTTACAAAACTGAAATTTTTGCAAGATATTTTTCTTGTGAGTTATCCAATGTTGTAAAGGCAGTTTTACAAAAATATATATACGTAGGAACTCCAGACCCAGCGAGGGTATTTTCCTTCTTTTTTAGTATTCCTGACCTTAGAATAATTAGTTTGTTGTTTTTGAATCAATATTCAAGGTCTTATTATATGTGGAACAGTTCCCAGCTCTTTGCTAACTATCTTCCTTGAGAGGAATAATTAGAAAATAGCGTGACCTTGGAGAGGCAGTAATATCATATTTAGGAAACTAGGCATGAGTGGTGTCATTCTCTGTGCCCACATAGGCTTTGGGAAAGCAAGTGTTTTTCTTCTTAACTACCTCAAGAACAGATGTGAATAAATAGTGTTTCACCAGAAGTAAAAGTAATCCATGGGAACTTTACAACATGCATGTTGCTGTCCATCAGCATTGCACATATAAATGATGCTAAATGAATTGGAGGTCACCTCAGTACCAGTGCCCCAGTGGAGAGGCCATTGTCACATTGATATAGATTTTCCTGCCACAACCTATTTCTATCTTATACTTGATCCAGTCACTCTTCGTTATCCAAAGACTACAACGAGGGATCAGCTGTAACTGTTTAACAATGTCATATTCTACAGAGTGACTCAGACAAGGAGACTTTTAAAGAGCTCAGGTATTCACACAAAAATGCTACTGTAGGAAGATAATAATTAATATCATAAAGTCATAGCCCTATCAAGGGATCTCATAATTAATTCCAGCATATTATAGGATATTTTGGACATAGAATGGATGGATGGGTGGATAGACATCTAGAACCATTACATTTCCAATTTTCAAATGAAACTTTGCTGCTGATGAAGATAGTGACCACTGAAGAAAGACACACAATTTGAAATTAGAGAAAAATATGCTCAGAACTAATCAAATAGAAGGCAAATAATCAACAAATTATAATTAACTGAATAGAGACCAATAATTAGACTGCGTATTTTTTCCCATTCAGTTTAAAAAGTGATTATCAAATCATGGGGCTTGACATTTAAGTATAGGCATAATATGCCTATAATTTCTGAAACCCATATTTATTTATAATCAGCTTAACATTTGTTACTTTTTCTGGAATTTGATTGTTAGACTCAAGCGGTTTTTATGACAATAGTTTTAACGGGTTTCGATGAAAATAACTATGTAAACAAAATGGAATCTAATTATGTAAAGCTGATATTGCCACATATGACTGCTGTAGATATGTGTGTATATATATTATATATTAATACCCATATCTGTATGTATCAATAGCCATGTTCACTTTAGTGTACTAATATGAATATAGAGTGTCACTCCTACTGTATTTTGAAATGAGAAAAATTACGTTCAAAACATTTTTGAACTATCCACCCACAATAAACTTTAGAAAATCAGACTCTGAAATACAGTGCAATTAGAGTTTTAAAATAGTGCTATCAAATTTCACAACTAATTTGGAAGTTTTAGTGTCATCACATACTGTGCACATGGATGCCTTGAACAGGTTTTTGACTTCTTAATGTAGATTTTAAACAAAGCCTCTTTCAAAGCCACAAGTTGTGTTTGTGTCAGCAGTGGGGATACATAGAGTAGACATGTAAAACCTTGTCTTTAAACTGAGATCTAAAAGTATCTGAGAATCTAACAAACAACTGGACCCTTTGCAATCCATTAGATAATCAGACTTTGTCGAAAGTAGGAAAAGAGCGAAGGTGTTAAGTTAGGTCAAGAGGCACAATAAAATAACAAAAGATAACTTTGTATTATAGCTAGTGGTCTGAGAATTATTTTCAGTTTTTTCAAATATCTGATGTAGATGTGACTATAGGTAGCATTCACTGAAACTCAGCATCCTGGCATTCTCAAAGATGTGTCTGTGTGATTTTTCTTTAGAAGATGTTGTAGTTTCCTAGGTTTTGGCACCATGAAGTCTAAGTACAAGGTAACTTAGAAAATTCCCCCTCCCCTTTTTGGTGATTTTAAGGACGAGGAGCTGAACAGAAATTAATGTGTCTTGTTGATACACTTCTTATATTATAATAAAGATTTTAGCTTTGTTTTATGAAGGGATATAAAATTGAAGGGATTAAATTACACACAGATAGATATGCTGAGCTTCTCAATTTGGGATGTGCTGACAGTATAAACAGCTCCCAAACTCTGGGTTTTATGCTTTCATTTCCTTGAAGTTAAGCTACTTTCTCTTGAGCCTTAAAAGGAATCCAGCAATTTATATTAGCTCTTAATAAATATCCTAGCTACACAAATAACCAGGTGATTTTGGATAAACCTATAGAGTCAAACTTTAATGTTTCTAACAAATAAAACACATATATTTACAATATTCATAGTTATTATTGTGCTATAGTATCAGTAAGATTTTTAAGGCAAATACCTACCATCTAAAATACTTTTGGGGAAGAGTTGAGCACTGGGGAGACTCAGGAGTAGTTATGTTTTTTTATTTAAATAGATTACATAAACTTTTTTTTTTTAACATCTTTATTGGGGTATAATTGCTTTACAATGGTGTGTTAGTTTCTGCCCCATAACAAAGTGAATCAGTTATACATATACATATGTTCCCATATCTCTTCCCTCTTGCGTCTCCCTCCCTCCCACCCTCCCTATCCCACCCCTCCAGGCGGTCACAAAGCACCGAGCCGATATCCCTGTGCCATGCGGCTGCTTCCCACTAGCTATCTACCTTACGTTTGTTAGTGTGTATATATCCATGACTCTCTCTCTTGCTTTGTCACAGCTCACCCTTCCCCCCCCCATATCCTCAAGTCCGTTCTCCAGTAGGTCTGTGTCTTTATTCCTGTCTTACCCCTAGGTTCTTCATGACATTTTTTTTTCTTCTTAAATTCCATATATATGTGTTAGCATATGGTATTTGTCTTTTTCTTTCTGACTTACTTCACTCTGTATGACAGACTCTAGGTCTATCCCCCTCATTACAAATAGCTCCATTTCGTTTCTTTTTATGGCTGAGTAATATTCCATTGTATATATGTGCCACATCTTCTCTATCCATTCATCTGATGATGGGCACTTAGGTTGTTTCCATCTCCAGGCTATTGTAAATAGAGCTGCAATGAACATTTTGGTACATGACTCTTTTTGAATTTTGGTTTTCTCAGGGTATCCCAGTAGTGGGATTGCTGGGTCATATGGTAGTTCTATTTGTAGTTTTTTAAGGAACCTCCATACTGTTCTCCATAGTGGCTGAACCAATTCACATTCCCACCAGCAGTGCAAGAGTGTTCCTTTTTCTCCACACCCTCTCCAGCATTTATTGTTTCTAGATTTTTTGATGATGGCCATTCTGACTGGTGTGAGATGATATCTCATTGTAGTTTTGATTTGCATTTCTCTAATGATTAATGATGTTGAGCATTCTTTCATGTGTTTGTTGGCAGTCTGTATATCTTCTTTGGAGAAATGTCTATTTAGGTCTTCTGCCCATTTTTGGATTGGGTTGTTTGTTTTTTTGTTATTGAGCTGCATGAGCTGCTTGTAAACTTTGGAGATTAATCCTTTGTCAGTTGTTTCATTTGCAAATATTTTCTCCCATTCTGAGGGTTGTCTTTTGGTCTTGTTTATGGTTTCCTTTGCTGTGCAAAAGCTTTGAAGTTTCATTAGGTCTCATTTGTTTATTTTTGTTTTTATTTCCATTACTCTAGGAGGTGGGTCAGAAAGGATCTTGCTGTGATTTATGTCATAGAGTGTTCTGCCTATGTTTTCCTCTAAGAGTTTGATAGTTTCTGGCCTTACATTTAGGTCTTTAATCCATTTTGAGCTTAATTTTGTGTATGGTGTTAGGGAGTGATCTAATCTCATACGTTTACATGTATCTGTCCAGTTTCCCCAGCACAACTTATTGAAGAGGCTGTCCTTTCTCCAGTGTACATTCCTGCCACCTTTATCAAAGATAAGGTGTCCATATGTGCGTGGGTTTATCTCTGGGCTTTCTATCCTGTTCCATTGATCTTTCTGTTTTTGTGTCAGTACCATACTCTCTTGATTACTGTAGCTTTGTAGTATAGTCTGAAGTCAGGGAGCCTGATTCCTCCAGCTCCTTTTTTCCTTCTCAAGATTGCTTTGGCTATTCGGGGTCTTTTGTGTTTCCATACAAATTGCAAAATTTTTTGTTCTAGTTCTGTGAAAAATGCCAGTGGTAGTTTGATAGAGATTGCATTGAATCTATAGATTGCTTTGGGTAGTAGAGTCATTTTCACAATGTTGATTCTTCCGATCCAAGAACATGGTATATCTCTCCGTCTATTTGTATCATCTTTAATTTCTTTCATCATTGTCTTATAATTTTCTGCATACAGATCTTTTGTCTCCTTAGGTAGGTTTATTCCTAGATATTTTATTCTTTTTGTTGCAATGGTAAATGGGAGTGTTTTCTTGATTTCAATTTCAGATTTTTCATCATTAGTATATAGGAATGCCAGAGATTTCTGTGCATTAATTTTGTATCCTGCTACTTTACCAAATTCATTGGTTAGCTCTAGTAGTTTTCTGGTAGCATCTTTAGGATTCTTTATGTATAGTATCATGTCATCTGCAAATAGTGACAGCTTTACTTCTTCTTTTCTGATTTGGATTCCTTTTATTTCCTTTTCTTCTCTGATTGCTGTGGCTAAAACTTCCAAAACTGTTGAATAAGAGTGGTGAGAGTGGGCAACCTTGTCTTGTTCCTGATCTTAGTGGAAATGCTGTCAGTTTTTCACCATTGAGGATGATGTTGGCTGTGGGCTTGTCATATATGGCCTTTATTATGTTGAGGAAAGTTCCCTCTATGCCTACTTTCTGCAGGGTTTTTATCATAAATGGGTGTTGAATTTTGTCAAAAGCTTTCTCTGCAAAATAGATTACATAAACTTTTGCAAGCATTTTTCCTTTTCCTTTCATGGTGACTTGCAGCATGGACACATCCTCAGCTGGAGTTGACAAGTGCTCACAGACTGATTAGGAGACACATATTCCTGGTTTCTACATAGGAATATGCATTTCCAGTTGATATGTTCATTGAAGTAGGAAGCCAGCTAGAAATGCTAAGTTCTATTGATACGTTCTTCCATTTTGAGAAATGGATGGTAAGAAAAAATAATTTGCTTAGATTAAATTGGAGCAGCACATCTAGTAGTAATGGCCGAGAGGTTACTAATGCCACACTTTTAATTTCTAATTGATTTGTTCTGCTGGGTTTCTAAACAGTGATTGTGATAAATTTAATACAACGTACTAGACTTGCAGCCAAATACAAAAATATATAGCTATTAAAATTTATACTACTCAAACTTATTAGATCTTGTCTCAAAAAGTATATCCTCAAGGCTTGTTCCAGAAAATTTAAAACTGCTTTTCAAAAATCAGAAACCACTGTTGTGCTCTAACTGTCCCCCTGGATTCTACCAATCTGGCCTCACTCCTGAAATTGTCTTCTCTCTCCACGTTGTCATCACCTTTTTTATTATTTTCTGAGACTTAACCTCATGATACAATTATGCTGTAATATCGTCCATTTTAAGAATCAGCAAACAGGCAATCCTCTCTTGATGTCATTTTCCTCTTTGTTGCTTAACACAGTGATTTTCTCTTTCCTGTTTCTTTACTCCGTATCGTAGCAACTTTTCTTAAAGGTGCCTCCCATTCCTTGCCTTCCATTCTCCTCTAATCAATTCCAATTGGAAGTGGTCGGCCCCATAGCTCTGCTAAAATGGATCTTGCCAATATCGTCAGTTACCCGTGTTGAAAGACCTGGTGGTCATTTGGTTTTTCTCATCTTACTTGAACTCTCAATACTGTTGGATAATGTTGTTGCACTGTTCTTCGTCCTCTTGATGCATTTTTTTCCTGGTTGCTGTAATACCTTGAATGCTTTATTTTCCTCCTCCATCACCAGCCATCGGTCAATTTTCTTTGTCAGTTCTTACTAATAGGCTTGATGTCCAAATTTGGGATGCCCCAAGGCTCGGTTTTAAGTAAGCCTGTTCCTCTTTTCTGTTTATATGCTCTTCATAGATTATCTCCTCCAGTGCTTTTGTTTAAATATAACCTTTATGCTGGTGGCTACCAAATTAATCCCCTAGATCTACCATTCTTCTGAAATGCCAACTACTTACTAGGATGCTTAAGAGACATGTCAGAGTTAACTGACCAACACACAATCTTGATGTTCATTCTGACCCACAAATACATTTCTCCTCCAGTGCTTCCTTTCTTAGTACATATTTTCATTATCCTTGCTATTTGAAGTTATTTAAATATAATCCATTATCTTATCTCATCTTTATGACATCAATAACCTAACTTATCTCTCTGCTTCCATCTATATGCATTGTTAAAAAACAAATCTGGACTTAGGTAAGGAGAGACTTTATTCAAAAGGATTATTGCAAGAAGAGGGAAAGGGCAATAGGGAGATGAAAACTCTTAGAAACAGGGAATGCTTTCCTATCATGAACTCTGCAAGCACCTGAGCAATTGGGCTAAAGAAGATTTTCTCCTGTGGGGAGGAATAAACAAGGCTAGGAAAATGGAATGTGAGGACGGGGGATGAGAGGGTAGCTTGTAAGGATAGGAAATCAGAGAATATTTTATCATGAAGCCAGCCTGTTTTCAGGAGAGAGTGTATGCTGGCTCAGCCTGAAGGTGCGTCCAAGTTCAGGAGTCTTGGAGGAAGGAGAAAAAACTGACCATGTTTCATTAACGAGCATTTTATTCTGATTGATCAGTGGCACAAGCAGTTCAGCCAATCATTTATAAAAGGGGATTTGGAGGGTCTGTGTCTGGCCTTGTGAGAGGTAAATGTGTTGTGGGGTATCTGTGAGTGTTACTAAGTCTTCGGGGGAAGGATGTTTCTTTGCAGTAAGCCATTTCCAAGAACACAAAAAGGGGGATTTCTTAACTGTCACTCTTTTCCAGGAGCACAGGGCTTAGGTAAAATTCAGTGTTGACAGAAGTGTCCTATCATCTATTCTTCATTGATTGGGGAGAATTATCTTTCACAGAGTATTTGTTCCATAATTAAAAGCTTTTCATCTTTTCTTTTTTTTCATTTACAATGAAATCTAAACTTCTCATTATTTTCAAAGCCCTATCTGATTAGGAACCTGCTTTCTCTGAATTCATTGTGGGATTCATTCCCTCTTTTCCAGTATACTGAGAGCCCCTGGCCTTCTCAGTATTCTTCAAACAAACCAGGTTCTTTTTAAGACCTAGAATGTAAGCTCTGAAATCAGGGACTTGTGTGCCTGGTCTCTGGCAAGCTCCATTCTCAGAGATGGAATTTCCTTGATACATAATAGCCAGATATTAAAACAACATTTTGATGAATAAACACCTTAGGTGTTAACATATTTTCATGAATGGTTCTCAATTTGTATTTCACTTGATGATATATTTTGACAGAAATTCAGCTTTGACTCAGGTTTACTCACTAATTATTGAAGTACAGTGGAGTTATAAAATTTTTTTGTGGGAACCATGTGACTCCTGTACCCTAGATTCATTATTTCCTATGGATATTTTAAATTTTTTCTTACTTTAAAGAGAAGAAATAAAGTATTATTTCATGCATGATCATGGTAATGCCCCCAATTTTTATGTTGTAGCAGTTGAGAATATTTCAACTGTTACTCTATAGACCTAAAAGGCATATTTGCACTGCCCTTAGCCTGTGTTCTCTCCTTCCCATTTTATAATGGTCAGAATACAACAATTTTCTGTTCACAAATAATTTCTCCTCCTCTGCACTCCTGGGTTCAAAGTAAAAATCTAAGTCACTTCTAGCCTATAGCATTTTGACTGAACTCTGTTAACCAGGAAATAAGAATAACTTTTTCATTCCTTTCCCAGGTATTTGGCAATTTTCTATAGTCAGAAGGAGTTTTGTCATTAAGAGTTCAGTGACTTTTGAATGAATCTGTAATATGGAGACAGTAATTAATGTTTGAAGAATTCTGTTTATATTTCTTGTACAAAAATCCTTTAATGGCACAGTTCAAAATGCCTCATCACTAAAGAATTCTGGATTATTGGTGATATATAAATGTTGAATAAAGGGAGGAGGATTGGAAGCCAAAATTATCTGGGATTATGAAGGACTACTCATCTAAGAGTAAAATATTTAGTGTTCTCATAGGTTTGACACATTCAGATTTGATTTGAACCACTGTTGATGAAACAGATCCAACACATTGGATGGCATTCAGCTGCACAAGAACATAAAGTGGTCAGTGTTAAAATCAGCCAAGGCAAGCACATCATGATTTCAGGTGGCTAGGACTCTAGGAGCAGAACAGCAGCCAGCACTTAGGTGTATGGAGAAGACGCTCCAAAGTCAAGTCTGGGAAGGACTGAGTCGGATGCCAGGTCAACAGCCAAGAGGTCCAGCATTCTACTATCCAGACTCAGTGTATAATTGTGGTTCTAAATAGGAAATTGGATCAAGCTGACAGAGATTGAGGGAAGAATGCCTGAATTTCAAAAAAACAGCCCTAGAAACATATAGATAGCAACCTCTGGATAGTTTTCTTATCCTGGTCAGTGTTGGTTGCAGAAACTGGGTGAGGCCAGCAACGTATCGAAGGGACTCAATGCCAGCAGCCAAGTAGGCCTAAAAAAAAAATGTCGGTTCAATGTTTACATAATTCTGGAAAGCATCTTTATCAAGCTTCAGCAAATTATCACTTTCACGTAATATTCTCAACTCACACTAGTACAACTAAGGTTTATATAGATAGTGTCTATATTTGCCATGAACACATGCATATGTGGCATCCCTGCTTTTGACACTTAGTACATTTGTTTATACTCTGCCATTTACTTTCCTCCATTTTGCCTAATTTTGCAATATGATAATGGGAAAATATACCTGCAGTTTGCATTTTATTTTCATTACCTCTTGTCAAGAAAAAAAAGTTTAGTTTATAATCACTTATTACAATGGTATCCTATTCTGAATTCTGCGTGTGGACTTGTTTCCTTCAATTAGCAGAGTATTGACAGTTTGAAAAAATGTATTTAGGCAGATCATGTATTCTCCAGTTTTCTATAGTCCTGACAACTCCATTTTGTGTTAACCCAGCTGCTGCCTAACTTTACAAAGCCTGCCTGGCCACAGAGCCATTTAAAATTTAAACCTTTGCTTTATATGCATGGAATGGTATGAGGACGAAGGTAAGCACTGGAAAGAAAAATGATTTTTCACGTATTTGAATCTGAAAACCTATTTTATGCAGAACCAAACTAAGCATCTGATACACTGCGTCCTTACAAATAGAGTTATAATCACTTTGGAATTAAATAGGAAGAGGTCCTATACTTAAATAAAGCTTTCTTTATTATATTTTTTCTAAACTATATAGCCATATTAATTTATTTTCCCCCTTTGCTTTCATGATATCAAAGCAATGCATACTCATTTTGTGAGTTTTCAAAGTGCAGAAAAGAGTGGAGATATAGGAAAATTGACTCTTAAATACATCATACAGATGTAACCAATGTTGAAATTATGGTATATTTCTTTCATATTTTTTATACATCTTTATGTATCTATGTATACATCTTATATATCATACCTATATATGAATATAAATATGCAGATATCTAATCTCTTTTTTAATTGAAAATGGATCAAAACAAAAGGAACAAAATGTCTTAGTACTGTTTTATTTTATTTTTGTTATTTTCATTCATTTGATTTAATTTTTAGATTCCCCATATAAGTGTAACAAATTATTTGTCTTTTTGTGTCTGACTTATTTCACTTAGCATAATGCCCTCTAAAACCCTCCATGTTGTTGCAAATGGCAAACTTTCATTCTTTTTTTAAAATTTTTAAAATTTTATTTTATTTACTTTTTTATACAGCAGGTTCTTATTAGTCATCAATTTTATACACATCAGTGTATACATGTCAATCCCAATCTCTCAATTCATCACACCACCATCCCCACCCCCCCACGGCTCTCCCCGCTTGGTGCCTATACGTTTGTTCTCTACATCTGTGTCTCAACTTCTGACCTGCAAACCGGTTCATCATTTCTAGGTTCCACATACATGCCTTAATATACAATATTTGTTTTTCTCTTTCTGACTTACTTCACTGTGTATGATAGTCTCTAGATCCATCCACGTCTCAACAAATGACTCAATTTCATTCCTTTTTATGGCTGAGTAGTATTCCTTTGTATACATACACCACATCTTCTTTATCCATTCATCTACTGATGGACACTTAGGCTTCTTCCAATCTTGGCAATTGTAAATAATGCTGCCATGAACATGGAGGTACATGTATCTTTTCAATTAATGTTTTTGTTTTCTTTGGATATATACCCAGCTGTGGAGTTGCTGGATCATTTGGTAGCTCTAATTTTAGTTTTTTTGAGGAACCTCCATACTGTTTTCCATGGTGGTTGCACCAATTTACATTCCCACCAACACTGCACAAGTGTTACCTTTTTTCCCTCATCCTCGCCAACATTTGTCATTTGTGTTATTTTTGATGATAGCCATTTTGACAGGTGTGAAGTAATGTCTCACTGTGATTTTGATTTGCATTTATCTGATAATTAGGGATGTTGAGCAACTTTTCATGTGCCTGTTGGCCATCTGCAAGTCTTTTTTGAAGAAGTGTCTATTCAGGTCTTTTGCTCATTGTTAATCAGGTTGGTTGTTTGTTTTTGGCACAGAGCTATTTATATTTTGGATATTAACCCCTTATTGGTGCTATCATTTGCAAATATTTTCTCCCATTCTGTAGGTTGCCTTTTTGTTTTTTTGATGGTTTCCTTTGTTGTGCAAAAGATTTTAAGTATAATTGGGTCCCATTTGTTTATTTTGGCTGTTCTTTTCCCATAGGAGACTGATCCAAAAAACGTTGCTACGATTTAAGTTAGAGTGCTCTGCCTATGTTCTTTTGTAGGACTTTTATGGACTCTAGTCATACATTTACATCTTTAATCCATTTTGAGTTTATTTCTGTATATGGTGTGGAGAAATCATCCTAATTTCATTCTTTTTACATGTAGCTGTCCAGTTTTACCAGCATTACTTATTGAAGAGACTGTCTTTTCCCATTGTATATTCCTGCCTCCTTTGTCATAGATTAATTGACCATAAGTGTGTGGGTTTTTTCCTGGGCTCTCTATTCTGTACCATTGATCTATGTGTCTGTTTTTGTGCCAATATCATACTGTTTTGATACCTTTGTAGTATAGTCTGAAGTCAGGGAGTGTGATACATCCACTTCTGTTCTTTTTTCTCAAGGTTACTTTGGCTCTTCACGGTCTTTTGTGTTTCCATACAAATTTTAGAATTATTTGTTCTAGTTTTGTGAAAAATACCACTGGTATTTTGATAGGGATTGCTTTGAATTTGTAGAGTGCCTTCGGTAGTATGGTCATTTCAACAATATCAATTCTTCCAATCTGTGAACACAGTATATCTTTCCATCTGTGTATGTCATTCTCAATTTCTTTCATCAGTGTCTGAGTACAAGTCTTTTATCTCTGTAGTTAGAATTATTCCTAAGTAGTTTATTCTTTTTGATGTGATGGTAAATGGGGTTGTTTTCTTAATTTCTCTTTCTAATAGTTCACTGTACCTGTATAAAAATGTAGTAGAATTCTGTATATTAATTTCATGTCCTGCAAATTTACTGAATTCATTAATGAGGTCTAATAGTTTTTTGTGGCATTTTTACGATTTTCTATGTATAGTATCATGTCATCTGCAAAGACAGTTTTCTTTCTTTCCAATATGTGTTCCTTTTATTTGTTTTCCTATCTGATTGCTGTGGCTAGGACTTCACATTACTATGTTGAATAAAATTGGTGAGAGTGGGAATTCTTCTCTTGTTCCTGATCTTAGAGGAACTGCTTTCAGCTTTTCACTGTTGAGTGTGACATTAAGTGTGTGCTTATTATATATGGCCTTTATTATGTTATGTTCCCTCTATATCCACTTTGTGGAGAGTTTTCATCATAAATGGATGTTGAATTGTGTCAAAAGCTATTTCTGCATCTATTAAGTTGATCATATGATTTTTATTCTTCAATTTGTTTATGTGGTGTGTCACATTGACTAATTTGCAGATATTAAACCATCCTTGCATCCCTGGGATAAATCCCACTTGATCATGTTGTATGATTCTTTTAATGTATTGGTGAATTCAGTTTGCTAATATTTTGTTGAAGATTTTTGCATCTATGGTCATCAGTTACCGCCAACCTATTGGCAGGCAGAGCCTGTCCTGCTGTCTCTGGCTATGGGGCCCAGGGCTTCCAGAGCTGGTGTCTGCCTGCTGGTGGGTGGGGCCAAGGCCCAGGGCTTTCTGGGGCTAGTGCTGGCATACTGGTGGGTGAAGCTGTGTCCCAGGATCTCTGGCTGCAGGGCCCTTGGGGTCCCGGAGCTGGTGTCGGCCTGTTGATAAGCGGGGTCAGTTCCTGATACAGCTGGCTGTGGGGCCTGGGGCATCCTGAAGCTTCTATTGGCCCACTGGTGTGGGGTCCAGATCCTGGGGCTGCTGGCTGAGGGGCCCAAGGTGTCTCAGAGCTGGTGTTAGCCTGCTGGTGAGTAGGCTGTGTTCTGCCATGGCAGTTTCCTGGGCTAGGATCATCCTGGTTTGTGTGTCAGCCCACTGGTGGGCAGAGCTAGGTCCCAGGGTCTCTGGCTGCAGGGCACTGGGAGTCCTGGGGTTAGTGTCTATGCATTGGTATGTGGGAGCAGGTCCTGAGCTGTCTGGTGGACAGGATGTGTCCTGGGATGGCTGTGGGCTCAGGGAGTCTGAAAGCAGCCTGCCTGCTGGTGGGTGGGACTGTGTCCCTGCCCAGCTAGTTACTTGGTGTGAGGTGGCCCAGCACTGGTGCCAATAGGCTGGTGGGTGGTGCCAAGTCCCAGCACTAATAAGCTAGATGAAGGTTTCCAAAATGATTCTTGCCAGCACCAGTGTCCACATGGTGGAACAAACTCTTCAGAATAGCTGCCACCAGTCTCTATTTGCCCAGGGTGAGCTCCATTGCCTCCTACCTTTCCAAGAGATTCCTCAAGATCAGCAGGGGGTCTGACCCAGACTCCTTTCAAATTACTGCTTCTGCCTTGGGTCCCAGAGGGTGTGTGATTCTGTGTACACCCTTTAAGAGTGGAGTCTCTGTTTCCCATAGCCCTCTGTGTCTCCCAGAATTAAGCCACACTGGTCTTCAAAGCCAAACATTCTGGAGGCTCCTTTTCCCACTGCAGAACACCTGGGCTGGGCAACCCGATGTGGGACTCGGACCCATTGCTCCTTGGGGAGAACCTTTTCAATTGTAGTTATCCTCCCATTTGTGGGTCACCCAACTGGGGGTGTGTGTCTTTTTGGGGAAGGAGGGTATGTATCTTGACTATACTGGGACTCTGCCCCTCCTGCCCATCTCCTTGTGGTTCTTTCTTTATATCTTTAGTTGTAGAAGATTTTTTCCTGCAAGATTCTGTTTTTTCTCATCACTAGTTGCTCTGTAAATGGTTTTAATTTTGGTGTGCCCTTGGAGTGGGCTGCTCAGTGTGTTCTTACTCTGCCATCTTGGCCAAGTTCCTCCCAATGTCTTATTTTAAATGGATATTATTCAAAACACAAGAGGACTGTTGTAAATAATAATGCATGGTAATATTATTGTGTATGTGTTTTATATTATAGTATGTATAAAACAGCTTTTTATTCAGCATAAATTATCTTGACTTGAGTGATTAAAAGTGATTTGAGGCATTGATATGATTTATATTTATTTGTATGTGATTTATATATTTTGGAAATATGTAATTATATAAATAATACCCATATTTGTATTCCTCTAATTTCCTAGAGTTGATGCATTTCAGTAAATAAGAAGTCAAAAGGCTATATTATAAAATTATTTTAATTTATTTATCTGTTTTAAATTAGAGTCATGAGGAGAGATTAGAAATTAACTATTTAAATTTAATAATTTAGCAGACCATGATGTTTAGTCATAGAATAAATGATCTAAGTTTAAATTACTAAGGATAGACCTGGAACCAAATGTTAATTCATTTTTGAACTGCATTTTTAACTAATAAAGCTTTACTTTGTATTAAATATTTAAAGATAGATTATTTTTTGGTAGAAAAAATTTATTTAAATTCTGAAGATTTTAGGTATCAGTAAAAAGAGGCTGTGTGATCTAGCAGTATACCACATCTTCCATTGGTAACTGTCTACATTGCCGGTACAACAAAATACAGAGATTATGTCAAGAGAAGTAAAACCTATTAGTAATGATAGTATCATAAATAATTGCCTGTTCTGGAACAGTGGTTTCTGTTGTGGAGTAATGCTTCAATGGGGCACAGAAAAAGACAATTAAGCTGTTGTTCATACTTTATTTTCTAGTAAGAATAAGAGAGAAGTTAGTACCTTAAACTGGACAGGGAGTAGGTATCTTCACAGTTCATAAGTTGTCCAGCCATAAGTTCATATGAGAAGCAGACCTGACAAGTATTTTCAGTCAAAACACGACCATGTATAAAAAAAAAAAAATTAACATCTTAGTAAAAGTATTCATTTTCTCAAAAAGGCAAGAGACCTAAAATTTTTTAAATTCATGGTTCAAAATGTGCCCTTACACAGCTCATTGTCAGATTGGTCACATTTCTACAGTGGCTTTTGCTGCCAATGACCCAATGGTGGAAAGTCTGTTATTGTTTATGGCTTATGTCTCTCATTTGTCTTCAGAGGATTGTGACGTGTTGCAATTTATTTGTGCCAAATTTAATGGATAGTTCAGATCTTTGTTTTATCTTTGCTACCTATCACAAAATACACAAGTGGATTAAACTTTTCCAAAAATAAACTCTAAGTTGAAAAGTAAAACTAATGCTGTAAATAAAAGTGGACAAGTTCAATGGCAGAGCTGTGATTTATTTGTTTTAATATTCTTCAATGCCAGAATATAAGAAAAAATGAGAGCAATATAATCATACATATAAATGAGTTGGTCAAAAATTCAAATTATAAAGAGAGGTATATATGTATACTGTTAAAAATCAACCTTACTCTGAAGCATATTTGCCCTGAGATATTTGTGAATTTCTGAGCACATTTACTTAAAATAAATCTACTTAAGTATTGGTAATATGTGTTTACAATTTTAATTTATAATAGTTATTTTGGTTTTCCTATCTATACAGGGTCTGAAACCTTTTAATTTTGCTCCTGAAACTCTAGTGTCTAAAACAGTGGAACATAATAGAATTTCACTAAATATTTATTGAGTGAATGAATATTATGCATGGGGATAAAAATAATGAATATTTTGCACACCTATAAAAATATTAAAGATATAAATAGCATATGTATATGTGTGTGTACATAGATATATAAATATAATTGTTAACTGCATCTGTCAATGTGAGATGCATAATCTACTAATGTTATGTAAAACCAACCCAAATCAGCCTCACTGCTTGGATAATTATATCTAGGTATCTTGAATCAGATAAGCCATTTGAGTTTATCCAATCTGACTATACTTGTATTTGTATCTGGGAAGAATATTTCTGGCCCCTAAAACATAATTGTTTTAAAGCAAAACCATTAGATGAGCTGGAAAAAGGCACATAGCTCCTGGAATTAGAATGGCACATGATGGGTGAGGAGACAATGTTATAAAAGCTTCCTGTTAGGGAAGCTGGAAAGAGAAGGTTTGGCCACAGTGTCAGAAAATGTGAAAGATAAGCAGAGCAGTAGCATTTGATCCACTGAGGAAAGAGAACTTCAAAGGGTTACTTTCACCAAACATTGTTCTAGATGCTTCCTCATCAGCCCCCTCACCATATGAGAGGTGTGTTTTCCCTGAATGATAAGAACCAGACATAAATAGTATTCCACAGCCTATTTTATTTAATTTAAATTTTTTTGTATCTCTCAAATATTGCAAAAATGTATTTTCCACCTCTCCTTTTTTACAATTTCCATTTTTTTCCCGTAATGCTCACAGAAACTTTCTTTAGAGAAAGCATGTTGGTTATTACCTGTTGACCTCTTCCTTTTTAAATGTCTTTAGATCAATTTTATAAAGAATTTTTTCAGCAGCAGTAAAATATAGTATTTCCTTTTGTTTCTAAAGAAAGCTTATGCTGTTAATAGCATATCTTAAATTCATTGGTAACATGAAAAATGACAATCCTTTTCATTTATGAAGAATTATAGTTTTAGCTTCACATTTTGAAATCAAACTTAATTTTTACTTATAAAAGCACTCAAGTTTCAAAGGGCTTAGCTAATCAAGAAAACATTAGGATACCACACGCTGAATTCCTTGAGAATGTCTAATGCTTGGAGTCAGGTGTTTTTTTTCTTTCTGCTTTTGAGAAACACTGATTAAAGCTGACAGATTTTTAGTTCCAGGGAATGGAGTTCAATGTTGTGTGGTATATGTCAACCAGTTAAAAGCGAAATTTAAGTCCATTTATTCATTAATAACAAACTTTCATTGTACTAGCTGCTAATATTGTGCTGGTGAGTAAAAGAATCTTGGTTACTGTCCTTGATCTGGCAGGGATGGCAGATGAGAAACAAGCAAGAACAGTGAATTAATATTTAAAATGAGATATGAAGACTTTTTAAGGAGGTGGCAATGAAGTGTGCCTTCTGTTAAGAACCGAGTTTACATCAATTCACTTCAAGAAATATAAGTGCAGTGATATATACAAGGCTGTAGAATAGACAAAGATACAAAGAAGAAAAGTAACAAGCATGGACCACAAGGAGGTTGCTGAATGATAGCATCCATGCCTATTTAGAATGTTTGTTTTTTTAAAGATAAGCCTTTCTTTCTTATTTATTTCTGACCACACCAAGCGGCACGTGGAACCTCCCTGACCAGGGTTCCAGCCTGTGCCCCCTGCAGTGGAAGAGCATAGTCTGTAACCACTGGACCACCGTGAGTTCTGTGCTTTGCTGAAATGAGTGCTAAATTCAGCTTTTAACTTACTACATTACCTACTTATTACGTTATGTAGCTAATAGGAAGTTAATCTTATCTTTTCACGGTAAGTTACTCAGACAAATAAGTTCCTCTTTTTTTTCCAAGTAGAATTCTAGTTATCAATAGAATTGATTTGGGGGAGGGGAGTATTTTTACTTTTAACAATGAAAAAAATTACCGTGAATTCAATAATGCTTAAATGTGTTTTATTCAGAGGATACTTGCTATATATTTGAAGTCTATATATATGTTATCTACGTAATGGAAGTATTGTGCATATATGGTTGCAGTGGCTTATTGTTAAAGCTGGAAAACATTACTATATTTGCCTAAACTGGAAAACATCACTAAATTTAACTTTATTTCATGGTGATGGAAAATCTCATACAGTAAAATGTGTTTGATGTTTCAAATATGTAAAAGATATGTTGAGTGTGTGTGTGTGATACACACTGTCATTTACATTTGAGAGATGCGTATATATTTATATTGTACATGTGACTGAATTTTTAAGAACTTATTTAGTTTTAAAAACAGCACTTGACACAAATGAAATAGATATCACCTCAGGGGAAATCGAGGCTTAGAATGGTTTGAGGACTTCTCAATATCACACAGCTGTGAGAAATAAAGTGAAAGATTGACCCTTACTTTGTTAACCATTATTCAGGTTCATATTATTAGTTTCTTATGCTGAATTTATATTCATATAACCTAGAAATATGCCTTTAAAAGGCATTGGCACATTTTCTAAATTATGCTTTTATATTCATGTAAATACCAGTGACAACCTCGAATTTATTGATTTTATTGTAATGAGGATTGAGGAAGGTGGGTAGCTGTTTTTTGAATTAAGCAAAAGAAGACACTAATAATCTATCTTGGTATATAAATATTTTGCAGTGTTTGATGATCTATGTGAAATCCCAGTTGGGCACTAAGAAATGTTCTATATTTTCTCAGATTTTCTTCCAGCCATGAGATTCTGTACACTGATATGAATGATGCTGGTAATGTTGAAATAGTGTGTTCTAAGTTTGGGGAATTTAGTTGTCATTGGCTTAAAATAGATTTTTTTGCCTGAATCACAAAGCATTCTTTAACTTGGACCCTAGGCACTTCTAGTCTGGAAGGAAGGTGTACAGATTACCACTGTGAACTTAGTCTAGCTCTCATCATCTGTAATTTTAAATGAACCTTTAATGACATATTACATTCTGCTGTCATCTCAGTTAATCAAGTATCCCCTTAAATTGGAAGTTGATGCTTTAGTGGATTTAACAGATTGTACAATGAAAAGGTTAACTGAAACAATTAGACACTATTCTGTAGCCTGAAAGCAAATAATGTCACCTGCCAGAAAAGATGGAAATAGCAGGTGAATCACCCCAGGAGCATATTTCTTATGCTCTGATTCCATGTTGTTTGACTACTCATAACTGCCAGGGGCTGAAAAGAGCCTAAAAAGGTCTTACTTATAGGAAATGGTGAAACCAACAGAGTGAAATGATAGAGAAAAATCTCAATTTAATAGTTTGGAAAATTATGCTTTTTGGTAAGATGGATTTGTAATTTTTTTAAAATGCAATTTAAAAATGTAATAATAATGAAAAAAAAACAAGCAGTGATCCCTCTATGAGAAGCATGTCCACAGGTTCTTTGCTTGAGTGTTTGGAGGGAAATGTTTGAAGTAAACAAAGCTTCTTGCATTTCCAGAAAATATCTGCAGGTGGGGGAGATGGTGTTCTTTTGAGGGGTATTTGTGACTCCACTGTAACTCAGATCCTGTTTTCCAGTCTAACTGTAATTCCATCTTCTCAGCAACATTGTTTGTCTCCACATTCTGTTGCTTGTGTCTTTTCCAACAGAAAAGCCTTCTCTGACGCACCACTGTAATATATTTCCAAACCTGCAATGTCCACTCACATGCAGGTGCTCCACTGTGATATTTCCAGTTTAAGACATTAGGAGTAATGACATTATTGCTGTTGGAGAGCTTCCTTTTATGTGAATACTTCTCACTGGGGCGAGAGGAGATCTCAGCTTAAAAATGTGCTTTCTATTTATCCAATTCAGAAGGATAGCACTGCCTCTTCATTATGACACTGAAGAGAATATAAATTAATATATTAACAGGTAAACACCATAAAATGAAAGACCATCACTGGTTAGGGAATGCTATTTGGGCATAATATTTTGTCTCTTTTTATTCAGAATTCTAATTACAGCTATTATGTATTAAATCTTTTTTTTTTTTGGCGCTAGATATTGCAGGGCTTTTTCACATAACACCCATTTTATATGCTCATTATAAAAAGGAGCAAATGGAAGCTCAGGCAAAATTCCTTCCTAATGTTTCAGAGCCGTAGCACTATTGTTAGACTGAAAATACCAAACTGTCAATGCTGAGCAACTCTCATACCTTGCTGATGAGTGTGTGAAATGGTATAACCACTTGGAAAATAGTTTAGTTTTATCTACTAAGTCTGAACATATGCATACCCTATGAAACAGAAATGTTATATCAAGATATAAACTCAAGAGAACTGAATTCACACATGCAACAAGAGACATGCTGTTACTATTATAACAAAATGCTTTGAGAGGAAGATAAGATGAAGGAAGTCACTGTGTTTCAGTCTGGCTTCAGCTTCTTTGAACGTTACTTTGTAAGAACACTCTCTGAGTCAGTAGGTAAGATCAAAAGAGATACCTCAAAAACATGGGACTCAGGGTGGTTGGAGATTTTAGCATGGGGCTTACATATTTATTTAAGGAATGACATATTTAAGCATTATTGAATTCACGGTAATTTTTTTCATTGTTAAAAGTAAATATTTAAGGCAAATATTGGAAAGCATAAATCAGTATAAGACCCTTAAAATTCAAGCAATAGGAGTGTGTAATCTGACATCTTTTCCAACTTTGTGATTAATCACCTACTTGCACTTGCATAATAATACTTGCTAAGGACAAATACCTTGAATAGCTAGTAGAGCAAAATTGTTGCTTTCAGAAAATAGTTTACAAAAAGTTTGTTTCTGTAATATACGTTGGTGGAGTCCAAACCTCATATTAAGTTTTACTCCTAAAAAATCCTTTTTTTTGTTTGCAAATGTAATTTTTTGAAAAAGAACTTAACACCTTGGGTGACATGACTTGAATTTCATTTTAATGTTGCTTTGATAACTTATCCATTACAATCAAGTACGTGCTCTGTTTTCTATCCATATTTATTGAACTGCAACAAAAAATGGAAATGTATCCAACCCTTTCCCTCTTTTCCCTCCCAATAGCCCATATGTATGTTGCAAATGCACTGTTCAGAGGAAATATGGAAGTGTTCCTCGATCCACAGGGAAGTGCATAGAATAAATGAAATGAATCAGCACAGTATACCCTTTGATCTAATGGGTCCAATATGAGTAGTATTTCAGGACATTTGGTAGGAATTAAAGGATACAGATCCTATCTCTGGATGGTGTTTTGTGCACTTGTAAGAACGAGAATAAAAGTGCTGTATTTATTTTGCTATCATGATCTGAGAATGAATTTGACTTATGAGTAGGACAGAGCTAAGGTAGTCGCTCTCTCTCTCTCTCTTTCTCTCACGCGCGTACACACACACACACACGCACACGCACACAAACAAGATGTGGAGTCTTTATAAACTGAATGTTAACCCTGAAACATCTCTTGACATTTAGTCATGTGGGACATTTTCCTGCATCTTTTGCTAGTTTGATTTGGTATTATTAAATTTTCAATCAAAACTATATAACTGATGCCATATTTGGTACCAAGAATGAGGTTTCACAAGTAACAGCCTCTAAAATACTGGATTGCCCGAATTCTGTTAGGAAATTGTAGGTGAGAAATTGAAGATACTAGTTATTTAATTGCTCAACATAAGGTTAAAGGATTTTTCTTTTACTGTGGATCTCATATCATGTACCTACTGAGGCTTTGGTATTAGGGGAAGTGAGTCAAAAAGGTTTCTAAAGCTAGAACCTCTACTAAGAAAGAGCCAAGCTTGCTTTGCAGCTGTTTTCTGAGTCAGAGAGAGAAGGAAAGTTTTGCTAAGAGTTGCTCTTCTGTTTTTGGTCTACAATCCAAATGTACTGAGAGTTTGATAATTCAGGTACTTGAATGGTCAGACAAGCTTAATTTTGTACAGGAGGTGAAGATAGTGTTAACAGGGAAATGGGAGACTTAGTAGGAGAAAATACGGGGAACTAAGAATTACATGACTCCACTGGCCTAAAAGCCATGAGCATCATCTTAAGAATTCCCTGCATGATAAAATAACTTCTTACACCGTGGAAATGAAATAAAAATGTAGGCTTAGGGCAAGTATATAAATAGGCATATTTTACCAACCCAATCGTTAATTCAAATTGCTCCAAGAGACAGACTGCTTTAAAAAGATCCAGATGAATAATCAGAGCACAGAAGATCAATAACAACTACTAGGAGGGAGAAACCTCCAATTCTAGTTCTAGGTTCAAGGTCTATGATTAAGTATGATTTCTGGTTTGGTTTACCAGAACACGGAATTGACCAAATATAAATAGACCTAGAGTTAGCTGTGATTTTAAAGGAGGTATATTTATAAATAAACCCAAGCCTGGTAACTAACAACCTATGATTGGTCAATTGTGTATTTCCTAGGCACCCAAAGTTGCACTAAAAGAGCTGGGATGCTCAAAAAAATATAGCCTCAATTGGTTAGTCTCTCAAATGCCAATTGCAATTGTTTACATAGAATAAAATTGACAAAGATTATTCTTGATATTGACAGAATTAGGGTTCATGTAGAAAATGGATCTAGGAGGCCCTCACTAGAGTTAGAACCAATACTGCCAAATTGGCCATTCAAGGCCATTCTAGAGCAGTAGATGCCTTTGACTGCTGCTTAGGAGGTGATGATACGTGATGTATATCAGTGGCTAATTTTCCTCATAATCAAATGAGAATTTTTATTGGACAGTATTAGAGTATATTGGAAGTCAATAACTTAGCATTGATCCCTAATTTACTAGGTTATCAAGAGCTCAATGCAGAACTAATAGGACTGCCATCATCCAGAAATCCTGGATGCAGAACTGGTTACAGTATATTTAAGTTAGGGAGGGAGACAGTAGGTTTCAAGTGGGTGCTTCTTATTTAGTATATGTTTGGGAAGCAAAGAGGTGAAGCACAACTGCCACCTTTGCTTGCTGTCCTAGCATCCATCACTCTTTCCTCTTCCTGTCTGCTTCTATTTCCATCAAAGAGCCATTTGCTTTGAGAGAGGTTGGCTTCAGTGTTGGCTCTAGGGTTTGAGTACATTATTTAGCTTACTATTATAGGTGTTACTGAAACTTTCATAGACCTGAAAGAACCTTTAAAAGCATCCGATCTCCTTCATAGAACTTCTTGTGTTTTTGCCCCTTCATTTCCTGTAAATGTTGTTCTAACGTGACCAAAAGGAAGCCAACTATTCATGGAAATGTTACTTTTTAGCACTCTAGAAAAATAATTTGGTAAGAGAGAGATGTATTGTTAAAGTAAGGTGTTATTAAATATATATATGTATATATATATATAATGTTCTTTACTCTATGACCACAGGTAAATAAAGGTAGCTATAAATAGCATTACTCAAATTATTTCCAAGCATTCTTTCTTAATGGGACCTATAAGACTAAATTCAAGGCAGAGAGAAATATTTAGATAACTAGGTTTTTTAAAAGTTCCAAGAATGTGTCTTATGGAAAATAGTTCTCGAAGATAATATTGTGTGAACTCTTTCTTGTCCTATTTCTTTCAGTACTGGCCTAAGACTTTTAAAAAGTAACTATATATTATAGGATTTATGTGCACAAGAAATAAAAAAATATTTTTGTAATATCCTCCCTGAGGGAAAACTTTTTATTGTTATTTATTGAGCTGCCAGTGATTAAACTCGGTTTACTATAAAACATGGGGGTGGACATGGTCCCTGAGCCTTGCAAAGTATTTGAGTTTCAGAGGTGTTTTAAATTTTTGTTGAATGGTAAAAAGTTTCTGACTTCCTATGAATCAAATATGCCCTTTGATTTCCTGATGCTTTCTAGCCAGCATTCTGTTTAATTGTTCAACTTTAGGGAAATATATCCAGTGGTTTCGCCTGTGAATCATAATCACACTGGTTAAAAGCATTCTTGGGGCCCGTTCTCCTCTCATTTAGCACCTCCCATGGTACAGAGTGCGGAGTCTACCCTGCCTTCAAAAGTCCTCCTGTGCTTGGATCCTCCTAGTGGGGCAATGAAAACACGCTGAGCATTTGGTCCTTCAGTTCCCATTACAATCCCTCTGAATTTCAGTTGGCAGACGATGAGACACTATTTACTTAGATTATATTTAAGGAGGAACTCTGTGAAGTACTTGAAAGAAAACTGCCAAGATAAAACCTTCTGGGGAAGAACTTATTTTATTTTATTATTGTTATCCATGACATCTGAATATATATCATGAGATTGTTTAACAGAATGAGCCTGATTTTCTTTCTCCTCCACAGAAAGGATAGCAGATTGGCATAAAAACATGGCGCAGGAGAAGCTTGGCTTGGCTTCATATAGAGTGTGTGAGGACGTAATTTTACCAAATCAAGAGTGTGCACCATTGGGCAGACTTTCAGGCCTGCTGCACAGGAATTGATCAAGCTGCAGCCGAGTCTTGCCGTTTTGTGCATTGATCTTCTCCCCTCTGTGTGATCACACAGTATGTCCAGGATTAAGAGAAGAACACAAGAAAGCCTTAGGGAATCGATGGACGGTGGAGAGTATTCTCTAATCCTATCATTTTGGCCTCATGTTTAGAAGTAAGAGGTTGAATTGTTAACATACTTATGGGATCAGATTGTTTATTTAGATAAAAATTCATAACAATCATTCTCGGTCATTTTGTGGGAGATCAGACAGGATAAGATTTAGGCTAAGAAGCCTCTCCTCAGGAACATGCACATATGTGCCTATGCTACCACACTAGGTAAGGGTGTTTGCAAGTATGGAAAGGTGAATATGTGCAATTTTAGAAGTACTGATTTAAGGCACACATTTTATATTTCTACATGTCATTTCAGGTTTAAGGACTGGGAAAAAAAATTCCAGCAGGGAGACTGCAGTTGTCACTTCTGTTATTTATAAGATAGCAGGTGCTTAAGGTTTTGTGGTTTCATGTGCCTTCCTCTTTAGCATGTTTCCAGGGCTGTGGTTCATAAGGCCAGGACAGTTAGTTTCATATCTTTAAGGAAGCTGAGAATTCTAAAGTCATGATCTGTAGTTCTGAATCATAGGCAAAGTACAGAGATGTGGGATAAAGGGGAGAGTTGATGATCTATTCAGAGTGCAAACACTCTACAAAAATCAATTAAATAATAGTGAATAAAACCAAATTTGACATCCCATCTATATAATTCAAAATGCAAAAATCTCTGAAAAACAAGGTGATTTTTATTCCTGGATATGTGTGATAAATTCATGTGACTTTAAAATCTGAGCTGAACTGATGGAGTATATGGAATCTTTATGCTACTTATCTTCAGTGCAGAAACATCAGTATGTTTGTTAATGAGGTACTTCCCCAGATAATTCTGAGAATGTAATATAAATTATGATTTTGTACTATATTTCCTTTATAAAATCTGAAAAAAAACATTCCCTGAAATAGATCTGGACCAAGTCTAGACCTGTATTTTCATCTTTGTGTGCTAAAATAAGATATTAAGAAATACAAGTGTATTTGAAAATCTCACACTGAATCATGCATCTAGAATTTTTAAATTAATTTAAAAAATATATCCCTTTTATATAAGATGTATATAAAACATTACCTTCACCTTGTCTTTTCCTGACATAAGAGAGAACCAACCAAATGGCATTACCTACTTAAGATAAGGATCCTTAATGTACCCTTGAAAAGAGTCCCTTGAGAATTCATGTTCACGGGCAAAGGCAATCTGAATTGGTGGGGAAATTGTCAGGTATGGAGTCATAAACCAACTACTTTAAAAACCATATGCTTTTAACTAATTCACTTAGATTTTATGAAACTCAGTATTCACACTTGAAAGTGGGAGATTATATATGTCACAGATTATTGAGAGAATTGAAGTAAATCAGATTATAGAATGCATATAAAATGCTTAGGGAATTTCTATCTTATACACTTTTATAATCAGCTCAGAGAGAGGTGGAAGACAGATTAAAAAATGTAATATCTGAGAACATGTTCATAATTATTTTTCAAAGCTATTTTCATTAATAAGACACAGTAGATGAGAACTCTGATTATTCTCCCTTGCAGTAGTGGTTATAATTTTGTATGCATGTGTATCAGAATGCTATTCTAAGCACTGTGAGAGCCCTATGAGACAAGTAGTATTGTTGTCCTATTGCTTTATTGCAAATGAGAAAATGAAGGCACAGAGAGGTTAAGTAACTTATCCAAGGTCACATGGGTAGTAAATGGCAGAGCCGTGATTTGAATCCTGACAGCTTGAACTCATAACATTCATATTATGTTATATACACTATGCTATAATGCCTCTCACTGAAAGTCAATTGTATGTGGAAGTCTCTTACTACAGATGTGGCAAAGCATAGATGAAAATAGCTCCTTGTTGACAGAATAGTTCTTCAATGAGATCCTATTTTCCATTCAGCATTGTATTTTGCTATATTGAATGGTCATTGCAAGGGTGAAGAGAACTAATTATTAGTTTGTGGAAAAAAGATCAAAGTCCACAGTTTGCTGTGTGGACCAAAATGAATTTTTTTTTTAACTTTTGTAGATAAAAATAGCATGTTTTATATTTCACTTATCTGGTTTTGGATGTAATCTTTCTGAAACTCAAACTTCAAAAGTTAGCTTCTTTAATAAATGATAATGGCTTTCTAAATTAAAATTCTAGATTTGTTATATCTCTTTGAACTGGAGGCAATTACTTAGCTTTTTTGTGTCTCTTAAAATCACAACAATTAGTGATAGAGTTATGGTTTGAAGTCTGTGGTGTAGGGTTATAGAAGTTGTAAATGATTCAAAGGATAATGCATATATAATACTTAGAATTCCTAATTGTTTTATTTTCATTATTTCTGCAGACAATGAGCTGAAAAGATATTTAACCATTTTGTGTGATTCTTTTTACAACATGTAACGACATCTGTGATCAGCAGACAGTGCTGCCTTCATTTTCCTGAGCAGCCGAACAATTACTTATGAGATGTGATCGCAGAAAGCTTTCCTGATTTAAAGAAAGCGCTGCAATATTGTCCCATAACATGAATTTCCTGTGCCTTAAAGTGCACCTCACGTGTCATTCCATTCTTTTTAAGGCTCCTCTTTACTGTCTTTTCTTTTGTTACTCCAGCTGTTATTCAGTTCTTGGCTCTGTCAGCTGGATTGTGTGTGTTATTTGAGGTTAATTAAAATTAATGATGAATTATAAATTGAGGTGCAAAACTCAGGGCAGCAGCAAATGGGAAAATTTCAAACTAGTTGTATGAAGTCTATGGGACACCAAAAGTGTTGGACATTGTCGAAGATAAAAGCAGAGCCTTGTGGGAAGTGTTGAGTTTATGCAGTGAAGTTGGCATCTACTTTTTGGTTCTAATTATATTCTCAACTATAAAATTCAGAAATCGTTTTTACAAACATAGACAAAATGATAGTTATTGCAGTCATTTAAGGGAGCACATAAAGTAAACACAAGCAATAATAACATAACGCTGCATTTGGCAAGTGTGTTTATTTTTGGCTTCAAAATTTGTTTAGTAGGACTTCCATGACAAAAATAATGAACTTTGTATCTTTTCCTTAGATTTCACATATCTTTTAAATACAAAATAAAATATTAATTTTCTGGAATTATGATGCTTGATTTCAGTTGTTTGAGTGGTTCTTTAAAAAGAACAATGTACTTAACAGTCATTCAATATTTTTGATACTTATATGTTATTTTATGTAATAGATATTGTGGGATTTCTCTATAAGTTCAATGCTGTGCCTATGGTTAAAAATAATTATAAGAACTCTGATTCAAATACTGAGCTTCCCAGTATGATAGCCACAAGTCATATGCCACAAACCAAATAATTAAAATGAAATAAATTTAAAAATTTATTTTTTATTTATTTAAATTTATTTAAAAATAAATTTTTATTTCCTCTAACACAGTAACCATATGTCAAGTACCAAATAGTCCCATATGGCTAGTGGCTAAAGTATTGAACAGTGCAGATGCAGAACATGTCCATCATGGCAGAAGGTTCTATGAGACTGTGAACTTAATTAATTCAAAATAATTGCGCATGACTTTGGTAAATACTATATTAAATTGAAGTATTTGGTTTATGTAATTACCTATTTTAACAATATGTGTATATTCTGATAATTGCAGTCCTTATCCTGACAATGTGGTCATTTTAGTAAGTCACTGAAAAATTAGGATTTACTGGAAATGAGTCATACTTTACCAGAGTAATGTAGGTTTATTAATATTTTTCTATTAATCTAATTAAAAAAATAATTTTTTGAACATTTTATTCTAACAAAGTTAATAAAATTCAGGAGGACTTAATCAAGTAATAAACATATAATTGTGAGTATATGCTAGGTTAAATGTATGACATCCTATTAGCTGTGGTTCAGAGAACTAAAACCTAGGACAAAACAAAGTCCTTAGTCTCAAACAGCATATAGTCTAATTATAATATGGCATATATGCAAAAAGTTATAAGGCAAATATTATATTATAGGGCTTTTGATGAGAGATAACAGGGCTTGAAAATCAGGGAAGGTTTTGTGGAGAATGTGGGATTTTAGATAGGTCCTGATAATAGCAAGATAATAAAAACAATCTATGGTAAATTTCCGAAAGCAACATGTTGACTGTTCAGTGTTTTGAGATACTTAATTTAAAAAAAACCCTGAAAGCAACATTTAGAATTTATCTAGTTGAATCATTCTCAGTTCTATCAGAACTAATATCTATTTTTAAACAAATATTTTTAATGCCCCATGATCAAACTGGCTTTAACATTCTCCTAAGATTGATTAAATTTTAGACTGGATTTTTTCTGACTATGGGCCCCTGACCTCCCTTTTCTTACTGCATTTACTTTGGAAAACTTGAGATTGAAAATTCTTTCTCTGACTTTAAAATGCAGATAAATCTCAGAAGCCTCTTGCCAGTTTTACAACTCAGGAATGCCTTTCCCAAGTACCTGGGAGCCATCCCTCTAAAAGGTAATCATCAAGAAAGATAGCACCCCTATCTCCCAGGTTCTGTGGGAGAGTAGGAGCCTAACGTGGAAAAACAATTAGCAAACATACATGGCCTAATTATGTTTATCATCCTCTCCACTAATGTCCTCCAGTACTTTTCCATTGGCTCACCGTGCTTAAAACAGGGTTGAATTTAATCTCTCTCCCATATTGCAATAGTCTTGAATAAAGTCTTCCTATATTTTTATCTCTATCCAGTGCAGGTTTTCTTTGAGAACCCATGTTAGTTTCCTATTGCTACTATAACAAATTCCCACAAACTTACTGACCTAAAACAACACAAATGTTTTATATTCTGGTTCAGGAGTTCAGAAGTCCAAATGGGTCTCACTGGGCTACTGTCAAGGTGTTGGCAAGGCTGTATTCCTCTGGAGGCTCTAGGGAACCATCTTTTCCTTGTTTTTTCCAACTTCGAGAGTCTGGTTGCATTCCTTGGTTCTTGGCCCCATTCTCCATCTTCAAAGCCAGCAACTGGATCACTGTGACCTCTGCTTCTGTCACCACATCTGTGACTCTGGATCTTCTGCCTTCTTCTTTCACTTATGAGGATCTTTGTAATAACATTGGGCCCACCTGGATAAACCAGGATAATCTCATCTGAAGATCCCTAACTCAGTCACATTTACAAAGTCCTTCTTAGTATATACAGTCACATAGTCACATGTTCTGGTGATTAGGACATGGACATCTTCAGGGGAGGGGGATATTGATCTTCCTTGAAATATTTGGAAATTAAATATAAAATAATCTACCAGTAAATGCTTTTTTTTTTTTTTTTTTTTTTTTGTGGTACGTGGGCCTCTCACTGCTGTGGCTTCTCCTGTTGTGGAGCACAGGCTCCGGATGCGCAGGCTCAGTGGCCATGGCTCACGGGCCCAGCCGCTCCACGGCATGTGGGATCTTCCTGGACCGGGACATGAACCCGTGTCCCCTGCATCGGCAGGCGGACTGTCAACCACTGCACCACCAGGGAAGCCCCTACCAGTAAATATTTTGAAAAAACAAGATAATGCCCTGACTTTGATAAAAAGGAGTTATAAAAGCAATTTAAAATAAATAATAGATATGTATTTCAATATGTAAATGGGAAAGAGACGCTCAAAAGTAAAGTGGTCAAATGCTTATATCTACTTGTAATGAATAAGTTTGAAGATAAGTAACACAAACAAACAGCATATAAGTATTGTCACTATTTTTTATATTTAACATTTGGAAGTAAAGGTTACATAGATTTATTCACACACATACACACACATACATGTATACAAAAATCATAATGAATGGGAAATATAGAAAAACAGACTCACTAGGGAGTGTTATATTAGTAAATACAACAAAAGTCTTTTCTGTCAGTAGTGTAATCTTCCAAAATGATGAACTCATGGGAAAAAATAAGGTAAAATTATGCCTCAATAGTCAGGGAAGCTTCATATCTGGAAAGTCAGTAGATACTGAAACCATCTAAAATGCTATGTATTTATATGTAAAATAAAATATTTTAGCTTTAGATAATCAAAAACGGATTGTTTTACCCATATAAATGCCTGATCATACAGTCAAAACTTGTGTAGGGTATACAATAATTTTCATTGTTTACAGTTGTATGACATAATTTGAATTCCTGGTACCCATGCTCTAAATAATAGTATGCCCCTTGTACACACACACACACACACACACACACACACACACAGACACCAGCATCCCAAACTTTCCAAAATAACTATTGCAGGCAACACTTCTCACCCTTGAAAGTCACCAGTCTTTCCAAACTTCTCATTTTATAGAGGAATACACTGCAGTTACCATTGATTAAGTGATATTTGGAGATTTAGTCTAGGAGCCATTTCAAGTGTTAGGGATACACTAAAGAACTAAATTTACCCAAATTTTCCTTTCTCAAGGAATTTTGTTTTTGTTGTGAATATGACAAAAATAATTTACAACACAGAAAATTGTGTCATATACTAGAATTCGGTTGTTTATTCATAATGCAGTCATTAAACAATGTTTATTGTGTACTTATTTTGATCCAGGCACAAAAGCATACTTGAAAAAAGGTAGTGCCATGCCAAGCATGCTAAAATTTTGGTAATTTATTTATTTATTTATTTTGCTGTTGAGAAGTGAGACTGTCTTGAGCATTATCTGATTTGTATTTAAGTAAAATCACTCTGTTCAGCAGAAAATGGAGAATGGTATAGACGATTGGGAGGAGATTTAAATCAGAGGAACCGATTAAGAGTAGATTAGGTTAGAAATGATAGTGAGTCAAAGTACAGTATGGCAGTAGGTAGGTAGAAGTGCATGGACTTCACATATATAACAGAGATAGAACTGATAAGACTTACTGAAGTATTGAATTTCTGAGATACTGGAAGGAGGCGTTTTCAAGATTGACTTCTTGGTTTCTGAATTAAGAAAATCAGTGGCACTTACTGATAGAGAATTCAGGAGGGTGTGTGGTAATCCATGGAAGGAGGAACTTGAACGTTATTTTATTTGCCAGTATTGCAGGGTTGAAATCCACATATTTAAATTTTTTTTGCAGAATTTGAATACTTGCATTAAATTAAGGTTTATGCATGATGTAAATAAAAGTAGATCATTAGAAAATAGAAGGGCTTGATTCTTAAGCACTTTTCATACATACAGGAACAATTTTTTATTGAATCTCAGCTTCTCCCTAGGAAATCACTAAAAAAAATTCTGACAGATAATTAAACTAAAAATATCAGTTCCAACAATATTTAATACCATCTATTTTCTTCTTTAAAACTCAGGCCAATAAATAAGAAATGACAATTGTTTTTGGAAAATATTTCACCAAAAAGACTTATTTTTGCACAAATTTTACCTCTAGTCAGCACTTTCACATATTTGTGTTTTTAGATTATTCCTCTGTACTATCACATTTAAATATGCCTCGAAGTCAGTAATGAAATTTCCTTAGTTGAAAAAAATACTCTGATGAGTAAAATAGAGAGAAAAGAACAAACACTCAAGTTACTGAGAACTTACTCTGGCACCTTTTTTTTTTTTTTTTTTGCGGTATGTGGGCCTCTCACTGTTGTGGCCTCTCCCGTTGCTCAGCGGCCATGGCTCACGGGCCCAGCCGCTCCGCGGCATGTGGGATCTTCCCGGACCGGGGCACGAACCCGTATCCCCTGCATCGGCAGGCGGACTGTCAACCACTGCGCCACGAGGGAAGCCCACTCTGGCACTTTTTTAAAGCCCTTGTTACAGATGAAGTCACAGAAACTTAAACCATTAAATGAAACACCAAAAGACTCACCATTGAACAGGAGGTTGTCATTCAAAGAATTAAATCTTACTAGTTTGCGTATACCTTCCATGATTGTCTAAAGTTCTGGCAGTTCGAATGTTGGCAATACAAATGTGTCAGTTTGCAAAAGTAATAGATTGCATTTTTTCAATGAAGTAAAGAAAGACAAATCAATAATGCTCTGTCCTGTTTAATATGTTAATATGTTACTAATTTCCACTTTATTTACCATGATTTGTATGAGATTATACAATTGCAGATAGATAAATATTGTGAAATCAGGAACAGCCACTAGAGCAGTCTGTTACACCTCATTATTTAAAACTAAACACATACACACTCACACAGTCAACACAAACACATATGTGGCATATAATGCTATGAAAACCTTATTATTACAAACTGTTCTGTTACTTTCTGTTAAGGCAGTTTGCTCCTTTCTACTAAATTTGGAATTCTTATTGGTACGTCTCATTCCGTTATTAATGAGAAATTTAGGGGCCTCAGGTTCAGAGAGAACACAATTCAACTCCTATTCTGCCACCTATTTTGCATCCCTCCCTCCTTTATTTTGGGTAATTTAATCAACTCATCAGAGTTCTGGTTTCCTTCTCTATAATATGATGATAATATCTAATCTCAATGGATAACCTTTAGAATTTAGTTAATTTTGAAGATTAACTGAGATAATGGATAGGTATTTCCTAATTTAGTGCCTGGCACATAGAGATTGCTCAGTAAAGAAGAGGGACTATCTAGAAGTTGTGCTCTTTGACCAACATCTCCCCACTTCCCCCACCCCCAACCTCTGGGAACAAACATTCTACTCTCTGTTAGGCTTCTTAAGACTCCATATATAAGTAATACTATAGAGTACTTGTTTTTCTCTGTCAGACTTACTTTTCTTAGCATAAAACCCTCAAGGTCCATCCGTGTTGTCCCACATGGCAGGATTTCCTTCTTATGACAGAAGAATATTCTATAGTACAAATACACCACATCTTCTTTATCCATTCATCCATTGATGGACATTTAGGTTGTTTCTGTATCTTGGCTATTATGAATAATGCTGCAGTAAACATGGGGGTGCAGATGTCTCTTTAAGATACTGATTTCATTTCTTTTGGATATATACCCAGCAGTGGGATTGCTAGATCATATGGTAGTACTAATTTCAACTTTTTGAGGAACCTTCATACTGTTTTCCTTAGTGGCTGTATCAATTTACATTTCCAACAGTCTACAAGTTTTCCCTTTTCTCCATGTCCTTGCCAGCATTTGTTATCTCTCGTCTTTTTGTTGTGATTATGGTTAATAATACTGTATTACATACCTGAAAGTTGCTAAGAGAGTAGCTCTTCAGTGTTCTCACCACAAAAAAGAAATGTTAATTATGTGATGTGATGAAGGTGTTAGCTAAAGCTACAGTGGTAGACATATTGTAATATATAAGTGTATCAAATCAACACATTACATACCTTAAATTTACACAATATTATATATCGATTATATCTCAGTAAAGCTAGGGGAAAAGGGCCTATGATATAAGTCTTGCATAAAATTCTCAAATTTTCTTACTTCTTTTCTGGATAGTAATAAAGCATTTCAGAAAGAGAACAAGGTGGAAAGAACATCTTTGATATCTAGTCTCATGGGTGGCTCCAGTCTCTTCAATTATTAGTCATTATATAGCCCTTCTCACATTGAATCAAGACTGGTCATATGTGATTAATGGAATTCAGCAAAAGTGACAGTATTTGACTTCCAACACTAAGTTACAAAAGGCATTGCAGCTTTTACCTTGGTCTTCTGGACAGGTTAGTATAAAGGAAGTAAGAAGTCATACTTGAGAATACTCAAGATACCCTGCAGGGAGATCTATGTCAGGAGGAGCTGAAATACCCTTGGCCAGTAGCCAACACCAACTTGCCATCCATCTCTGGAAACCACCTTGAGAGAGGCTTCTCCAGCTCAAGTCAAGCCTACTGATGATTGTAGCCCAACCTTATGAGAGACTCCACAGCCAGTAATGCCTGAGTCACTTCTGAAATCCTACCCTACAGAAACCATGAGAGACAACTAATGATTATTGGTATTGTAAGCCACTACGTTTTGGGGTGATTTGTTATGCAATGATAGGTACCTAACAGAGACTTTTGTACCAGGCAGAGGGGTGCTTCTGTAAAAACAAAAAAAAAGACAACAAAAAACCCTAAATGTGTGGCAGTAATTTTGGAACCAAACAGCAGGCAGAAGTTGAAATGGACTTGAGGAGACTATCAGAGGAGACCTGAAAGTCCTCGAGGAGCCTGTGAGAGAGTGATGAAAGGAAAGTGAAGAAAACATTACTGGAAACTTGAGGAAAGAGGATCATTGTTGAGTAATAATAAAATGTTTAACAACGCTTTAGTCTGCGGAAATGTGGAATTTAGAAACTCTGTCTAATTGACTGGATGATATAGCTAGGGAAATTTCTAGCCAGAGTGTTGAAGGTGCCACCTGGCTTCCTCTCTCTGGTTAAAGTAAAAAGTGAAAGGAGATATGTAAGCCAAAGGAAGATTTGTTAAACATAATGAAGGCAGGATTTGCAGAGTTTGACATTTTTTTCCTCATTCACAGCCTTTCCAGATGGCAAGAGAAATGGCAAGTGGCTGCCAGGAAAAGATCAAATGTGTGCTACTTCCAGGAAAACGTGATCTAAAGATGAAGCCAAGGTTGAAGCCATACAATTCTTTAAGATGTCAGAAAAGTCTAAGACAGTTTCTCTAAGAACCACTTGGTCATATTAAAGCCCACTAAGAATCTTAAGAGTGAGCCTCAGAGATCTTCTTCCTTTAAACTATATGTGTTATAAGAATTTTGATGGCATTGTCCCTTACTTACCTTAGTATATTCTCAAGAAAGACACTGACTTATCTCAAAGAAATTTGTGAGTGACACATTTATATAATGAAATGAACCCTAATAAGACTCATATGAGACTCACAAGGTTTTAAAGAAGATTATACTATCATAAATACCTTCAGTTTCAATTAAAAATGACAGAACACAATATGAAAACAGGCACATGGACTCTCTTACTGTTATGAACAAGAACAAGTTGGAAAAACTCAGCTGCAAACAACAGCCATTTCTTATGTAAAGACAAGGATAACACAGAGGGTAGAATCTAGAATCCAAGGGGCAGAACAAGAGGCAAGACGAATTACTCCTGGTGAGTAGGGATCATTTTTAATTAAAGAATCATGGGCCTGGGAAAATTCCAGAATTGTATGAAATAACGACAGCTGTGTGCTCCCTTTTTTTCTTTTTGAAAATAAAGGTCTAGAGAGGTGTTCTGTCTTATCATTGTATCGTAGATGTATGGAGTTGGAGGGGGTGGGTAGGAAAGAAGTTAACTTCTCTCTTCAGTTCACAGGTCCTCACTTGAAAAGAACTTCTTCTAGGTGGTTGTACTCCAGCAATCATACCTGAAGTGTTTTATCTACACTTGGAAGCTGAATTACTGCTGATATGAGACATTTTAGGGTCTTGAGAAGGGGAAAATGTTTTTACATATAGAGGGTCATGAATTTTAGGGGCTGGTGAATAAACTCTGGTGTCACACTCTAAGGTAGACTCCAATGTTGCTCTCCTCCTGGTATTCCGTCCTTGCTTAGTACCCTTCACATGAAATCAGGGCTGGCCCTTTGTGCCCAATGGAATATAGTGGAACAGATGAAGTATGACTTCTATAGGAAGGTTATAAAAGGCATGCAGCCTCTGCCTTGGACTTTGGGCTGCTTGATTTTGGGAAAGCCAGACACCACGCCATGAGGACATTCAAGCTGTCCTAGGGAGAGGTCTATATGGAGAGAAGCTCCAGCTACCAACTATCAACCACTACCAGTTTGCCAACAATGTAAAATGTGTGATCCACCTTGGAAGAAAATTGTCTAGTCCCAATTAGTTCTTCAGATGACTGCAGCCCAGATGACAAGTGATTGCTACCTCATGAGAGACCTCAAGTTAGAACATGTCAACTAAGCCACTGAAGTTTCTGACCCACAGAAATAGTGAGAAATAATAAATGGTTATTGTTATTTTAGTTAAGTTTCAGGATGAATTAATTTATTTATTATACATCTTTATTAGAGTATAATCACTTCACAATGCTATGTTACTTTCTGTTGTACAACAAAGTGAACCAGCCATATGCATACATATATCCCCACATCCCCTCCCTCTTGAGCCTCCCTCTCACCCTCCATATCCTACCCCTCTAGGTCATCGCAAAGCAACGAGCTGATGTCCCTGTACTATGCTGCCCACAAGCTATCTATTTTACATTTGGTAGCTTATATATATTGATGCTACTCTCACTTCACCCCAGCTTCCACCCCCTCCCTGCTGCCATGTCCTCAAGTCCATTCTCTATGCCTGTATCTTTATTCCTGTCCAGCCACTAGGTTCATCAGTGCCATTTTTTTAAATTCCATATATATGCATTAGCCTATGGTATTTGTTTTTCTCTTTATGACTTGTTTCACTCTGTATGACAGACTCTAGGTCCATCCACCTCACTACAAATAACTCAATTTTGTTTCTTTTTATGGCTGAGTAATATTCCATTGTATATATGTGCCACATCCTCTTTATCCATTCATCTGTTCATAGACATTTAGGTTGCATCCATGTCCTGGCTACTGTAAATAGTGCTGCAGTGAACATTTGGTACATGTCTCATTTTGAATCATTGTTTTCTCTGGGTATATGCCCAGTAGTGGGATTGCTGGGTTGCATGGTAGTTCTATTTTTAGCTTTTTAAGGAAACTTCATACTGTTCTCCTTAGTGGTTGTATCAATTTACATTCCCACCAACAGTGCAGGAGGGTTCCCTTTTCACCACACCCTCTCCAGCATTTACTATTTCTAGAGTTTTTGATAATGGCCATTCTGATCGATGTGAGGTGATACGTCATTGTAGTTTTTACTTGCATTTCTCTAATGATTAGTGATGTTGAACATCTTTTCTTGTGCTTCTTGGCCATCTCTATGTCTTCTTTGGTAAAATGTCTATTTAGGTCTTCCACCCATTTTTAAATTAGGTTGTTTGTTTTTTTTGATTTTGAGCTCCATGAGCTGTTTGTATATTTTGGAGATTATTCCTTTGTCCGTTGTTTCATTTGCAAGTATTTTCTCCCATTCTGAGGTTTGTCTTTTCGTCTTTCTTATGGTTTCCTTTGTTGTGCAAAAGCTTTTACGTTTAATTAGGTCCCACTTGTTTATTTTTATTTTCATTGCTCTAGGAGGTAGGTCAAAAAAAATCTTGCTGTGGTTTATGTCAGAGTGTTTTTCTGATGTTTTCCTCTAACAGTTTTATAGTGTCCTGTCTTACATCTATGTCTTTACTCCATTTGGAGTTTATTTTTGTGTATGGTGTTAGGTAGTGTTCTAATTTCATTCTTTTACATGTAGCTGTCCAATTTTCCTAGCTGGGAAAAGGCTGTCTTTTCTCCATTGTATGTTCTTACATCCTTTATCATAAGTTAGGTGACCATAAGTACTTGGGTTTATCTGTGGGCTTTCTATCCTGTACCATTGATCTATGTTTCTGTTTTTGTGCCAGTACCATACTGTCTTGATTATTGTAGCTTTGTAGTATTGTCTGAAGTTGGAGAGCCTGATTCCTCCAGCTCCGGTTTTCTTTCTCAGGTTTGCTTTGGCTATTCAAGGTGTTTTGTGTTTCCATACAAATTTAAAAATTTTTTGTTCTAATTGAAGAATGCCATTGGTAATGTGATAGGGATTGTATTGAATTTGTAGATTGCTTTGGGTAGTATAGTCATTTTCACAATATTGACTCTTCCAATCCAAGAACATGGTATATTTCTCCATCTGTTTATGTCATCTTTGATTTCTTTCATCAGTGTTTTATAGCTTTCAGAGTACAAGTCTTTTACCTCTTTAGGTAGGTTTATTCCTAGGTATTTTATTATTTTTGTTGCAATGGGAGATGGGATTGTTTCCTTAATTTCTCTTTCTGATGTTTCATTGTTAGTTTATAGGAATGCAAGGGATTTCTGTGCATTAAATTTGTATCCTGCAACTTTACCAAATTCATTGCTTAGTTCCAGTAGCTTTCTGGTGACATTTTTAGGATTTTCTATATATAGTGTCATGTCATCTGCAAACAGTGACAGTTTTACTTCTTTCTTTCCAGTTTGGATTCCTTTTATTTCCTTTTCTTCTCTGATTGCTGTGGTTAAGACTTCGAAAACTATATTGAATAAGAGTGGCGAGAGTGGACATTCTTGCTTGCTCATGATCTTAGTGAAAATGCTTTCAGTTTTTCACCATTGACTATGAGGTTTTCTGTGGGTTTGTCATATATGGCCTTTTATTATATTGAGGTAGGTTCCTGCTATGCACATTTTCTGGAGAGTTTTTATCATAAATCGGTGTTGAATTTTGTCAAACTTTTGTCTCCATCTATTGAGATGATCATATGATTTTTATTCCTTAATTTGTTTGTATGGTATATCACATTGATTGATTTGCATATATTGAAGAATCCTTGCATTCTTGGGATAAATCACACTTGATCATGGTGTATGATCCTTTTAATATGTTGTTGGATTCTGTTTGCTTGTATTTTGTTCAGGATTTTTGCATCTATGTTCATCAGTGATATAGGTCTATAATTTTCTTTTTTTGTGATATCTTTTTCTGGTTTTGGTGTCAGGGTGATGGTGGCTTTGTAGAATGAATTTGGGAGTGTTCCTCCCTCTGCAATTTTTTGGAAGAGTTTGAGAAGGATAGGTGTTAGCTCTTCTCTAAATGTTTAATAGAATTCGTCTGTGAAGCCATCTGGTCCTGGACTTTTGTCTGTTGGAAGATTTTAAATTACAGTTTCAATTTCATTGCTTGTGATAAGTCTGTTTATATTTCTTAATTCTTCCTGGTTCTGTTTTGGAAAATTGTACCTTTCCAAGAATTTGTCCATTTCTTCGTGGTTGTCCATTTTATTGACATATAGTTGTTTGTAGCAGTCTTTTATAATCCATTTGTATATCTGAAGTTTCACTTGTGATTTCTCCTTTTTATTTCTAATTTTATTGATTTGCATCATCTCCTTTTTTTTCTTCTTGAGTCTGGCTAAGGGTTTATCAATTTTGTTTATCTTCTCAAAGAACCAGCTTTTAGTTTAATTGATCTTTGCTATTGTTTTCTTCATTTCTATTTCATTTATTTCTGCTCTGATGTTTATGATTTCTTTCCTTCTACTGACTGGGTTTTCTTTGTTCTTCTTTCTCTAGTTGCTTTATGTGTAGGGTTAGATTTATTTGAGAGTTTTCTTGTTTCTTGAGGTGAGATTGACTTGCTATAAATTTCTCTCTTAGAACTGCTTTTGCTGCATCCCATAGGTTTTGAGTTGTCGTGTTTTCATTGTCATTTGTTTCTATGTATTTTTAAATTTCTTCTTTGATTTCTTCAGTGATCTCTTGGTTATTTAGTAGCACACTGTTTAGCCTCCATGTATTTGTGTTTTCTGCAGTTTTTGTCCTGTAATTGATTTCCAATCTCATAGTGTTGTGCTCAGAAAAGAAGCTTGATATGATTTCAATTTTCTTAAATTTTCCAAAGCTTGATTTGTGTCCCAAGATGTGATCTGTCCTGAAGAATGTTCCATGTGCACTTGAGAAAAAAGTGTATTCTGCCACTTTTGAGTGGAATGTTCTATAAATATCAATTAAATCTATCTAGTCTATTGTATCATTTAAAGCTTGTGTTTCCTTATTTTCTGTGTGGATGATCTGTCCATTGGTGTAAGTGGGGTGTTAAAGTCCCCTACCATTATTGTGTTACTGTAGATTTCCCCTTTCATGGTTGTTAGCATTTGCCTTATATATTGAGGTGCTCCTATGTTGGTTGCATAAATATTTATAATTGTTATATCTTATTCTTGGATTGATCCCTTGATCATTATGTAGTGTCCTTCTTTATCTCTTGTAACAGTCTTTATTTTAAAGTTTATTTTATCTGATATGAGTATTGCTACTCCAGCTTTGTTTTGATTTCCATTTTCATGGAATATCTTTTTCCATTCCTTCACTTTCAGTCTCTGTGTGTTCCTAGGTTTGAAGTAGGTCTCTTGTAAACAGCATATATATTAGTCTTGTTTTAGTATGCATTCATGGAGTCTGTGTCTTTTGGTTGGGGCATTTAATCCCTTTACACTCACGGTTATTATTATTATTTTCGTGGTATGCAGGCCTCTCACTGTTGTGGCCTCTCCCATTGCAGAGCACAGGCTCCGGACACACAGGCTAAGTGGCCATGGCTCACGGGTCCGGCTGCTCCATGGCATGTGGGATCCTCCTGGACCAGGGCACGAACTTGTGTCCTCTGCATTGGCAGGCGGACTCTCAACCACTGCGTCACCAGGGTAGCCCTGAAGGTTATTATTGATATATATGTTCCTATTACCATTTTCTTGATTGTTTTGGGTTTGTTTTTGTGGGTCTTTTTCTTCTCTTGTGTTTCCCACCTGGAGAAGTTTCTTTAGTATTTGTTGTAAAGCTGGTTTTGTGGTGCTGAATTCTCTTAGCTTTTGCTTGTCTGAAAAGCTTTTGTTTTCTCCATCAAATCTGAATGAGATCCTTGCTGAGTAAAGTAATCTTGGTTGTAGATTTTTCCCTTTCATTACTTAAATTATATCCTGCCACTCCCTTCTGGCTTGCAGAGTTTCTGCTGAAAATTCAACTTATAACCTTAGGGGGATTCCTTTGTATGTTATTTTTTGCTTTTCTCTTGCTGCTTTTAAAATTTTTTTCTTTGGATTTAATTTTTTGTTAATTTCAGTAATATGTGTCTTGGGGTTTTCTCCTAGGGTTTATCCTGTATGGGACTCTCTGTGCTTCCTGGACTTGGGTGACTATTTCCTTTCCCATGTTAGTGAAATTTTCCACTATAATTGTTTCAAATATTTTCTCAGACCCTTCCTTTTTCTCTTTTTCTTCTGGGACCCCTATAATCCAAATGTTGTGCATTTAGTGTTGTCCCAGAGGTCTCTGAGGTTATCTTTCTTTCTTTTTTCTTTATTCTGCTCCTTGGCAGTTATTTCCACCATTCTGTCTTCCAGCTTACTTATTCGTTCTTCTGCCTCAGTTACTCTGTTATTGATTCCTTCTATCATGTTTTTCATTTCAGTTATTGTATTGTTCACCTCTGTTTGTTCTTTAGTTCTTCTAGATCTTTATTAATAATTTCTTGTATTTCCTCAATCCGTGCTTCCATTCTATTTCCAAGATTCTGGATCATCTTTACTATCATTACTCTGAATTCTTTTTCAGGTAGATTGTGTATTTCCTCTTCATTTATTTGGTCTTTCAGGTTTTTACCTTGCTCCTTCATCTGTGACATATTTTTTTGCTGTCTCTTTTTTTTTTTTTTTTTTTGAAGGGTGGGATTGTGTTCCTGTCTTACTGATTGTTTGGCCTGAGGCTTCCAACACTGGAGTTTGTAGGCTGGTGGGTAGAGCTGGATCTTGGTGCTGAGATGAAGACCTCTGGGAGACCTCACTCTGATGAATATTCCCTGGGGTCTGAGGGTCTCTGTTAGGTCAGGTTCAGGCTTGGAACTCCCACCACAGGAGCTTTGGCCAACCTTCAGCTCATGAACCAAGATCCTGTAAGCCGCAGAGGGTGGCAAAAAAAAAAAAAAAAAGAAAAAAGAACAATAACAAAGAGTAAAAAATAAAATTAGACTAGGAAACTAAAAGATATTTAGAAAGAATATAAAAAGAAAAATATAGATGAAAAAACAACTGGAAAGTAAAACAGAACCACAATAGTAAAAAAGAGGAGATAAAACAAAAAGGTGGAAGGGACCTTGGATGTGGGGGGTGGGCCTTAGGGGCAGGGATTAGGTGGTGGGCAGGGCCTATGCTTAAGACACACAGGGTTGGAAAAGGCCCTAGGGGGGTTGTGGTGTGGGGCTTAGACTCAACAAAATAGGTGGATCCCAGGTCTCAGAGGGCTGGGGACTCAGCCTGGGAGGCCATCAGGCTTCCCAGACCTGAGTTGGTGGGGCAAACGTGCTCTGCTCCTCTTTCGCTCCTTTGTCCTGGAGGGCCCCTCCTGACTGCCTCTCCTGTTGTCCCCTGGCCTCCCTCCTATGCCCCCAGGACCAACCCAGCCCAGAGGGGGCCTCTGAGGGTGTAGAACCTGGCCTGAGAGCTGGTAGGCTTCCCAGGTCGATTGGACAGGGGAAACGCTTGGCATGCTCCCCACTGATCCTATCCCCCAAGGATCCCTCCAGGCGTGGGAACCCCTACCCCCCGTCACCCCTCAGGGGCACTGGTCCTTTCTGACCTCCACTTCTCCTTCCCCCTCAGTCCCCCCACATCCTACTGGTTGGCTTGGGGATTCCTTCTGTCTCCTTGGGCATTGAGGTGCCCCACCAGTGTCCAGCAGGTACCCTAGTTGGGGGGAGATGCAAACACCATGTCTTCCCATGCCACCAGCTTTACTCTACCCCTCAGGATGAATTTATGTAACTATCAATGATATCCCACTAAAGCATGACTGATTCAAATTCACACTTTTTCCATTCCAAAAGGTAAATATATTTGTTTATCTTCAAACATATTAAAGAGAAATTTGGTATCAGACAACATATTGTATAATTTCTAAGATGTTGATCTGGCCTTTGAATAGGGAAAGTGAGAACTGTAAAGAGTAATTCTTGGTTGAAATAATTGGTGAGAGATAAAAATTAATTTATATTGGTCATATGACCTGGCTAAAATATAATTCCTAGTGTAAATTAAACTTTATATGCCTAAGAAAAATGAAGCACCTGAGTTCAAACCTGAATTAACTCTTGATTATTAAAGTATCATAGAAGAAAATAAGTCCCTGGAAGAAAGCCCTGCCTCTGATGTAATTAACAACCTTAGTGGAGAGTAGCAAGTGTTCTGATAATTAGGTGTTGCACATGCATGTAAAGGCTAGCAATAGAGGACTGAATCCTGGTCCTAAGGTGGAACTATTTGTATGAGCCCAATATGATGATCTGAATGGTGCACTGAGATCTAGTCACCCTCGTTATTGTTTTGCAGAGAGGAACATTGTGAAACTCATCATGTTTGTCCTCATATAAAGTTGTCTATAATTTTAGAGGTCACTTATTCTATCGGAATGACAAGGACCTTTGACACAATGTGTTTCATATGTAAAAATGTGTCAAATTTCTTCATCTCTCCTACTTAACTGTTTTCTATACATTTTGTGACTATGCAGAGTTTGTTAGTAGGAGTGAGAAAAATGATGTTTAGGATATATAGAAAGTAGATTTAAAAGAAAATTGCTAGAGAGAGCCTCATAACCACTATCAACTGCAATATTTTTTTCCTATTTATTTATTTAATTATTTTTAACAAGGTATAGTTGATTTGCAATATTAGTTTCAGGTGTACAACATAGTGACTCAAAATTCTTATAGATTATACTCCATCTAAAGTTATAAAGTATTGGCTATATTCCCTGTGTGGTATATCATTGTAGCCTATTTATTTTATAAGCTTTGTGACCTATAATTCCCTACTCCTGTTTGACTCCTTACCACTTCCTTCTTCCCATGGGTAACCACTAGTTTGTTCTTTTTATCTGTAAGTCTATTCTGTTTTGTTATATTCATTCCTCTGTTTAAGTCTTTAGATTCCACATATAAGTGAAAATGTACAGTATTTGTCTTTCTCTGTCTGACTTATTTCAGTAAGCATAATACCCTCTGGGTCCATCCATGTTGTTATAAATGACCAAATTTCTTTTCTTTGGCTAAGTAGTATTCCATTGTGTGTGTGTGTATGTGTGTGTATATATATATATACACACACACTACATCTTTATCCATTCATCTGTTGATGGACACTTAGGTTGCTTCCGGATATTGGCTAGTGTAAATAATGCTGCTGTGGACACTGGGGTGTCTGTATCTTTTTGAATTAGTGATTTCATTTTCATTGGATATATACCCAGTAGTGGAATTGCTGGGTCATATGGTAGTTCTACTTTTAGTTTTTTTGAGGAAACTCCATACTGTTTTCCATAGTGGCTCTAATAATTTACATTCCTACCAACAGTGTACAAGTGTTCTCTTTCCTCCACATCCTTACCAACACTTGTTATTTGTGTTCTTTTTGATGATGGTTATTCTGACAGGTGTGAGGTAATATCTCGTGTGGTTTTGATTTGCATTTCTCTGATAATTAGCGATGGTAAGCATCTTTTTTATGTGCCTGCTGACCATCTTTATCTCTTCTTTGGAAAAATGTCTATTCAGGTCTTCTGCCCATCTTTTAATTGGGTTATTTTCTTTTGGCATGGATTTTATGAGCTGTTTATATATTTTGAATATTAACCTCTTATTAGTATCATCATTTGCAAATATATTATTCTATTTAGTAGGTTATCTTTTTGTTTTCTCATTGGTTTTCTTTGCTGTGCAAAAGCTTTTAAGTTGAGTTAGGTTCCATTTGTTTATTTTTGCTTTTGTTTCCTCTGTCTTAGGAGATAGATCAAAAACATTTGATATAATTTGTCAAAGAATATTCTGCCTATGTTTTCTTCTAGGAGTTTTATGGTTTCCGATCTTACATTTAGGTATATAAACCATGTTGAGTTTATTTTTGTATATGGTGTGAGACAATGTTCTAATTTTATTCTTTTACATGTAGCTGTTGAGTTTTCCTTGCACCACTTATTGAAGAGACTGCCTTTTTTCCATTGTATATTCTTGCCTCTTTTGTCATAGATGAACCACTACAAGTGACTGGGGTTATTTCTGCATTCTCTATTATGGTCCATTGATCTATGTATCTGTTTTTGTGCTAGTACTATACTGTTTTGATTACTGTAGCTTAGTAGTATAGTCTGTTAGGGGTTGGGATATCTCAAGCTCTGTTCTTAAGATATTTTGGCTATTTGGGGTTTTTGTGTCTCCATAAAAATTTGAGAATTATTTGTCCTAGTTCTCTGAAAAATGCCATTTGTATTTTGATAGGGATTTCATTGAATCTATAGATTACCTTTTGTAGTATGGTAATTTTAACAATATTATTTCTTCTAATCTATGAACATGGTATATCTTTCTAACTATTAGTGTCATCTTCAATTTTTTTCATCGGTGTCTTATAGTTTTCTGAGTACAGATCTTATATCTCTTTAGATAAATTTATTTCTAGGTGTTTTATTCTTTTTGATGTGATGGTAAATGAGATTGTTTTCTTAATTTCTCCTTCTCTTAGTTCATTGTTAGTATATAAAAATGCAACAGATTTCTATATATTAATTTTGTATCCTGCAACTTTACCTAATTCATTGATGAGCTCTAGTAGATTTTTGGTGTCATCTTTAGGATTTTCTACATATAGTGTCATGTCATCTGCAAACAGTGACAGTTTTACTTTTTTCTTTCCAGTTTGGATTCCTTTTATTTCTTTTTCTTCTCTGATTGCTCTGGCTAGGACTTCCTACACTACATTAAATAGAAGTGTGGGGAGTGGGCATCCTTGTCTTCTTCTTGATTTTAGAGGAAAGGCTTTCAGCTTTTCACTGTTGAGTATGAGGTTAGCAGTAGGCTTATTATATATGGCCTTTATTATATTGAGGTATGTTCCCTCTATACCCATGTTTTTGATAGTTTTTATCATAAATGATGTTGAATTATGTCAAGAGTTTTTTCTGCATCTATTGAGATGAACATGTGATTTTTATTCTTCAAGTTGTTAACGTGGTATATCACAATGATTGATTTGTGGATAATGAACCATGTTTGCATCCCTGGAATAAATCCCGCTTGGTCAGGGAGTATAATCCTTTTAATGTATAGTTGAATTTGGTTTCCTAATATTTTGTTGAGGGTTTTTGTATCTGTGTTCATAGTGACATTGGCTTGTAATTTCTTTTCTTTTTTTTGGTAATATCTTTGTCTGGTTTTGGTATCAGGGTGGTGCTGGCCTTGTAAAATCAGTTCTAAAGCATTCTTTCCTCTGCATTTTTTGGGAATAGTTTGAGAAGGATAAGTGTTAACTCTCTGTAAATGTTTGGTGGAATTCACCTGTGAAGCTATCTGGTCCTTGACATTTGGAGTTGTTTTTTGTTTTGTTTCTTTGTTTAAATGATTGATTCAATTTCATTAATGTTAACTGGTCTGTTCATGTTTTCTGTTTCTTCCTGGTTCAGTCTTTGGAGATTGTACCTTTCTAGGAATTTGTCCATTTCTTCTAGGTTGTCCATTTTATTGGCGTTTACTTGTTTGTAGTAATCTCTCATGATCCTTTGTATTTCTGTGGTGTCAGTTGTAACTTCTTTTTCATTTCTAATTTTGCTGACTTGGGCCCTCCATTTTTAAAATTTTTTTGATTAGTCTAGATAAAAGTTTATCAATTTTCTTTATCTTTTTCAAGAACCACCTTTTGGTTTTATTAATCTTTTGTATTGTTTTTTAAAATCTCTATTTTATTTATTTCTAGTCTGCCCTTTATTTTTTCCTTTACTAATTTTGGGTTTTTTTTTTTTTTGTTCTTCTAGTTACTTTAGGTATAAGATTAGGTTGTTTATTTGAGATTTTTCTTGTTTCCTGAGTTAGGCTTATATCACTGTAAACTTCCTTCTTAGAATTGCTTTTTCTGTAACCCATAAATTTTGGATAGTTGTGGTTTTGTTTTCATTTATCTTCAGTTTTTTTTTAATTTCTTCTTTGATTTCTTCTGTGATCCATTGGTTGTTTAGTAGCATATGGTTTACCCTTCACATGTTTGTGTTTTTTGCATGTATATATATATTTTTTGTAGTTTTCCAGTCTCATAATGTTGTGGTCAAAAAAGATACTTGATAGGATTTCAGTTTTCTTAAATTTACCTTGACTTGTTTTGTGTCCAAGCATGTGATCTTACTCCCTGTATTTCACCAAATTCCATTCATAATGTGTCTTCCCTCATTGGGTGATATGGTAGCTGATGATTACCTTGTGTGTCCACAAATGCTTGGTAGGGGAAGATATGTCAAGTTTTAACGTTTTTGTTTGACAGATGAAATATACAATTGTATGTTTGTACAATAAGAATGGTAACTATTCAACATCTTCTATGTGGCAGGAACTGCATTTATGTTATTTTGTTCTTTACTTACAATAACCAGAGTTTCCATTAGAAAAAATAAATTAGTTTTCTTAAAAGACAAGTGAGGGCTTCCCTGGTGGCGCAGTGGTTGAGAATCTGCCTACCAATGTAGGGGACATGGGTTCAAGCCCTGGTCTGGGAAGATCCCACATGCCATGGAGCAACTAGGCCCGTGAGCCACAGCTACTGAGCCTGCGCGTCTGGAGCTTGTGTTCTGCAACACAAGAGGCCGTGACAATGAGAGGCCCACGCACCGCGATGAAGAGTGGCCCCTACTCGCCGCAACTAGAGAAAGCCCTCACACAGAAATTAAGACCCAACACAGCCTAAATAAATAAACTAATTAAAAAAAAAAAAAAAGACAAATGAGTTGGCCAAAATCACACAATACAAGTGCAGGGATTTTGACTCATTTCTCTGATTCCTGAGAGGGGATTGATTCTTCTGCACTACACTACCTCCAACTTACAGACTGATCCTTGCAAATATATTTTTGTGGTACTTTTGTACTACAGGGTCACTGAAGTAGTGAAATACCCATACTATACTTCAAAAGCAGTAGCATCAAGACAGTTTCCTTTTTATAAAGAGTTGTTTTCAAACCAGATGCTTGTGAGTTAGGCACTTCTGTCAGGTTTTCATCCATTCAGAAGATAGTTCTTGAGAACACTGAAAATACCCTCTGGAGATTTCTTTCTCAATATTACATTACTCTATTGGACAAAAAGTTCTGTTGCTGGGACCTGATTCTTCTGAGTTCAAAATATATTATGGGTGGGAATAATTTGAACAAATGTCTCATAGCATTGGAGGGGAAAAAAACTACAAACAAGCCTCAAGAGAAAATCATTTCAGTGACTTGCCAAATTTGAAGAATGAAGCCATTATACCTTAAGCTAACAGTTAAGGCCTTTCACTGTCTGCCCACAAATTGTTTTCTTCACTCCTATAATCCTATTACCCAAAGCCAAGTACCATCCTTACTAATTCTCCAAATGTGCATGGTTCACCTTGTCTGAGACTGTTCAATCTAACAAACCAGTTGATATTTGTTTAAACAGAGCTTCAGCCTAAAGTGCATTTCATTTCTGTAGCTTATAGCCTTAAAAAATGAAGGCAGTTTTATGAAAATACCATTCTTTTCCACGCCTTCTATGAAAAATCTCAGCCTAGATTTATGGCTGTTTACTCACATGGCCTATGTAAGTTATTGGGCATCTTTCAGTCTTAGCACTTATTGCTTCCTGTCTTTTATTTTTAGTTATCTTTCCAAAGGTTTACATATTGTTTCCCATTTAGAGTGTAAATTCAAATGAGGATAAAATTTGTACTGTGTGCTGTTGTGAACCCTTAATAAACCCTACCACTGTTCTTCATGCAAAGTACATAGACAGTCATTTAATACTATTCTTTATTAATTGTATTTGTGATATGCCTATAACTGTAAACAAATCAAAAGTTTTCTAATATATAATGAACAATAATACCATAAACATTCCATTCTTATGTGAATATAGAAGTAGGACACTATTGATTTAGTGGTAATTAAGATGTTTGGGGAACTGTCAGACAAATTGGTATTATAGCCCAATTTTATAGGGTTGAAAATATTTTATCTATGTAAAGTTTACATATGAAAATATAGTAATGTCCACAGGTCTTTAGTATCACTTAATGATTAGTTCTATCCAAGAATTTATGTAGAGAAGTGATACTCTGCTGTGGAGATCTCATGTGTCACAAACTCAGATGTACATGAATTATTTTAACCTATATTTTTCCCTGTAAGTTATGAATCCTTTGAAATAAGAATAGATATATGTATACTAGATCTGTTTTTTAGACTGAATTCCCAAGGTGGTTTAGAGAATTTGAGAGATTAAGAGAGTGAAGACTCTGCTCTTGTAAACGAGACCTCAACAGGTGAATTGGGCTGTACATAGTTGTACTTGTCCAGTATGATATTTCAATATTGGAAGTCTATGGTTTATATCCAAAGAGCCAATTTTGATGAGAAATATGATGGAACACATTGTTAGGTATTGGGTATAGTTTTAATGGTACTATCAGAATTTAAAATTATATTTTATCCTAAATGACAAATTATGAAATATTTTATCCTAAGGATTCATTTTGCATGACATTCTTTCAATTTTATGTTTTCCTCTGTTGGAAATCCCTTAACATTTTTTTTCAAAGGACCAGAAATAATATAATCAAGGGAAAAATGTTTATGAAGTTAAATAATACCAAATAAGAAGATGTAGTTTCAGCAAGAGTAATGAGATGGGACATTCATTGATACCTGCTTTCTCCTGTTAATGAAATTATTTAAAATATTACTATGTACTTCACAAATAATTCAGAGAGATACATTTTGACAAAAAAGATATATATGCTTTATGTTATTGATTCAGAAGTACATTTCTGGTTATTTCTGTTTTTTTTATTAGGATTCTCTAAGACATATATGCTTTACCTAAATATACAATAGCATTGTATTCTATACATAATATAAAGTAATACTTCAGGAAGTTTACACCCTTGGTTGTAAAAATAGAGGAAGAAATAATCCTCAAGAAATTTACAATTACATGGGGAAAATAAGAGAAATAACATTGTGGGACCAAATTTGAGAAGTGCCAAACTATGGTCACTGTGTTGGCCTGACTCACTATTGGCTCTGAATCTCTCCAACCCATGCAAATAGAACACATTACTCTCCAATTAAATGTCCTATTTCAGATCTGAGGACCAATTCTGCCTTTAGGCTGATGGATTATAAAGATCTCCGTATCTATAGCACATTTTTGGAAATACATTTTTTCTTTCGGCAACTCATTCTGCCAGATGCAGATCCCTAAGAAATACAGCTGGGGGCATGACCCAGCCAAATGCACATTCTTATCTTTGTCCCATCTTATCTGTGTATACGGGCTCCATAGATAGAAAGGAACTTAAACTTTCTTGCTGAAGTCTAGAACCTCAAGCGAGTTTAGAGGAATTATCTCTGCCCTGGGCCCCTACCAGTATTTCTTTAAAATATGCCTTCTGAAGATTGAAGCTCTCACTCTGTGGATCCCCCTGAACTTTTATAATCCCCACACTCTTCCTTTGCAAAACCCAACTGTGGAGTCAAACTATACATTCTGTGTGAACAATGGCAGGCTGTCTATGTCCTCTCCTCTTGGAAGTAATTTTTTCATTTTAATGTACTAATTAGATTCTATTGTTATTATTACTTAGGTGATGAACGATGTCAGTTAAGGAGAAGAAAACCAATAACCAAACATTGTTATTGACTATATGATTGATAATAATATGTTGTAAATATGCACACAAAAATATGAAAATATCATAAAATGTTTAGGTTAGTACTGAAATTATTTTTTAGTCAAAATATTTACTTTTTTTTTTTTAAACTAGAATACCTTTCAGGTTTATACCAGAAAGTGTAAACCCCTCTTCTCACCCTTATTTAGTATAGAGCACTTAATCAAATTTTACAACACAATGTTTTGTTTTTTAAAGTGAATTTTAGCTTATTCAGTTAGAATAATATCCACAATATAGATAAGAAAGATAGACTCAACTTTTTACCGTTGATCTTCTATTCATGCTAGAAAACTTCATAAAGTTCATGGAAATGGCAGTAGTTATTCTCCTTTCAGAAACTTTGGTTACAGTATCAGGAGTTTATTTGCTTTTGTTGTTTTTTAGTATATTTTAAAAGATAATAGTTTCTAAAAACAATCTTATTAATGTAAAGTTTTAAATGTAATATTCAGTATCTACCATAATGGATATGTATCTCTCATTTCATATTTTATTTCTCTGTTATCCTTTTTTCATTGTCAACTAGTTGTACAAAATATCTGCATGTCGTGTACTTAGTTGCAAATATATGTTGTCCATTGTACTCTTCAAATTAATATCTATTAACAAATTGATACGGGTAACTAGATCGGTATGGGATGAATAGGTTTCTGAAAGTACTGCCTAGAGAATGGCCTCACTTTCGGCCAACTGTCTTGTAAAGTGCCGTATTGATTTTGTTATAAGGAACATTTGAAATTCTGAAAAGAAATCAATAGGAGGCCCAAATAATTTAGATACTATCGCTTAAATCAATACTAATGTATATTGCTTTCCATTAGCTATTTGATGTGACATTTTGAAGTATGTATTTTGTGATTTATGTTATTATTTATATAAGTTGGTTATAAACACTAAAAAGTGATCTTTTATATACCTTATTTAAAAAGTATAATTACTTTAAAATATTGGCTTTCATTGTGACTTTGTTAAATAATCAAAATAAAGACTTCTTTGGATTTTGTCTTATTGTTTATTAAAGCTCTCTCAAAATAAGAGAATAATATAGCCACCCATTTATACTTTCAAAGTTTTTTTAGAAATGTAAAGAGAATTTTAGAGTTCAATAACATTTGAAAAAAAATTAGGTTAAGAGAAAACCAATTAATGAAAATCATATCTGAGTCACTTTGAGATGACCAAAATGCATTTTATTAGTTTATTTGTTTATGTTATTATTTAGCAGTCATGATAATTGACTGTGGTTACCAAATATTTTTTCCATTAATCAAACTGTGTTTGAACTAGTGCACAAAATTACAAAGTTGCTTGGATTTGACTGGTTTAAATAGTCTCAGATAATTCATTTATTCAATTATTCTAAGTCAGTTCCTTGTAACTGATAAGCTATGTTAATACATAATCTTTTAAAAAATATGCAAGTTTCTTAAGTAAGCATATTTAATATGTTTAGATAAGGAAAACTCCATATAATATCTTAAAATTCTATGATGTCCGATTACATTTTTAATATGAATCCCTGCCTAGCTCTTAGAAAAGGTTCATAGTGTCAGCTTACATATGAATAAATTAAAATTGATAAAAAATAAAAATCAATATTGGTAAGTTTATTTTTTAATATATTCCTTTTAGTGACTAGTTAAGTATCATGGGATGGGGGCACTGAAGTCCCTCATATCTAAATGTGAATCACATCAGTGACTTTATAACCTTGAGCAAGTTCTTCAGCCTTAGAGAGCATGTTTCCTATTCTATAAGTGATAAAATAGCATCACTTACCTCATAGGGTTTTGTTGGGATTTAATTAAATCACGCAACATTAAGATCTTAGAATACATCCTGACAAATAGCATTTTTTAAAAATGTAGGTTAAGTTTTATTTTAAAATTGTTTCACTTTTGAAAGGATAATCCCTCGGTGTTTGTCATAAGTTTAGAAGCAGTTGTTTCTATTATACTTATCTACCATAGCCTTTTAATAGGCTATTAATTATCAGATAGTAAACTTTCTCCTCAGCAATGATTTTTGAGCAGAATGACAAAAATTTGGTTGTGTATCCCTTACCTTGGGAAGATAATGGTATAGAAATCAAAATTGCTTATTCCCATGATTGTACTATCTTCTTCTATCACCTCAGTGATGTGGTGTGGGCTTGTGGGGAAGCTGGGCTGAAGGTAGAGTGGGCCTGAGGCCAGTTTCCCATGGCCACTGTTATCCACATTCCTGGGGAAGATCGATGACTCTGGACACAATGACAGCTTATATACAGCAGCTGTTCAAACTCTTCTGGTCACCCTATACTGACCACTCTAGACAGAGTAACCATATTGGGCACCCTAAATTCTTAGGATAAGTTGTAAAACACTTTCAGCTTTCTGTGAATTCCTACTTGCCCTCAGGAAAAACATATCTGATGATATGTTAATATGTGTGTGTGTGTAAATACATATGTATGTAGATATATGTCAGGGTTCTTCAGAGAAATAGAACTAGTAGGAGATATGTGTGTGTGTGTGTGCATGCACACGTGCATATATTTATTTATTTATAGATGTATGTGTATATGGATATGTATATATGAGAGAGAGAGAAATGAATGAATGAATGAATATGGGGGAGATTTACTGTAAAGAACTGGCTCATGTGATTATGGTGGCTGAGAAGTGTTGACCCAGGAGAGCTGATGGTATAGTTCCAGTCTAAGTCCAAAGGCAGGAGAATACCAAAGTCCAAGCTCAAAGACAGTCAGGCAGAGAAAAAGAATTCTTTCTTACTCAGCCTTTTATTCTATTTGGGCCTTCAACAAATTAGATGAGGCTTACCCACGTTAGGGAGGGCAATGTTCTTTACTCAGTCTATGAGTTAAATAGGTTTACATTTTTTAAAGATGATTTGTGATCAGAATCCAAATTCAGCTGACTAGAGGGGGTAGGCAGGTGGCATAATGGGTAAGATAGGCTTGATATGCACAAAAGGGAAGAGCTGTGATAAATTGGAGGGCACATTCTCTTTCTGAAGACATTCAAACTTAATTAAAATTAAATATCTCCAGGATAGATATGCCTTCAGACATCTAGTCTGTGACACTTGTCTAGATGCTCTTTGGAAAACAAATTGTAGGGAAGGTGAATAGGGTTGCATGGGTTTTTGTAGGAGGCTACTTCAATAACTGAGGCCAAAGATGATGTAATCTTGGAAGATTGATGGCAATAGAAATAATGACAAGTGCATATATTTTAGATATGTTTTGAAGTTGTAACCAATAAAACTTGGATTGGAATGTGGAGAGAGGAGAGAGAAAAATGGGGTAATTAAGTGTAACTTTTAGGCTTTTGGATGAGCATCTAGTTTATGGTGGCATTTTCTGAGAATGGAGAAGAAACAGGTTTGGGGGGAGTAATTTCAGTTTGGTTATGCTACATTTGAGGTAACTATCAAATTTCAAGCGGAGACTTCAAACAGTTGTGTACATAAATATAAAAGTCTAGAAATCAGAGGAGATTCTAGTGCTAGAACATAATTTTGGAAGGCATCAGTATGGAGCCATGGGACCAGATGAAATCTTTTGGAGAAATGCTGTTGATATCAAGGACTGAAAACTCAAGCACTGAGAGAAAATGTGGAGGAGTATATTCAGCAAAGGAGACTAGGAAGGAATAGCCAAGGGGTAGGAAGAAAACCCATAAAATGCAGAGTCAAGAAGTCCAAGAGAAGAAAATACTTCAAAAAGAAGGGAGTGGTCAACCTCAAATAAAGTTCTAAGAAATATTCTATGATGACAACAAACAGGAATCAATTAATGGGCCAATATGAAGGTCTTTGGCAACCTTGATAAAAGACATTATAGTGATTGCAGAAGACAGAAATCAAAATGGTGCAGATTAAAAAGTGAAAAGGAAATGAGAAGATGGAGATGTACTTGCACATTTTTAAGTTTTTATGAAGAGAAGAAATGGGGAATATCTGGGAGGACATTCATAGTAAATAGGAAATTTTGTTTTGTCTTGGTTTTTACAGAATAATGATAGCATTGTCTTTCTTTTTATTACAGAATAATATTAGAACATTACAATATTGAACAGAAAAAAGTCATATAGTAAAACAAGGACTGACATCCTTAAAGTGAAAGGAAATGCATAAGGAGCCCACAGGGAAGAGGTGCTCTGAGAACTATAGTGATATTTCTGCTCTGTAACAGGAAGACAAAGAATATGTGTATAGGTTTAGTCATATTTGTAGATTTGATGGTAGGAGATGAGGGAGTCTGTTTATACTTCACTGAGAAAATGAAAGCAGTTTAAAGACAAGCTCATCAGATGAGAAAGGAATGAGGATGTTGGAGAACTTAGAAAAGCAGACTTTGTGAAATCACCCTTATAATGTATGGGAAAGTGCACTCACTAGGGAAGTGTAATAGGATTGTTAAGAAGTGTTCTTTTGAACTTTGTGGTTATGAATTAAATTAAGAAAAGTCCACACAGTTGCGTGATTTTCTCCCACTCTTTCAGGTGGTCCTATGTAAACAAAAAAAGCAGATATGTAGGCTGACCTGGTGTATTAGTTTCCTAGGGCTGCTGTAACAAAGTACCACAAATCTGGTGGCTTAAAACATAAATTTATTTTTGTCTCCCACTTCCAAAGGCTAGAAGTAAGAAGAAATCAAGGCATTAATGCGGCCATGCTTCCTCTGAAACCTATAGGGGAACACTTTCTTGCCTGGTTTACTGACAGTTTCTGGTATTCCTTGGTATACAGCTGCATAACTTCAATCTCTGCCTTTGTAGTCACACGGCATTCTCTCTGCATGTTTCTATCTTTAAATGGCTGTCTTCTTATAAAAGCACCAATAATATTGGAATAAGGACCAACCTTACTCCAGTATGATCTCTAACCTAACTACTTACAAATGCATGGAACCTGTTTGCAAATAAGGTCATATTCTGAAGAACTGGGGTTTAGGACTTCAGCAAGTTTTCTTTGGCAAGGGAACACAATTCAACCCATAACATCTGGGTTGATCTTTGCCAGGTGAGTATGACTGAGGGAGAAGCTAAATGTTAACTCTTCTAACTCCAGGAAAGTCAGGTTTGTTTTTAGAACTTTTTCTACACTTATAAAATGAGAGAGTTGGTCTTGATGGTCTTTTATGTACCTTCCAACCTTAACATTATATGATGTATCTATCTGTATTCTTAAACTTCATTTTAGTCTAAGGGTAGTAAAGCTTTCCACTCATTTTAGATAATATAAAAACTTTTAATTTTTTCTTGATCTATTTCTACAGCACAAAGTGAAATGGACATGTAGATTTGGCTATTTTAGGGAGATCTAAAGAAAATAAACAGTTAACACAGGCATCATAGGATTGAAATATTTAGCTTGCTTATCTATATTTACTGTTACTCATCAGGAAATGGTTATACTGCATGAGTAAAGAAATAAAATCAGCAGAAATAAAACTGGTGGTTGAATTGGGGTCTACATGCTAACTTTAGTCCTTAAACTAATCATAGGACTGACACTATTAACCTTATCTTTATATGATGCAGTAAATTATATATTGCAGTTCATTGATAGATGCAAATTGTAGTTTATTAGAGAAGTTACTCAAGTGTTATATACAACAAAAAGAATTTATTGTTGTAATTTTTATGATTTTAGTATCAATAGAGAAAAGAAAAAAATATTACAGCTCAAAAAATACATCAGCTACTGGGATGACACTTATTTTTCAAAGACTGTACCTTGCTTCTAGTTCTTCTTTTTAATTTTAAATTATCTAGCTTGCTGAATATCTGTATTCTGCAGCTTTTTTTTAAAAAGCTTTTTGGATTAACATATTGCCTTTTGTCTCAGGAAAAAAAGTGGCATATATTCTTTTTGATGGATTTATTATATGAATGACAATGATGCTATTTGATTGGCTACACTGTGTATAACTTATGCTCCAAATTATTATGGAAGTGTTTGTATTGAAAGGTAGCAGAAAATTAAAAATACAGAGGCAAGTACCTTCTCTGTCCATACAATCAAGTGAAATTGGCATTTTCTATAGTGTAGTAAAAATTTTCTTCAGGCCCTGTGGTATTCTTAAAGACAAAATGCATTAACAAATGGAATTAAAATACCTAAATATGATTATTAACACTTTCAAAAATGAGAATTATCCCTTTTATTTTTTTAATAATACTGTTGTAAAAATAATACATATACATGAGAAAAAATACACAGTGTGAAATCGTTCCTGTGTCTCCAGTGACTATTATGTCCTGGGTCAATCTCTATTCTCTTCTCCTCTAAGTATCTAAAGAAAGTTTCAAATATGCTTTCCTAAAAGTGCACTTGCTAGCATTTGATTCTTGCATTTCTCTGTGTCCTTGACTCCTCTATAAACCAAACTACATGGAATTCCAAAGTTTTATTTGACTTTTTATTAAGGGATAAACTTGTGAAGTACAGGCTTCCACCACTGCTTATCAGTTCACACCTATTTATTGTCAATCTATAATAATATAACTAAAATATATACAATAAATAATATATAAAGTAGTATTGTAAACATTTTTATTACAGGTGGACAATAAATTACTATTGTTATTAAAATGTTGGCACTTTGTTGATTGTATAATGTATATAAGGACATTTAATTCAGGTTTCTTATTAAGAGTTTACATTCTATTTGGGGAGAAAGCAAAAAACTGTTTTAAAACACAAACTTTGGGGACTTTTCTGGTGGTTCAGTGGTTAAGACTTCACCTTCCATTGCAGGGGGTGCGGGTTTGATCCCTGGCCAGGGAGCTAAGATTCCACATGCCTTGTGACCAAAACAACATAAAATAGAAGCAATATTGTAACAAACTCAATAAAGACTTTAAATAAAATGGTCCACATCAAAAAAAACCCCATGAACTTTGGATTCAGGCAGAGCTGAGTTCAGATCCTAATTTTATCATTTACTATCAAACCAAAGACACTGGGCTTTGTCTTTTTCAGGAGAAATCCAAAGCAAATTAGCTCAAGCTTAAAAGGGAATTATTAATTATTGTCAGGGCTAAGATTCCTTTCAGTAACTGCTCGATCCAGGAGCTCAAACAAGTTAGGCAAAGTTCTGTTTCTTTCTTCATGTGTTAGTTCTGATTTCCTCAATGTATTGATTTCAGTCTGCATGTAGTTTCTTCTTTAATATTCAGAAAAGTGGCCACTAGCTGTTCCACACATACACCATTTGTATATGCAAGATAAAGAATGGTGTACTGTCTCCTACTACCCTCATTTCAAATCTGAGGGAAGAGTCTGGTTAGCCTAGCTTGGCTCACGAGACTTCCCATGTGGCACGAGAGGACTAAAATGCATTATAGATTGTCTTGTCAAGATATGTGGAACAAGAGGGCTTCCCTGGTGGTGCAGTGGTTGAGAGTCCGCCTGCCGATGCAGGGGACACGGGTTTGTGCCCCGGTCCAGGAAGATCCCACATGGCGCAGAGCGGCTGGGCCCGTGAGCCATGGCCGCTGAGCCTGTGCCTGTGCTCTGCAACAGGAGAGGCCACAACAGTGAGAGGCCCGTGTACCGCAAAAAAAAAAAAAAAAAAAAAAAGATATGTGGAACAAGAAAGTGTAGATTGCCAAAGGAAATATGGTTGAAAAAAGTAGGGTATAAATGAGACTATGGGAATCGAAAAATAGCACAAATCCAGCTACATGTTCAAATTCCAGCTTTTTCAACTTTAAAATCTGAGTAATCACACTTATCTCATGTAAATGTATGTAAAGTGTTTGGCGTAGTACCTGGGACATAGTGTGTATTAATGACAGGATTCTTATTATAATTATTATATTATAATCGTTTTTATTACTTGAAATAATGACTACTAATACTCATTTAATGCACACAGACATGTACCAAACACTCATGCTTGATAGTAGAGAACTAGAAATAAATCAAAGTTCCTTCTTTGGCAATATATTAGACTACATATATATATATTAGACTTTTGCATATATTAGACTATAATTTGAAGGTATTTCTCTGTGTACACCTACATACATGCATAAACATGGGGGGAAGAAAGGTAGAGAAAGAGGCACTTAGCAAGTATACATTATACAAGATACTGTATTTGACCTAGAATCGTTATATGGGAGTGCAGAAAGAGAGTGTTTGATTTTAAAATTTTAGGCCAGAGACGTCTTCAAAGAAAAGATAATGAAGCGAAAATTTTCAAACATGCACAGGAGTTTTTTAGTCAGAGATAGTAGGAAGGACATAGCAGCATGAGTGATGGCTAGAGGTATGAACAAGCGTGGAAAGTTCAAGAGACTAAAGGCATGTATTCATCTATTGCTGCAAAAAAGAAATTACCACAAATTTAGCAGCTTAAAATAGCACATTTTTTAAAAATCTCATGGTTTCTGTGAGTCAGGAGTCTGAGAATGGTTTAGCTGGATTCTCAGCTCAAGATCCCACAAGGCTGGAACCAAGGTATCAGCATAGTGCATTCTCATCTGGAGGCCTGACTAGGGAAGAATCCATTTCTATGCGTATTTAGGTTGTGGGCATAATTAATTTTTTATGACTGTTTGACTAAGGTCCTCATTTTCTTGGTGGTGGTTTGTCAAGGCTACACTCAGCTCCCATGTGCCACCTGCAGCTCCTTGCCATGTGGCCGTCTTCATAGACTCTCTCACAACATGGCAGCTTCCTTCTTCAGAGCCAAGAAGGGAAAGTCTCCCTCTCTCTCTGGTCTGCTGAGGTGGGGTCTTATGTAATGGTCATATTTACTTCCTATTGTTTTTTCCATATAACACAGTCTAAGCCTGTAATGTCCCATCATGTTTGCCATAATGTGTTGGTGAGAAGCAAGTCACACTTGATGAGAGGCAGTGAAACAAAGGCATAGATCATTTGGGAATCTTCATAGGATATGTTTGCCACAGGGCAGTTGAATAAAGCTTGGGCTGGGAATTAGTCATGAGGATAGAAAAAAGTAAATAGAAGCCGTATTATGAAAGGTCTTGAATTTTTTGCTAAGAGATTTGAACATTATTTTCCAGGAAATTGAGTATCATTGGGAAATTTTAAGCAAGGAAGTGGCATAATCAGATCTGTGTTTGGGAAAGACAGCACTGCTGAGATAATGAAGAATGGGATGGAGTAGGGACAAAAGGGAGGCAGGGAGATTAAGGTAAAAGGCAGGATCACACAGCTTATAAGGAACCAGAAAGAGTGGGAATGGGAATGGAAGATTAGTCATAGAAGATTCAATATATTGAATTTAAAAATGTAATTCAAATTTGTGCCTAGATACCACATCAATAAACAAGATAAATACTTGTTTCAAATATGTTCTTCTCTAATAAATTACATTTTAAAATTTCATTTAAAAATGTTATAATGTTCATTCACTTGACATTGAAAGTCCATTAAAAAGTAAATGATTTCATAAGTTTCCAGTGTGCTGTGTTAATAATGATGTGTTGCCCAAATGCCACAAAATTTGCATATTCAATGAATATTTGCATATTCAAACAAACAGTATTTGTTTACCTTTTATGTTAAAATAAAATATGAACATTTCGATAATATTTTACTTAATAAAGGCAGAGCTTAGAATTTTGTGAATATTTTGGCTATGCATGAGTCACTTTGGCACATACATTTATAGTACACATATTTGGCCCATTTGTATTTCATCTTTAGAATTGGGAAATTATTTTGCAACTGAAGATACTTTATCCTTGAAATACAGGATTGAGCACAAATATTATATATGAATTGCCACATTGCCCCTTTAATTCAGATAACATTTCATTTTCCCTTTGCAGGCTGATGTTCCTTTGCCTTGCATATGCTGTGAGGTCCTATGCTGACAGCAAAGCTGAATACCAAAACCATCTGTCAGGACCCAGGGGAGTTTGCTATTTTTCACTGCTTCCTCATTGTGTAAGGTCAATACTACAACAAGGTATGTTTCAATAAATATGCGGTGAGAAGAGAAATTGTCTCAAAGTAGGAACTACCAGCTGTCAGTACAATTAGTTACAAAAGAGCAGGGAAGTAGCCTTGAGGGCTTACAGATTCATTTGGGAATTGATTTCCATGGGGTTCTGAGCTTTGTTCTGCAGAATGTCTTTTATCAAAAAAGAAGTATATGTTGAAAGTGGCGTATTTTAAAATATTTCTTTCTACATAATCTCTCAAGCATTATTGTTACAGATCTATGTACATTTTGTTGTTGACAGATACAACTGTAGGATATGATGTATGTATATTTTTTTCTCCAGAGAAAAAAGGCTTATTATGTTTAAAAGGAAAAAAAAAGAGATTTGTGTTCAGCCATCTGTGGTGCTGGCTGTAGGTTAAGAATATTGTCATTGGAGCACTGATTCCTGAGATAATTAATTCTAAAAGGACTAAGTTAAGTATTAATGACTTTCAAGAGCAGGGAAGCCCGGTGAAACATATGCCACTCCCACATTAAGTATACTGTTTTTTTTTTTTTCAAAAAACTGCAATAATCCATTGCATTATTTTGAGGTTGGTTAATATTTTTAAGAGAGAATAACGAAAAACACTCAAGGTCAAATAATTATACACTGTGCCAATCTTAAATATCAAAAATGGTGTCTTCATTCTTTTACTCTTTTCCTGAGTATGATTAATATTTTGGTGCAACCCTATGTAGTTTCCACTTTTCGTGGCAAATTATAAGCAACTGTCTTTCTCTATCCTTTTCTACACAAAATAGATCATTTTGACTCCAGTGATAAATACTTTAAAAGGAATAAACAGCATGTTCCAGGTATTTAGAAGCAACCAGGTACTGAGTACCAAGACAATTTGTTCATTAATATGGAGGAGAGAGTTAAAAACAAACAGGAATTGTTGGTTGTAGGTTTTCCTGGAACTACAATTTGCCTAAGCTACTATCTCCTAACTGCTGCTTTTGTAAGGACAAAGAAAACTTAAAACTAAAAGGCTTAATGCTGTCTGAAAATAAGGGAAGTGATTTCCCTCCTCTCCTTTTTCTTAGAGAATTTACTTTAGACAAAGCTAGGTAGGCCTTTTGTCAATTTTTGTTACCCAGGAATTTTTTCTCAAGGACGTGGTCACCATCTCTTTCAAACGTGGTCGTCAAGAAAGATAGGGTCCCTCTGTCCCAGCTGCTCTGGGAAGATCAGAGTCCAACTGCAGTGGGCACCTTGCCCTGAGCAGCAGAGCAACCTCCTGACATAACGTAGGAGGAGTTTGTTTTTCCTCAGGATAAACCCTGTAAGTTGAAACAGATGGCCACCCCAATTACCAGGTAGAGTTAGCATAAACTATTTGTGACAAAAGGCACTGTCCAGTCATTGTGCTTGAAGACTACTCACTGTCGATCTTGTAATGAGTTGTATCTGCTTGGCTGTATAAGAAAGGAAGATTTCTGTCTTCCCAATTTATTAATAGATAGCCAATGGAATGTATCACATTTTGGTTTAATGTTTATTCAATAATATAACTGTTTTCGGACTCCACTGCATTCGTGGAGAGGTTTTCTGGGTTGAGAGGAAAAAAATTTTTTTTTGGTTTTGTAGTTTTTTTTCCCTTTTAAATTATATTTCCCTGATAGTTTCTTTCCCTTTTACAAGTAGAAGTCATTAGGGATAAGGATTGTTTACAACGTGGCACTTCTTTATTTACAGCCCACTAAAGATGCTGTGAGTATTTGTGCATTATATTTTGTTTGTTCATTCCTGCCAATACATCTGTCTTAAATATTTAAATCAGATAAACAATTGTACTTGCTTAGAAAGAACTTCAGTGCATGGTTTATTGTAAAGACATGATGTCAATACTAATAACTAATCAAAATTACTACATATTCTAGTAGGATTCTGTCAAAAAGTGTCTTTTGCATTTCTTGTGTGTATTCTAAATACATTAAGATTTTCATAAAATTTATATGTTTTATAATTCCAAGGCATTCAAATATAAACTTTAGAAGAGACTCTCATATTCTGAAAATGAGTTAAACATATTTAAATGGCAAATCTTTATTTTCTCGAATAACCTACTGTTACAATGCCACTTTTTCTCCCAAGAATATCATGCTGTGATTATGTTGAAATCGATATGGTGCTTTTAATGGAGTAGGTAAAATGGCATGATGGTTAAAAGCAGGAGCTTTGGAGTCAGATTTTGTAACTTAAAATCCCAGCTTTACTTTTTGTTATCCGTGAAAACACTAATGTATTACTTGGTCTCTAGGCTTCAGTTTCTTCTTTAAGGCAAGAGAAATGTGTCTTGTCAGGCTCCTTACAATGAGACTTTGTGGTGGAAATTTGCCTGCAGGAGATTCATTGGGGATTGCTCACAGGAACAGCACCTCTAAGGAAATAAGGGAAAGAAGTTGAAGTCAAAAGAATCCTTAGCTGATCCTAGGTAGCTCTGGAGCTAGGGTTGTCCTTCAGAAGTATCCCAAGTGAATGCAAGAAAGTTGGGCTGTTGTATTAGGTCACTGATCACTCAATAGTGTGGGCTGTTCCCCAGTAGGGGCATAAACTTAAATGAGGCAGTCTCTTGGGCTCCAGAACATGTCCTGGAGAAACAATAAGGTGCAAACCTTTAGCAGCCAATACTTCCAGCAGCTGGGGGAATAAATGCTTTGGTCCTGAAAGGGGGCTAGAGGTGAATCCATCTGGGCAGCCTAACACAGCATCCATTCAAAAAGATATTACTACCTATATATTTGTTTTAATATTTAAAAGAAATCTTTGGTGTAAGCCCTTAGCTCATACATAGTAAATACACTAAAAATGTTAGCTTGTAAAAATAGGTAAGTTTTCATTCTAGGTAATTTATTTATTTAGATTAAAATGAAGTTTATGTCTGAAGTGTACTGTTGGCTTACTAGAACTTTTAAAACACAATTATCATTCTAGGGAATTTTCTTTGGGAATGACCTTTAGCTTTCATAGTGAATTTGAAAATTTCTTTTGTACTAAACTTGTCATTAAGATGAGCCATTTTTATACTCTGCAGGAGTTTCAAAACTTCTGACCCAAATTATGGCAGAGATTTTCAAATTCTGACAATTCTTTAAAGATTCAAGACAGAATAAGACAGAGTATCAACGATGTTGCTCCTGTATTGATAGCAATCTATTATGTTGATGGAGAGCCATTCCATAAGCGTGGGTCTGTATTACAGCAATAAGTTTTTGTTATTTAAATAAATCCTAAAACTAATTACTCAGTGGAGTGCTCTTCATCAATGGAATCAACTTGAGAGGCATTATATATATTTCAATTTCTATTTTAGAATTTTCCATATGGCCAGTTTCCTAGACATAAGCACACAAAATTTAAGATTAATATTCAATAAGACAATTTTGGACATAAAGTAAACTCCCCCATCTAACTGACAACTATTTTCATCATGCCTAGTTTAAATATTTTTCTTATTGTCATATTTAAATCAAATATATTCACTAGACACAAGATTGGACAATGTGAACTTGAATATCATCCATGTTAAATGGGAGGTGGCGCAGTGTAGTGATTTTGAGTTTGATGAATTTGGTGTAAAATTCTTACTATGCTACTTATGAAGTATGTGTGATCTTGAGTAGTTTATTAAATCTCTCAAGGCCCAACTTTCTTCATCTATGAAAAAGACAAAAATACATCCATCTTTTGGTTTTTGTGAAGATACTATCAAATGGTGAATTTAAATGAAACAAACAAAATAGTGTTTGATATAGACTTTCTTAAATTATGCTTGGCTTTATTAATAGCTATTGTGGTGACCCAAGCCCTGAGGGCAATTTTTAAGAGAAATTCCAGAAAATGTTTTGATAATGGGAAACATTATTAGAATAAGTATTTAGCCTCTGAACGTGACCATTTTGGAAAGAAAGACACTCATCCAAAGGTATAAATATTGGGATTAAAAAAAAAATTATGTTACTTAAAGGCATAACTGCTGCAATGTGGCTTACCCTCCGAGGGCTGGATTTTCTTTGGAGAAACGAAATGAAATTTGAGATTTTTGTCACTAGATGGCAAACTTTAATATAATCCCACAAATTCCTTCCTTTAAAAAATGTGTCAAATCTGCATTTTTCTTAGAGAGGAGAAATTCCCCCCATAGCGTTAGCCTTATTAGTGTACAAAAAACTTAAGCTCTTAATATTTTTTATAAGTGTTAACTCTATAAAAATCACATAAGAAATATTGTATCAATTTTAAAGATAGAATATAATATAAATGTACTTGAGGATAATTAGTGCTTTATTTCTTTGAATAACTTTTCTGTGCTATTATTAAATTTACTCCAGTTTGTTTACCTATTTTATACCTCTCCTACATGAAGACTTCTGTAAGAGCCCTTCAGTACAAAAAAGAAAACAATTTTCTCAGCTTTGGGGCTCCTACTGAAAGTTGGGAATCTTGCTGTGTTCCTGCAAGCTCTTTATCTTTTTATCCTTTATTTAAGTAATCAAAAAACCTCGAGTCTCGTCTCTCTATGAAATAGTTAAGGCCACTGACTGCCTTCATTACACTAGGGGAAAATGCACATGAGCTGGATTTTTCTTTTCCATTCTGCCCTTTATCTTCCTGCAAAAAAACATTGATTTCCCCAGAAGAATTCTTTGTGCCTTTATTCTGATGACTGTGTCTTATCTGGCAAATGCTACACACAAAAATATGATGTTATAGACATGTTACTATAGAGAAGTAATGTTCATTTCCATTTGTGTTCATGTGGATTTAGAAGACTGATCATTTCATGATTATGTACCTTTCTGTTTCATTTTGCTGCTGACAAATTTAAAGGTTGTTTAAATGAACTGTTGTTTTTGTTTAGCAACTACATCATTTGCTGAAGCATAAGCTGTATTCAACTAAACCAGTTAGGAGATAAAGATAGATATAGACATATCTCTATCTAATATAATCTATCATCTATCTACCATAGAGTAAACTGAAGTTAATTCAAGTAACTCCATTCCCTAATTATGTAGTTGTTTTTATTTTCTAGCCAAAGAGCTAGATTTTGCATTTATCCCTGTTGAATTTCATTTTGATAGGATCAGCCCATCCTTTCAACCTAAGAGCATGTAGATTCTCTAGCTCAGCAGTCAGCAAATTATAGCCAACAGGCCCACTGCCTGTTTTTGTAAATTAAGTTTTATTGGAACACAGCCACATGCTTTCATTTATGGAATTCCTATTGCTGCTCTCATGCTACGGTGGCAGAGTTGAATAGTTTCAACAGAGACCTCATGACCTGGAAAGCCTAAAATATTTACTATCTGGCCCTTTACAGAAAAAATCAGCCAAACTCTGTATCTAATCTAACCTGTTAACTATTTTTTCCAGATAAAATATGCAAGTAGTTGTGCAAAAAAAAAAAAAAAAAAAAAAAATTAACTGCACTAACAGTTTAAAGGTTGAAAGGGATCTACTCATTAATATATAAAACAGAAGTGTATTTTGGTTCTCACTGCCATGAAAATAAGTGACTAAGATTATTAGCAATGATATTAAATTTTAACTGATGATTACTCTCTCCCTAGTATCTGACTCCAACAATGCTTCTACCACACAGAGAGAGTGGTCCACTGAACCTCTTCATCTTCATTACCCAATACTCCTCTTAAACTCATTCCTAGAGCAGATGGAGATTTCATAGGGCCTGAGCTGCAGACAATTTAGAGGCCTTTCTTATGATGAAGAATAAAAAGTCAAATATAAAATTAGAAATGAAAATGAATCTCAGATAAATATTCTAAATATAGCTAAAATTAAGTAAAAATGAGAAAAATCTCAACAAATTGCAAATTTTAAAGTTAAAAAATACCACAAACAGCTAAAAAAACAGAAAAATAGCACATATGATATTAACTGTTTGACTCACCCTTTAATGTTTCTTATTTAACACTTTTAGTTGTAATTACTTCTTTTTATGATAATGGTTTTGTAATATAATTTCCTGTAGAGAGACCAGAAAGATTTTTTTCCAGCGTGAATGGTCAAAATTTTTGTTTTTAGTATTAATAGGTTATAAAAATGTCAACTTCCCAAATTGTGGTTAGTAATACCAAGTGATTTTTTAAATTGTCAAATGTGGAGAAAGCTGTATCAGATTTCTTTCATACACAAGCTGAAAGGTTCAAATGACACTGTGTATTTTGTCTCTATACCTGTCCACTCCCCAGCCGCATTTACCTAGTTGCAAATGCTGTAAGCTACTTCAGTATCTCAGTGTGGCCACTGGTCCAGCACCTTTGTGTCAGGGCTCATGGTATGTGGTAGGAATATTCCTGGAAAACATTTTTATATTAGAACAGTTAACATCAGTCACCATACATAATTAAATTTTTTTTCTTGTGAGGAGAACTTCTATGATTTACTTTCTTAGCAACTTTCAAATATGTAATACAGTATATTAACTATAACCACCATGCTGTAATTATATTCTCATGACTTACATATTTTATAACTGGAAATTTTTACCTTTTGACCCACTTTACCCATTTTGCCCACTCCCTACTCGCTGCCTCTGGCAATCAACTATCTGTTCTCTTTATCTATGAGCTTGGTTGTTTGTTTGTTTGCTTGTTTGTTTTTTAGATTACACATATAAATTAAATTATACAGTATTTGTCTTTCTCTTTCTGACTTACTTCGCTTTGTATAATGCCCTTGAGGTCCATGCATGTTGATAATGGCAAGATTTTATTCTTTTTTATGGCTGAATAATATTCCATTGTGTGTGTGTATATCACATTTTCTTTATTCATCTATTGGTGAACACTTAGGTGTGTGATGAACACAATAGTCCTTATCTTGGCTATTGTAAATAATGCTGCAATGAACATGGGGGAGCATACATCTTTTCAAGTTAGTGTTTTTGTTTTCTTTGGATAAATTCTCAGAAGTGGGATTGCTGGGTTGTATGGTAGTTCTATTTTTTAATTTTTGAGAAAACTCCATAGTGTTTTCCAGACAGACTGCACCAATTTACATTCTCACCAACAGTGCATAAGCGTTCTCTTTTGTCCACATCCTTGCCAACATTTGTTATTTCTTATCTTTTTGATAATAGCCATTCAAACAGTGAGTTATCTCCTTGTGGTTTTGATTTGCATTTCCCTGATGTTTAGTGATGTTGAACATCTTTTCACGTACCTGTTGGCCATCTGTATATCTTCTTTGGAAAAATGTCTATTCAGATCTTCCATTTTTCACTCAGAATGTTTTTTGCTATTGAGTTATATGAGTTCTTTATATATTTCAGATATTAACCCCTTTCAGATACATGATTTGCAAATATTTTATCTCGTTCAGTAGCTTGCCTTTTCATTTTGTTGATGATTTCCTTTACTGTGCAGAAGTTTTTTAGTTTGATGTAGTCCCACTTGTTTACTTTTACTATTGTTGCCTTTGCTTTTGGTTTCAGATCCAAAAAATCATTGCCAAGACCATTGTCAAGGAGCTTACCCACCTATGTTTTCTTCTACGAGTTTTATGGTTTTAGGTTGTCTTTAATCCATTTTGTGTTAATTTTTGTGTATGGTGTAAGACAGTGGTCCAGTTTCACTCTTGCATGTGGCTGTCCAGTTTTCTCAGCACCATTTATTGAAGAGACTGACCTTTCCCCATTTTATACTCTTGGCTTCTTAGTTTCTGCTGTTTTTAAGGCACTCAATTTGTAGTAATTTGTTATGGCAACCATCGAGTACTAAAACACCTTTCTAGACCTGAATGGTTCAGAAAACAAAACAAAGCATATGCACAGGCATACACATTGACACAAATGTACAAATACACACACACACACAACCACGTTTTCTAACCTGAGGTGGGAAATGGCACCTAATTTTCTAAACTGGTACTCCAGTTTTTCAAGACATTTTGATTGTTTTAAAATGTTTGCTAGTTATTTGTGTTGGAAGACAATTTTCCTTGGGTTTCTTTTTCTGTACCTTGTGTGAGCAAGCTATAGAATTTTCTTACTTTTAGACTGTCTTCTCAAAGATGGTTGAGTTGAAAACAATCTTGGAAAATAGGGATAGTATCTCTCACATAGGAAAGGACAGACATATTACTTACTCATTATTCAGTATTGGGATTCCTAAACTCTGAGTCTTCTATAATGCAACCCTCTAAGCATGCAGGTGTCATCTGGCCCTCTTTATGTGGCCCTGTGAAAACTGGGGCTTGTGGCACCAGTGCAATGTTGATACGCTGGCTAATTTTTTTGCCCTGAGTAACAAACTGTTAGTCTCTGATCCAGGAATCTCACATCTTCTACCAGCATCCACAAAACTGTGGCAGGCTAACTTGTTAGCTTGCAAGTAGTATAAAGTCTTGACAAATTGGTCTACTTTTCAGTAGTTTTCTTAATTTGTATGACCACCAAACATACTCTCTGGCCTTTGTCTGTGTTATGAGTTGATGATGAATACTTATAACTGTCTGCTAAGCATCATTCCCCAGAGGACCCATAATATCTCATTCGGGACATGTCCCAAAATTGAACTCATAATTTTTCCTTCAAGTACTCTTTCCTCCTTTTTTGAAACCTCATTTAATGTCATCACTGTTTCACACTTGAGTAGTACTTGCTTCTTATTTCTTCTGCTTCACAAAACCAGCTAATATTTCCTGTTAATTTTACTTCCCGAATTGCTTGTTATAAACTCCTCTCCTGTCTCTGCCCTTGTGTTAGTCTAGGTCCTTTGAGAAACAGATGCCAAGATGGGATTAAACATATTAGAATATTATTAGGGGAATTATCCATGTGTGAAAAAGTGGTGTGAATTCTGGAACGGCTAGAAGAGCCGTTGGGTCATGATGCATGATTGCCCTTGAGAGAAAGAATAAAGAATGGATGAGAGCATCCAAGAATGTCATGCAGTCTGAGAGAAGCTGGGAAAGCAATGGGAGATTCTCAGGGTCAAGCCAGCCCTCAGAGGATCTTCCTGTCCCTGAGTAATGAGCCTGCCTTAGTGTTCTGCTGAGAACTGCAATATTCTGGAGGACAGGCTGTGAGAAGCATGGGTTGGCATAAATGCCACAGGGTGGCCTAAGTCACTTACTTTCCCTTTATTTAGAGTCTGTAAAATGCTTTCTCCTGATTGCCACAGCCTCATGCAGGATTGTGTGTTTTAACAATAGTTTTAATATTCAACCTTACCCAGAAACTCACTGTGCTAATCTGTCTTGAAACATGTTCTAACAGTTATGTTCCCTAAAGTAAAAAATCTGACCATTTACCTCTTCATCTGAAAGTATCAGTATTTTCTTATTCTCAAACCTATCCTTCAATGTCCCATACCTTTCAAAGAATATGCCTACCTTGACATTTCAAGCAAGAAAATCCCAAGCTCTGCTCTCAAATTTGATTAGTTAATTGCACATAGTAACATTTTTGGGACCATTTTATCTGACATTTAGTGACATAACCAAAAGTTTATAAATTTTAGCATTGGGTAAGAGTTTCCTTGTGCCATTTTCTCTGCTTGGTGTTTTAAATTACAGTTACAGCACTTGCAACTAGAAGTCTCTTGGTTAGGACCCCAAGCTCTTCTATGCACCTTATCTTTCACTTCATTCCTCTCAGGCTTCTGATTTTGATATTAAAATCTCTGCAGTAGCATGTCTGACAAATTAATTAGATCTCAGACAGCTCTTGTGGAGAATCTCATCCTCCTTCGGGCTGTGGAACTCATCCTTTCAGGGCAGAGACTGGAGTACACATGGAAATATACTTGCATTCTCATGGCTTTTGCCAGTAATTAATATTCATCTAATAAAGACCTGGTTTTGTTCTCTTCATAAATTTCAAGTGGATTATGCATTATAGATGTATGCTCACTTTTATTATTTAAAGGTTTTAAAAAAATATAATAGGACTGAATATTTAAAGATTTTTGTTTTCTTTTTTCCTTTTAGAATTTTTCTGGTATTTATTATTACAGTTTTATTTTTCCAAATCTTAATTGCCTCACTCTCAATTATTTAAAGAATTAAAAAATAAAAGTAATTGTATTTAACGTTTTCAAATTTGGTTGTAATTTCATTAAAATTAGATTAAATGTAAAAGTCAATAAAATGACATAGTATTTATATTTTCAAAGAATATTATTACTAAAATATTCAAAATCATATATTAAAGTTAAAAAGAATGATGTACATTGTAATTGAAAAGTGAAAATAAAAAATTTTAAATAAAAGTTTTACTTAATTTTAGGCATTTTAATTAAGTTATGAAATATTTTCTTTTTTTTTGGATTGGAAGAATTAATATTGTTTTTTTCTTGTTTTGTTTTGTTTAAATTTCTTTACTTTTTAAAAATATCTTTATTGGAGTATAACTACTTTGCATTGTTGTGTTAGTTGCTGCTATATAACAAAGTGAATCAGCTATACGTATACATATATCCACACATCCCCTGCCTCTTGTGTCTCCCTCCCACCCTCCCTAACCCACCCCTCTAGGTGGTCACAAAGCACCGAGCTGATCTCCCTGGGCTATGAAGCAGCTTCCAACTAGCCACCCGTTTTACATTTGGCAGTGTATTTATGTCAATGCTGCTCTCTCACTTCCCCCAGCTTCCCCCGCCCGCCGCCATGTCCTCAAGTCCATTCTCTGTGTCTGTGTCTCTATTCCTGTCCTGCCACTAGGTTCATGAGTACCATTTTTTAAAATTCCATATATATGCATTAGCATACAGTATTTGTTTTTCTCTTTATGACTTGCTTCACTCTGTATGACAGACTCTAGGTCCATCCGCCTCACTAAAAATAACTCAATTTCATTTCTTTTTATGACTGAGTAATATTCCATTGTATATATGTGCCACATCTTTATCCATTCAGCTGTCGATGGACATTTAGGTTGCTACCATGTCCTGGCTATTATAAAAAGAGCTGCAATGAACATTGTGTACATGACTTTTTTTGAATTATGGTTTTCTCAGGGCATATGCCCAGTAGTGGGATTGCTGGGTCATATGGTAGTTCTATTTTTAGTTTTTTAAGGAACCTCCATACTGTTCTCCATAGTGGCTGTATCAATTTACATTCCCACCAACAGTGCAAGAGGGTTCCCTTTTCTCCACACCCTCTCCAGCATTTATTATTTGTAGATTTTGTGATGATGGCCATTCTGACTGGTGTGAGGCGATACCTCATTGTAGTTTTGATTTGCATTCCTCTAATGATTAGTGATTTTGAGTATCCTTTCATGTGTTTGTTGGAAATCTGTATATCTTCTTTGGAGAAATGTCTATTTAGGTCTTCTGCCCATTTTGGATTGGGTTGTTTGTTTTTTGGATATTGAGTTGCATGAGCTGCTTGTAAATTTTAGAGATTAATCCTTTGTCATTTGCTTCATTTGCAAATATTTTCTCCCATTTTGAGGGTTGTCTTTTCATCTTGTTTACGGTTTCTTTTGCTGTGCAAAAGCTTTGAACTTTCATTAGGTCCCATTTGTTTATTTTTGTTTTTATTTCCATTTCTCTTAGAGGTGGGTTAAAAAGGATCTTGCTGCGATTTATGTCATAGAGTGCTCTGCCTATGTTTTCCTCTAAGGGTTTTATAGTGTCTGATCTTATATTTAGGTCTTTAATCCATTTTGAGTTTATTTTTGTGTATGGTGTTAGGGTACTTCTAATCTCATTCTTTTACATGTAGCTGTCCAGTTTTCCCAGCACCACTTATTGAAGAGGTTGTCTTTTCTCCATTGTATATTCTTGCCTCCTTTATCAAAGATAAGGTAACCATATGTGTGTGGGTTCATCTCTGGGCTTTCTGTCCTGTTCCATTGATCTATATTTCTGTTTTGGGGCCAGCACCATACTGTCGTGATTACAGTAGCTTTGTAGTATAGTCTGAAGTCAGAGAGCCTGATTCCTCTAGCTCTGCTTTTCTTTCTCAAGATTGTTTGGCGATCTGGGGTCTTTTGTGCTACCATACAAATTGTGAAATTTTTGGTTCTAGTTCTGTGAAAAATGCCATTGGTAGTTTGATAGGGATTGCATTGAATCTGTAGATTGCTTTGGGTAGTATAGTCATTTTCACACTGTTGATTCTTCCAATCCAAGAACGTGGTATATCTCTCCATCTATTTGTATCATCTTTAATTTTTTTCATCAGTGTCTTATTGTTGTCTGCATACAGGACTTTGTCCCCTTAGGTAGGTTTATTCCTAGATATTTTATTCTTTTTGTTGCAATGGTAAATGGAAGTCTTTCCTTAATTTCTCTTACAGATTTTTCATCATTACTCTATAGGAATGCAAGAGATTTCTGTGCATTAACTTTATAACCTGCTACTTTACCAAATTCATTGATTACCTCCAGTAGTTTTCTGGTAGCATGTTTAGGATTCTCTATGTATAGTATCATGTCATCTGCAAACAGTGGCAGTTTCACTTTCTTTTCCAATTTGGATTCCTTTTATTTCTTTTTCTTTTCTGATTGCTGTGGCTAAAACTTTCAAAAGTATATTTAATAATAGTGGTGAGAGTGGGCAACCTTGTCTTTTTCCTGATCTTAGTGGAAATGGTTTCAGGTTTTCACCATTGAGAACAATGTTGGCTGTGGGTTTGTCATATATGGCCTTTATTATGTTGAGGTAAGTTCCCTCTGTGCCTACTTTCTGGAGAGTTTTTGTCATAAGTGGGTGTTGAATGTTGTCAAAAGCTTTTTCTTCATCTATTGAGATAACCATATGGTTTTTATCCTTCATTTGTTAATATGGTGTATCACATTGATTGATTTACGTATATTGAAGAATCCTTGCATTCCTGGGATAAACCCCACTTGATCATGGTGTATGATCCTTTCAATGTGCTGTTGGGTTCTCTTTGTTAGTATTTTGTTCAGGATTTTTGCATCTATGTTCATCAGTGATAAATTGGCATGTGGTTTTCTTTCTTTGTAACATCTTTGTCTGGTTTTGGTATCAGGGTGATGGTGTCTTCATAGAAGGAGTTTGGGAGTGTTCATCCCTCTGCTATATTTTGGAAAATTTTGAGAAGGACAGGTGTTAGCTCTTCTCTAAATATTTGACAGAATTTGCCTGTGAAGCCATCTGGTCCTGGGCTTTTGTTTGTTGGAAGATTTTAAATCACAGTTTCAATTTCAGTGCTTGTGATTGGTCTGCTCATATTTTCTATTTCTTCCTGATTCAGTCTCAGAAGGTTGTGCTTTTCTAAGAATTTGTCCATTTCTTCCAGGTTGTCCATTTTATTGACATAGAGTTGCTTGTAGTAATCTCTCATGATCTTTTGTATTTCTGCAGTGTCAGTTGTTACTTCTTTTTCATTTCTAATTCTATTGATTTGAGTCTTCTCCCTTTTTTTCTTGATGAGTCTGGCTAATGGTTTATCAATTTTATTTATCTTCTTAAAGAACCAGCTTTAGTTTTATTGATCTTTGCTGTTATTTACTTCACTTTTTTTCTTTATTTCTGATCTGATCTTTATGATTTCTTTCCTTTTGCTAATGTTTTTTTTGGTTCTTCTTTCTCTACTTGCTTTAAGTGGAAGGTTATGTTGTTTATTTGAGATGTTTCTTGTTTCTTGAGGTAGGATTGTATTTCTATAAACATCCCTCTTAGAACTGTTTTTGCTGCTTCTCATAGGTTTTAGGACATTGTTTTTTCATTGTCATTTGTTTCTAGGTATTTTTGATTTCCTCTTTGATTTCTTCAGTGATCTCTTGGTTATTTAGTAGCATATTGTTTAGCCTCCATGTTTTTGTATTTTCTACAGTTTTCTTCTGTAATTGATATCTAGTCTCATAGCGTTCTGGTGAGAGAAGATACTTGATATGACTTCAATTTTCTTAAATTTACCAAGGCTTGATTTGTGACCCAAGTTATGATCTATCCTGGAGAATGTTCCATGAGCACTTGAGAAAAATGTGTATTCTGTTGTTTTTGGATGGAATGTCCTATAAATATCAATTAAGTCCATCTTGTTTAATGTATCATTTAAAGCTTGTGTTTCCTTATTTATTTTCATTTTGGTTGATCTGTCCATTGGTGAAATTGGGGTGTTAAAGTCCCCTACTATGATTGTGTTACTATTGATTTCCCCTTTTGTGGCTGTTAGCTTTTTCCTTAAGTATTGAGTTGCTCCTATGTTGGGTGCATAAATATTTACAATTGTTTTATATTCCTCTTGGATTTTTTTTACCATTGATCATTATGTAGTGTCCTCCTTCTTTGTATTTTGTAATGTTCTTTATTTTAAAATTTATTTTGTCTGATATGAGAATTGCTACTCCACCTTTCTTTAGATTTCCATTTGCATGGAATATCTTTTTACATCACCTCACTTTCAGTCTGTAGGTATCCCTAGGTATGCAGTGGTCACTTGTAGACAGCATATATATGGGTCTTGTTTTTGTATGTATTCATCCAGTCTATGTCTTTTGGTTGGAGCATTTAATCAATTTACATTTAAGGTTATTATCGATATGTATGTTTCTGTTACCATTTTCTTAATTGTTTTGGGTTTGTTTTTAGGTCTTTTCCTTCTCTTGTGTTTTCTGTCTAGAGAAGTTCCTTTAGCATTTGTTGTAAAGCTGGTGTGGTGGTGCTGAGTTCTCTTAGTTTTTGCTTGTATGTAAAGGTTTTAACTTCTCCATCAAATCTGAATGAGATTCTTGCTGGTTAGAGTAATCTTGGATGTAGTTTCTTCTCTTTCATTACTTTAAATATGTCTTACCACTCCCTTCTGGCTCACAGAGTTTCTGCTGAAAGATCAGCTGTTAACCTTATGGGGATTCCCTTTTATGTTATTTGTTGCTTTTCCCTTGCTGCTTTTAATATTTTTTCTTTGTATTTAATTTTTGATAGTTTGATTAATATGTGTTTTGGCATGTTTCTCCTTGGATGTATCCTGTATGGGACACTCTTCCCTTCCTGTTCTTGATTGACTGTTTCCTTTACCATGTTAGGGATGTTTTCGACTATAATCTCTTCAAATATTGTCTCAGTCCCTTTCTTTTTCTCTTCCTCTGGAACCCCTATAATTCGAATGTTGGTGTGTTTATTTTTGTCCTAGATGTCTCTGACATGGTCCTCAATTCGTTTCATTCTTTTTTCTTTATTCTGCACCGAAGTAGTTATTTCCAGTATTTTATCTTCCAGGTCACTTATCTGTTGTTCTACCTCAGTTATTCTGCTATTGATTCCTTTGAGAGAATTTTTCATTTCATTTATTGTGTTGTTCATCATAGTTTGTTTGCTCTTTAGTTCTTCTATGTCTTTGTTAAATGTTTCTTGTATTTTCTCCATTCTATTTCCAAGATTTGGATCATCTTTACTGTCATTAGTCTGAATTCTTTTTCAGGTAGACTGCCTATTTCCTCTTCATTTTTTTGGTCTGGTGGGTTTTTATCTTGCTCCTTCATCTGCTGTGTATTTCTCTGTCTGCTCCTCTTGCTTAAGTTACTGTGCTTGGGTCTCCATTTCATGGGCTGCACGTTCGTAGTTCTGTTGTTTTTGGTGTCTGCCCCCCAGTGGGTAACGTTGGTTCAATGGGTTGTGTGGCCTTCCTGGTGGCTGGGACTGGTGCCTGTGTTCTGGTGGATGAGGCTGGATCTTGTCTTTCTGGTGGGCAGGACTGAGTCTGGTGGTGTGTTTTGGGGTGTCTGTGAACTTAGTATGATTTTAGGCAGCCTTTCTGGTAATGGGTGGGGTTGTGTTCCTGTCTTGCTCGTTGTTTGGCATGGGGCGCCCAGCACTGAAACTTGCTGGTCGTTGAGTGGAGTTGGGTCTTAGCATTGGGACAGAGGTCTCTGGGAGAGCTCTCACTGATTAATACTACATGGGGCTGGGCAGTCTGGTGATCCAGTGTCCTGAACTCAGCTCTTCCACCTCAGAGGCTCAGGCCTGACACCCAGCTGAAGCACAAATACCCTGTCAGCGTCACTGCCGTGAATGTGCTGATCTCCATTATGAAGTCAGATTATGAGGGTCTACAATAGCTGGTCAGGTAGAACAGGTGGACTTGGTCACAATTTGTCTATGAGGCTGTCTCCTGCAGCCAGTGGCTGAAAGAGTAGGTCTTCGCATGTGCTGCCAGACTCTTAAACGTTTATATAGAGGTCTCCACTGGGTTCAGTAATGGACTAGGTACAGATGGTCTCAAGAACACCTTACTCTCAAGGTTGTGTGCTTGAAACTGCTCCTAAGTCTGAGGGTCTAAAGCTGCAGGAAGACGAGACTGCCCTGCGCTGACTGCAAGCTGTGATTCTTGCCACGAGCCCTGTTGCTGCTGTTGTGGAATCCGGCTTCCCCTGCCACTCTGTCTGAAGCAAGATCCTGGAGCAACATCCCACTGTGTGCAGCAGACTTCAGGCAGGACATGGCAGCAGGCTTCGCTCAAATATTTTCATAAAAATAAATCTCTTTACAATATAGTGAACATTATGTAGCCAAAGAAAAATTGGCATTATGCTTTGTTGTAGTTAATTTTATGTGTCAACTTGACTGGCCCACAGAGTGCTCAGATATTCGGTCCAACATTATTCTGGGTGTTTTTCTGAGGGTGTTTTGGATGAGGTTAACTTTTAAATTAGTAGACTGTGTAAAGCCCTTGCAGGACATTTGGTCCTATTCCAAACATCCATTGAAACATCCTCTAATGTGTTAAATTATGCAAACATTTAACTTCACCAAAAGGATTTTAAGTTGTGGTACTGTCTGAGACATTTGGCTCATGCCAAAATACCTTGAAATTTGGTACTATCCAAAATACCTACTGAGACGTTTGGTCCATGCTTTGTTAAATAATACAAGTATTTAACATTTTTGAAATTGTATTTACATTATTTTCATTGTAATTCATGATGAATTTTGTATTTCACATTTATTCTTGTTCTTTCTTGCCACGAAGTTTGGCAGGGCTGCTCTTAAGTCAACAAACAATTGCTCCAACTATATAGAGCTGATTATTGGCTTTGTATTTGTCATATCTGATAACAGTTTGGGTTACATGCATTTGATTTTGCAGCATATTGATGGGTCTTGTTCTTTTTTTATGCAGTCAGCCACCCTATGTCTTTTGATTGGAACATTTAGTCCATTGACATTTAAAGTAATTATTGATAGGTATGTACTTATTGCCATTTTATTACTTGTTTTACAATTGTTTTTATAGTCCTTTATTCATTTTTTCTTTTTATTTCTTCTCTTGTGTTTTGATTAATTTCTTTAGTGGTATACTTGTGTTCTTTTCTCTCCAGTTTTTGTGTGTCTACTGTAGGTTTTTGATTTTTCATTGCCATGGAGTTCATATATGCTGACCTGTAACTATATCTACTTTTTTTTTTAAGCTGGTAGTCATTTAGGTACAAACACATTTAAAAAGATCTACATTTTATACTCCCCTCCCCCACATTTGTGTCTTTGATGTCATATTTTATATATTCACTGTTTATTGTAGTTATAGTTGTTTTTGTAATATTTTTGTCTTTTAATCTTTGCTAGTTTATTTAAGTTGTTGATCATCATCCTTTACTCTTTATTTGCATTTACTAGTAGGATTTTTACTTTCTTATAGATTCTTGCTTCCTGATATAGCCTTTTCTTTTTGTCTTAGAAAAGACGTTTTAATATTTGTCTTTGGTTAGATTTAGTATTGATGAACTCTTTTAGTTTTTGTTTGAGAAGTTCTTTTTCTCTCCTCCAGTTCTCAATGATAATCTTGCTGGCTAGAGTATCCTAGGTGGCAGGTTTTTCCCTTTAAGCACTTCGAATATAATGTGACATTCCCTTCTGGCCTGCAAAGTTTCTGTAGAAAAATCAGCTGACAGCCTTATGGTGCTTCCCTTATTTATGACTTTTTATTTTTCTTTCTGCCTTTATTCTCTTTATTGCCATTTTAGTTATGATATGTCTTGATGTGGGTCTGTTTTGGTTCATCTTGTTTTGGAAACTCTGTACTTCCTTTATGTACACATCTGCTTATTTCTTCAGGTTTGGGAAGTTTTCAGCCTTAATTTCATTAAATGCATTTTCAACGCCCTTATCTCTCTTCTCCTTATGGGACCCCTGTATTGTGAATGTAGATACACTTGATGTTATCCCAAAGATCTCTTAAACTGTTCTCATTTTTTACATTTGTTTTTCTTTTTGCTGTTCTGATTGGGTGATTTGTATTATTCTATCTTCCAGATCACTTATGTGTTGTTCTATATCACCTAGTCTGCTGTTAATTCCTGCTACTGTGGTTTTCATTTCAGTTATTGTAGTCTTCAGCTCTGACTAGTTCTTTTTTATATTTTTTAGCTTTTTGTTAAAATTCTCAGTGATCATTTATTCCTTTCCCTAATTCACTTAGAATTTTTATTACTAACACTTTGAATTCTTTATCTGGTAAATTATTTATTTCTGTTTAATTTTTTTTTTCAGGGCTTTTATCTTGCTCTTTCAATTAAGACAAATTCCTCTGTCTTTTCATTTTGCTTAATTTTCTCTGTCTCTATGAAATTAGGTGAAATAGTTACCTATTGCAGTCTTGAAGGGGACGTCCTTATGTGGGAGTGTCCCTATACAGTCTGCATGTGCCCTGTGCCTTTGGTGGGAGAGCTGGGTGTGATGTGAACACAAGTCATGTCTTTCCTTACAGTGTGCTGGCAACTATCACCTTCCTAGGAAGTAGGGCCAGAGAAGGAGGGGCTAGTGCCAGAGCCAACTGTGAGCCAGGCTTCTCCTCTACCCATTGGCCATCACCACACTATCAGGTTCAGGGGTGTGTCCCAAGTTGCTGGACAGAAGCCACGAGGGTCAAGTCCAAGCTGGTTCTGTTCTTTAGGTATGCATTCTCCCCACTCCCAGCACCATCATTCTTGCTCCAGAAGGGAGCAGTACTGGCAGAAAAGGGGCCCACAGTCTGTTGGCATGTGACTTAGAGTGGGCTGCAGGGGTCTGGCTGCAGACAGAGGCTTCTTTTTTTTTTTTTTTAAATATTTATTTATTTGGCTGTGCTGGGTCTTAGTTGCAGCATGTGGCATCTTTAGTTGCGGCATGCATGTGGGATCTAGTTCCCTGACCAGGGATCAGACCCAGTCCCCTGCATTGGGAGGGAAGATTCTTAACCACTGGACCACCAGGGAAGTCCCCAGGTTGCTTCTGATGTGCTGCTTGTGAAAACTATAGTAATGGCTGTCCCTGCCCTGCTCAGAGGCCAGTTCAGGTCTGAGTCTCCTCCATCCTTCACAGCCAATCTCTCCCTCTGTCCTCTGCTGCTCCTGCCTTGATGTGGACATGTGCCACATGGGAGGTGGTGCCCATTTATCTCCGGTTCTGGGTCAGAGTGGGAACTGTGGTGTTTTGGCTGCAGACAGACTTCAGGGCTGCTTCTGATGTGTTCCCTGTGTAAGCACCAGTAACAGCTTTCCCTGCCCTGTTCAGTTGCCACTTTGGATCTGAGCCACCGCTGTGTCTCATGGCTGAGTGCTTTCCTTGGTCGTGACAGCCCTTGGTCCAGCGTAGAACCGCGACATGAAGCAAGCAGGCTGGAGCTTTCACTTGGCTTGGGCTGGGTCTCATACAGGGATGCTCATAGGAAGCCAGTCAACCACTAGTACAGTTTGAATCCATCCTGTCCACCCTGTTTCAGGAGTAAGCAAGTATGCACGCACTCCTCACAAGCAGAGTCCAGGCTTCCCACAGCCTACCTGTTAATCCCAGCAGCCTTCCAACAAGCCAAGGGGACTTTTTTCCCCTGTGTCTGTACCCAGGGCTGGATGCCCAATATGTGGCTCGAACTGTTCACCCTCCAGGGTGGATCTCCCCCTGTGTAATTTTCCTTTCCCTCTGAGTCCAGTCCCAGGGGCACATGTCTCAACCCTTTTTGTCCCTTCTTACCTGATTCTATGTGGACATTTCTTATATCCTTGGTTGTACAGGAGTCTTTCTGCCAGTTTACAGTTAGTTTTCAATGAAATTGTTCTACTTGTAGATGTATTTTTGATGTGTTCATGGGAGGAGGTGAGTTCTGTGTGTTCCTACTCCATTATCTTGATCAATAACTAAAACACTAGTACCTTTTACTCCTATCTCTTTTAAAGGAATGGAAATGGTGACAAAAACCATTACAATGTAGCACTGGCTTTTGTTTTTATGAGTATATTACTTCTGCCATATTTTGAAATAAAAATATATTGCCAAACAAAGGGGAAGAGGTTTTTTGTTTTGTTTTGTTTTAGTAGTCATCTGATTAATGGTTGCTGGTTTACTGGACGGGGAAACCTTACTGATGTCTTATGAATTCAGTATCCATTTTGACCAGGTCAGATCAGCCAGTAGCTAAGCACTAGCCAATTGGCAGGTAACTGTGGGCATCACATCCACTAAAACCTCTCCAAATAGCAGCAGACACTTCTTGTGATTTACGACAATCATACCTCTATAGGACATCTATTCAAGGGAAACATTACCTCTTAACCCTGGGCAGTGGGATAGATGTAGAGGGTTTAATTAGATGCCCAGTAACCCCTCTCATGGCAGCTGTTATACCTGACCACTGTGTGGTGGGAGAGACACACTCTTCTCATTCTTCGAAAATAAACAAGATGCTCTGTAAAGTGTTTATGTCAACATGTTTGCCACATATTTTACATAGTGGCTTGAACAAGCTCCTCCTTTTAAACTCCACCCTTATTTAACAACTCAGCCACATCCAGTCAAATGTCCAGTGACATATAAATGCACCATGCATCATGAGATCCCATTCTCATTTGTTGTCCTTTGTCCTCTAACTATAGGACTCCTTTTGGTACTCCTAGTTAATACAAATCTCACTCTTCTGCAAGATCAAATCCTAATCCATCTACCTAAACCCACAGTCCATTACCAACTAGGCTACAGAGGGAAGAAGGTTTATTTCTGGCACTGCAGCCACAGCACAATGATTGGATCAATAAAACATGATAGTATTTTTAATGTATTCATCCTGTAAACCAATAGTATTAATAAACTTTGTGGACTATTTGAACTTGGGGATGTTTTCTAAGTGTAAGTGTTTTTGAAAGGACAAAATATCAAGGACCATTTTGCATGGACCAAATATGTTGAACATTTTTGATAGAACCAAATTTCAAAGACCTTTTGGCATGAACCAAATGTTTCAATGGACATTTTGGACAGAACCAAATGTCTGCTAATTGTGTAAAGCAGACTGTCTTCTTTACTGTGGGTAGGCCTCATCCAGTTAGTTGAAGGCCTGAATAAAGAAAAAAACTGACCCTCCCCCGAGTAAATGAGAATTCCTTGATTCCTTCCTTCTCTCTCTTAGTCTTCCATGTGGGACATTGTTTATTTCCTGCCTTTGGACTTCAACTGAAACATTGACTTTCCTGGATCCCCAGCTTGCCAACCACCCTGTAGATCTTGGAACTTGTCAGCCTCTGTAGTCACATGAACCAATTCCTTCTAATAAATTTCTCTTCTCTCTGCCTTACCCTGTCTCTCTGTCTCTCTCTGTCTCTCTCTCTATATATTTTAATGGTTTTGTTTCTCTGGAGAACTCTGACAAATACCTATTTCATGCATACACAAGTTTAGAAATAGAACAGAATATTTAATAGTGAAAAAAATTCCTCAGCCACCGCATGCCATTGTTGTGACTATTGTCCTAACTTGTGGGTACCTTGGTATCACACACTCGGGCATCAAGAAAAACAGTAAAGCAGATGCTTGACACTGTACCTCATCATGCAAGAATCTATTACATTCTTGCTATCAGAGAGGAAGGATTTGACAAGTTAATTAAATTGTCTTTTTTCTTATCTAAGCACTTCCATCACACAGGTCCTCTCTGCAATGCAAAATAGTATTTGTCTTCAGCAATGACAGCAACAGCTTCTGCAAACCTTCATGACATTCAGATATAGTTGTGTTTTGTGATGAAGAATTAGACATATAACAGCAGACATACATAGTGTATGTGAGTGCTGGCTAGTGCATCCCAAGTGAAAGAATTGTTTCTGTGGTGTGTGTGTGTGGGGGGGGGGGGGTGAGTGGGTGTGTGCATGCCTGTATGTATTTCTATGCCCATAATTTCTGATGCTCTTAAAAATGATGGATACATATCAGTGGTTCCTCTTGCCTAGGTGTCATGATGGTAGTGATAGAATCAGCCCATAGGTTTACCAAATTTGTTGGAGTTTAAAACTTTAGGGGCCAACATTATGCTTTCCCTATATGCTATAGACTGAATGCTTATGTTCTCCCAGAATTCATATGTTGAAATCTAATTTCCAATGTGATGGTATTTGGAGATGGGACCTTTGGAAGATAGGTCATGAGGGCAGAATTTATGCTGTTGGGAGGAAAAAACAACAACAAAAAAACCCCTCTTACCCTTCTAAGTTCTTCTGGCTAGTCTAAGAATTAAATTGACACGAGACAGATAAACAGGAGAAAAAAGACAAAAGTTTAATAACATGCATACATCCTGTACACGTGGGAGAGATCCAGGGAAACTAACTTGCCAAAATAGCCAAAGTCCTCACCTTAAATATTATCTTCAGCTAAAGACAAAAGAGAATGTTGGGGAAGAGGTTTGGGATTTGGAGGAAGGCAATTTATATGGAGATAAAAAAGCAGATGTTTGGTAAACAAATATTTACTGGGCCCTGCAGAGAAAATGGGGCAGAGTGGACTCTGGTTTCTCCCCCACCACACCTAGCCCATATTCTTTGTAGATATCTCTGTGGATAGCACTCTTCTTCGAACAGACCTTTTATCTTAATTCTTTAGGCATCTAATGAAGGAGGCCCCAAAGTGCTCCCTCACCCCCTTCCACCATGTGAGGTTACGGTGAGAAGGCTGTCATTTCTAAGCCAGGAAACAGATTCTTGATCTTGGACTTCCCAGTCTCCAGAACTGTGAGAAATGCATTGCTGTTGTTTACAGGCCACTAAATCTGGTATTTTATTAAAGCAGCCTGAACAGACTAAGATGGTATAAAAGAGAAAGTAGACCTACTTGGGGAAAGACACTGTGTTAATCTTAGTGCTTCAATGTTAAGCAACAGACATGGTTTCTAACATTGCATTTGTTACAGTCTAATGATGTGTACATGTGTTAAACAGATAATTACTCAGAGAGCCTTGCTAGGAACTATATAGTAAAGTTACAAGGTACAATGGGCATTCTAATTGGTAGGCCATGGATCACTGCTATGGCTGGGAAGGTGAGTATCATGATGATCTTGGGTGGCCTCGGCCTGCAGTGGCTTGAAGCAGGATTTCAGTTCCCGGCAAGAGATTGAAGTCAGGCCGCGGCAGTGAGAGCGCTGAATTCCAACCACTAGACCACCAGGGACCAGTGGCCAGAAACAAGGTCCAGCAGCTTTGTATAAATGAATTTCCACATGGAGACGGAAAGTGGTGAAACAAGTAAAGTGTTTATTAGGAGGGAAAAGGGTACTTGTGGATAGACACAAGGGTGGACTCAGAGAGAGAGTCATGCCCTTGTGGTAGTTTGAATCACATATATGAGGCATTTCTTCTGGGTTTCCTTTGGCCAATTATTTTGATTTGCCTGGTTCTGAGTCCATATTTGGTATATCTCAGGGTCCTACCATGTGTGTGCATGCATCTCTTAGCCAAGATGGATTCTAGTGAAGAGGCCTATGGGTAGGTTGACATTACTTACTATGAGGTGGCGCCCCCTCCCTTTTTGACCTTCACAGAGCCTTTCTGCGCGTGCATAGTTGGGAAGGTCTGCTTGACTTTGAGAATTAAGATTACGTGGTCTTTTGTCTCTTATCTGGGCAGGGCTCAGCTCTTCTCTCGCTCTTGCTATTTTGGAGTATCTGTCCACAGGGAGCAACTCCAGTTGCTCAGCCTGGGGCCCATCTATCTCCTGCCTCAACGAAGGTTATTTTCTACTAGATACATATGTTAATGTTGAAGAAGGTAGTTTCCCAAAGTTAGAGGATTATCTGATAATATAAATATTCTCTATTATGAGAATCAACATTTAGGAATATTTCTGAAGAATGAGTATCAGTTAGGGCTGGAGTCTTCCCTTTGAACTTTATTGCCACATAATTTGTTCTTGGAGTTATGAGAATGTATGAGGACCTCAGTGACAAGGTTTAGCCTGAATATAAGTGAGAAGAATGTCCAGAACAATTTTAGCCTTTTATCTTCAGGCAAATAAAACTGAGCCATGCTAGCTAGAAAACAAAGTTTGGTTAGAATGATTAAAGCAATTTCAAAGTTTCCTTGGCAAAGGCTGTACCCTTATTATGTTTAGTTGAATTATGGATCATGCTTTTGTAGCTCTGTAGACTTCCACAGTGTCATTGTGCTCTGGGAACTGATTGTTCCCACAGGTGTTTAACCATGCCTTTAGGATGAAAACAGTTCAAACAAGTTAATGAAATCTTTATTATTAACTTGGGAAATTTTAGAATAAATTTCTGAGAGGAGATCAACAAATAAGTACATCAGCGAAAATAACTATCAATAATTTGGAAATTATGAGCCAAATATAGCACATTTAATATGTATCCATGTAGAGTCTGAAACCAGAGTTCCAGAAATAACTGCAAAATCTAAGAGGTCACAATGCCTCAATAGAATCACATACAATTTAGGTATTTAAATTTCCAGTAAGTTGAGTGTGTGATAACAGTAAAAAGTAATGGCCAAACATGCTAATAAGTACTTTAATAGAAGTGTAGCCTCTAGAATGAAAGAGGTAATGTATTCATTTTGTTTTTTGAGTTTTAGACAGGCAAATAAAAAGTATTATGATAAAATGGAAAACATTTAGAGGACAGTTACAGGAATGATGAGAATACAAAACCAGGAGATTTTTTATCCTGTAAAAGAGAAAACTCAGTTGTCTTTATGTGAAAAATCATCCTGAAAAACTAGGTTACCCTGTTCTTCAGGTCCTGGCTTCTATTTAGATAAGGTTGTCAAGAAAGAAAAGTTGTAGTAGGTAACATTTTATCAGAGAAGTGAGGGAGGTGATGGGTTGAGCAGAATAAAGACCTGGAGGAAATAAGTTTGGTTTGAGAAAACAGCAACTCACAGCCTAAGGCCGGAATGAGAAAAGGGTTTGGAAAATAATAAGATTCTATACACATATACATGTGTTAAAAATACCACATGTGTGCATAACACAGATATATTCAACTATATATGTGCTCTGAAAATCCTTTCGACACAGAGCAGTCTAGAGTCTTAGGTTATAGGTGTTACTTACAGTGGAAGAAAGGTTGTATGAAGCTTTTCGGCAATGAGATCCCTCAAACAATTGGTGATGCTTTCCTAAATGGTGGTTCAATAAGGGCAATTAATCCTTTAGATTATTTTCAATGATATAATCTAGAAAAACAGAGAAATTCTACTTTTTTTAGCTGAAAAAAAGTTGGAGTTGTAATGACTGTTTGAAAATTCTTTCATATCCATTTAAGCAAAATTGTTGTGATTCAAGTTCATTTTCTATGTGAAATAGGAAGACTTAAAAAATACAGTAAACGACTATTCAAAAGCAGATTATTGCAAATATTTCTCAAGTTTTTGATTGACATGCTTATCACCGACTTTGCTAAATTAACTCCTTTGTTAATATTGTCTCACCTTCTTGACTCCCAGAGGTTATTTCAGGATAACGTTCTTGGGTAAATTTCAATCATACTTCTATAGGCAAAAATTACCTTTTGCTTGATTATAATTTCCCGAGGAGTATCTTAAAGATTACATCAGATCTGTTCTCATGTGTGAGTACTGCATTCAATCTGATTAAATAAATGAAAGAAATAATTTAAATTTAGCAGATGAGATAGTAGAAAGGTCTGTAGTTAAAAAAAAACTTATTTTTCTAAAGCATAAATATCTTCCTTAAGTCATATGATATTTTACAAAGTATTTTCATATGTATACCGATTTGATCTTCACAAAAATGTTTCAGTAGAATAGGTATCATGTATATTATTTTGAAAATCAAGAAACAGATTCATAGATGTTCAGCACCTTTACCAAGTGAGTAAGAACTGGAACCACAAACTTCTTACTTCCAGCTCAAGGTGTTCATACTTTTAGTCAATCACTTTCTTAGAAATGTTTTACTGAAAAAAAGAATAAACTGATCAATTAAGAACAAAGAATGATCTAAGCAAACTGGATTAACATATGATCACAGATATCAATTTCTATGACATCCAACATTACATACTTTCCCTACTTTTTGAAACTGTCTTCCCTTGGCCTCCCAGAACCTGGATTCCAATCAATCTTCTAATCCTTTTTAATTCCTCTTGGTGATTTATCCTCTCACTCTCTGACACTCAGTGTTCAACAGGGTTTTATTCTTGCTTTGCTTTGCAGCCTGCATACTCTTCCTTAAGGATCTCAAATATCTACTTCCAGAATTCACCTGCCTTCCCAACTTCCAATTTGTATTCTGAGTAGGATATATATCATCTATTGATTGTAAGGTCGGATCTTAACAAACGGCACCGCGAAACAGAGGAAAGCTTCGTGAGCTTTATTAGGGAGCGCTCCCGGGCTAGGTTCACTGGTCCGAGAGAAAGGGGCCAGAGAAGTCGCGTCCAGTACTGGATGAGGGGGATTTTTATTGGGGTAAAAGCAGAAGGCGGCTTGCAAGGGGAGGGGGTGGTTTGCTATACAGGGTAATTCCTTATTTGGTGAGGATACAACAGGGCCAGGTGTTGGTTGGTCTGTTGTGGGACGTAAGCCCATTTTCCCTTCCCGTCAGCCCCATTGTTTTCTGGGCAGGAAGTTAGAGTCTCTTGTTGATTCCCAGAATAGGTGAGGTCATTATGTCCCGATGCCTCTCCTACCTCATACTGGTCGATGTTTTCTCTTACCCCCCGGGCCTGCTTTCACCCGGGCCAACGGACCTTACATTGATGAAGTCTAGAAATGTTTACGAAAACAATTTATTGGAATGCAATATAAAATTCAACTAAAAATAAGTTTAAAAAAGTTTTACCAGCATCAAGGAACAAAATTTGGAATCCAAGACTTTGTGATTAAACCTTATTGACCTGTTCTAAGAATTTTTAAAATTCAAGAATAAGAACCGGAGAAAACTAACATGGTTATTATTAGCAGAAGGAGAGAGGAACTCAAGGATGGGGGTCCCTGTCACTGAAGTGATCAGGACCAAAGAGCATCAAAATATACACCCTGTGTAAACATGGAATTTTCTGTCTGTTCACTGCTCTAAACTTGGCACCTATAATCATGGTAGCCTATAGTAGTTGTTTAATCAATATTTTCTCAACGAATGAATAAATACAATGCTGGAACGGAGGACTATTACTGACAGTGTGTATGATGGATATTCTAGCAAACTTTTTTTATTAAATTCCATTTTCTTTAAAATGTATTCAGTTTTTAAAAATGGCAAGTTTGGGAATGAACTTGTCCAGTGTGTTATTCTTCCTTCCTCTAACTGAACATAACCATCAAATTCTATGACAACATCAAAAACCTTGTATATGACAAGTGTACATTTGAAAAAAGGGTTGAATGATATATAACATGTGCTTTTACTTCTTGACTGGATCAGATTAGTATTGATTTGCTTTGTGTTTAAAGCAAAATGTTTTATGCCTCTTTGAATGTATTCTTTCCAGCTCATTTATTGTTGATGGAGAACACAAAGTACCAATCATAATTTTCTTATTTCATGGATATCCTGTTATCAATGGCAATTCTGAGATTATCAGAGTAAAAATGAAGTGTGTAGAGAGGACCAGTTAATAGTAATGCCTAAGCGATGCTTGGGTGTAGATTTTAGATTTTGGAAAGCTTGCTTTTACAGATAAATGTGTTTTTTTAATTGTACTTATTATTAATTAAAATGTTGTCATTTGCCTTTGTTTTGAAACAGAAAATTTTGCTTTATCACAGTGTTATGATTGGCCTAGTTTGACCATATGCCTGTTCTCTAGTTAGGAAAAGATGGGGAACCTAATAGGCCCACTTGATTTTATCCAAAGGCAAAAGATAAGTTTCCCAAAGGACGTTGGGTACTAATAGAGGAAAGAATTATTTTTTGGTCTGGCTGTTTTCTTAAACAGCTGTTTTAATTATGTATTTTACATACAGTTGGAATTTCAGTTTCAGAGTACTAGGAAGCAGGAATTAAAGGAACAGAATGAGGATCTTTAGCCAAGTGATGAAAAGACTGAGAAGAGTTGGAGTTCATCAGTTTTAGTGATATCTCTTAACAATGTAAAGAATCCATGGTATTTACACTGCAAGATTACATCTTGTGTTTCTATAATACTGACAAAATATAACTGATACTTTGTAATATTACTTATATAATAAACAAAAATTTACCTACAATATTTTTTTAAAAAACATCAATATTGAAAACATATGGTCATATATTTTTGACATTGTGTAAAGTAACTCCATGCTGTATTTTGGTAAATTTGGTTTTTCTGAAAACATTACCAAAGACAAGCAACTATGGCATCCATATTACTAAAAATATTTACTTTCGTTTCAAACAAGTTTTTTTTATTTTATTTTACTGAAGTGTAGTTGATTTACAATGTTGTGTTAACTTCTGGTGTACAGCAAAGTGATTCAGTTATACATATATATTTTTTTCATATTCTTTTCCATTATGGTTTATCACAGGATATTGAATATAGTTCCCCTTGCTATACAGTAGGACCTTGTTGTTAACCATCCTATATATGATAGTATGCATCTGCTAATCCCAAACTCCAATCCTTCCCTCCCCCATGTCCCCCCACCCCGGCAACCACAAGTCTGTTTTCTATGTCTGTGAATCTGTTTCTGTTTCATAGGTATGTTCATTTGTGTCATACTTTAGATTCCACATAAAACTGATGTCATATAGTATTTGTCTTTCTTTTTCTGACTTACTTCATTTAGTATAATAATCTCTATGTCCATCCATGTTGCTGCAAATGGCATTATCTGATTCTTTTTTATGACTAATATTCTACTGTATGTATATGTATGTGTGTGTATACACACACACACACACACACACACACACACACACACACACACCCCACATCTTCTTTATCCATTCATCTGTCGATAGACATTTAGGTTGTTTCCATGTCTTGGCTATTGTAAATAGTGCTACTATGAACATACAGGTTCATGTATCTTTTTGAATTATAGTTTTGTCTGGATACATGCCCAGGAGTGGGACTGCTGGATCATATGGTGACTCTATTTTTAGTTTTTTGAGAAACTTCCATACTGTTCTCCATAGTGGCTGTATCAATTTACATTCCCACCAACAGTGTAGAGGGTTTCCTGTTCTCCATGCTCTCTCCAGCATTTATTGTTAAATGAGGTGTTTTTTTTTTGAGAGAAAAATAAGATTTTAATTTTCTTTTTTTTTTTTTTTGAAGTTACCTGTAGGAGGAAAACTTTGAACTCAGTGGCATCCAGTGTGTATGTTGAAGGGGAAAGTGGGACTATGTTAGGGAAAAAAACTTGTCCTGTTGTATTTCCTTAGGCCATTAGAAGCATAGCAACAATTACTTTGAGTTTTACAAATCCCTGGGCTAATTCTTTATTCATCTGCTTGTGAAATTAGCTCTATAAATAGTAAATGAATGAATGAAAATTAAATTAATAAATGTAGAAATTAAAATACAAACTAATAACCTTTATAAAATAAACAATGATTACTTCAATGAGGAATGACATTAATACATATGCATTGATATTAGAAAAACCTTAATTTTCACAATGGTTACTCTTTTAAAATTTATTTAAATGCTTTTTAAAAATTTACAATTATATATTTTGACATACAGAAAATAATATAACCTGTGCTAGACTACAAAATTGGCTGCAAAGACTTGCCTTCCCAAGAAGAGGTAGATTTTCTGCCCTTGACTCTGTATTGGCCACACAGCTTTATTTGGCCAACCAGACGTTAATGAGCATATCATAGGCAGATACTTGAAAAATGCTTGTAAATTGGTGTTTATTCTTTTGTGACTCTTGGAAGTCTTCCAGCACTGTGTAAAACACCCCTGGATAGCCTGAGAGAGAATAAGTGATTCTTCTGAGCAAAGACACAAGAAGTCTCCACCCCTCCAACCATGACCCTAACCCCTGCTGTCCTGGTAGCTACTGTAGGTTCAAGTGTAAGACCAGGTGAACCAGAAGAACTGCCTAGCTGAGGTACAGAGCCATTGTTTTAATCCATCAAGTGTGAAGTGCAATCAGCCCTCTGTATTCATGAATGTGGAGGGCCAACTGGACTATGCCATTTATATAAGGACTTCAGCATCTTCAGATTTCGGTATCCAGGGTGTTCCTGGAAACAAATCCCGCCCCGCCGCCATCCCCCCACCCAAAATATTGAGCGATGACTGTAGTTTGTTACATAGCACTAGATAACTGATACATAAATTAGAAACAGAGTGTTCCCATAACAGGAACAGAAAACTTGTGGTACTGAATGAAGGAACAATGGAAAATATTAAAGATGCTGTTAGCCTTTTCACTCTCCTGGGCTCCCTCCTCTGTTCCTTTCAGACTTGATAAGGATCCCATCTGTTAACTTTGGGACTGTAGTATACAAGGTTTCAAAAGCAGTGTGTTGCATTGCGGACACTTTCTGTCACTGGTATTCCATGTGGGTAAGAGAGAAGGGACAATTTGTCACTTCCAGTTACCTCCTGACAAGGACAAAACTACTGTAGTACACATCCTACCAACTGACATTCTTTTCTAAACTCTTCTGATAAAAAGCAATTGTAAATCATGACTGTTTAGTACTTTTAGAAACTATATCTTTTATTTACCATTGAATTGGTTTCTTGGTCACACAAAGGAATTGAGATCATCAAGGGGCACTGAGGAAATTCATAAAAGAAAAACCAAGTTCTCCTACTTTATATTTTGCTTTGAATTTGTCCACGGGCTATTTAGTAGATACTGAAGATTACCTTGTGCACAACTTGGGAATTTTGGGAGTGAACTTGGGTTTGTTACTTAAAACTTTCTAAACCTCCTTGTTTCTCAACCATAAAATACATCCATTAAAAAATCACTTTATAATGTTTCTGTGAATATTAAATGAGATAAAGTATATAAAGTATTTCCTGAATAACTTATACTGTCATATGAATTTCGATGATGATGGTATCAGTGGATATGTCAACACCTGAGGTAAAGTATACATGCTGTAATTGTCTTAATTCCCACATATAATGTGTGATCATGTTAGTCAATAAATTTCCATAATTGGGGGAGAAAAAGGTGCTATTAACAAAGCCTGGAAAAATATTAAGCAAACTTTGTGGATGCTGAAATTTGTCAAGTAAATGGCAGGATGGAAAAAAAGGTCAAAACTGTCAGCGACAATAACTTGGAGACAGAAATGAACTAATGAACTTGTCATTGGCAACATGATTTCCAAGCAGAATGTTGAACATGTCTGTTGTTTTCTTTTATCTGCCTAAAATAAATAGGCTCCAGGAAGAGAGAGATGAGCTAAAGAAAGAATGATTCAGTTTGCCAGAAGAATTTAGAGGGAATGTAAATGGGCCAGAAAGTGATAAACTGGAAAATGAAACTGTTTGTCTTCAGCTAAGGGCAGATTCTTAAAATAAATAAAAAACTGGAAGATGAAAACCAAAGAATTGCCAATGAAACTTTGCATCAGGGTCACGATGATCAAAGCAGGGTCATGGCATCAGATCAAATCTAGGGTGTTGGCTTTAGACCCTTTGTTAAGACCTCTAAAGATTTAAGTAGTTGTATGTGTTCAAAATAGAGAGAAGTCTGTCTGGAAAACAATTAGTGATGTGGCTTTTATGAAGCGCAATGGTCTATTATCTGATACACAGATAGCCTATAAAGATTTTTAAAGGCAGTTATGTCAGTTAAAAGGATCCCATCTTGAAACAAAGGGACCAAGAAAATTGCATAAAAGCCTCTGGGCCTTTTATTTTCTATGGACAGAAAACAGGTTGAGTAATCTTCTCAGCTTTTCACAGAGAAAAGGTAGAATTTCTCAAAGGATGAAGCCAAGAACCTGGTATGAGGAGTTAAGAGCCAGGTATGGAGAAGAACAGGAAAATAGATATTCTTATGGTAATAGTAGAGATTCAGTTGTGAACTGGGAGCCAATTCCAGGGAAATGACTAGGTCCTGTCCCCAGGGTAAGAGAACCTGGCAATGTTTACCCAGGAGTAATTTATAATAGCTATGGACCAGTGACTGCTATGTACCTCTCATACATCCTCCCTGTGAATGGGTGTCAACTGCAGTTATGTTGCCCCTCTTTCATCATTGTATCATGTGCATGTGTGTGTGTGGGACAGATAGCAGATAACTTGCCTTTTTAGTTCATAGGGCCATGAATTAAGAGAAACCACCAGAGGGACATCATCTGTATTCCCATTAATAGAGACCATGAGATCCTTTACTTCAAGCTTGATGTGCAATTCAGTGAGATTCTGGAGGATCCTGGGGTAGAAATGAACATATTTCAGGCAGGAGGAATGTGAACAGTTGTGATCAGGAGAATTGTGGTGTTTTTGCAGAAATGATGACAATAGTTTGAGCTCCTTCCATCAATAGATGGAATCTATTTACCCACGTTCACCTCTTGAATCTGGATTAGCCATGTGCCAAAGGCTCTTTAGCAAGTATGATGCAAGTAGAACCTTGAAAGATGGTTGCACACTGGATTTTACCTCTTGTGGTTTTTGAATCCGTCCTTCCACTTTTTTTTTTTTGGCGGTACGCGGGCCTCTCACTGCTGTGGCCTCTCCCGTTGCGGAGCACAGGCTCCGGACGCACAGCCTCAGCGGCCATGGCCCACGGGCCCAGCCGCTCCGTGGCATGTGGGATCCTCCCGGACCGGGGCACAAACCTGTGTCCCCTGCATCGGCAGGCGGACTCTCAACCACTGCGCCACCAGGGAACCCCCTCCTTCCACTTTTTGAACAAGCCTGGTGTAGCCTCCTGGCAGACAAAGCTGCCCTAGATAAGGGCCTCCCTATAGCGACCAGACCCATGAAGGTCTGGCAGTTGACTACAAACACAAGTGAGCCCAGGAGAGACTTAGCAGTGGAACCCATCAGTTAAACTCATCCATAAAATCAAGAGCTTAAATAAATGGTGTGTTTTGAGCAAAAAAAAAGTTTTGGAGTGGTATGTTATACAGCAAAAGCTGACTGTTCAGCATCATCCTGGATTTAAAATTGCTGACATTTTGTTATATTTTCCTCCAATTTTTTTTGTAAAAAAAAAAAAAAAATTACAAATTAATCTGAAGTGAGAATCCTCTCTTTCCTTCTCTACCCAGAAGTAACCACCATCGGGAAGTTAGCTTGTATCATTTTTCTGCATATAACATATTTAACCTTTTGCAAACAATACATAATATTTTATAGTTTTAACATGTTACAGAAATGAGATCCACAGCACTTTTATTTTCTCTATATTTTAATTTAGAAAAATGAGTATGGTTTGGAACTATAGTCATTCATTCATTCATTTTTTAACATTGATTGAAAGACAAATTCACAGGATATACAGTAGTTGATAGAAATCTTGAAAACAAAAATGTATGAAAACTGGTCTCACTGAACCAGTAGAATGATAGAGTAGCTAGGGTGACACCTTTTAAATATTAAGTCACTCTTCTGTTGGTGAAATCATGTAGTTTCTATTCATCTAATCTTATCTTGGTGTCTGCTTGGTGGAGTATCCAGACTATCATAGGGCATTCCCTGATAATTTTCAGTAAAACTTTACCCCATCCTTCTAGTTTCCCTAGCCAGCTTCATTTTTCTTATTAATACCTATCCTCTTATCTATTTTCTGATCCTTGAAGGCAGAGAACTTACCCATTTCTTTAGTTTCTATAATGCATCATCTGTATTAGTTCCTTTTATGTGGTTGGCTAGAGATATCTGTTGAATGAATGAATGCATATGGAAAGAGGCCTAAAGCAGCTGTGGATTCTGCCTATCCTGAAACACAGTGATGACGACAGCAGATTCTGTGTTGCTAAACAGCCCTGTTGCTAAATGACAAAAAAACATTTTAAGCATGTTATGAGAATCTATTGCTTATCTAGTAATGGTTGAATAATAATTTAAAACTTTGAGCTGTTAAATTATTTTTTAAACTCTCTAAGCAGTCTATGCACAAAAGAGCCTTGGTATTTTTGATACCCACTAAAGTGGTGTAAATAGTAAACACTGAATCCTCAAAATGTTACTTTAATACACACTTCATTCCAAGGGACCACAATGATGAGTTAAGTCAATGTTTTGCCACTATGTGCCATGGAATACTCACATCCTTTTCCTAATGCTAATCAATTCTCTACTCACTGACTTCAAACTCACTCAAATGAGATGACCCATTTCAAATTCCCATTTTTTTTTTGTTTGTTTTTTCGGAGTGCGGGATGCCTGTAACTTCCTCCGATGTAAATTACTGTATTGGTCATCCTCCCTACACTATGTCAGTAGATTCCACTCTCACAAGTTTAAACAGGAAGATTTATCAAGAAATATTAATAAGCTTCAAGGAACAATTCTCAGACCACAACACAGAACTCTGTGGTTGAGCAACTAAAGCTCTGATACCCCCAGTACTTCCATCACAATTAGAAAAGGACTGTCATAATAATTTATCTTACTTTATTAGTTTTTAAACTGTTTTGTTACTCAAAAAAGCTTTATTTTTTAATTTAGGTTTATGATTCTGTGCTCATGCCTTCATCACTTTGACAATGTTTCTGTTCCTCACTAAGGAAAACACACTTGATTCTGTCATGGACTTATTTTGCACATATGCATCCAAAGTAGGCCTCACTGACATGTTTTTTTTGTTTATTTTAAACTACCTCATAAGAATTTCAGTTCTCACAACATGAAGCCCTTAAAGTCAGCCTGTGCACAGCCCACATGCGTTGGTGCTTTCCCAAACTTCCTGTTGGAAAGGTAAACAATTCTATTACCAGAGGTTCAGGACAGCCTAGGTTTGTTAGAGGCTATATTGTCAGGTAACTTACAATAGTACATCAAACACTGGACCATTCTGAATGCCTTTAGGCATATCTCTGGAGGAACAAAGGGTCTCCATTATTGCCAACCTCATGAACTCACTTCCCTTGCTTCTATGTGCTCCAGTAAGTTGGGTGCCTTATACCTGGCTGTTTTTCTGATGTAACTTACATATGAATCAGGACTCACACAGGACTCACCCAGTAAGTTGGGTGCCTTATACCTGGCTGTTTTTCTGATGTAACTTACATATGAATCAGGACTCACACAGGTGCATCAAGTTGGCAGAACCTAAGTCACATGTCTGCTAGCTAGCAGAAAAGGTGATTGGAAATGTAGGGTTTCAATTTGGGAAAGTAAGATTCACAATTTAGGGAGCTATTGAAATGTAGAAAAGGTGCTTGATAGCTTTTAGACAGCTCTTTGTGGCAGATTGCTGCTAAACTTAGTATCCAACATCTAATAAAATAATAGCAAACACAAAGAGTTTACTGTGTACTCTTTGTACTATGTACAAATTTGTTTCTATGAATTCTGCATATGTTATTTTTATCAACGCATCTGCCCTGCATGATTGATACCATTATTTATCCTATTTTATGGATGAGAAAACTGAATCATTGAGATTTTAAAGAACTTACCAAGGTCATAGTGATTACACATGACAGAGCTGAGATTCAGACACAGGTCGTGGTTTAGAAGTCCAAATTCTCACTTTTAACCAAGATATGCATAGCCTTTCGCAGATGTGTATATAAACATCATCAGCAAATCAATATGGAATAGGCAAGAGAAAATGAAAAATGGGTAGAATTTGTGCATAAGAAAGTCACAGGAACTGAACAAAGATGGTTAATAAAAATGGATTATTAATGTTATAGACAGAGCTATGATATAATTATTCATATTTCTTTGGTCCCAATACACACGTTAACTGGATAAACCATATTCATCTTAAGAAACTGCCTTAGACATCAATTTCTCAAACTTCATTTACTAATTCTTCAAATATATATTTCAAATCCCCTTCAAACTGCCCCATACTACTAGCTATCAAAATAGTTAGTCCTTTGTTGTAATTGTTTAGTTTTTTGGTGTTAGCCTTAGGAAGACATTTTGACATGTCCTCAGTGGGGTAGTTAGCATTCATCACACATTAACCATTCAATAAAAGTTGTTATATATTGTTAAATGTAATAAAAATGTCTGCTATTGACTCTGTAAGAATTATTCAAAAATTCTAGTGCCCTTTCCCTTTAGAAATTTCTAATATATGGTGACAAAAAGTAAAATAACATAACTTCTCCACACTAGAACCTGCTCTAATCTCCTTACTTAGAGTTTTATTCTATAACATATATTAGCATGTTTATTAAACCAACAGAGATTGAAGTTCTTTGAAAGGAAGTAAAGAAAATACTACAAATTGTAATGATTCCTAATCAAAGCAGAAGATAATGAAATCTTGCCAGATAAAATTCACCCACCTAGTGGATTATAATAACAAGATGAAAAGAGAGGGAAAAAAAAGATTCAAAGGGCTCTCATTTTCATATTGAAAAAAAGCTATTCTTGAAAGATTAAATCTACCTTTGAAATGAAAGTGATTTAAAATCAGTCTCAATTAGGTTAAGTTGCACTTGATGGGATTTCCTTTCTCTAAAACTTCTTATATCAACTTCTCTATCTGATTTGACTATTGTGTGCTTTGCATATGAATGTATTCCTGTGTTAAGCTGTCTGAATTCATTTAAATTTGATTTAACTTGGTTAACACTAATAGTCTGTTTTGACCAACAAAAAAAATTGCTCTAAAAAATCGAAGACAGTAAAAGTACATGAAAGTTTTTATATCTGTCAGAAATGTATTGGCTATGAGATAGTATTAAAATTGCACAGGTTGAACAATTCTTGTAGAAATTTTCATATAAAAACAAGCAAGGGTGAGAATTTAGTACTAAAGAGCAATCACAACAATATTGTAGATTGTAGATTGTGATGAGACATATGCTTTTTTTACTGAAGTATAATTGATTTGCAATATCGTGTTTCAGGTGTACAGCACAATGATTCAGTTACACACACCCATATACACACACGCATACATTCTTCTTCAGATTTTCATCCCTTATAGATTATTACAAAATATTGAGTATAGTTCCCTGTGCTATATGTTGGTTATTTTATATATAGTTTTGATTTTAAAACAATATCTGCCTGCTTTTGAGAGGAACTTGTGTGTATTTGGTTCTTTGAGGGAGTACAGTCAAATTTTCCCAGAACCACACAAGACCCAACAAGACCAAGGGCTCTAGAAAATACCAGTGGGAAATGCTGATATGGGAGTCTGAATGAGTCTAACTGCAGGGGGTTTGATTTCCTATGCTGAAGTCCAGGCTGAAATTCATTGTTCTCCAGCCATGGGACTGCTCAGGACTCCCTCCCACAGAGCCCCTCTCCTAAGGAGTAGATCTGAATATGGTGCTCTCTGGGTAGCTTGTTTCAAGAAAAGAAGGAGGGCAAAAGGGGAAGACTGACTTACTTCGAGAGTTCCTTTCTTAGGTTTCTGATTCTGTAAATCTATTCTCTCTACTTGCGATCTAAGTGGAGGAGTATGTTAGGATCCAGCAAGATCCAGAGTAGCGCATTTCCAGGAGGGTGAAAAAAGTGTTACTCTCCAACCGTGTAGATCTGACACTTTAGTATTAAGTTATTAAGGCCTGCAAAGTTACCATAGAGCACCCTCTGAGAAATGGTATGTGCTATGAGAAAGGTGTTTGGAATCCAAGGTAGAGCTTGAAACTACTGGGCAGAATGAATTGACTGGTTAAGTGGTGTATATTTGCTTGATAAAAACAGATTCTATTAAAGCCTCATACTGGAGGGGAGAATACTATACCAACACAGGAAAACTGGGAGAAGAACTTAACACACTATCTACTAAGGAAGGGCTTGGGGCAGTGGGGATGGGAGTGGAAAAATGAGGGCTTCCTATTCCTAGTGCTTTTCATGTATTTAAGACTTGTTTTGTTTTTTCCTTTTCTGGTATTCATCTGTTCTCCTCTGCCTGTTTTTCTCTTGGGATTTTGGTGTTTTTCTTACTAATTGTAGGAGTCTTTATATAGTAAGAAAATTAAGCCTTTGCTGTGATATGTGTTGTATCACATGTTTTTTCCATGTGATCATTTCTCTTTTGACTTTGTTTAATTTATTCGTTTTATTTAAGGTGGTTATTTTAGGCACACAGGAAAAACATATATATATTTAGAAACAGAAAACTAAAGTACAGCTATTTCACAACTGGCATCAAGTATGTGTGCATGTGTGAAAGAGAGGGGGGGGAGAGAGAGAGAATTATCCTTAATCTATTTCAGAAGTATGAACTTCATTTGAGGGCATTTAAAATTATTGATCTTAGTCAGTTTTTTTAGTGGTCATTTATTTCAGGAGTTGACTTTGATTTAGATATTTTTTTTCAAATGGTAAATGGTGTATACTTAGTACTTTACATTGATACCTATTTTGTCTTGTTTGTGTTGTATGTGTTTGTGAGAGCTGTTGGGATTGTATATATTTAGGAAATTAATTAGAGCTTTGGGGATTGGTTTGTGCAAAGGAAAGCATAACAATTGGTTCAATATACTTTTATGGATAATTTTTTCTGTGCAGTACATTTTATACCTTGACAAAATAAGCAATTTAGGGTATGCAACAATGATTTAGATATATTATCTCTATCTGCCAATTTTTACTTTATTTATATTTCATATCCACAATTTTAGTTTTCAGATAGATGATAATAGGATTTGGAGCTTAATGGATTGCTATGCTACTGTTTCAACTTTAATGAGAGGTGATTAGTGAACTGCTACCTCTGCTTTCTAAACCAGTTGCTTTCAATGAGGCCCATCAGGAACACTTTGTGAATAGGCATTGCTTACTTTCTTTTAAGCTTAAGTAGAGCCTTGTCACGCATACTTTTTATAGTTCATAGTAATAAATTTTCAAATGATCATGTAAACTGAAAAACAGTTTAAATTTCTATAATCTGACAAGATATTTTAGAAGCTCATAATTTTATTAACATGGTGATCTCAACCAAAAAACACAGCTGTTTAATTTATACTACTGGCCACCTTCTGTGCAATTAAACATATCAGTAAATGATAAAACTGCAGAAATTACATTAAAATAACGCTGTAGTCTAGAACTGATGATGAATCTATGCAACTCAGCCTAGTATAAAGACAGTCGAATTGATAGTAACTTCAACAGCTTGCATTTTCATCATTTATACCATATTTGAAATACCACAGAGTAGAAGATGGGTTTTAGCTTGGATAATTGACGTCAGTGGAAAAGTGAAAATTGTTTCATGTGGCCCAGAAACCAGTCACCTAGTGAAAGTCCTAATTAAAATATAAGAAATATTTATTAAACTACTATTGGTGAGTAACGAAGATGTAACAACCTTAAGTAGGTTCTATTTTATTATTTTCAATCTTTATATTTAGCTCCAAGATAAATTTTACAAGAGATGCTTGTGGAAGGCAATGCTTTGTGGAATTGCTAATTCTGGTGTTTCATATAGAGGAGACAAACTATAGCAGATACAACACTTTTAGCTTCCATTACTTAAAATTATGAATACATACTTTTTCTTAAAAATAAAAAGTGGCATACACTGTACTTAAAGCTAATTTCGTCTTTGTGCACTTTTTCTCTTTGGAGAGAAAAAATAAAGCAGTATGCACTGCCTAATTAAAATAAAGAAAATATCCAATAGGCGTATTGAGCCTTGAAGTCTTATTTTACAGATTATTTGATATCTATTTACAAATCTGGATTTGAGTCTTTAAAAAATAATTTTGAGTCTGCAGTGCTTGATTCCAGGTCTTTAGGAGAAATGTTTAGATCCATTCAACCCAAATAACTAAGGAGCCCTGTGCTAAAACAAAATAGGCTTTTACAGCCTTTTTAGAAATAAGTGGTTCCTAACTAACCTTCCTGCTATGCTTGGCAAGCCCAGTCTTTCCATTTTCTGTACAGTAACTAGAGTAATCCTTTTAAAATAAAAATCTTGACAATATCAGGTACCTGTTTCAAACATTAGATACTTCATACCATGGACTCCAAATCTGCCTCCAGGACTTCTTTATCACATTCTTATTCCATCTTTATCACATTTCAATTTCCCTCTTCCTAGTTGCAGTCTACCATGCTAACATTCTTTTCATTTCTTCAAAACAATAAACACATTCCTGCCTCTGATGTTTTAACTCTTGGCCGGAAGTGCTCACTTTCCCAGGTATCTGCAGAGCTCACTTGATCCTTTGCTATGTGTCTCTGATGGGATGTCATATCTGAGAGCTTTTCATTCATCACTCTGTAAAACTGATATATTAGTCCCTCCCATATTCAAACTCTTTACCCTGTTTTATTCTTTTTACATCACTATAATTAACTTACATTTCTATTTCTTTATTATTTTTCTCTTGCCACTGGAATGTAATTTGCATGTGTGAAGAAACTTTGCCCTTGTATTTACACTTGTACCCCCTATACATGTTTGCTATACAAATGCTTACTAAACATTTTTTGAATGAATTAAATAGTAATTAAATGAAACAAATAGAATGGTCAATGAATTAATTACCTGTAGTTTATGTAAAAAGTACTGGCATTTGAAATCAACCTAAGGAAATTTTATGACAATATTGATGAGGTTAATGTTTGTATGCAAAAATTAAATTTTGTTCCATAAAGAATGAGAGCTGTTTCTTCTCCCTTTTTCCATTCAGCTTTTTTTGGGGGGTGGGTGGGGAATGGTGTAGTGGGGCTTTTCTTTTTGTTCTGAATTGCTTATAATAACTCAGGTCTAGGAACTTTGTTTTCTCAAGTCCTCTTGCCTATGTGGTTCTGGGTTGGAATTGGCCAAAACAGGAACATATGTGGGGTTTAGATGGTAAAAGTGAAGAGGAAGCCATTACTCTTAGATTGTCATGATGGGCAAACTGGGTGATACACAAATGCAGATGTGCCCAAAGGGCTTGAACTCCTATCTTGTCTTCCCAATCTGTGGCTCCACCCACCATTCAATAGTAACACAAGACAACTGTCTAATATTTGACTGCAGCTTCCTCAGAGTTAGCAGCTTTCTTGGACCTCACTATGAAACTCTTCTTTGCAGACACACTGGGCTACCAGATATTCACAGCTTCTAAGCTTTTTCTATAGAATCATAAATACCCACTCACATCACTGCTTCAGGTTATTACAGTTAGTGATTTTCTCAGGAGGTTATATTTTTATATAACAGCCAGGATCAAACAGTATAGAAAGTATCTCTGACTGACTACTTTGAAACTTTTCTTTTCCTCACTTTGCCACATTTGTGTAAGTACTCATTTCTAGGGTAAACAACTTATTCCCATAACACTGTTAGTGGCTCTGGTTTGATGACTAAACTCTGACTAATAAAACTTTTATGACTGAATACTTGTTATCTGTCATTATACTTCTCTATCCTGTTTGATTTTGGCCACTATATGTAAATATAACCTCATTAAAAACAAGTTGTACTATATATGTATTTGTATATGTATATGTGTGTGCATGGATGTATAGCAGAACTTAAAAAATTTTTTAATTAAGCAGAAAAAGGATTTGTATCCCTTTTCCTATCTTCAGATTGTTAGAGGAGTCTTCTACCATATTTTGTAACTCCAAAATGGTTATAAATTCTAATTTTGTATTTAATATGTGAAGATGCATAATCGTTAAATCTAGTCAAACTGTTGTCACAGCACACTCTTCAAATTTGCTGAATCTCCAAAGTAAATAAAAATGCCTTAGTGAATTAGAAGACCTAACAAGGATCCGTGTAAGGTGCAGAATACATTTGATCTTAAAACAATCGTTTTTATTCTTAAAATCTGATCTACCAGATCAAAGAAGTATTTTTCAGTTTTAACTGGAAAAAACAGAGCAAGTGAAATATTCTTCTGTACCATAAAAAATTAATGTTCACAAGAGCAGGTTGGTGGATTTGGTTTTCTTTTTGACTCTTTTTCTACTTGAGAATATATTTAGCCTACCGGAATATAATGTGTTTAGAAACACCAGTATTGTGTAGGCACATCGTATAATTTTACATTATTGCTTCATTTTTTACAATTTTCCTATATTTTATTTGAGGTTCTGAGAGCAAGTAATAATCTATATATGGTGTTTTGTGATGAATCTACCTAAAGATATAAAATTTTTCTGCACCTCCATGTGCACACATATCTACTCTTATTCAAGAACATCTATCCTAGCACAAAGTTGTGTCACCTTCTTTTCATTTACTCATGTACTCAAAAAGATTTATTGAATATTTATTTGTGCCAAATATTTAAAATATATCAGTAAATCAAAAAGGTTCTATCTTCACTAAAGTTATAATCTAGTAGGGATTACAAACAACTAAACATATCATTTAAGTGAGGTGTGGTCAGTGTGATTAAGAGGGAAATACAGTGAGTGTGCACAGTAAGCATATTGATATGAGTACCTAAAGGAATGTTATTTCAACTGGAATCTGACTGAAGGTTAGAATGTATTCAGATTAGGTGAAGTGGGGAGAAATGTTCCAATCATAAAGTCTGAGTTAGGATTCAGGGATATGAAAACACCTTAATTCATCTGGAGCATGGATTAAGACTGGGGAATGGTAGGCAACAAGGGAAATCAGAGCTAAAGAAGAATTAACAAGATTTGAATGGAACTTTAGACTTTATCATGAGGGCAAGGGGAAGACATATAAGAAATGACATACCAACATTAAAATTTATTTTCAAGAAAATTATCTTGCTGCTGAGCTGAGAATAGTGAGGGAAGAAGGGACAAACCTGGAGCCAGGGAAGCCAGTTAGAGAGCAACAGATGACTCTTCTACACTCTGATAGTGAGGATGGAAATAACCTTTTCTACCTAAAAGGTATTTACAAAGGGTAACATAGGATTTGGTAGTTCAGGGAATGGGGTTGAAGGAGAGGAGTCAACTTTAACTCCTAGATTTTGAGCGTGAGTAAGTGGTCAGAGAGACATCATTTTGTGCCATGTGGAATACAGGAGGCAGAGCTGTTTTTGTCGCTGTGAGGATGACAAATAGTTCATTATGTAATTCTTAAGTAAGATTTATCCATCTAATCCTAAATAGTATATAATCTATATTATTAGATTTGTCCTATAGGCAAGTGAAGAAATGGCAAGTGAGGAGTTATCTGGAAAGAAACATGGGCTTAATTAGTATTTTAAACATTTTAAGGTATAAAATGTGATGATTTAATATACATTGTGAAATGATTATCACAATCAAGTTAATTAACACATCTACCTCCCCACATAGTTGTATGGTGTGTGTGTATGTGTGTGTGTGTGTGAGACGAAAACATAAGATCTACTCTCTTAGCAGATTTCAAGTATACAATACAGTATTATTACCTATAATCACCAAGTTTAAGGTGTAAAATGTGTTGATCTGATACATTTATATATTGCAATATGATTACCACCATAGCATTAGCTAACACCTCTCTCATGTCACATAATTATTATTTCATTTTGTTGTGAGAACATTTAAGATCTAGTCTCTAAGTAACTTTGAAATGTGTATACTCCAGCTTTGTTGACTATAATCACCATGCTGTGCATTAGATCCCCAGAACTTATTCAGCTTATAACTGAAAGTTTGCACCCTTCGGCCAACATCTCCCCATTTCCTCCATCCTTAAGCCCCTGGGAACTATCGTTATACTCTCTGGTTCTATGAGTTCAACTTTTTAATATTCCACATATAAGTGAGATCATACAGTATTTGTCTTTCTGTGTCTGGCTTATTTCACTTAGCAAAATGTCCTCCAGGTTCATCCGCTGGCACAAATGATATTTGTTTTTATGCTATTTAGTTGTATGGGTTCGTTATATATTTTGGATATTAACCCCTCACCAGATATGTAGTTTGCAAATATTTTTTCCCATTCCATAGTTTACCTATTCGTTTTGTTGATTGCTTCCTTTGCTGTGCAAGTTTTAAAATTTGATATTGTCCCACTTGATTTTTGCATTTGTTGCTTTTGCCTTTGATATCATATCCAAAAAAAACATTGCCAAGACCAGTTTCAAGGAGACTCTTCCCTATGTTTTCTTCTAGAAGTTTTACAGTTTCAGGTCTTACATTTAAGTGTTTAATCCATTTTGAGTTACTTTTTATGTAAGGTGTAAGAAAAGGGTCTAATTTCATTCTTTGGTGTGTGAATATCCAGTTTTCCTAACACCGTCTATTGATGAGACTGTCCTTTGTCCATTGTATATTCTTGGCTTCTTTGTCATAAATTAATTGACCATATACATGTGGGTTTATTTATGGGCTCTCTATTATGTTCCATTGATCTTTGCACCTGTTTTTATGCCAACACCATATTCTTTGATTACTATAACATTGTAAAATAGTTTGAAATCAGGGAGCGTGATGCCTCCAGCTTTGTTCTGCTTGCTTGAAATTGCTTTGGCTACTTGGGATTTTTTGTGTTTCCCTACAAATTTTAGGATTGTTTTATCTGTTTCAGGGAAAAATGCCATTGAAATTTTGATAGGGATTGCAGTGAACCTATAGATCTCTTTAGGGAGTATAGGCATTTTAACAATGTTAATTTTTCCATTTCATGAACACAGGATATCTTTCAATTTATTCATGCCTTCTCCAGTTTTTTCATCAATGTCTCATATTTTCAGTGTACAGGTCTTTTTCATCTTTGGTTACATTTATTCCTAAGTATTTTATTGTTTTTGATTCTATTGTAAATGGGATTCCTTTTCAGATTGTAGTTGATGTAAAGACATTTAAATGATTTTGTATGCAGGCTTTTATTCAACTTTACTGAATTTATTAGTTCTTAGAGCTTTCTGGTGGATTCTTTAGGATTTTTTTTTCTTTTTTCATAACATCATGCCATCTGTAGAGACTATTTAATATCTTCCTTTCTGATTTTAATGTCTTTCATTTCTTTTTCTTGCCAAATTGTTCTGGATAGGAAATCCAATACTATGTCAAGAGTGATAAGAGTGGGCATCCTTTTCTTGTTTGTGATCTTAGAGGAAAAGTTGAAACGTCCTTGAATCCCAAGGATAAATATCACTTGATCCTGGTGTATGATCCTTTTCATGTACTATTGAATTCAGTTTTGCTAGAATGCATTGTGGAACTTTGCATCTATGTTCACCAGGGTAATTGGCCTATAACTTTCTTTTCTTGTAGTTTCCTTGTGTAGGATATGGGATGACAGTAATGCTGGCCTTATAAAATGTGTTTGGAAGTTCCCTCTTTAATTTTTTTGGAAGAGTTTGAGGAAGATTAGCTTTAAACATTTGGTAAAATTTACCAGTGAAGACATCTGGTCCTAGGCTATTCTTTGTTGCAAGGTTTTTTGATTACTCCTTCATTCTCTGACTCATTATTAGTCTTTTCAGATTTTCTATTTCTCCATGATTCAGTTCTGGTCAGTTGTATGTTTTTAGAAATTCACATATTTCTTCTAGGTAATACAGATTGTTAGTATGTAATTATTCACAGTAGTCTGTTATGATTTTTGTATTTCTGTGGTATCATTGTAATATCTCTGTTTTCACTTCTGATTTTATTTATTTGAGTCCTGTCTCTTTTATTTCTTCTTGTTAAATCTAGCCAAAGTTTTCTAATTTTTTTGTACTTTTACAAAAAGATATCTCATAGTTTCTTTGATTTTTTTTTCTATTGTCTTTCTTGTCTCTAATTCATTTATTTCTTCTCTGCTACTTATTTTCTGTTTTCTGCTAATATTGGGTCTAGTATGTTCTTTTTTTCTAGTTCCTTGAAGTATGACATTAGGTTTATTTTTTTGGGGTGGGGGGAAAGGAATAGGGACTTTATTCAGAAAACCAGAAGACTGAGAAGATGATGGACTAGTGTTCCAAAGAACCATCTTACCTGAGTTAGAATTCAGGCTTCTTTTATACTAAAAGGGGAGGGTGTGTGCTTGGTTGTTGCAAAATTCTTGGTGCCAGAATCCTTTGTTCTTGCAGCTGTCCACGTAGGTCAGGTCACAATGTTCCTATAAACCTCCAACAAGACAAATGTTATTCTCTGTTCTGCAACTTAAAAAAAAAAAAAAGTTTCTATTGGAGTATAAGTGCTTCAAAATGTTGTGTTAGTTTCTGCTGTAGAGCAAAGTAAATCAGTTATAAGTATACATATATCCCCTCTTTTTAGATTTCCTTACCATTTAGGTCCCCACACATCAATGAGTAGAGTTCCCTGTGCTATAGAATAGGTTCTCATTAGTTATCTATTTTACACCTAGTAGTGTATTTATGTCAATCCCAATATCCCAATTTGTCCCACCCCTCCTTCCCCCCTTGGTATCCGTAAGTTTGTTCTCTACATTTGTGTCTCTATTTCTGCTTGCAAACAAGTTCATCTGTACCATTTTTCTAGATTCCACATATAAGTGATATTATACGATATTTGCTTTTCTCATTCTGACTTACTTCACTCTGTATGACAGTCTCTAGGTTATCCATGTCTCTGCAAATGGTACTATTTCAATCCTTTTATGGCTGACCAATATTCCATTGTATATATGTACCACATCTTCTTTATCCATTCCTCTGTTGATGGACATTTAAGTTGCTTCCATGTCCTGCTATTGTAAATAATGCTGCAATGAACATTGGGGTGCCTGTATCTTTTTGAACTATGGTTTTCTCAGGATATATGCCCAGGAGTGAGATTGCTGGGTCATATGGTAGTTCTATTTTTAGTTTTTTGAGGAACCTCTGTACTGTTCTTTATAGTGGCTCTACCAATTTACACTCCCAGCAACAGTGTAGGAGTGTTCCCTTTTCTCCACACCCTCTCCAACATTTATTGTTTGTAGATTTTTTGCTGGTGGCCATTCTGACCAGTGTGAGGTGATACCTCATTGTAATTATGATTTGCATCTCTCTAATAATTAGTGATGTTGAGCACCTTTTTATGTGTTTGTTGGCCATCTGTATGCCTTCTATGGAGAAATGTCTTTTTAGGTATTCCACCCATTTTTTCATTGGGTTGTTTTTTGTTTCTTTGAGGTGCACTGTTTATTTTGAAGAGATGTTTGTATATTTTGAAGATTCATCCCTTGTCAGTTGCTTCATTTGAAAATACTTTCTCCCATTCTGAGGGTTGTCTTTTCATTTTTTTTATGGTTTCCTTTGCTGTGCAAAAGCTTTTAAGTTTAATTAGGTCCCATTTGTTTACTTTTGTTTTTATTCTCATTACTCTAGGAGGTGGGTCAAAAAAGATGTTGCTGTGATTTATGTCAAAGAGTGCTCTGCCTAAGTTTTCTTCTAGGACTTTTATAGTGTCCAGTCTTACATTAGGTCTTTAATCCATTTTGAGTTTATTTTTGTGTATGGTGTTAAGGAGTGTTTTAATTTCATTCTTTTACATGTAGCTGTCCAGTTTTCCCAGTACCACTTATTAAAGAGACTGTCTTTTCTCCATTGTATACTCTTGCCATCTTTGTTGTAGATTAGGTGATCATAGGTGCATGGGTTTATCTCTGGGCTTTCTATCCTGTTTCATTGATCTATATTTCTGTTTTTTATGCCAGTACCATACTTTCTTGATTACTGTAACTTTGTAGCATCAGGGAGCCTGATGCCTCCAGCTCTGTTTTTTTCCCCTCAAGATTGTTTTGGTTATTTGGAGTCCTTTGTGTTTCCATACAAATTGTGAAAATTTTTGTTCTAATTCTGTGAAAAATGCCATTGATAATTAGACAGGGATTGCACTGAATCTGTAGGTTTCTTTGGGTAGTATAGTTGTTTTCACAATATTGATTCTTCCAATCCAAAAACATGGTATGTCTCTCCATTTGTTTGAGTCATCCTTGATTTCTTTTATCAGAATCCTATAGTTTTCTGAGTACAGGTTTTGTCTCCTTAGGTAGGTTTATTCCTAGGTATTTTATTCTTTTTGTTGCGATGGTAAATGGAATAGTTGCCTTAATTTCTCCTTCCAGTTTTTTGTTGTTAGTGTATAGGAATGCAAGAGATTTCTGTGCATTACTTTTGTATCCTGGTAACTTTACCAAATTCCTTGATTAGCTCCAGTAGTTTTTGGGTTGCATCTTTAGGATTTTCTATGTATAGTATCATGTCATCTGTAAACAGTGACAGTTTTACTTCTTTTCCAATTTGGATTCTTTTTATTTCTTTTTCTTCTCTGATTGCCATGGCTAGGACTTCCAAAACTATGTTGAATAACAGTGGCAAGAGTGGACATCCTTGTCATGCTCCTGATCTTAGAGGAAATGCTTTCAGTTTTTCACCATTGAGAATGGTGTTTGCTGTAGGTTTGTCATATATGGCCTTTATTATGTTGAGGTAGGTTCCCTCTCTGCCCACTTTTTGGAGGGGTTTTATCATAAATGGGTGTTGAATTTTGTCAAAGCTTTTTCTGCATCTATTGAGAAGATTATATGGTTTTATGCTTCAGTTTGTTAATATTGTGTATCACACTGATTGATTTGCATATATTGAAGAATCCTTGCATCCCTGGGATAAATCCCACTTGATATGGTGTATGATCCTTTTAATGTGTTGTTGGATTCTGTTGCTAGTATTTTGTATCTATGTTCATCGGTGATATTGGCCTGTAATTTTCTTCTTTGTGACATCTTTGTCTGGTTTTGGTATCAGGGTGATGGTGGCCTTATAGAATGGGTTTTGGAGTATTCTATCCTCTGCAAGTTTTTGGAAGATTTTGAGAAGGATAGGTGTTAGCTCTTCTCTAAATGTTTGGTAGAATTCACCTGTGAAGCCATCTGGTCCTGGGCTTTTGTTTGTTGGAAGATTTTAAATCACAGTTTCAATTTCAGTGCTTGTGACTACCTTTCTAAGAATTTATCCATTTCTTCCAGGTTGTCCATTTTGTTGGTATATAGTTGCTTGTTGTAGTCTCTTATGATCCTCTGTATTTCTGCAGTGACTGTTGTAACTTCTCTTTTTTCATTTCTAATTTTATTTATTTGAATCCTCTCCCTCTTTTTCTTGATGAGTCTGGCTAAAGGTTGATCAATTTTGTTTATCTTCTCAAAGAACCAGCTTTTAGTTTCACTGATCTTTGCTATTGTTTTCTTCATTTCTATTTCATTTATTTCTGCTGTGATTTTTATGGTTTCTTTTCTTCTACTTACTTTGGGTTTTGTTTGTTCTTCTTTTCCTAGTTGCTTTAGCTGTAAGGTTAGGTTGTTTATTTGAGATTTTTCTTGTTTCTTTAGGTAAGATTATATTGCTAAAAACTTCCCTCTTAGAACTGCTTTTGCTGCATTCCATAGGTTGTGGGTTGCTGTGTTTTCATTGTCATTTGTTTCTAGGTATTTTTTTATTTCCTCTTTAATTTTTTTAGTTATCATTGGTTATTTAGTAGCATATTGTTTAGCCTCCATGTGTTTGTGTTTTTTACAGTTTTTTTCCTGTAATTGAATTTCAGTCTCACAGCGTTGTGGTTGGAAAAGATGCTTGATAAGATTTCAATTTTCTTAACTTTATTGAGGCTTGATTTGTGACCCACGATGTGATCAGTCCTGGACAGTGTTCCATGTGCACTTGAGAAGAAAGTGTATTCTGCTGCTTTCAGATGGAATGTCCTGTAAATATCAATTAAGTCTATGTGGTCTAATGTGTTGTTTAAGGCTTGTGTTTCCTTATTAATTTTCTGTCTGGATGATCTGTCTATTGGTGTAAGTGGGGTGTTAAAGTCCCCCATTATTATTTTGTTACTGTCGATTTCCCCTTTTATGTTTTTTAGCATTTCCCTTATGTATGAGGTGCTCCTATGTGGGGTTCATTAATATTTACAATAGTTATATCTTCTTCTTGGATTGATCCTTAATTATTATGTAGTGTCTTTCCTTGTCTCTTGTAATAGTCTTTATTTTAAAATCTATTTTGTCTGATATGTGTATTGCTACTCCAGCTTTCTGTTGATTTCCATTTGCATGGAATATCTTTTTTCATCCCCTCACTTTTGATCTGTATGTATCCTTAGGTCAGAAGTGGGTCTCTTGTAAACAGCATATATACAGGTCTTGTTTTTGTATCCATTCAGCCAGTCTATGTCTTTTGGTTGGAGCATTTAGTCCACTTACATTTCAGGTAATTATTGATATGTATGTTCTATTGCCATTTTCTTAACTGTTTTGGGTTTTTTTTTTGGATGTCTCTCTTTTTTTAAATCCCTTCCTCTTTTGTTTTCTTCTCTTGTGTCTTTTGCCTAGAGAAGTTCCTTTAGCAATTGTTGTAAAGCTAGTTTGGTGGTGCTGAATTCTCTTAAGATTTTGCTTGTCTATAATGCTTTTGATTTTTCCATCAAATCTGAATGAGAACCTTGCTGGGTAGAGTATTTTTGGTTGTAGGTTTTTCCCTTTTTCATTTGAGATATTGCTTTTTTCTTAGCATATGCATTTATTGCTATAAACCTTCCTCTTAGAACTGCTTTTGCTGCATCCCTTAAGTTTTGGTATGTTAAGTTTCCATTTTCATTTGTTTTGAGATATGTTTTATTTCCATTTTTATTTCTTCTTGTCCCATTTGTTATTTGAAAGTATTGTTTAATTTCCATATATTTGTAAAATTTCCACTAGTGATTGGTTTCTAAATCTAATATCATTTGTGGTTAGAAAAGATACTTGATATGATTTCAGTCTTCTTAAATTCATTAAGCCTTGCTTTGTGGCCTAACATATTTTCTATCCTGGAGAAGGTTCACTGTATGCTTGAGAAGAATATGCACTCTACTACTGTTGAATGGTCTCCATTTCCATTAGTTTCATTTGACCTATAGTGTTATTCTAGTTAGCCAGGACTGAGGTTTGCAGGCCTGTTACCTGAGGCATGGGTGAAGATGATTCCGGATGGGTCCCTTTGGTGGATGTGCTGGTAGCAGGAGGGTTCTGCCTGATCACTGCTTAGTACCTGGGTAGGCATAACTACTACTGGACTGCAGGTGGGCAGGCCTGAAGCCAAGTCAGGGCTGCTTCAAGGTCTGCAGTCAGACAGGTATTGGGCCTGCCTCTGCAGGAAAGATGAGAATGTCTCCCAGTAGATCTCTGAGCAGGCAAGGCTGCTGCTGGACTGCACCTGAGAGAGGCTGAAGCCAAGTCACAGGGCTGTTGCAGGCTCTGCAGCAAGACTGAGATCAGAGGGCCAGCCTCAGGGCACAGATGCGCATGTCTCCTACCTGGCCACTGGATGAGCAGGTCTGTCACCAAGAGGGACTGGAATGAGATCATAGACTGCTTTAGGATCCACAGCCAGAACTGAGGTTGGCAGGCCTATTCCCGAAGGCATGGGTGGATGTGATTCCTGCTGGGTCCGTTGTTGAATGGTTCTGGTGGCAGGACCAAGGCTAAACAGGGCTATAGCCAAATCCACAGGGGGACAAGGTTATTTCTAGGTTTGTAGCCAGAACCATAGTCAGTGAGCCTACCATCTAGGCATGGGCCTGCCTTCTCAAAGCTGCCCTCTTTGGTCTTGGGCTCTCCCAGGTTTTCACAGTCTTTTACCTGGATCCTTAAGCTCCCACACAGCTACTTTTGTTCATGCTTGGCTGCCACATTATTTTTGCTGATGAGGGGTTCAAGCAAAGGAATCTCCTATCCCACTGTCTTGCTAATGTCACTCTCCAGGCCTTAAAGTTTAATTTGATTCCACTTTTGTGTGAGAGAGATTTGATTATGATTAAATGTAGGTTTGCTGAAACAAGTAAAGGGGGATGGAGACCTAATCAAAACTTGCCTCAGAGATTATTAAAGCTGTCTAAATACTTTTAATTGTGTCAAAAATGCACAAGGTTATTTAGAATTAGCTTGTGTTAATTTGGCTTATTCTTTTAAACATCTAAAATATTTGTGAATTTGAAGAAGTAAAAGCAAACTTTCTAAATTGTTATCAAATGGCTAAACAAATTTAATTTCTTCTTTCACCAGGATAAAATTGGTGATGATTTCTTCCAAATTTTGTGGATATACACATTCAAACAGATATTTTTTCTTCTTCAATAAGTTCCTGTTCTGAATAAGCAAATAATTAAGGATCAAAACACTTCTGTGGAGGTAGAAAGAGAAATGTTCTCCAGTGTATATCTCTAGGAGGAATCTTAATAGGGAAGAAGAGGTCAATAAAATAAATACATCATCTTCATTAGGCATTTTGTTTACTCAAGTTTGAGGGGTTTTCTTTTCCTTCAATGACAGATTCAAATGTTAAACCTTGTTTATATTTTCATGTAATGACTTCAAACAGTAGAATAATTGGTTGATGCCAGTTGTGTACATTGTTCTCATTTTTTTTTTTTTACTTTGCATATCCAGAAAGTGTTAAAGTCGCCTTGACTTATATAAGAACAGAGGAGAGTCATAGCCTACTCCCTGAGAATCTTATCAAGGTTCTATAAACTATGAAAGAAACAAATATTTACAAAATAGGAAAATACAAAAAATGGGAAATAGAATGTTTTCTATTCATCTCCTTATTTAGAACACATAAACTTTTATTATATGTGTACATATTGCACTCTTTGGCATATAACTATTAGGGTACATTATGAAACTACATTTTTATATATTAATATGCTACAAAGTGTGGTGCAACATATATGAAATTCCACAAATCTTTAGAGACTAAAAATAGAGAAAAACAGTGGGCAATATCTTATTTTCCTTCTTGGAATGAAGAATGCTTAGTGAATTTGTGAAGAAAGAGCTTCTGTAGAAGAGAAGACATGCTCTGACAAAATGTGGGGAAAACTGTCCTAAACAGCTGATTTTGTTTTATCATAAAAAATGTATGGCTCTGTAAATAAGATCAAAGGAAATGAATTGAAGATCTGTAATCAAATCTCTCACAAAAGTTTTTTAAGCATGGATCATTTCATTTCTTTGCAAATATTACAGCTAATTAGCTGATGTTGATTCCATCAATTTGTTTTTCAATCGTTCTTGGGATACTGTTAAAGTAGGCTTTGATATTATACTAACAATTCTCCAATGATGATTTTCTTTAATCATGATATTGTTAAGATGGTGCCAAAGATCTGGAAAAGTTCCAGGTTTCTGGTTACCTCAAAGAACTTAGGAAATCAGGTTTGTATATTGAACTCCAAAGGAGCATTTGAGGCATGAACTAGAGTGGGAGACTCCATGATGACATGGTTCAGTGTTTGGATATTCATTTTTGTATGTTCTTTTCTAAATTTTTCTCAATTGTAGGACAATAAAATATAGCTGCCATAGGCACCAAAGCACAAGATATTGACAAGGGGAAATTAGACTATGTGGCATTTATTTCTGACAAGAAAAATGAACATTAATGACTGTCACATACATTTCTCACAAATTCTTTCTACCAAATACATCAATTCACGGATTTAACTTTGGTGGTGGTCATTATTGGTATTTCTTCTCTCAGCTTCCTTGCTTCACAGGCCCTAAAGTAGGTCTATTGATTTATTTTCTTTTTAAAAAGACTTTATTTTTTAGAGCAGTTTTATAACAAAATTTCAAATGTTGAATCAGTCTCACATATCTGGGGTAAATAACACTTGGTTGTGATGTGTAATTCCTTTCATACTTTCTTGGATTCAATTTACTAATATATTGTTGAGGTTTTTTGCCTTTATATTCATGAAAGATGTCGATCTGTATTTTCTTTCCTTGTAATGTCTTTGTCTGATTTTGGTATTAGGATAATGCTGACCTCATAGAATGAATAAGGAGGTATTCCCTCTACTTTTATCCTCTGAAAGGGATTGTAGAGAATTGGTATAGTTTCTTCCTTAAATAGTTGGTTGAGTTCACCAGTGAATCAATACGGCCATGGTGCTTTCTGTTTCGAAGGGTTGTTAACTATTGATTAATTTTTTTAAATTTACAAAGGTCTATATTAGGACCTTCTGTTCCTTCTGTGTGAATTTTGGCAGATTGTGTCTTTGAAGGAATTGGTGTATTTCACCTAGGTTATCAAATTTGTGAGCAAAGAGTTGTCCTGTTTATTGATTTATTATCCTTTTATGTCCATGGAATCTGTAGCGTTGTGCCCCCTTTAATTTCTGATACTAGTAATATGAGTTCTCTCTCTTCTCTTTTATGAGTTATTTCTCTTTTCTTCTTCTTTTCTAATATATGCATTCAAGGCTATAAATTTCCCTCAAATTTTGATGTTTGATTTCTACCTACTGGATACATTTATTTCTTTTAATTTGATTTTTCTTCTATTTTTATTGAGATGTAGGTGACATACAGCACTGTGTAAGTGTACAGCATAATGATTTGACTTACATCATGTAATGATTATCATAATGAGTTTAGTGAACACCCATCATCTCATATAGATACAGTATTAAAGAAATAGAAAAAAAAATTTTTCTTTGTTATGAGAACTCTTAGAATTTACTCTCTTTTCCCCCCCAAGCTTAAATACATGTTTATTGAAAGCATTCATTAGTTTACATACTGAATGGGGCATAATTCATGTATTCTAAATGACACATTATAAAATGCATTTATGAATTTCTGAACTAATATCAATTACAACATCACTAGTTCAATATTTTATTTAAAATAATATTTTAGCCCACTAAGATTGAAAAAATATTTAATAAGTATATGATTCCATTATGACACAGAGTAACACAGTAATAAAAATGTACATATTGTAGTTGGACTACCTATAATTTTACAACGTACAGCCTTACTTTACTTTTTAAAAATTTTTTATTAAAGTATTGCTGATTTACAATATCATATTAACTTCAGGTGTACAACATTGTGATTCAGTATTTTTATAGATTATACTCCATTTAAAGTTATTACAAAATAATGGTTATATTTCCCTGTGCTGATCAATATATCCTCGTTGCTTATCTATTTTATACATAGTAGTTTGTATCTCTTAATCCTATACCCCTATCTTGCTGATCCCTTCTTGCCTCTCATCACTGGTAATGACTAGCTTATTCTCTATCTCTATGTTTCTGTTTTATTATGTATATTCATTTGTTTTATTTTTTAGATTCCACATATAAATGATAACAGAATATTTGTCTTTCTCTGTCTGACTTATTTTACTAAGCATAATACACTCTAGGTCCATTCACATTGATGCAAATAGCAGAATTTCATTCTTTTTTATGGCTAATATTCCATTGTGTTTAATATTCCATTGTGTGTGTATACACACACACATACAGAAACACCACATCTTTATCCATCCAGCTGTTGACGGACACTTAGGTTGCCTCCATATCTTGGCTACTGCAAATAATACAGCTGTGAACATTGGGGTGCATTTACCTTTTTGAATTAGAGCTTTTGTTTTCTTTGGATATATACCCAGCAGTGGAATTGCTGGATCATATGATGGTTCTACTTTTAGTTTTTTGAGGAAACTCCATATTGTTTTCCATAATGACTGTGTCAATTTACATTCCATCCAACAGTGTGCTAGGGTTCCCTTTTCTCCACGTCCTCACCAACATTTGTTATTTGTAGACTTTTTGATGATAGCCATTTTGACAGATGTGAAGTGATATCTCATTGTGATTTTCATTTGTTTTTCTCTGATGCTTGGTAATGTTGAGCATTTTTTCATGTGCCTGTTGGCCCTCTGTATACCTTCTTTGGAAAATTGTCTTTTCAAGTCTTCTGCCCATTTTTAAATTGGGTTGTTTTTATGTTTTTTATATTGAGTTGTATAAGCTGTTTATATATTTTGGATATTATCCCCTTATGGGTCATATCATTTGCAAATATTTTCTCCCATTCAGTAGATTATCTTTTTGTTTTGTCATTAGTTTTCTTTGCTGTGCAGAAGCTTTTAAGTGGAATTAGGTCCCATTTGTTTATTTTTGCTTTTTTTTCTTTTTGCCTTAGGAGACAGATCCAAATAAAATATTTCTATGATTTATGTCAGTGAGTGTTCTGATTATGTTCTCTTTTAGAAATTTTATAATTTCAAGTTTTACATTTAGGTCTTTAATCCATTTTGAGTTTATTTTTGTGTATGGTATTAGAGAATGTTCTAATTTCATTCTTTTACATGTAGCTGTCCAGTTGTCCGAGCACCACTTATTGAAGAGACTGTCTTTTCTCCGTTGTATAGCCTAACCTCCTTTGTCATAGATTAATTAACCATAACTGTGATTTTATTTCTGGGCTCTCTATTCTGTTCTATGTCTGTTTTTGTGCTGCTGCCATGCTGTTTTTTTTTTTTTTTTTTTTTTTTTTGCGGTACACGGGCCTCTCACTGTTGTGGCCTCTCCCGCTGCAGAGCACAGGCTCCGGACGCGCAGGCTCAGCAGCCATGGCTCACAGGCCCAGCCGCTCCGCGGCATGTGGGATCTTCCCGGACCGGGGCACTAACCCATATCCCCTGCATTAGCAGGCGGACTCTGAACCACTGCGCCACCAGGGAAGCCTGTTTTTGTTTTTATTACTGTCTCTCTGTAGTATAGGCTGAAGTCAGGGAGTATGATTTTTCCAGCTTTGCTATTTTTTTCTCAAGATTGCTTTGGCAATTTGTGGGTCTTTGTGATTTTATATATATTTTAGGATTATTTGTTCTAGTTCTGTGAAAAATTTCATGGGTATTTTGATAGGGATTGCATTAAATATGTAGATTGTTTTGAGCAGTATGAATACTTTAACAATATAAATTCTTCCAATCCATGAATACAGGATATCTTTCCATTTCTTTGTATCATCAATTTCCTTTATCAAAGTTCTATAGTTTTCAGAGTGGTTTTTTTTTTTTTTTTTTTTTTTTTTAGGTCTTTCACCTCCTTCATGAAGTTTATTCCTAGGGATTTTGTTCTTTTTGATGCAATTTTAAATGGGATTTTTTTCTTTGCTTTCTCTTTCTGATAGTTCATTATTAGTGTATAGAAAAGCAACAAATTTCTGTATATTAAGCTTGTATCCTGCAAATTTACTGAATTCATTTATTAGTTCTAGTAGTATTTTGGTGGAGACTTAAGGGTTTTCTATATATAGTATCTTATCATCTGCAAATAGTGACAATTTTACTTCTTTCCTTCCAATTTGGATGCCTTTTTCTTTTCTCATTTCTGTGGCCAGGACTTTAAATACTATGCTAAATAGAATTGGGAGAATAAATATCCTTCTCTTGTTCCTGATTTTCGAGAAAAATCTTTCAGCTTTTCACTGTTGAATGTGATATTAGCTGTGGGTTTCATAAATGGCCTTTATTATGTTGAGATGTCTTCCCTCTATACCAACTTTGATGAGAGTTTTTATCATGAATGGATGTTGAACTTTGTCAAATGCTTTTTCTGCAGTTATTAAGATAATCATGTGATTTATTTTTTTCCTTCCTTTTGTTAACGTAGTGTATCACATTGATTGATTTGTGAATATTGAATCCTTGCACCCCTGGAATAAATACCACTTGATCATGGTATATAACCCTATTTATGTATTGTTGAATAGAATTTGCCCATTTCTTCTCTGTTGTGCATTTTATTGATGTATAATTGTAGTGATCTCTTATGATCCTTTGTATTTCTTTCATGTTGGTTGTAATTTCTTTTCCATTTCTGAGCTTATTGATTTGGGCCTTCTCTTTTTTATTCTTGATGAGTCTGGCTAAAGGTTTATCAATTTTGTTTATTGTTTCAAAGAATCAGCTCTTAGTTTCATTGATCTTCTTTTATTGTTCTTTAGTCTTTTTTTTCATTTATTTCTTCTATGATCGTTATTATTTTTTCCTTATACTAACTTTAACTTTTGTTTAATTCTTCTGTCTCTAGTTCCTTTAGGGATAAGGTTAGGCTGATTATTTGAGAGATTTCTTGTTTCCTCTAGTAGGCTTGTATTTCTATAAATTTCCCTCTTAGAACTGCTTTTGCTGTATCCTACAGATTTGGGGTCACTTTGTTTTTGTTTTCAATTGTTTTTGTCTCCAGGTATTATTTGATTTCTTCAGTGATCCATTGGTTATCTAGGAGCATATTGTTTAGAATCCACATGTTTGTGTTTTTGCAGTTTTTTTTATTTGTAGTTAATTTCTTGTGTTGTGGTGGGAAAAGTTGCTTGATATGATTTCAGTTTTCTTAAATTTACTGAGACTAGTGATCTATCCTGGAGATTGTTCCATGTGTACTTGTAAAGAATGTGTATCCTGCTGTTTTTGGATAGAATGTTTGATATAGATCTATTAAGTACATTTGGTCTGGTATGTCATTTAAGGCCAGTGTTTCCTTACTGATTTTCTGTCTGGATGATCTGTCCATTGATATCTGTGGGGTGTTAAAAGTCTCATACTATTATTGAACTACTGTCAGTTTCTCTGTTTGTATATGATAATACTTGCTTTATGTATGTAGGTACTCCTATGTTGGGTGAATTTTTATTTAAAGTTGTTAGATTTTCTTTTTAGATTTATCTTTTGATCATTATGTAATGATCTCTTGTTACAGTCTTTGTTTTAAGGTCTATTTTGTCTGATGTAAGTATTGTTACCCCTGCTTTGTTTTCATTTCCACTTTCATGTAATATCTTTTTCCATTCCCTTACTTTTAGTCTATTTGTGTCTTTAGATCTGAAGTGAGTTTTTTGTAGGCAGCATCTATAAGGGTATTGTTTTTATACCCAATCATCCACCTATGTCTTTTGACTGGAGCATTTCATCAATTTAAAGTAATTGTTGATATCTATGTTCTTACTGCCATTTTGCTGTCATTTTGTGTGTTTTGCAACTTTTTTTTGTCTCTTGCTCTCCTCCCTTGTGATACGTGTTTGTTTGGATTATTTCTCTTTTGTTTTTGTTTATGTATTATAAATTTTTGTTATGTTTGAATTACTTTCTGTTTTTGTAAGCATATCATTATAGGTTTTTTGGTTTGTTGTTATGCTGAGGTTTATATAGAAATCCATATATATATGATATTTTTTCATGTATATATGAAATTTTTTAAAGTTTCTGATCTTTAAAGTTTGAACCCATTTTAACAACCTTGAGTTTTACTCTCTAACTCTCACATTTGCTATTTTTGACATCATATTTTACATCTTTTTGTTTTGTGTATCCCTTAACTATCAATACTTATTTTGAATATAGATGATTTCACTCCTTTTGTCTTTCCTACTAGCTTTATATGTGGTTGAATTACTACCTTTGTTGTATATTTGCCTTACCAGTGAGATTTTTTTCCTTTTGTAATTTTCGTATTTATAGTTGTGGCCTTTTCTTTTCTGCTTATAGAGGTCTTTTAACATTTCTTGTAAAGCTGGTTTGGTGGTACTGAGACCTTAGCCTTTGCTTGTTTGTAAAACTTTTGATCTCTCCATCAAATCATAATGAAAGACTTGTCAGGGAGAGTATTCTTGGTTGTAGGTTTTTCAATTTCATCCTTTTAAATATATAATGCAGGACCCCTAGTCTGGGGAGACAGATGTGGGCTTAGACCCCTTAATCCTTGGAGAGAACCTCTGCAATTGTAATTATCCTCCCATCTGTGTCACCTACCCAGGCATATGGGTCTTGACTATATCACATCTCTCTCCCTTCTACCAGTATTGTTGTTGTTCCTTCTTCATATCTGTAGTTGTAGAAGATCTTTTCTGCTGTTTTTCTCTTCTTTCTCATCAATAGTTGCTCTGTAAATAGATGAATTTTGGTGTGCCCATGGGAGGAGGTGGGCTCAGGGTCTTTCTATTCCACCATCTTGGCTTCTCCTTCTGGATATGTTCATTTCTGAGAGGGTGCTATTGAAGTCTCCAACTATGAGAGTGAATTCATCTATTTCTCCTTGTAGTTCTATCATTTTTTACCTCACATAGTTTGATCCCCTGTTGTTAGGTACATTCACGTTAAGGATTGTTATGTCTTCTTGGAGAATTGATCCCCTTTTCACCATGTAATGCCCTTCTTTATCCCTGGTAACTTTCCTTACTTTGAAGTCTGCTGTGTCTGAAGTTAATATAGCTATTCCTACTTTATTTGGTTAGTGTTAGCATGGTATATTTTTCTTCATCTATTTATTCTTAATCTATATGTGACTTCATATTTAAAGTGGGTTTCTTGTAGACAATATATAGTTTTGTTTTTTGATCAACTCTGATAATTTGTCTTTTAATAGGTATATTTAGATCTTTGAGATTTGAAGTGGATATTAATATAGTTGGATTAATATCTACCCTATCCATTACTATTTTCTATTTGTCACCCTTGTTCTTTGTCCTATTTTTGTCTTCCACTCTTTTTCTGCCTTTTATGGTTTTAATTGAGCATTTTATATGATTCCAATTTTCTCCTTTTTAGCATATCAGTGTAACATACCAGTTATACTACTTTTACTTTTTTTAGTGGTTGCATTAGTGTTTCCAATATACATTTACAGCTAATCCAAGTCCTGTTTCAAATAACACTGTACCAGTTCTTGGGTAGTATGAGTACCTTATAATAAAAATATAATTCTAATGACTCCATCCCATACCTTATTTCACTGCTGTCACTCATTTCATTTATATATAATCATATACAAATATATATATATGATATACATAAACATACATAATCGAGTATATTGTTGCTATTATTATTTTGAGCAAACTGTTATCTGTGAGATCAATTAAGATAAGAAGAAATTTTTATTTTACCTTCATTTATTCTTTCTTGGATGCCCTTCCTTTCTTTATGTAGGTCTGTATTTCTGACCTATATATTTTCCTTCTGTCTAAAAACTTATTTTAATGTTTTTTGAAGATAGGGCTACTGACAACTAATGCCCTCAATTTTTCTTTGATTGGGAAAGTCTTCATTTCTCGTTGATGTTTGAAGAAAAATTTCACAGTACAGAATTCTGGGTTGTTGGGGGGTTTTGTCTGAACCCTTTAAATGCAATTAATCCTTGAACAATACAGGTTTCAACTCTGAAGGTCCACTTACACATTCATTTTTTTAAATGAAATCATATTATATCACTATATAATTCAATCCACAGTTGGCTGAATCTGTGGATGTGGAACCATGGATACAGAAGGCTGACTCTAGCATTATACTTGGATTTTTTACTGCAAGGATGATAGGTACCCCTAACCCCGGCTTGTTGAATGGTCACCTGTATTTTGCTCCATTATCTTCTGGCTTGCAAATTTTCTCAGGAGAAGGCAGATGTAATTCTTATCTTTGTTCTTCTATAGGTAAGGTTGTATTTTTCCACTTGCTACTTTCAGGATTTTTTTTTTTTAATCCTTGATTTTCTGTAACTTAAAAGTAATTTGTCTACGTCTTGGGTTTTTTTGTTTTGTTTTGTTTTTCCTTTAGCCTGCTTAATGTTCTATAATTTTAATTTTCTTGGATCTGTGGTTTGTTGTCTGACATTAATTTGTGGGAAATTCTCAATCATTATTGTTTCAAGTATTTCTTCTGCTCCTTTTCCTCTTCTTTTTCTGTTATTCCCATTAAACATAGTTAACCACTTTTGTAATTTTCCTACAGCTCCTGGATAGCCTGTTCTATTTTTTTTTGTCTATATTTTCTTTGCTTTTTAGTTTTCAAGGATTCTACTACTGATATATCGTGTAGCTCAGTGGTCCCCAACCTTTCTGGCATCAGGGACCGGTTTTGTGGAAGACAGTTTTTCCATGGAGAGGGGTTGGGGGGCAGGGGGGGATGTTTCAGGTGGTAATGTGAGCGATGGAGAAGATCAGATGAAGCTTCGCTCACTCGCCCACCACTCACCTCCTGCTGTGTGGCCTGGTTCTTAACAAGCCGTGGACCAGTACCAGTCTGTGGCCTGGGGTTGGGGACCCCTGCTCTAGCTCACAGTCTTTCCTCAGCTGTGCTCAATATACAAATGAGTCCATCAAAGGCATTCTTCATTTCTGTTACGGTGTTTTTGATCTCTAGCATTTCTCTCTGGTTCTTAGAATTTTCATCTCTCTGCTTACGTTGCCCATCTGTACTTGCATGCTGTTTACTATCCACTGGAGCCCTTTGCATATAACTCAGAGTTGTTTAGAGTTCCTGGTCTGATAATGCCAGCTTCCCTGCCATGTCTGATTCTGATGTTTGCTCTGTCTCTTCAAATTGTGAGGATCTTTTGCCTTTTGGTATGCTTTGTAATTTTTTCTTGGTAGCCACACATGAGGTACCAGTTAAGAGGAACTGCTATAAATAGGCCTATATTAATGTGGTGGGGGGAGAGGGAGGATTCTGTATGATTAAGTCTCAGCCGTTTAGTGAGCCTCTGTCTCTGGACTGTGAACTCTGCAAGTGTTTCTCATTTTTTTTCTTCCCACTTTGGATGTTTATAGTGGGCTGGAGTTGGGTATTTCTCTTCCCCAGGTCAGTCTCCAGTAGTACCCCAGTTTAGGTTAGGCTCTGCTTAATTAATTTCCCCTGACAACAGGTCTTGTTAAGAAGAGCAAAGTGCTCTAGTGTATTTCAGAGTGGTTCCTTTTCCCCACGCCCTGCCACAAGACCCAGGGAATTTTTCCATAATATTTATAATATTTACTGTGGGAACCTGGTAAAGCTCCTTATAAATCTCATAATCTTGTGTCTCCCTTTCTCCAATAACTGGGTCCCCTGGTGTTTTTATGTCTCAGAGTTGTCCACTCTGAGTCTCCAGCAATTCATCAATTACAATTTAGGCTTTGCTATTCTGTGAGTGGTTCCTGAGGCAGTTTGCTCTCAAGTAACTCTGCTTCAAGGGTAAGCTGTGATTCCATATTCAAGAGTCTGTCTCTCCAATCTTAGATGTAGTGGTTTGCTTTGGTCCTTCCCTCTCTTATCCAAGAAGAGTTGTTAGTTTTTTCAGTCTGTTCTGCTTTTACTTGTTATTAGGATGGAGTGGTGACTTCTAAGCTGCTTACATGTAGAACTAGAAACTGAGAAAGTAGATTATCTTATAAGTACAAGTGCCAGAGAACAGAATTCAATATGCTATATTCACTTTCAGTGGCTCTCAGCCACGGTTATTTTCTTTTACTGACTTTCTCTTCATATGCCACCAAAATTAATCACAAAATTTCAAAACTGGACAAAGTTAAAATTGGACTCTTTTGCAAAGAATTTAAATAACAAAACAAGATAGATCCAGAACTGTGAAAATAAAGTAGAAACCTCATAATGTAGTTCTGAGAGGAAAAATCCTTAAGTAATTATATTTTCTGTTGCTAAGCAAAATTATAATTTTACAAATAATGAAAATAAAGAAATATTTTAAGCTTTTTATGTATAAATTTGTGCATCTCAGCCTGAACATTGTACTTTTTAAAACAGTAAGTAAAGGAGGAGTTATTTTTAGCCATGCACTGTAAGTCTCTTTTATGCCAGTTTTCCACTTCGTCTCAACACACTTCTCACTAACTAGCTAGCTTGACACATAATTTAGGGGAGAAAAATTGACCCATTTGAATAATTTTTGTAAATCCATATAGTACAGATAATACACAGAAGATTTTAGGCATTTATCTGAGGTCACAGAGAAGTATTTAATCTGTGCAAGAGAGAAAGATCAGATGAAGGCAGACCCCCAAATATAAACGAGGTGGGGCATTTCTAAAGTTACTAAAATATATATCACATACCTGAACAAAGAAAATAATTCAGTTTCTTGGTAAGAACCAACATTTGGGAACTACCAATGGTTATAAGGATGGTAACGTAGTTAGGTCTAGAACTCTCCACCATGAGGTAACAATAGGCCTAAGAAGTGAGTTAAAACTAAAGCTGCAGTGAGTTAATCAAATGGCCTTATCTGAAGAGAGAGGTGGAATTAAAACATGGTAAGATTTAATACCTAACTGGTGTTAAAAGAATACATGGTATTTTGTTTTAGGGCATTCTCACTCTTTCATACGAAACCTGCCTTTGGCAGTGGACAAGACAAATATACTGTACCTTACTGCTGAGAAACTTTTCCCACTGAATTTATTAATGGTGAATTTACATTTTAATACAATTTTTTCCTCTTTATAAAATAGAGCAGATTTATTCAGATTAACTCTTTTGAACTCTGCTAGTGCCTTCAATTGTACAGCAGTCTCTAGTATACCTTTTATCCCACTGGACTTTAAAAGTAAATATTCCATGTTTAACATTCATGTAGTTTAATTATATAATTAAACTGTTACTTTAAATTTATATTAACTAGAAATATTTTAGATAGTTATTCATATATGGATTATATATGCATACACATGCATACATATATTCATATTTTATTCTTTAACGCTGAAAACTACTCATCTGAATTTGTCTTCATACAAGACCAAAATAATAATTTATTATTAATACAAAATAAAATGTCACTTATAAAGTACATACCGAGTACAGGTGTTTTTCAAAGATTTTTATCTATCTTGTCTCTGTTAAACCTTGCCATAACCTTATAAAATAGATCATCCATTCTATTTTCAAATATGGGAACTGTGGTACACTGAGATTAAATAACTTGACCAGAGTAATTTGTTGGTAGTGATGGAGTCAGAATTTAAACCTACAAAATCTGACTTTTGAATCTGTCTGCTTCCTAGTATACTACATTGCCTCCTCAGCTGTGAATTAGATATGTTCCTAAGATATAATACCAGGAATAGATGGGAGAGTATAAAAATTTTATTTTTAGTTATCTTTGATTAAAGAGAGATTACAAAAGTGGGCATTTTTACATTATGGAAAAAGAGCATTGTCTATATGGCTAGCAGGAGCTGTGAGATAAGGAGTCTATAAAGTTGTACTTGCTTATCTTAGACTTCAGTGTAGTGATTTTGAGACAAAATATTTCAAAGCTCAATAAATTTCCTTTCTGATTTTACTGGAATTATTAAACACCAAACTGGTATTTAAAAACAGCAAACATTCAGTAGACAAAAATGGATACACTGAGCAACCATGTTTCAGTAGACTGTTAAAGACAGAACAAAGGAAATATAGAGCAGGTGGAAAAGAGTGTCTCTCTGGTGTTGTCACAGAATAGTACATAGATGCAATCACAAGGTTGGGCAAAGATATTCCAAAACTAAAACAGCTTGCAGGAAGGCCCTGATTCATTCGTCATTTCTGGGTTGCTAGTCATTTGCATGATTGTTCGCAAATCAATTTCTTGCTCATCCTCTGCTCTATTCTGAGTAGCCAGAGGCTAACCACTGCACCATATCCCAAGTTCCCTTGCTCACTGGCTCTGGCAAATATCACAAGGAGAGATTGGAGGCTGGAGAGCCAGAGAAGCCAGAGATTTTTTTCTGTTTCTATCTATGTCCCTGGAAAGGGCTCTATTTCCTCTTTGCTTTCCCATTTTTTTCTGTTTCTGTCTGTGTCCCTGGAAAGGGCTCTATTTCTTCTGTGCATCTAGTTCCTATGGCAGTTCTTCTTCTGTTTTAACAGTTCCTGCCTAGTGGCTCAGACTCCTGGGCTCTGGCAAACTAAGGGATGGTAATGGTTTCCTTCTCTTGCTAAACTCTGGATTGTCTCACAGTGTCTCATTGTTCGCCCTTTCAATTCATCTAATAACTTCATAACTTTCATAACTGTTCTCCATAACAAATTTCCTACATGAAATTTCAGTCTGGGCTTTGTTTTCCTGACTGGATTCTATTGATTTAATTTATCTGGGTAAATAAGTAGGATAGGAGTTATAAGAAAAGTACTTGTTTCAAGTGCGTATGGAAATTCCAGGTGTTATAATTCATTAAACAGATGTTTTGACTCTTTAAATAGGTCTGGAAACACAAAGTGAGGCCAGGACAGGAGTTAAAAGAGAAAATTAGCACCATATTGTGAATGAAAGCACCTATACACAGAACATAGAGGAGAAAAATGTCTGAGTATAGATGTTCTAAAGGAATCAAATCAAAGGGTGAGCTGATGAAGAAGACTGGTAAGGAAAACTTGATGAGGACATGAGAGAAAGATGGGAAATATATGTATGTATATGAGAATTATATATATGTATATATATATATAATTCACCAACATACAGTATTTAGAGAACTCCAGTAGAGATAAGGGCTGAAAATTTTCCACTGTATTTGGAATTTAGAAGGTAATTGGTCTTATTAGTAAAGAGAGGGAAATTTGGGTGAGAGGTCTGGAGAAATATGCTAAAGTTGGAGATCTATTGTTTGAGAAGAGGGAACTGCTAAAATAAATAGTTAAACGAAAAGTATTAAGGACTGAAAAAGCATGATCTATTTTTATTCCATTCAGGATTTCTCAGTTTTTTGAGCATAATATTTGATATGGTCAGTTGTATCAACAAGTCAAGTTGGGTTGACAAAAAATGCAAAAAGGAAGGCTCTTGAAGGTTCTGGTGATACCAGATTAAAAAAAAAAATCAGACACGGATCCACAATCAAGAAGAATGTGAGACAAATAAGGAGTTAAAGCAAGGAATAAATTGTTAGTCCAGTGGGCTGGGCATCATTTCAGTGTAGAAGAGGGGAGTTCTGTCATCTGAAAGGAAGATGTCGCCATTGCTCATGACTGATGAAGGTGTAGGAGAAGGAACAGCCACCATCGAAGATGGCTGCAAGAAAAATAATATCTTTTAGGAACAAAGAGATGTATAGGACAAGGGGTTGTAAAAAATTATCCGTGTGGAGGTTAAGGATGAAGGAGAGTTTATTTATGATGGACTGGGGGATCCAGTGACCATAGTGGTATGGATGTGAGAAATGTCAGTAGTGGAATGATGAATTTGTGGGAGTAATGTGTAGAGTAGTACAGAAAGGATAGAGTGACTTAACGATTACAGTCATGATTGCATTGTATCTCCTGTCTTGTACTTCTGAACCACTCTAAGTTATGAAACATCCAAGGGGTCTCTCTTCCACCTCTGATTAAAATGGAGGCCCCAGGGCACTTTATGTTCTTTAAAGTTATCCATACTGATTTTTATTTATTCTCTGACTATCTTTTTAAGTTTCTATACACTTGAGTACATGTATGTGTATGTACATGTATATGTGTGTATGTGTGCTTGTGTCATCCTGTCTCAGCTATTCTAGAAGACTTTAAAGATAATGAAGTACTCATTTGTGAATTAGACATTCAGACAAAGTTAAGAGTGAAATTTAAGGAGAAGGGGTTAGCAAGAACTTTTTTCTGTCAATTTTGCTTTCTGTGTGGCTTATCAAGGAATTGTCATCTTACCTAGAGATGTGCATAAACAAACACACATGAAAGAGGGAAATATATTAATTATGAACTCTGGAACTCCATTTAATGGTGAGATTCAGGAAAAAAAATACTAATTACAATTTAAGTTATCTACAGGACATGTTGGTGGTTTCTACCTTGTTATGCCAACTTGGTGATCCTCTTATACATCTTTTTACCAGACTTTTCTTTTTGCCAGGTGTCTACAGAGACGGCCAACTCATCAAACCAAAATGTGTTTAATCAGGAAATGTTGCAGATAAAAACATTGCTAACCTTCACAAAAATAATTTGAAAATGGTTTTGGATTATAGACTTGGACTATTTCATACTAACATTTCCTTTCACTAGCAATTATAAATGACATTTGGCAGTTTCAGAAAGACCACCAAAGCTTAAATCAAACATTTGAAAAATATCATCTCTATTCATGCAAATAATTCCTAAACACTGCAATAATTTGTCTGCATTGCTTCCAAGAAAACATTCCAAGCAATATTTGAAAGAAAATAAAATCCTAATCTTTTACAGTTCCACTGCGTTGAATTCCAGGAAGAAAACTCAAGCACAGAGTTTAGCTGTCCTCTTACAGGAATCATTTACCCAAGTGTACGTTATGCAGGTATTTAGCTACGTAAGCCTGGGCACAAAAGCCCAGGTGTCTTCAAGTTGAAACAATACTCTGTCCTCTTTTCCTGGACTCCTTTGTCCCTCTTAGGCATGAGGGCAAACAAACTGAGAGATTAGGTCAAGTTCACTCTAAACAACAACAACAAAAACCCTCTTGAAATTCTGCACAAGTATTTTCTAACTAAAAGGGAGACAAATAGTTCTGCCAAGTTCTTTTACATTTTGTGTTAGGAAGAGAAAATAGCAAAGCTAAAAATATAAAGTAAGAAATATGGAGCCTAGGAGAGATACATCATAGCAATTCTTTTATTTTTTTCTATAGAAGATCAAATTTATTTGGAATTTATAGAGGATGCATATGCTTGCTTACAATATGGAAAATAAAAAAGAAGATAAAAGGGCAGGAAATGGAAAGAAAGAAAATATATTAAAACTCTGTACTGGGTAATGTGTTTGATAGTTTTGTAAACATTTAGTTTGCAATTTTTTGAAATTTTTATTAATTCCACCATAATTTTCATGGGAAAAATGTTCTCACAGAATTTACTTTGAATGCAAAACACCTAAAACAGAGTAATCATCCTAAATTTCCTCTTTTGGAAGCTATTGGAAATAGCATCAATGCCTCTACATCGCCAGATAAATTTCTGAAAATGTTCAAAAAGATGGTAGGAAGTTTTTGGAGGAAGAATATAATTATCATACATTATAATCTTCCTATCAGTGCTTGAATTCCATTTATATTCTAGATTAATATTCATCAGTTGTGTGTTTCTTATGGTTTCCACAAGAAATTACCACAAACTTAGTGGCTTAAAATAACCGAATCTTATTCTCTCATAGTTCTGGTGGCCAGAAGTTCAAAATCCAGGTGCCAGCAGACACTCCTTAAGAAGCTCTAGAGGCAAATTCTCTCCATGCTTCTAGATGCTAGTGGTTGCTGGCTTCCTTGGCTTGAGGCCACAGCACTCCGATTTCTCTTTCATCTTCACGTCACATTCTCTTCTGTGCCTGCCTTCTCCTCTGTGTCTCTTATAAGGTCCTTTCTCCTTGGATTTAGGGCCCATTTGGAAAATATGACCTGGATCTTAACTTAACTACATCTGCAAAGATTCTTTCTCCAAATAAGATAACTTTCATAGGTTTCAGGGATTAGGATTTGGACATATCTTTTGGGGGGTTATGAGTCAGCCTACTCTATCTAACAGCTGTAATGTCTCTGGTGAAAAAGACGTATTTTTTTCCAAGATGACTTGCTCAAGCTATGATGCCTGCCTTTATTTCATTGAGCTGAAATTTGCTTCCTTATAGTTCTATCATAATGATTCCAATTCTGCCATTTGAGGCCCCATAGAATGAGTATACTCTCTGTTCTACAACATAGTCTCCCAAATATTTGAAAGTTGTAATTTCTCCGGAAAATGATTTTGGTTAAAATTGAGACATTCCTGAATTCCATTTCCCTTTATTTCTGGATTTTTTCTTTTTCATCTTATTCTTAGTGAGCCACTCTTCTTCCTTCAGGACTGACTTGAGGCTTATCGATAGCTATGACTAGTTTACTATCATATTAATCACAAAATGCCACAGTGTTTAATGTAATAATACATTGTCTCTTTGCAGTGCATTATTCTATTTCGATATTTATATAAACATCAGGATAGATTATATGCTGTTTCCCTAGACAAATTGAATTTAGAGGATTATTTTTTAAAACTTACTGCTGTTTCTTCTATTTGTACTAAACTTCCTTGGTAATTTATAGCAGATGTCATTCCTATTCTCTCAAGAGTTGGTGAGACCCAAACAAAACTATTAATTTCATTCTCAAGAAATCACATTCAATGATCTTAGAGGCAGTACAGAGCTACAGATAAAGTATCATAAGACATACTCTGTGGGGTGAGAAAACATTGCAAAAGGAAGAACACACAAGCTTATACAGGAAAGTTGATTTCAAATGTAGTGACAAATGAAGAGGTGTGCTCATATAAATTTAAGGGAAAGTAATTTAGAAATAAATGATAAAAATTAGTTGAAATATGCTATTATATTACTATTAATGCTGTTTGAAATCATTCCTTTTTAAGTCATTTTATTTCAATTCATAATAAATGTAAACCATAATTTAGGCTTAAGAAATACATAAAATCTGCCAAACTATTGTCACCTTAAAATATATTAAAGGGAATTCCAGACTTTGGGATTTTCTGAGAACTGAATCCTTGATATACTATCAAGAGTATAGATTTGTAAATGTTCTCATATTTCATGTTAAAATATGGGCAAAAAATTATCTCAAATATATTCAAATGACCCTTACCTTAGTTTCAACAGAAAGGATTGTGATGGATATAAACACATATGCAACATTGCCAATTTCATTTCCAACCTCCTTCCACCAACATATATTTTATATTAACATCAAGGACTTGTCCCTTGGAGGTAATTAATGTATTGTAAAATGAAATGAATGAATGGCCTTGGTATTTGTATTTGCTACCAAAGAATTTGGTTTGACAAACTATACTAATGGAAATGCTAGGTGTCAAAGTAAACACAGACAAGAAGATAATGTGTCAAAAAATATAATTTTTTTTTTGTGTAAAGTCCCAAACAATGTTCCTGACCAACAGGCAGCTTTCTTCCTAGTGGTCACCAAGAAACACAGATGATTATTTTCTCCTGTACTATATACTTCCCACCATGGCTTCCAAGGTCTCTGTGCTCATCCATATTGAACCAAGGATAAGCGCATGAAGAGTCAGAGTGCAGGCTTTTATGGGTTAGGCCTGGAAGTGGGGCATGAGGCTTTCACTTTGTGGCCAATCCAATATATTGACTAGAATTTAGCCATATAGTTATACCTAATGGCCAGGGAGTCTGGGAAATATAGACTAACCTTTTGCACATAGAGAAGAGAAACTGGTTTTAGAGAAGCGTTACCAAGTCTCTGCCATATCAAGTAAAATGCTTTATTGAAAAATACCATTTAAATTAATTTATTGGTTTTAGGGTATATGGTAATAGTTATTTAGGAATCATGGATAGCTATATAATTTGTGGGGCTCAGTGCAAAATTTAAAAATGGAAACTCTTGTTCAAAAAGAAGAAAAGTGCCATTAAATATACTAAAATATAAAACTTTTTATTTTAAAAATCTTATATTACTTATAAACCTAGTAGGAGTTAATAGTGATACATGGTTTTAATAGTATATACTGTATCTGATGAACCCTCCAGGTGGAAAAAAAATTACTGGACACAAATGTAAAGCAACGCTTATAAGGTATTTAAGACAGCAATCCAAACAGGCAGGAAGTTTTGCAGGATGATGATCCCTAAAAGGAAATAAACCCCTAAGATTAACTCAAATTCAAACTTTTCCCAGAGTGCATTACTACAATTTTGGTTCAGGGAGATTGTACCTAATCAGAAAAGTGCAGGGTCAGAAATGACAGAGTGCAGAATGCTCAGGACTGGCCAGGAAGTTAAAACACACAGGACAAAAATCCAGAGAGAAGGTATTATCTGGGCATGCACAGGATGTGCACTTCAGGAAGCAAACAGCAAAGAGTAACTGGGAAGCTGAAGAATTGAGAAGAGATTTCAGCAACTGTGTAATCCTGATGAAAGAGAAAGTGGATTTCAAGTCTCATCATGGTGAAAGTACTTCAGAAAACATCTCAGACTTTCAACTGTGATGATGGTAGGACCATGACTTAGGAGTAATGGTTACTACTCAAGAGCAAATGTTGAGCTCTACTATGACATATTTTATATTGTGATATTTATACCATGTTGAGCTCCCCATGGTGAAGTCCATGTGGCAATGAACTGAGCATGGTCTCCAGCCAACAGTCAATGAGGAATTGAGGCCCTCAAGCAAGAGCCCATGAGAACTGAAATCTGTCAATAATCACATGAGTAAGCACTGCTGCCCTGATGATATCTTGGTTTCTGCCTATGAAAGTCTCTGAAGCACAAGATTCAGCTAAGTTATTCTCAGATTTCTGGTCTATAAGAACCATGAGATAATAAATATTGTTTAAACCAGTAAGTTTTGGAGTAATATTAAATAGTATTGAATAATAGATAATAAATAAGTAAACATAATAAAAGTAGATAACTAAAGTGGTTATAATACAAACATAAAACTGAAATAGTCTTAACTAAGCCTCAAATCTAGCCTGGACAGAATGAAAGTGATCAACTGGCATTCTGTCTGCCAAAAATAACATTGACCAGAGCCTGTACGGCTTTTAATATACGATGTTTGGCATCTGCTCAAAATTTATGAGACATGATAAAAATGGGAACACATGACTGACAAACAAGAAAAAATAATAACAGACTAGATAATAAAAAGAGACCAAGAGTTGATTAAAAGTTCAAAATAATCACTGACTTGAAAATAATCAAGTAGGGGACATGTAAAGTATACAGTATGTCTGTAAAGCATGTAATATAATTTTAAAGCATAATTTTGAGCTCTAAACGGACACTTTAGAAAGGAAGAAATGTTAAGTCATTGATTTAAGCTTTCATTTCAAGAAGTTTGTGGGGGGGAAAAGCAAGTTAAGCTCAAAGAAATAGAACAAAAGAAATAGTAAGAGGAAAGGGGCATGAGATAGATATAAAATATAAAATAGATCCAGAATTTGATTCTTTGAAAATTTTAATTAAATTGATAAATCCCTACCAAGTATTATCAAGAAAAACAGATAACATAAATTTTTTATACCAGAACAAACAATAGAGCATCAATCCAGATCCAACAGATAAAAGGATATTACGACTAATGTATACCAATTAAGTTAAAAATTTTGAAATAATGGACAAATCCTTATAATACATAGCTCACCAAAATTGGCATTAGAAGAAAGAGATAATATGAATGGTCCTATTCAACAAATTGGATCTGTAATGGAAACCTACAGTCACACATCCATGCACGTGCACCTATCTTTAAGCTCACATGGTTTACAAGGAATTCTTCCAAACATCTAAGAAAGGACTTGTATCAGTCTTATCAAGTTTTTCCTAATAATAAAATTGGAATGACTTCCCAAATCACTTTTTGATTCTACAATAACCTTGACACTAAAACTTGTTGAAAGCAGAAATTAGAAGCAGATATCTCTCTTAAACATATACACAAAAACCTAAATAAAATGTTCACAAATGTAGTTCCTAATTCAAAGTGGTGTACAAAAACATTTATAGGTAGTCACCAAGTAAGTTTAATTTCGTGAATGTGAGGCTGGTTTATACTGAAAAATCAACGAAGTCATCACATTAACAGATTAAATAAGAAACAAAATGTATAATCATCTTAAGGTATGAAGATAAAGGATTTGATAAAATTCAATACTTGTTCATGATAAAAATTCTTAGAAAACTTTAGAAATAAAAATTTTCATTACATGATAAAAAGAATCTTTAAAAAAAACCCTACAGCTAAAATTATATTTAATGCTGAAATAGTCAATATTTTCCCTTTCAGGTTGGGAAAAAGACAAGGATATCCAATATCACTTCTAATCAAATCTGAACATTATTGCCACTAAAATAGGGTAGGAGAGAAAGAATAAAAAACAAATATTGAAAATGAAGAAGTAAATATTTGGAAAATCCAAAAGTATCTGAAATAAGCTATTAAAATTAATAAGCAAAATTAGCTAGATCATGGGGTACAAGGTTATCAAAAATATTTCTATATGCTAACAACAATTGGAAAAAATCCCATTTATAATATTACCTAAATCATCAATTATTTAGGGATGACTAACAAAAGATATGTTAAATATCTATGAGTTTTAAAGTATTATTCATTGACATTGAATGAGAGAAATGGAAGGATAAACTATATTTACTGATTGAAAAATTAAATATTTAAAAAACACCAATTTTCCTAAATTCCTCTATAGGTTGTTTTTTTTTTACATCTTTATTGGAGTATAATTGCTTTACAATGGTGTGTTAGTTTCTGTTTTATAACAAATTGAATCAGTTATACATATACATATGTTCCCAACTCTCTTCCCTCTTGCATCTCCCTCTCTCCCACCCTCCCTATCCTACCCCTCTAGGTGGTCACAAAGCACCGAGCTGATCTCCCTGTGCTATGTGGCTGCTTCCCACTAGCTATCTATTTTATGTTTGGTAGTGTATATATGTCCATGCCACTCTCTCGCTTTGTCACAGCTTACCCTTTCCCCTGCCCATATCCTCAAGTCTATTCTCTAGTAGGTCTCTGTCTTTATTCCTGTCTTACCCCTAAGTTCTTCATGAAATTTTTTTTTCTTAAATTCCATATATATGTGTTAGCATACGGTATTTGTCTTTCTCCTTCTGACTTACTTCACTCTGTATGACAGATTCTAGGTCCATCCACCTCATTAGAAATAGCTCAATTTCGTTTCTTTTTATGACTAATATTCCATTGTATATTTGTCCCACATCTTTTTTATCCATTCATCCGATGATGGACACTTAGGTTGTTCAATCTCCTGACTATTGTAAATAGAGCTGCAATGAATATTTTGGTACATGACTCTTTTTGAATTATGGTTTTCTCAGGATATATGCCCAGTAGTGGGATTGTTGGGTCATATGGTAGTTCTATTTTTAGTTTTTTAAGGAACCTCCATACTGTTCTCCATAGTGGCTGTACCAATTCACATTCCCACCAGCAGTGCAAGAGGGTTCCCTTTTCTCCACACCCTCTCCAGCATTTATTGTTTGTAGATTTTTTGATGATGGCCATTCTGACTGGTGTGAGCTGATATCTCATTGTAGTTTTGATTTGCATTTCTCTAATGATTAATGATGTTGAGCATTCTTTCATGTGTTTGTTGGCAATCTGTATATCTTCTTTGGAGAAATGTCTATTTAGGTCTTCTGCCCATTTTTGGATTGGATTGTTTGTTTTTTTGTTATTGAACTGCATGAGCTGCTTGTAAATTTTGGAGATTAATCCTTTGCCAGTTGCTTCATTTGCAAATATTTTCTCCCATTCTGAGGGTTGTCTTTTGGTCTTGTTTATGGTTGCCTTTGCTGTGCAAAAGCTTTGAACTTTAATTAGGTCCCATTTGTTTATTTCTGTTTTTGTTTCCATTCCTCTGGGAGGTGGGTCAAAAAGGATCTTGCTGTGATTTATGTCATAGAGTGTTCTGCCTACGTTTTCCTCTAAGAGTTTGATAGTTTCTGGCCTTACATTTAGGTCTTTAATCCATTTTGAGCTTATTTTTATATATGGTGTTAGGGAGTGATCTAATCTCATATTTTTACATGTAGCTGTCCAGTTTTCCCAGCACCACTTATTGAAGAGGCTGTCCTTTCTCAACTGTACATTCCTGCCTCCTTTATCAAAGATAAGGTGACCATATGTGTGTGGGCTTATCTCTGGGCTTTCTATCATGTTCCATTGATCTATCTTTCTGTTTTTGTGCCAGTACCATACTGTCTTGATTACTGTAGCTTTGTAGTATAGTCTGAAGTCAGGGAGCCTGATTCCTCCAGCTCCATTTTTCGTTCTCAAGATTTCTTTGGCTATTCTGGGTCTTCTGTGTTTCCATACAAATTGTGAAATTTTTTTGTTCTAATTCTGTGAAAAATGCCAGCGGTAGTTTGTTAGGGATGGTGTTGAATCTGTATATTGCTTTGGGTAGTAGAGTCATTTTCACAATGTTGATTCTTCCAGTCCAAGAACGTGGTATATCTCTCCATCTGTTTGTATCATCTTTAATTTCTTTCATCAGTGTCTTGTAATTTTCTGCATACAGGTCTTTTGTCTCCTTAGGCAGGTTTATTCCTAGATATTTTATTTTTTTTTTGCAATGGTAAATGGGAGTGTTTTCTTGATTTCACTTTCAGGGTGTTCATCATTAGTGTATAGGAATGACAGAGATTTCTGTGCATTAATTTTGTATCCTGCTACTTTACCAAATTGATTGATTAGCTCTAGTAGTTTTCTGGTAGCATCTTTAGGATTCTCTGTGTATAGTATCATGTCATCTGCAAACAGTGACAGCTTTACTTCTTCTTTTCCAATTTGGATTCCTTTTATTTCCTTTTCTTCTCTGATTGCTGTGGCTAAAACTTCCAATTTTGAATAATAGTGGTGAGAGTGGGCAACCTTGTCTTGTTCCTGATCTTAGTGGAAATGCTTTCAGTTTTTCACCACTGAGAACAACGTTGGCTGGGGGGTTGTCATATATGGCCTTTATTATGTTGAGAAAAGTTCCCTCTATGCCTACTTTCTGCAGGGTTTTTATCATAAATGGGTGTTGAATTTTGTTGAAAGCTTTCTCTGCATCTTTTGAGATGATCATATGGTTTTTCTCCTTCAGTTTGTTAATATGGTGTATCACGTTGATTGATTTGTGTATATTGAAGAATCCTTGCATTCCTGGAATAAACCCCACTTGATCATGGTGTATGATCCTTTTAATTGCTGTTGGATTCTGTTTGCTAGTATTTTGTTGAGGATTTTTGCATCTATGTTCATCAGTGATATGGGCCTGTAGTTTTCTTTCTTTGTGACATCCTTGTCTGGTTTTGGTATCAGGGTGATGGTGGCCTCGTAGAATGAGTTTGGGAGTGTTCCTCCCTCTGCTATATTTTGGAAGAGTTTCAGAAGGATAGGTGTTAGCTCTTCTCTAAATATTTGATAGAATTCGCCTGTGAAGCCATCTGGTCCTGGGCTTTTGTTTGTTGGAAGATTTTTAATCACCGTTTCAATTTCAGTGCTTGTGATTGGTCTGTTCATATTTTCTATTTCTTCCTGATTCAGTCTTGGCAGGTTGTGGTTTTCTAAGAATTTGTCCATTTCTTCCAGGTTGTCCATTTTATGGGCATAGAGTTGCTTGTAGTAATCTCTCATGATCTTTTGTATTTCTGCAGTGTCAGTGGTTACTTCTCCTTTTTCATTTCTCTTTCTATTGATTTGAGTCGTCTCCCTTTCTTTGTTGATGAGTCTGGCTAATAGTATATCAATTTTGTCTATCCTCTCAAAGAACCAGCTTTTAGTTTTATTCATCTTTACTATTGTTTCCTCCATTTCTTTTTCATTTATTTCTGATCTGATCTTTATGATTTCTTTCCTTCTGCTAACTTTGGGTTTTTTCTTTCTCTAATTGCTTTAGGTGCAAGGTTAGGTTGTTTATTTGAGATGTTTCCTGTTTCTTAAGGTAGGATTTATTGCTATAAACTTCCCTCTTAGAACTGCTTTTGCTGCAACCCATAGGTTTTGGGTCATCGTGTCTCCGTTTGTTTCTAGGTATTTTTTGATTTCCTCTTTGATTTCTTCGGTGATCACTTCATTATTAAGTAGTGTGAAGAAGAAGTCCATGTTCTAAGAAGTCTGTGAATATTACCTTAATGTCAAAAGGGACTGTCAAATGCAGTTAAATTAAGAATCTTGAGATGTGGAGATTATCCTGGATTATAACGTGGGCCCAGTGTAATCACAAGTATTCTTATTAGAGGAAGGCAAGAGATCAGAGTCAGAGAAGACAATGTGACAGTGGAAGCAGAGTAATATGCTTTTCTTGGATGGAAATCACAGCCCGTTCTCCTCTGAGTTGTTATAAGTAATGATTAGAACTGAGGACATCAACCTTCCCTAGAGAGCTGTCTTTTACATCAGGTAGACAATCTGGGGACTTCATATCGATGTGTTTTAGAGAAACTTAGGAATTATATCTACTTGTTGTAGGACAATGACTCTAAATTGAAATACTATTACATTAAAACTTGTTTACTTTAGTGATATAATTAAAAACTGTAAACAATTTCTGGGACAACCGAAGCTGTAAATCCATAGAGGTCAATTCTTGTATGTAGGAGAGGAAAAATGAGGTTCCATGTTGGAAATCTATGCAAGAGTGAATAAATATCACTAGGTAAAAAAGACATGTTTTGGAGAGTAAGGTCCTACTCCTATAACGGATGCAATAGTTGAGCCAGCCTCCCATGAACTAGAGAGGATGCATACTGCAGAATGTAATGTTTATTTAGGAACTTGTGAATTAAAGAGTCTAAATATAAACACAACTTATATATGATTACAAAAAATAATGTAATTTATAAGACATGGCTCATTGGTCTATATTTGAATTCCTTATTGCATGGGGTCATTTTCCTTTAAAAAATGATTTTTTTAGTCAAAATGCCTTAACTTCTTTATGTCATGGCCTTTACCTTTATCTCCTCCCTTTGAAAAATTATATATATATATATATATGTACATTATATATGTATATGGCGTAAAATACACACATATATAGATCATTTAAAAATCATATATGTAATCAATTCTAAATACAGTCTTAGTTTCATTCTTTCATTCTATTATTGTTAAAGATGACATTGGCATAAAGGGGTAAATGTGCATTAAGAAAAAAGTGTCTGCTAAGTTTGCATTTTCTCCCTGGTAGTCTGTCCTGTTGCATTTCTGATAAACCATGGTTGTCATGTGTTTAATGAATTTTCTTATGGCAAGCTAGCATCTCTTTGTTTAAAACTACTCACTGCTTTCAGTTGGGACTGGCTGTTGATCACAGCTTTGGTACAGCAAAACACTTGTGTCCAATCACTTCATCCCTTCCTGCTATTTTGAAGTGGACTATAGGTCTGTCACTTAGACAATTAGATAAATAATAACTGTTGGGTTTATTGTTTTTGAAGGTCATTTTTTGCAATACCTCTGCAGTGTCTATTAAAAGACTGATCAACATCTGTTGGATAGAAAACATAAATTCTTTATTGAAAACTAATTGAATCCTGAGACAGAAGAACACAAATATAAAAAATACATTGCCTTTTCCCATTTCCAAAGTTCACAATCTGCTGGGAGATATTTGTTAGAATAATGTATGTGTTTAATTTCATATAAATAAGCAATCCAAGCTTTGAGATCTGATGCATACTTTGTGCATTACTACTCTACAAATTAGTTGTGATCTATAGTTTCACTCTTTTTTAGAGAAATAGAAGTTTGTCTTTTTTATTCTTTGATTTACATTATTGATCTGGGACCATCTTAATTTTCCTGTAACCATGTGTATCTTCATAATATAGTAGGAAACACTGGGCACCTCGCTTCGCTATTGCTTTGGCACTTTCGTCAGCTTCTTGCCTTGTGTACTTCCAGCAAGGCGGCAACTGAAGATCAATGTGGAGAATAACAAGGACCTCTCAGGGCTGTAAAACCTCTCCTCTTGAGTACCATTGCTACATTTGTTCCACAAAAAGAAATTTATGAATACTACTGTTGTATCTTTATGACACCATAAGCTAGCTTTAAGGGTTGGAGTAGATAATTTACAACACTTCTGTTTTGCTAAATCCTGCCACAGTTTTTGTCTCTTTGTTTATGACTTGCACCTAACTAAACAAGTACACATTAGTTATAAGCATCTTCAAAGCACTACCTGTGATAGGTTATTCATTTGCTTAAAAGAGTTGACAAAATTCTTACATGAAGTTTTCCCAAAATACTGGCATTGTATTTGTGGCAGTCACAGTTACTGATGCAAAAGCAAATCATGATCCTTTCCACAGTGTAGTCATTGCTCAAGACTGGCAGCCCAACCCATATTAACATTCCTAGCAACAGAAGGTGAACATAAGAAATGCCTGTATTCCCAGCCAAAGCAATTAAGATGTGAATATGATTTTTCCACCTTTTCTATTCTCGGTTCTGCTGGCTGAATGGCAGTGGACAACCTTGAAAGCCACATGTTGCAGATGTCAGAGACTCTATCAGACCCTGTTCTTGAATTCCTGTCACCAGCCAAGTCCACTGCCTTTTCCCTTTCCTGGCACAGATCAGGAACGTACACTTTTGAATTCGTGTGATTGAGAAGCAAATTTCTATTGTTTTAGGCCACAGATGTTTCTTTTTAAAAAAATTTAATTGAAGTATAATTGATTTACAATGTTGTGTTAGTTTCTGATGTACAGCAAAGTGACTCAGTTATACATGTATACATTATTTTTCATATTCTTTTCCATTATGGTTTATCCCAGGATATTGAATACAGTTCCCTTGCTATACAATAGGATCTTGTTGTTTATCCATCCTATATATCATTGTTTGCATCTGTTCATTCCAAGCTCCAGATCCTTCCCTCCCTGGCCCCCACCTTGACAACAACAAATATATTCTCTATGTCTGTGAGTTTGTTTCTGTTTTGAAGATATGTTCATTTGTGTCATATTCTAGATTCCACATATAAGTGATATCATATAGTATTTGTCTTTCTCTTTCTGTCTTACTTTTCTTAGTATGATAATCTCTAGGTCTATCCTTGTAGCTGTAAATGGCATTATTATGTTCTTTTTTATGGCTGAGTAATATTCCTGTGTGTGTGTGTGTGTGTGTGTGTGTGTGTGTATACCACATCTTCTTTATACATTCATCTGTCAGCAGACATTTAGGTTGTTTCTGTGTCTTGGCTATGGTAAATAGTGCTGCAGTGAACATTGGGGTGCATTTATCTTTTTGAATTATAGTTTTGTCTGGATATATGCCCGGGAGTGGGATTGCTGGATCATATGGCAACTTTAGTTTTTTGATGAACCTCCGTACTGTTTTCCATAATGACTACACCAGTTTACATTCCCACCAGCAGTGTAAGAGGGTTCCCTTTTCTCCACATCCTCTCCAGCATTTATTTGTAGACTTTTTAATAATGGCCATTCTGACTGGTATGAGGTGGTACTTCAATTTAGTTTTAATTTGCATTTCTCTAATAATTAGCAATGATGAGCATCTTTTCATGAGGCCACAGATATTTCTATTGTTTACCTTATCTAATACACTGCTGAGTATATTATTATCATTATCATCAATATTATTATTTATCACATAGTTAATTTAGGTTAAGAGAACACTAATCTCTATCCTATATGTGGTAAGTACAGAAATAGCCATTATTTTGGGCCCCAGTAATTCTGAATTATGATCATTCAGTACTATCTTGGTTGAAATTTACCTTTGCAATGTCAGTGAACAAATGACTAAGTAAAATAATGAGTTGGGCAAATACTATTATGAAACATTGTAGGTACTACAGGTATATATTTATTTAACATTGCCAAAAATATAGAACATTTGGAGTAATTTAGCTATATACAGTACAGATTAATAAACCCAATGTCAAAGACAGAGGCCTAGGTGTGACTTCAGAGTCTGCCATCTTAACTGGATGATTTTGTACAGGTCACTTAATTTCTCCACTTTATTATTTGAAAACATGAATATATCAATTATACCTATGTTGAAATATTACTCAGCATTGACAGAGATCACTGCTACAACTGAAGAGACTCGATTCTGAGCCCAGTTATACTGAACAAATTTTGGTGATGTCAGACATTCTATAGGAAGGGTGGCACACGATAACTCACTCATAAAGTAGAAATGAGGTCATGAACAGCATGCTTTGTGGAAGGAAGGAGTTCAGGAAAAGTCTACCACACACATGAGCAGATTGCTTCACTCTGCATTGAGTCGGTGATAAAGCCCTCTGAGTACCTCCCCACTCCCACTGTTGTGTGGCCAAGCCCATGACTCTCTGCTATTAGGGACTGTACAGGCTGCTTGGTTTACTTATGAGCATCTGGATTGAGTACCATTTTACAAGAAAAATCAGCAACAATATGCCCGGCAGATGATAAAACCTTAATGAAAGAAGGCAAGGGCAAACCTGAACAGTGAGAGAAGTTGAACTATTTATCAGTGGAAGCATAGTTAGGTTCCCACCATCAGGGAAATGTAGGGATAATCAAACACTCTTAGGTTTTAGTCAATAGCTTTGCTGTATGGTTAGGCAAATAGACCCCAGATAATTGTACAATAAAACTCATCTTTTGGGGACAATTATGAAAATGTCTATGAGAATTTTGAAGAAGTAGAATGAGTTATATGAAGCCCACTGAAAAAACTCAGTTGTCAACTCAAAAGCAATCGGAATGCTAAGGCAAATACTTAGATCCCTACTGCTAGCTAACTGGCTTCATGAAAAGAGGCCAAGCACTGTTGCGCTAAGAGGTAAAACAGTCACCTGCACCCAGTGAAACAGCTACTATGATTTTTTTAAAGTTACATCCAATGTAAATCAGAAAGAAATTCATTGAAAATTCCTTGAGTTAAATTCCCCAAGGATAATGGACATACAGAGCAGGTGACTGGATTACTTTGGACCTTTACTGGCAACCTCCAGTTCTCCAACTTGATGCTAATAGGGATTATTCTATTCTAGGGATTGCTTGTTCTATAACATACAACTTCAGAGAACACAGTTAAATATATGAAACAGAAAATTCTCAATATTTGCTATCGAGGCCACCTAGATGTACTTCTTCTGGTCATGGTACACACTCTGCTGTACAGAGTCATCAAGGAAACTTCTATCTTATCACTTTCAGAGCACTGGTCTTTATGAACATTAGAATTAGTATTTGAAACATGTGATACTTAAAGTAGTTAATGGAAGAGGTTTTAAGGATTAGCTTAGTAGGTTAAATGCATTTGTAAAGAAATTGAATATAAAAATAAAGGGGTGCAGATTCTATTGGAAAAGATTATGGGGTCAGGCGATAGTATGAGGGGATGGGAAAGGATGCAATTACACTATTGTACATCTTTCATATTTCACACAATATTTAATTTTGCCGGGTGTGGTGATAGAAGGCCCAGTTTTAGATTTATTCATGCCCAAAGAGGAACATACCAATGGCCAAGACATCTAAGGAGACATATTCCTAAAGGAGTTTGGCATGGGTGATGGCATACCTATGTAGCAAAATTAGGATCATCTATGAATACCCTCTATTAGCAAGCAGCAGAGAGAGAGAGAGAGAGAGAGAGAGAGACTCTAATTCTTTACCTGACAAATACCATGCATCTGCTTGTGTGGGTCCAAGGGTTAGCATAGCTGATACTGATGTTGTCTAGTGCTGTAGACAAATTGTCCACCTGCTGATTTAGACATCACAACTATGGAGGAATGAGTGTGGGAAGATGGCTAAGAGGTGCGATACTGAAAGCAATGAGGTCCCAATCCTTTTCTCCACTCAGCTCACAGAACAATGGGAGCTACAATTATACCCCTGGTAGGAGATTGGAGAGGTTTTCTCTGAAGAAACTGAATAGCCGAGGAGAAAAAGAATACAGTCTTAGAACACTGGTTATATACCAATGCAAAAGGAAAACCACTGGAAAATCATCACAGATTGATGTTTACCAGTAGACAAGTCCAAAAGCACAATTATTATCCACCTATAATCACTTCGTTATTATTTTTACATCTTTACTGGAGTATAATTGCTTTTCAATGGTGTGTTAATTTCTGCTGTATAACAAAGTGAATCAGCTATATGTATACATATATCCCCCTATCTCCTTCTTCTTGTGTCTCCCTCCAACCCTCCCTATGCCACCTTGCTAGGTGGACACAAATATCTGAGCTGATCTCCCTGTGCTATGTGGCTGCTTCCCATTAGCTACCTATTTTACATTTGGTAGTGTATATATGTCCATGCCACTCTCTCACTTCATCCCAGATTACCATTCCCTCCCTGTGTCCTCAAGTCCATTCTCTATGTCTGCGTCTTTATTCCTGTCCTGCCCCTAGGTTCTTCAGAACCATTTTTCTTTCTTTTAGATTCCATATATATACGTGTTAGCTTACAGTATTTGTTTTACTCTTTCTGACTTACTTCACTCTGTATGACAGTCCCTGGAACGATTTACCTCACTACACATAACTCATTTTGTTTCCTTTTATGGCTGAGTGATATTCCATTGTATATATGTGACACATCTTCCTTATCCATTCATCTGTTGATGACACTTAGGTTGCTTCCATGTCCTGGTTATTCTAAAAAGAGCTGCAATGAACATTGTGGTGCATGACACTTTTTGAATTATGGTTTTCTCAGGGTATATGCCCAGTAGTGCAGATGCTGGGTCGTATGGTAGTTCTATTTTTAGTTTCTTAAGGAACCTCCATACTGTTCTCCATAGTGGCTGTATCAATATACATTCCCACCAGCAGTGCAAGAGGGTTCCCTTTTCTCCACACCCTCTCCAGCATTTATTGTTTGTAGATTTATTGATGATGACCATTCTAACTGGTGTGGGTGATACCTCATTATACTTTTGATTTGCATTTCTCTAATGATTAGTAATGCTGAGCATCCTTTCATGTGTTTGATGGCAATCTGTATATCTTTGGAGAAATGTCTATTTAGATCTTCTGCCCATTTTTGGATTGGGTTGTTTGTTTTTTGATATTGAACTGAATGAGCTGCTTGTATATTTTGGAGATTAATCCTTTGTCAGTTGCCTCCTTTATAAAAGATAAGGTGACCATATGTACGTGGGTTTAACTCTGGGCTTCCTATCCTGTTCCACTGATCTATATTTCTGTTTTTGTGCCAATACCATACTGTCTTGATTATGGTAGCTTTGTAGTATAGTCAGAAGTCAGGGAGCCTGATTCCTCCAGCTCCATTTTTCTTTCTCCAGATTGCTTTGGCTATTCGGGGTCTTTTGTGTTTCCGTACAAATTGTGAAAAGTTTGTTCTAGTTCTGTGAAAAATGCCATTGGTAGTTTGATAGGGATTGCATTGAATCTGTAGATTGCTTTGGGTAGTATAGTCATTTTCACAATGTTGATTCTTCCAATCCAAGAACATGGTATATCTCTCCATCTATTTGTATCATCTTTAATTTCTTTCATCAGTGTCTTATAGTTTTCTGCATATAGGTCTTTTGTCTCCTTAGGTAGGTTTACTCCTCAGTATTTTATTCTTTTTGTTTCAAAGGTAAATGAGAGTGTTTCCTTAATTTCTCTTTCAGATTTTTCATCATTAGTGTATAGGAATGCAAGAGATTTCTGTGCATTAACTTTGTTTCATGCTACTTTACCAAATTCATTGATTAGCTCCAGTAGTTTTCTGGTAGAATCTTTAGGATTCTCTATGTATAGTATCATGTCATCTGCAAAGGGTGACAGTTTACTTCTTCTTTTCTGATTTGGATTCCTTTTATTTCTTTTTCTTCTCTGATTGCTGTGGCTAAAACTTACAAAACTATGTTGAATAGTATGGTGAGTGTGGACAACCTTGTCTTGTTCCTGATCTTAGTGGAAATGGTTTCAGGTTTTCACCACTGAGAACAATGTTGGCTGTGGGTTTGTCATATATGGCCTTTATTATGTTGAGGTAAGTTCCCTCTATGCCTGCTTTCTGGAGAGTTTTTGTCATAAGTGGGTGTTGAATGTTGTCAGAAGCTTTTTCTGCATCTATTGAGATGATCATATGGTTATTATCCTTCAGTTAATATGGTGTGTCACATTGATTGATTTGTGTATATTGAAGCATCCTTGCATTCCTGGGATAAACCCCACTTGATCATGGTGTATGATCCTTTTAATGTGCTCCTGGATTCTGTTTGCTAGTATCTTGTTGAGGATTTTTGCATCTATGTTCATCAGTGATATTGGCCTGTAGGTTTCCTTTTCTGTGCCATCGTTGTGTGGTTTTGGTATCAGGGTGATGGTAGCCTTGTAGAATGAGTTTGGAAGTGTTCCTCCCTCTGGTCTATTTTGGAAGAGTTTGAGAAGGATAGGTGTTAACTGTTCTCCTAATGTTTGATAGAATTTGCCTGTGATGCCATCTGGTCCTAGGCTTTTGTTTGTTGGAAGATTTTAAATCACAGTTTCACTTTCAGTGCTTGTGATTGATCTGCTCATATTTTCTATTTCTTCCTGGTTCAGTCTCAGAAGGTTGTGCTTTTTTAAGAATTTGTCCATTTCTTCTAGGTTGTCCATTTTATTGACATATAGTTGCTTATAGTAATCTCTCATGATCCTTTGTATTTCTGCAGTTTCAGTTATTACTTCTCCTTTTTAATTTCTAATTCTATTGATATGAGTTTCTCCCTTTTTTTCTTGATGAGTCTGGCTAATAGTTTATCAATTTTGTTTGTCTTCTCAAAGAACCAGCTTTTAGTTTTATTGATCTTTGCTATCATTTCCTTCATTTCTTTTTCATTTATTTCTGATCTGATTTTTATGATTTCTTTCCTTCTGCTAACTTTGGGGGATTTTTGTTGTTCTTTTTCTGATTGCTTTAGGTGTAAGGTTAGGTTGTTTATTTGAGATGTTTCTTGTTTCTTGAGGTAGGATTGTATTGCTATAAACTTCCCTCTTAGAGCTGCTTGTGCTGCATCCCATAGGTTTTGGGACATTGTGTTTTCATTGTCATTTGTTTTCAGTATTTTTGCTTTCCTCTTTGATTTCTTCAGTGATCTCTTGGTTATTTAGTAGTGTATTGTTTAGCATCCATGTTTTTGTATTTTTTACAGGTATTTTCCATAATTGAAACCTAGTCTCATAGCGTTGTGGTCAGAAAAGATACTTGATATGATTTCATTTTTCTTAACTTTACCAAGGGTTGATTTGTGACCCAAGATATGATCTGTCCTGGAGGATGTTCCATAAGCACTTAAGAAGAAAGTGTATTCTGTTGTTTTTGGATGGAATGTCCTATACATATCAATTAATTCCATCTTGTTTAATGTATCATTTAAAGCTTATGTTTCCTTATTTATTTTCATTTTGGATGATCTGTCCATTGGTGAAAGTGGGGTGTTAAAGTTCCCTACTATGATTGTGTTACTGTTGATTTCCCCTTTTATGGCTGTTAGCATTTGTTTATGTTTTGAAGTGCTCCTTTGTTGGGTACATAAATATTTAGAATTGTTAGATCTTTTTTTGGATTGATTCCTTGATCATTATGTAGAGTCTTTTCTTGTCTCTTGTAATAGTGTTTATTTCAAAGTCTTTTTTGTCTGATATGAGTATTGTTGCTCCAGCTTTCTTTTGATTTACATTTGCATGGACTGTCTTTCTCCATCCCCTCACTCTCAGTCTGTATGTGTCCCTAGTTCTGAAGTGGGTCTCTTGTAGACAGCATATATATGGGTTTCATTTTTGTATCCATTCAGCCAGTCTATGTCTTTTGGTTGGACCATTTAATCCATTTACATTTAAGGTAATTATTGATATGTATGTTCCTTTTACCATTTTCTTAATTGTTTTGGGTTTGTTATCGTAGGTCTTTTCCTTTTCTTGTGCTTCCTCCCTAGAGAAGTTCCTTTAGCATTTTTTGTAATGCTGGTTTGGTGGTGTTGAATTGTCTTAGCTTTTGCTTGTCTGTAAAGGTTTTAATATCTCCATTTAATCTGAATGAGATCCTTGCTGGGTAGAGTAGTCTTGGTTGTAGGTTTTTCCCTTTCATCACTTTAAATATGTCCTGCCCCTCCTTTCTGTCTTGCAGAGTTTCTGCTGAAATATCAGCTATTAACCTTATGGTGATTCCCTTGTATGTTATTTGTTGCATTCCCTTGCTGCTTTATTATTATTATTATTATTTTTTGCGGTACGCGGGCCTCTCACTGCTGTGGCCTCTCCCGTTGCAGAGCACAGGCTCCGGAGACGCAGGCTCAGCGGCCATGGCTCATGGGCCCAGCCGCTCCACGGCATGTGGGATCCTCCCAGACTGGGGCATGAACCCGCGTCCCCTGCATTGACAGGCGGACTCTCAACCACTGCGCCACCAGGGAAGCTCCCCTTGCTGCTTTTAATATTTTTTCTTTGTATTTAATTTTTGAGAGTTTGAATAGTATGTGTCTTTTCATGTTTCTTGTTGAATTTATCCTGTGGGGTACTCTCTGTGCTTCCTGGACTTGATTGATTATTTCCTTTCCCATATTAGGGAAGTTTTCAACTATAATCTCTTCACATATTTTCTCAGACCCTTTCTTTTTCTCTTCTTCTTCTGGCACCCGTATAATTCGAATGTTGGTGCATTTAATGTACCAGGAGTCTCTGAGACTGTCCTCAATTCTATTCATTCTTTTTTCTTTATTCTGCTCTGCTGTAATTATTTCCACTATTTTATCTTCCAGGTCACTTATCTCTTCTTTTTCCTCAGTTATTCTGCTCTTGATTCCTTCTAGAGAATTTTTAATTTCATTTATTGTGTTGTTCATCATTGTTTATTTGCTCTTTAGTTCTTCTAGGTCCTTGTTAAACGTTTCTTGTATTTTCTCCGTTCTATTTCCAAGATTTTGGATCATCTTTACTATCATTACTCTGAATTCTTTTTCATATAGACTGCCTATTTCCTCTTCATTTGTTTGGTCTGGTTGGTTTTTACCTTGCTCTTTCATCTGCTGTGTAGTTCTCAGTCTTCTCATTTTGCTTAACTTACTGGGTTTGGGGTTTCCTTTTCAGAGACCGCATGTATTTCCGGTTCTTTTTGGTGTCTGCCCCCATTGGGTAAGGTTGGTTCAGTGTGTTGTGTAGGCTTCCTGGTGGAGGGGACTGATGCCTGTTTTCTGATGGATGAGGCTGTACCTTGTCTTTCTGATGGATAGGACCATGTCCAGTGGTGTGTTTTGAGGTGTCTGTGATCTTATTATGATTTTAGGCAGCCTCTCCTCTAATGGGTGGGGTTGTGTTCCTGTCTTGCCAGTTGTTTGACATGAGGTGTCCAGCAGTGGAGCTTGCTGGTCATTGAGTGGAGCTGGGTCTTAGCGTTCAGATGGAGATCTCTCAGAGAGCTCCTGCCAATTTATATTATGAGGTGCTGGGAGATCTCTGGTGTTTCAGTGTCCTGAACTTGGCTCTCCCACCTCAGAGGCTCAGACCTGACACCCGACTGGAGCACCAAGACCCTGTCAGCTACACAGCTCAGAAGAAAAGGGAGGAAAAAAAAAGAAAGAAAAAAAATAAATACAATAAAGTCATTAAAATAAAAAATTTAAAAACTCATAAAATAAAAATATTAAAATAAAAAGAAGTGAGCAACCAAACCAATAAACAAATCCACTAATGATAACAGGTGCTAACATCTATACTAAGATAAACTTAAAAATCAGAAACTATTCAGTGGCATACAGCAAACCCCAAGTCTAAAGTTGCTCCCAAAGTCTACCACCTGAATTTTGGGATGATTCATTGTCTATTCACATATTCCACAGTTGCAGGGTACATCAAGTTGATTGTGGAGATTTAATCCACTGCTCCTGAGCTGCTGGGAGAGATTTCCCTTTCTCTTCTTTGTTGGCACAGCTCCTGGGGTTCAGCTTTGGACTTGGCCCCACCTCTGCATGTAGGTCACCCTCTGGCATTGTTCTTCACCCAGACAGGAGAGAATTAAAGGAGTAGTTGATTAGGGGGCTCTGGCTCACTCAGGCTGGGGGGAGGGAGGGGTATGGAATGCGGGATGAGCCTGTGGTGGCAGAGGCCAGTGTGACATTGCAACAGCCTGAGGGTCTCCATGTGTACTCTGCGGGGAAGTTGTCCCTGGATCACAGGAGCCTGGCAGTGGTGGGCTGCCCAGGCTCCCAAGAGGGGAGGTGTGGATGGTGACCTGTGCTTGCACACAGGATTCTTGGTACCTACAGCAGCAGCGGTAGCTTTTCATGCCTGTCTCTGGTGTCTGTGCTGATAGCTGTGGCTCACGCCTGTCTCTGAAGCTCATTTAGGCGGTGCTCTGAATCTCCTCATGCACCCCGAAACAATGGTCTCTTGACTCTTAGGTAGTTCCAGACCTTTTCCTGGACTCCCTCCCAGTTAGCTGTGGTGCACTAGCCCCCTTCAGGCTGTGTTTACACAGCCAACCCCAGTTCTCTCCCTGGGATCTGAACTCCAAAGCCCGAGCCTCAGCTCCCATCCCCCATCCACCCCGGCCATTGAGCAGACTAGCCTCTCAGGCTGGTGAGTGCTGTTCAGCACTGATCCTCTGTGTGGGAATCTCTCCACTTTACCCTCTGCACCCCTGTTGCTGCGCTCTCCTCCGTGGCTCCGAAGATTCCCCCCCCCCGCCCACCCCCCTTTTCCACCAGTGAAGGGGCTTCCTAATGTGTGGAAACTTTTCCTCCTTCACAGCTCACTCCCAGAGGTGCAGGTCCTGTCCCTGTTCTTTTGTCTATGTTTTTTCTTTTTGCCCTACCCAGGTACGAGGGGAGTTTCTTGCCCTTTGGGAAGTCTGAGGTCTTCCGCCAGTTTTCAGTTGGTGTTCTGTAGGAGTTGTTCCACATGTAGATGTATTTTTGATGTATTTTTGGGGAGGAAGGTGATCTCCACGTTTTACTCCTCCGCCATCTTGAAGGTTCTCTGTAGGCAATTTTTAAATGACTGTTTCAATTTCAGTACTTGTGATTCATCTGCTCATATCTTCTATTTCTTCTTGGTTCAATCTTGGGAGGTTGTACGTTCTAAGAATTTATCCATTTCTTCTAGGTTGTAGATTTTATTGACATTTAGTTGCTTGTAGTAGTCTCTTATGATCCTTTGTATTTCTGTGGTGTCTGTTGCATGTTCTCCTTTTTTATTTCTAATTTTATTGATTTGAGTCCTCTCCCTTTTTTTCTTGATGAATCTGGCTAAAGGTTTATCAGTTTTGTTTATCTTTTCAAAGAACCTGCTTTTAGTTTCATTGATCTTTTTTTTATTGTTTTCTTCATCTTTATTTCATTTATTTCTACTCTGATCTTTATGATTCATTCTTTCTACTTACTTTGGGTTTTGTTTGCTCTTCTTTCTCTAGTTGCTTTAGGTGTAAAGTTAGGTGGTTTTTTTCAGATTTTTCTTGTTTCCTGAGGTAAGAGTTTATTGCTATAAACTTCCCCCTTATGACTGATTTTCCTGTGTCCCATAGGTTTTTTGATCATTGTCCCTTCATTTTCATTTGTCTTTAGGTATTTTTTGATTTTGTCTTTGACTTCTTCACTTGTCCATTAGTTGTTTAGTATCATATTGTTTAGCCTCCATGTGTTTGTGGTTTTTATATTTCTTTTCCTTGTGATTGATTTCTAATCTCATCCATTGTGGTCAGTAAACATGCTTGATATGATTTCAGTTTTTCTAAGATTACCAACACTATCTTTGTGGCACAGCATGTGATCAGTCCTGGAGAATGTTTCATGTGCACTTGAAAAGAATGTATGTTCTGCTGCTTTTGGATGGAATGCTCTATAAATATCAATTAAGTTCATCTGATCTAGTGTGTCATATAAAGCATGTGTTTCCTTATTGATTTTCTGTCTGGATATTCTGTCCATTGATGAAAGTGAAGTGTTAAAGGCCCCCACTATTATTGTGCTACTCTCAATTTCTCCTTTTATGGCTCTTAGGATTTGCCTTATATACTGAGGTGCTCCTATGTTGGGTGCATATATATTTACAATTATTATATCTTCTTCTTTGATCCCTTGATCAATATGTAGTATCTTTCTTTCAACAGTCTTTATTTTAAAGTCTATTTTGTCTGATATGAGTATTGCTACTCCAGCTTTCTTTTGATTTCCATTTGTATGGAATATCTTTTTTCATCCCCTCACTTTCAGTCTGTATGTGTCTGTAGAACTGAAGTGGGTTCTCTTGTAGACAGCGTATATATGGGTCTTGCTTTTCTATCCATTCAGCAGAGTCTCTGTCTTTTGGTTGGAGAATTTAATCCATTTATGTTTAAGGTGATTATTGATACATATGTTCTAATTGCCATTTTGTTAATTGTTTTGGATTTGTTTTTATAGCTCTCTTTTCTCCCCTTCTTTTGTTCTCTTCTCGTGATTTGATGACTAACTTTAGTGTTATGCTTGGATTCCTTTTTCTAATTGTGTATCTATTGTAGATTTTTGGATTGTAGTTCCCATGAGATTTTGATATAGCAGTCTATATATATAAACAAGATTGTTTTAAGTTGGTCTTTTAATTTAAAATGCATTTCCAATATCCTGCATTTGTACTCTCCTCTTCTCACTATTGCTAGTTTTGGTATCATATTTGTGTGTTCATGATTTCCTATTTTTACTGTATGTTTGCATTTACCAGTGAGCTTTTTCATTACTAATATTCTTGTTTCTAGTTATGACCTTTTCTTTTCCTCTTGGAGAAGTTCCTTAACCATTTGTTGAAAAGCTCGTCTGGTGGTGCTGAATTCTCTTAGCTTTTGCTTGACTGTAAAACTTTTGATTTCTCCATTGAATCTGAATGAGAGGTTTGCTGGGTAGAATATTCTTGGTTGTAGCTTCTTTCTTTTCATCACTTTAAATATATTGTGCCACTCCCTTCTGGCCTGCAGAGTTGCTGCTGAGAAATCAGCTGATAACCTTATGGGAATTCCCTTGTATGTTATGTGTTGATTTTTCCTTTTTGCTTTCAATATTTTTTGTCTTTAATCTTTTTCAGTTTGATTACAATGTGTCTTGGCATGTTTCTCCTTGGGTTTATACTGCCTGGGACTCTCTGCACTTCCTGTGCTTGGGTGACTATTTCCTTTCCCATGTTAAGGAAGTTTTCAGCTATTGTCTCTTCAAATACTTCCTTAGGTCCTTTCTCTTTTACTTTTCCTTCTGGGACCCCTATAATGCAAATGTAGGTGCATTTAATGTCCCAGAGGTCTCTTAGACTGTCCTCATTTCTTTGCATTTTTTTCTTTATTCTGTTTTGCAGCCATTATTTCCACCATTCTGTCTTCTAGTTCATTTATTCATTCTTCTGCCTCATTTATTCTGATATTGATTCCTTCTAGTGTACTTTTCATTTCAGTTACTGTGTTGTTAATCTCTGTTTGTTCTTTAGATCCTCTAGCTGTTTGTTAAAAATTTCTTGTATCATCTCAATCTGTGCCTCCATTCTTTTTCTGAGATCTTGGATCATCTTTAGTATCATTACACTGAATTCTTTTTCAGGTAGATTGCCTTTCTCCACTTCACTTAGTTGTTTTTCTGGGGTTTTATCTTGTTCCTTTGTCTGGAACATATTCCTCTTTTGTCTCATTTTATCTATCTTTCTGTGTTTGTTGTCTTTGTTCTGCAGGCTGCAGGATTGTAGTTGCTCTTCTTTGTGGTGTCTGCCTTCTGGTGGGTGAGGCTGGTCCAAGAGCCTTGTGCAGGCTTCCTGGTGGGAGAGACTGTTGCCTGCCCGCTGGTGGGTGGAGTTTTGTTTTGTCTCTCTGGTGGGCAGAGCTATGTCAAGGGGTATGCTTAGAGGTGGCTGTGAGCTCAGGAAGACTTTAAGCAGCCTGTCTGCTGATGGGCGGGGCTGTTGGTTGTTCAGCCTGAGGCATCCCAGCACTGGAGCCTACAGACTGTTGGGTGGGGCCAGGTCTTGGTGTCAAAATGACAACCTCCAGGAGAGTTCACACCAATGAGTATCCCCCAGTATCTCTGCAACCAAGGTCCTTGTCCCCACAGTGAGCCACAGCTACCCCCTGCCTCCCCAGGTGACCCTCCAAGACCAGCAGGTTGGTACAACCCAGGCTGCTATGAAGTCACTGATTGTTCCCCAGGTCCCGGTACACATGGGACCTTGTGCATGCCCTCCAAGAGTAGAGTTTCTGTTTCCTCCAGTCCTGTAGAATTCCTGCAATCATGCCCCACTGGCCTTCAAAGACAAATGCTCTTGGTTCTCCTCCTCCCAATTCCAGGCACCCAGACTGTGGAGCCTGATGTGGGGCTCGGAACTGTCATTCCTGTGGGAGAACCTCTTTGATATAATCATTTTCCAGTTTGTGGGTCTCCCACTCGATGTGTATGGGATTTGATTGTAAACCGAATGCATCATTCCTATTGTCTTCTTGGGGCTTTTTCGTCTTTGGATATAGAATATCTTTTTTTTTTGTAGGTTCCAGTCTTTTTTATCAATCGTTGTTCATCAGTTAGTTGTGATTTTGCTGTTTTCTTGAGAGGAGGTGAGCTCAAGTCCTTCTACTCTGCTGTCTTATCTCTGCCCCCTGAGTAGTATGGACATTTTAACAATATTAATTCTTCCAGTCCTGAACATGGGATACTGCTGTATATATTTATGTCTTTTTCAGTTACTTTCATTAACATCTCGTAGTTTTCAGTGTAGAGATATTTCACCTTATTTAATTTGTTCTTAAGTATTTTCTTGTTTTTATGCTATGGTAAATGGGAACATTTTCTTTATGACTTTTTCAGATAATTTATTTTTAATGTATAGAAAAATCCTGTATTCATATATTAACTTTGAATCCTGAATCTTAACCAAATTTGTTGATTACTTCAACAGTTTTTTTGGTGGAGACATTTGGATTTTCTTCATGTAAAATCATGCGTCTGCAAATAGAGATAATTTTACTTCTTCCTTTCTAATTCTGATGCCTTCTATTTCTTTTTGTTGCCTGATAGACCTTTCAAGGGCTTTGATTACCATATTAAATACGTGTGGTGAAAGTGGGTACCTTTGTCTTGTTCCTGATCTTAGAGGAAAAGTTATCAACCTTTCAAAATTGAGTATAATGTTAGCTGTATGCTTGTCATATATGGCCTTTATTACATTGAGCTACATTTCATCTGTGTCTCATTTGTAAAGAATTATTATTATGAATAGATATTAAACTTTGTCAAATGCTTTTACTGTGTCAACTAGATGATTATTTGATTTTCTTCCATTCTATTAATGTTATTTATCACAATGATTGATTTGTATATGTTGAAATATCTTTGCATCCCAGGTATATATCTCACTTGATCATGGTGAATGATCTGTTTAGTGTGCTGCTGAATCCAGTTTGTTAGTATTTAATTGAGCATTTTTTCATCTATATTCATCATTGGCCTGCAGTTTTCTTTTAATATCTTTTTCTGGCTTATCAGGATAATACTGGCCTTATAAAATGAGTTGAGGAGTGTTCCTTCTTTTTCAATATTTGGAAGAGCTTGAGTAGCATTGACATTAATAATTCCTTAAGTGTTTAGTACAATTCACCAGGGAGCCATCTGGTTTTTGGCTTTTCTTTGTGGAGAGATCTCTGATTACTGATAAAATCTCCTTACTAATATTTAGTCTGTTCACATTTTCTTTTTCTTCCTGATACATTGTTAATAAGTTGCATATTTTTAAGAATTTTTCCATTTGTTTTTGGTGATCTAGTTTGTTGGTATGCAGTTGTTCATGGTAGCCTTTTGAGTTTCTTTGTATTTTTGTGGTATCAATTGTAACATCTCCTTTTTCACCTATAATTTTGTTGATTTGGATAAGCTCTTTGACAAATCTAGCTAAAGTTTTGTCAAATTTATCTTTTCAACCAATCATCTCTTAGTTTTGCTAATCTTTTCTGTTGTTTTCCTGTTCTCTAGTTCATTTATTTTCATTCTAATCTTTATTATTTCCTTCTTTCTGCTCACTTTGGTCTCAGTCATTCTTTCCTATTTTCTAGGTTTTTTAGCCATAGAATTAGATTTTTTTTTTAAGGATATTTCTTGTTTCTTAATGTAGACATTTACTGCTATAAATTTCCCTCTTAAAACTTCTTTTGCTGTATCTCATACGTTTTGTGTTTGTTTGTCTCAAAATAATTTCCCCTTTAATTTCTTTTATCTATTGGTTGTTCAGGAGAGTGTTGTTTAATTTCTGTGTACTGTGAATTTTCCAATTTTCCTCCAAGTATTTCTATTTTCATAACATTGTGGTCAGAGAAGATACTTGGTATGATTTTAATCTTTTTGAATTTGCTAAGACTTGTTTGTGGCCTAACATATGGTCTATTCTAGAAAATGTTCCATGTGTGCTTGAGAAGAATAAATATTCTGCTGTGGGTGGATAGAATGTTCTGTATATGTCTGTTAGGTGTGTATGATCTATGATTTTCTTCAAATCCACTCTTTCCTAATTGAGTTTTTGTCTAGATAGTGTATCCATTATTGAGAGTGGTGGTATTAATATTCCCATCTCTTATTGTGTTCCAATATATATTTCACCTTTTAGTTCTGTTACTTTCTGCTTTATGTATTTAGGTACTCTGATGTTAGGTGCATAAATATTTACAGTTGTTATATCTTCCTGATGGATTGTCCCCTTATTATTATAAGTTATATAATATGATGTCTGCAACTTTGTCTTTTTTTTATAGTTTTTAGTTTACAGTAATTTTGTATGATGTACGTATAGCCACTACTGCTTTTTTTGGTTACTGTTTACTGGAATATTTTTTTCCATCGCTTCACTCTCAATCTGTTTTTCTTTGAGTCTCTTACAGGCATCATATCAATGCATCTTCATTTTTTACTCATTCAGGCATTCTGTGTCTTCTGACTGGAGAATGTAACCCTTTTATGTTTAAAATAATTACGGATAGATAAGGACTTACTGTTGCCATTTTTATAATTGTTTTCTCAATGTTTTTTAAATCCACTGTTTTTTGGGTCTGATAGTGCTGTCTTGTGTGAGTGTGTGTGTGTATTTTGTGGTATCAGTGTGTGTTGACTTCTTTATCATTTCCCTTTATGCTATTACCACAGATTTTCCCCTTGTGGTTATGAAGAGGCTTACAAAAATACCTTAAATTAAAACACCCTATTTTAAACTAACAACTTCAATAGCATTTCTAACTAACTTTACACTGTTACTTCTCCTCCTCCTCACATTTTAGGTATTGATATTACAGTTTAGGTATTTTTATATTGTGTAACCAACAATAGATTATTGTTGTTATGGTTATTTTTACTATGTTTTTTTACTCTTAAACTAGAGTTGTAATTGAATTAATCACCACTTATTACCATATTACAGAATATAACTTTGACTTTATCATTAACAGTGAGTTTTATGCTACCTCCTTATGTTTTTCGGATGTTAATTAGCATCGCCTTACTTCCAGTTAAAGAACTCCCCTTAGCATTTCTTATAAGGCAGATTGAGTGGTCATGAATTCCTTCTCCTTTTTGTTTGGGAAAATTTTATCCTTTTATTTCTGAAGAACAACTTTGCTGGCTGTAGAAATCTATTTGGACTTTTTTTTTCCTTTTAATATTTTGAATATATCATCCCATTCTCTCTTGTTCTGAAATGTTTCTGTTGAGAAATCCACCTGAAATCTTATAGGTCATTAGAGCTTTATTAGATTTTTTTTTGGTGGTGTCATGTTTGCCTGATTTTCTGTGATCCTTAATTCCTTACGTTGGTATCTGCACATATGAATAAGTGATCTTCTCTCTCAGATGTTAAAGGTTTGCTTTGGCAGACTGTTCTTTGCCAATTAGCTCAGTTTGGGTTTCTGGACATGTCATGTAGTCTCATCCTTGGATTGGGACAGGTTGTTATTAGGGCCTATTTTTGGATGATGCCACTGCCTGAGCTCTGAGATTGGGGTGAGGTGTTGCTGCTGGATGGGAAGAGATGGATAGAAATTCTTTCTTGGTTCCCTACACAAGACTAGGATGGGCTCTGTTGTTGCCTGGGTTCTCTAGTTATGTTTAGTAGACAGTCAGAACTAGGTACTACTCAGTAGTATGAGTCTTCCCTGCCAGGGACCCAAAGCCCAAAGACTGCATGGCTCACTGTTTGAAGACCTGAATCAGGTCAGACTGTGCACTAAATTCCTTAGCCAGATGAGGCCACTAGCTTTGCTGTGCAGGTGGGGAAGACCACAGGTCATGCTCTCTGTTCAACTGCCACTGTGAAAAGGGCTGCTGGATGCACTACACATCTTCCCATGTGCTCTGCTTAGATTCTCTGGTTGGATGAGTTGAAGGATTTTTAGGAATGAGTGGGATTATGAATATGTTTCTCTGCCTGTGCTTGGCAGAAGAACTGGCTCCAAGCCAGCAAGGCTCTTTGTTTGTGGTCTTGACTCACGTTATTCATACCCCAAGTTCCCTGCCCAAACATGGCCGCTAGCTTTGTTGTGAAGTCTGTCAACTCGGCCTGCAGGACTGCTCTGCTCAAGCATGCTCAGCTACAGATTTCCAGGTGTTCTGCCCAGGCTTTCAGGTTGGGCAGGACTGGGATCTACACTCAGCAATGAAGTTGGGTTAGGAATTAGCTCCCCTGCCTGGATGGAGCTGTGGAACCCTCTGTAGCTCGAATAGCTCTTTGAGGTCTTGACTCAAGCTGACCCACTCCCCTAGTTCCATGGCCAAACAGTGCCACTTACTTTGCTCTGTGAGTGATCAGTTCTATCTGTTCTACTCTGCTGGAGCATTGCTGGGATATGCAGTTTCCAGGTGTTGTTGCTAGCCTTTCTGTTCAGACAGGACCAGGAGCTACACTGAGCAGTGGGCCAGGCTATGATCAGCTACCCTGCCTGGCTGAGAGCTGATCAGCGTCCAGCATTGACAAGGCACTTCGTTTAAAGCAGACCTGTACCCTGCCCATTTCCCTAGTCAGAGTGTGCCATTGACTTGACTCTGCAGATGAATGAAGCCACTGATTGGGACTACTATTTGAGTGCTACAGGTAGGAACTTGGTCTGCTAAAATCTGTGTGCTGGTTGTTACAAGCCTCTCCCACTTCTCTATCACAATCAGATTCCCAGTGTTCAAGCCTTGGAGATTCCCCTGCAATTCCCATGGAGTAAGACTGGACTGAGGGCTCCTGAGAAGAGACTATGGTGAAGCTGGATGTTCACACTGAACTCTCTTTAACCATTAGAGAAACTCTAGGCTCAGGGGAGACCTCTCAGCATGGTGTTGCACAGGCCTGGGGAGGAGCAATGTGATCAATGTGTAAGGGCTTCTCTTAGCCTTCTAATGCAGCCTCTCTTGGTCTCTGTGGTGCAGGGGGAAAGTGTTTCAGTCTATAGTGTTTCACCCCTATATTCTAGGACTCTCTCAGTGGTGTCTTGATCATGAAAAGTTGTTCTTGCGAGCAAGAGTGCAGTCAAAATCAGCCTATGTTGCCATCTTGGTGATGCCAATTCAAGTGTCAGGAATTTTACAAGAAAATTAAATTTAAAATGAAGGACTTAGAAGTCATTCTGAAAAAAAATGACTGGGTCAATGAAATAAAAACAGCCTTTCTTAAAAACATTTTTTTTCAGATTTCAGTAATACAAATCTTTAGGTTTTGGGTGTCTTTATTACCCAAGTAAACTTAGGGTGAATCTTACCTGAATTGCTTTCAGCCATAGAACAAAATATATTCTGTTGTATGTAGTGAAAAGGTAAAGGGTCTTTTCCAGTTTTAGTAAAAAAAAAAAAAAAAAAAAGAAAAAAAAAGAAAAAAAAGAAAAGATATCTTAATTATAGCTTTAATTAATCTATGAAACATACCTAGATAGAATTTTGTGGTTTCTGACTTAGTTTTTAATTTCTGCTTTGAAATTGTGACACTGCCTTTGGGTATAAATCTTTAGAGATAACGTGGTCAGTCTTACTCTGATTTCTGCCTTTGCCTTTGCTTAATAGCAGGTGTTATCCAAGAAATGAATGTCAACAAAAATAAAAAGTAAATAAAGATATTATGTCATTAGGTTTAGATTTATAGCAACATTATAATAGCTTTGAGAGAAGTTTTAAAATCAGGATAAAAATAATTTACTTCTATAAAAAAATGATTAAGATATAAAATAACTGAGAAATACCTATATGTTGCATGCAAAGGATGCTGAAGTACAAAGATGCCTGTTACCAAGAGGGCTTCAATGTTCCTCTTAGCTTGACTAAACTTTAGACAGTCTTCTTCCTGCCTCTAGGTCCCTGACCACCCACTCACCCAGACCTTTATAGAATCCAGATGACCTAACTACAGAGATCCCTCTCCTCTCTTTTCTTAGAGCATTTATTTAAATAGCTTTTAATTATAAATTTTTTCTCTCCCCCTTTTATATGTAAATATTTTCACAAGCCTCTTGCCAGCTTTACAACTCAGGAATATCTTTTCTCAAGGACTTGAGGGCCATCTCTTTGAAATGTAATCATTAGGGAAGATAGTGCCCCTTACTGCAATTTCTGTAGGAGGATAGGAGCCTAACTTTATTGGGCATCTCGATCCAAGTTCCAAACTACCTCTTGTCATAAAGATATAAGAAATCTATTTTCCATGGATAAAGCTAACACAGTCACCCCAACTACCAACTGAATTTAGGATGAACCAGGTGTGACAAATGATGCTGTGAAGTCCATTTACTTGAGAATTAGTTATTGATATTTAAAACCTGTATGTAATGGGTTTTTATCTACTTAGCTATATAAAAGTGTAAGTTTCTTTCTGTCTTTGTAATCTCTTAGTGGATTACCTGTGCTTTACATCACATTCTGATTTAATGCTTATCTGATAAAAAAGAAAAATCTTTCTCTTCTATGTTTGTAGAGAATTTTTTTGATTTGGGAGGAGATTTTGGTTTTAGTTATAGTGCTGGTGATGGGGACTAGATGTATGGAAACTACTGAGTTGCTTAGATCAGCTGGAGGTCTGTGGCCACACAACAAGTCAGAAAAGAGACCATGAATTAGAAAAAGTCTGTCTCTAGCTCTCCATTATTTTGGAATACTAGCTAAATAGACCCTCTTCTCTAAATTCAAGATATTACTATTGAATAATCATGGGTAATATGGGTTCTAAATTTCCATCAGGATCACCATACAGCTATAAAATATGGAAAGCCAGGAATGTTGCCTCAGATATTCTCTTAAAGAGCTAATGATTCTACATCACATTTGGAATGGATAAATGAGAATCCAGTTACCTAAGGATTGTTCCTTTGATTTGGATAAAATAACACATTTGCTGGGGTTCTTAGATAGAAATTATTCCAAGCAAATGAATGACTGGCTCTATGGGATAAAAATCATTCTAAGGAAAAAAAAATACTATTTAGATAGCTAGAAGAAAAGATTGAGGAAAAATGGAAGAGGAAATCTAAAAATTAAAGGCAACTTCCTTTTCACAGAACTTTTCACCTTTCTCTTCAGTGCCCACTACCACTGCTTCCCCTGCATCTATTTATCCCTCCCTGCCTCACACTGACTCTAGGGAAGAGGTGGGGGATGACCTTTGAGAAGAGTGGGTCTCTTTATTAGTAGGTTTCCCATAAAGGGGGATGAGGGTACAACTTCTTTAGCTGGTGATGATAAATTTCCTTTTTTGAGGACACAGATTTTTGCATCTCATGGCCTAGCCCTGAATCCACTTTATATCTGAGTCCAGATTCCACCTCTAAAAGTCCCTTCTCATCCCCACACCATGTAGCTAGGTAAGCAGATAAGATAAGGAAACCTAATTAGGGAACAGTGGAGAACTTGGATGGAAGGCCTTACACCTACATGAAGGCAACAGGAAGGAAAGTTGCTACATTAGTCACTTGGGAAAGGGCAAACAAATAAGATGATAAACTGATGAATGTTAATATGAAAGAGAAACCAACGTGCCACATAAGTTATAATTTTCTCATCTCAATATGAGGAAAATTATCCCTTCCTATTTGTATTGCCAGCAAAGATAATGTCAGTGAGGAGTTACCCAGGACTACTGGTTAATTCAAATGCTCTTCTCACCAGCTGTTATTACTCACTTAAAGGCTTCTTTTCCCCATACCACAGAAGTACTCTACAGCATGTTTTAGTTTACAAAACCACACATGGGAATGTGCACTGACTACTGTGTTAGAATGCTGCGGAATTCTGAAACCCACAGACTGCTCCTTTGACAAAGCAAGCACATTGGAGTCTAAGAGATCAGCACATCAAGATGTATGACAATAAAAGGGTATGATAGACAAGGAAACCAACCATCCACCACCATCCCACAACTATGACAGATATAAGGGCATTAGGGACACATCAGAAGGGGTTGCTAACAGCTTTACTTGAAGGCTTTCCAAGTAAAATGGGAGAAGTTATAGCACTGTAACCTCCTCAAAAATCTACTGATTTTGGTAAAGAAAAATATCATTAACACCACATAAAAAGAGTTTAACCTTAGGAAGATTTAAAGTTTTAATGCTTTTCTAAGATGTAAGAAAAATTAGATTCTTTTATAACTTCTTACTGCATGGAGAAGAAAAATTAATATCTTCATTTATAATCCAGTCACAGTTTCAAAATTTTGAAAGTGAGAATATACTAATTAAGATTTTATACAATGTATGAACATAGATTTAATAACAACTTTCGAAGAGTAAACTTCAATCCAGAGTCTATTTTACAATTCCAAATAAGCACATGTTTTTAAAACTTTATTTTTCTAAGTAGTATTGTATTTAATATTCAAATTATCATTAAAGCCATATAAGTTTCCCACTATGTATAATGTATAAGGTCTGATATTTTAAAAAAATACCATACCATCTGTCTAATAGCATAACAGTATCTATAATAGATATAGTTCTGATTTATATTTTGGTATAATCATATAAATCAACAAAAATAAATTTAACACCTGGGGATTATAAAATCAAATAAGCTACATCTATGATAAATTCTATTTTGATATTCACTTAAGCAAAAATGACGTGTATTCAAGTTTGCTGATTCTTTCTTATTCATCCTTGAGCTAGTCACTGAAGCTAATTTTTCATTTCTGGCATTGTACCCTTCAGTTCCATTATTTCTATTTTGTTCTTTTTTATGGCTTCTATTTTGTTATTAAACTTCTAATTTTGTTCATACATTATTTTCCTGATTTTGTTTAGTTGTCTATCTGTGTTGTCTTGCATCTTATTGAACTTTTTTAAGATGAATATTTTGAATTTTTATTAGGTAACTCACAGATCTCCCTTTCTTTGGGGTCAGTTACCATAGTCTTATTAATTTCCTTTGATGATGTCATATTTGCCTGATTTTTCATGATCTGTGTAGGCTTGCATTGATGTCTGTGTAGAACCAAACTTTAATCTTTACAGACTGGTTTTGATATATATGTTATTGAAGTATAGTTGATTTACACTGTTGTGTTAATTTCTGCTGTACAGAAAAGTGAGTCAGTTATACATATGTATATTCTTTTTCTGTATTCTTTTCCATTATGGTTTATCACAGGATATTGAATATAGTTCCCTGTGCTACACAGTAGGACCATGCTGTTTATCCATCTTATATATAATAACTTGCATCTGCTAATCCCAAACTACTAATTCTTCCCTCCCTCATCCCCTTCCCCGCTTGGCAACCATAAATCTGTTTTCTATATCTGTGAGTTTTACAGACTGGTTTTGAAATGTAGAGACATTCTCCTATCCGTTTCCCCAGCTGAAGGGATCACAGTTAACTGGAGTTGGAGCTGCTTACATGCCTACTGCTGGGTCTGCAGTGTGGCCTGCAGTTGACAGCCTTTTGCTAGGGTCTTGGACAGTTGTGGCTCATGTCTTGTTCCTTGGCAGGTGGGCCTGACTCCAGGACCCTGTTCAATGAGGCTGATACTGGGACAAGGGTCTGCAGACAGTGGGACTGTTACTAGGTTTGTGGACAGTGTGGCTCCTGCTGAGTCCCTGGAAGGGCTCCCACTGGGTCACTAGGCAGGAACCTGGACAGGCAGGACCACTTCCGGAACATGCTAGGAAGGGCTGGAGCCAGGCCATAGGGCCACTTCAAGATGTGCAGTCTGACAGATCAGCCTCCACTAGCATGAACAGGCACATCTCCCAGTGTGTCTCTAGGTAACTAGGATTGTCCCCAGGTCACAGCTTAGAGTTGTTGGAGCTGGGCCACAGGATACTTCAGAGTCCACAGGTAGGGCTAAAGTCAGTGAGCTTGTTACCCAAGGAAAGACCAGGTAGTACTGCTCTTGAGTCTCTTGGCAGTGGTGCTGGTGACAGGTCAAACAGGTCTGTAACTGAATCCAAGGGGGACAGAGGTATTTATGGATCTGAAGCCAGGACTATGGCCACTGAGCCTGCCACCTGGATGTGAGCCTGCCTTCTCAAAACAACCATCCTTGGTCTTGAGCTCCACCTGCGTTTTAAAACCTATCTGGACCCTGTGGCACTCACAAAGACACATTAGTCTGTGGATGGCTGGCAAATTATTGTTACTCGGGAGGGGATACAAGCAGGGCCTTGGACCTCTTCTACTGCCATCTTGCTTGTGTCACTCCCAAACTCCCTGTTTTTTAATATGATGGACTCACATGGTTCAATCAAAACTTCATTAAGTTTTAGTTTCATTTAATTTACATGGTTAATATGTCAGATTGATAAAGTGCTGTCTATACAAAAATCTTTGTTTTTCCTTTTCACTTGGGAAAATCCAGTCACTGGTTGAGGATTTGGGAGACTTAAGCAGTACCTATACACAAGAAGCAGATATCTGATGTGCATTCATATCAAGCCCTCACCATTGGAGGGTAGATGAACTTTAAAGCAATTCCAGCTCTAATTTTTTTTCTATAGAGCTACAATATCTTCATAAAAATGTAATCCATATGAAACTGTGTATACAGTGAAGATATGACTTCACTGATTTCAACTACAGTTCTCTTAAGCTTTCCATTTAAAAACCATGTGCATGATTTCAGAGAAAATTTTAGAAATTATAAATCATACTTTTATGTCAAAGTATATTTTTGGTAAAATTATGAAACTTGAAATTATTTTTTAACCAATCAGAGGCAGAATTAAAGTTTTTATAAGAACTTAGGTTTTCAAATGCTAAGTTGAATTATTAAAATGTGTACTATATGTATTTCTGGCATTTTTGCCTTCAAAAGTCATACAACTATTATACTTTGAACAAATGTTTCTTAATTTATAAAGTAGATATAATAACAGTTATTTTGCAGGACTGTTTTGGAAATAGATTATATAATGTGTGCTATTGTCTCACACATCATTAATAAATACATTTTTATTTTGGTGAAGTAATTTCTGTTTATTAAAGTTTATAATTTTAACAACTTTTAATTTTTAGTGGCTATATTTGCTAGCAATGGTGTGGTTCAGTCTAAAACCAATATATTTTTTTTGTTGTTATGATATTTAATTGTCATTTTACCTTTTATTTTATTTAAAATCTTTATTGGAGTATAATTGCTTTACACTGGTGTGTTAGTTTCTGCTTTATAACAAAGTGAATCAATTATATGTATACATATATCCCCATATCTCTTCCCCCTTGCATCTCCCTCCCTCCCACCCTCCCTATCCTACCCATCTAGGTGGTCACAAAGCAGCAAGCTGATCTCCCTGTGCTATGCAGCTGTTTCCCACTAGCTATCTATTTTACATTTGTAGTGTATATATGTCCATGCCACTCTCTCACTTTGTCCCAGCTTACCCTTCCCCCTCCCTCTATCCTCAAGTCCATTCTCTAGTAGGTCTGCATCTTTATTCCCGTCTTGCCCCTAGGTTCTTCATGACCATTTTAAAAATCAATAAATTTAAAGCACACGTCAGTTACAGTGCAATTATTTGACTATAGAACAAGAAAGCAAGGGTATATTCCACCATGCCAGTTTTTGAATAGATATTGTCTAAAATAAAATACACACACATGGTATATAAAAGATAATTTATGCACCCATATTCTTTATGTACCAACTTCGGAAATAATAGGTCTAGGTATTGATATATTCATTTTAAGTTTCTATTATAAGTCTCCTATGTCCCTATAGATATGTGTGCATGATATAAATAACTGTTAAAGAAAATAACTTGTCTTTTTCAGTTATTTTATGCTCAATTTAAATTAGATTACATATTTATATTTAAGATATTAACCTTATCCTATGAAAAATTGTTGAAGGTCACAACTTAAATTTCATTAATTAAAAGTAAAAGCACTTATTTTCTCTTAGGTTATAGGAAGACAGTCATTACTATACATGCTGGTATTTTCAGAATCAAGTTCTGGGTCTTCTTTTTGTTTTTCAGGACTTTTATAGACAGTATTTGACTATTGTCTCAGGACTATAAATAATATTATAAGTTGGTAACGCTTAAACTCATATCCCTAATGCTGAATTGCCATTGGAGCTCTGGATTCATAGCCTACATGACCTCTATACTTGAATGTCTAACGAAATTTCAAACCAAACTTAGTCAAATCAGAACATTTGATTCCATCCTTTACCTCAAATCTCCTCCACTATTTTTCTTATTTAAGAAAACATCTCAGCTACCTATCCAGTTGACCAAATCAAAATACAGAAGATCCTCAAGGAGTGTCTCAAGTGTGGTCAAAAAGCATTTTCAGAGAAGTTGAGATTATAGATTTTGTTGAAGATCCAAGCTTTGAAGGACAAAGTGAAAGTTTTCCAGGTACTATATAGATACAGAATATCAGGATATAATAGTGGAGGTACAGATAGAGCAATAGGAAGAATGTACTATGTGAGATAAAAGGATTTTAGGAGTTCTGGTTTCCTGTAGTAAATAACATTAATGGACAGAATGGTAGATAATTTACAAAAATGTCTGATTATTTTATTCCCTATATCCATTTCTGTTTCAATATGACCTTGGGATAATCAGTCTATTTATGCACTATTTATATCTCAGATGGTCTTGTAACTTGCTGGTTAATAGCATCTTAAGAAAATGACCATGTACATTGTTAAACCTAGGTCTCTGCATGTGACTTAACAAAATGCAACCATGTAGGACAAAGCCATATCAGCCCCAGTTGCCCAAGGTGAGAAAACAGACAAGTAAGAAAACCCAGCTAAGATCAGTAAAGCTAACTTCTTGCTGAGCTTCAGATGACAACAGGCATTTGAGGGAGTCCCACTGAGACAAAAATGATCTCCCAGCTTAGTAAGGACTGATGTTGCCACCCCAATAAATTGTGAGTTAAATAAATAGTTTGGTTTTCAGCCATCAAGTCTTGTAATTACTGGTTTTGCAACAATAAATGACCAATAAATGCACCATGCATGTAGTCCTAGCCAATTCAAGACAGACAGTGGTGGTAAGGCTGTGAATGTTAGATGTTAAGGGAGGTGGTTTTCTAGGTCCCCCTTGGTATGTGGACACTTCTGTGGATGTCTTGATCCCTAAAGATAAAAGCAAAAGAGCCTATAGTACGAGTCTTACTCTGATCCTTTCAGAGCTTAATCTTAATCCCTGTTGGTGTAGATTAGGAGACTTTAAGAAGACTTATTTTATTGCAGATCTTAATACATTCAATGGAAAAGATTAGGTCATCCCTATTTCTTTGTTAAAATAAACCCTCTTTATACAATGGTGTTGAAAATAAATATACTTTGCTCCTTTTAATACCAGTTTTAAAATAGAAAAAGAAAACACTGACTAGCTGAATACATTCAAATTTTTTATCTCTTCTTGGACCAAAGGAAGAATATATTACACAGTATCACTTAAAATAGATTTAAGGTTTGTAAATAGTTTTGGTCAATGTATGAATGTTTCTTGGACTTTTTCTTTGGGATCTTTAGCTCACACTTTCTCTTCTGTGTGGCTAAAAGTAAAGGATTCTGGTATAAAGAAGCCACACAAGAGAAGGAAGCCAAATCCCAGAGTTATCACCTGGAGAGGATCCAGGAGAGTCATGTAATCTGTACTGGAAATTGGTGTGACATAAACATTTTATTCTATTAAGCAACTGAAATAGTTAGGCTGTTTATTCAGCATCTAGTGAGTATTAACCTGTTAAATAAAGGTACATATGTTTTGCATGACTCAAAAACTCTAAGTACTACTTTTCTTGTATATCACTGGTTATTCCATATCCAAAGGTACTTTCTTTTAAGAAGTCCAGATTTTATACTATTAAAATTAATAATATGCTACATGGACATGACTATGTTTATTTGTACTTTATTTAATTCTACTGCTTTTTTTTTTTTTTACTGTATTATACATTACAGTTTACAGGAAATGCAATCTGCACTGTTATGGATGGGAACTTCATGTCTTGCTTCACTGGATTCCTATTCTCATTGTGCATGGCTGCCCTTAAAACATGAAGTATGTAAAAGAATGAAATTAGAACACTCCCTAACACCGTACACAAAAATAAACTCAAAATGGATTAAAGACCTAAATGTAAGACTGGACACTATAAAACTCTTAGAGGAAAACATAGGCAGAGCATTCTTTGACATAAATCACAGCAAGATCTTTTTTTCACCCACCTCCTAGAGTAATGGAAGTAAAAACAAAAATAAACAAATGAGACCTAATGAAACTTAAAAGCTTTTGCATAGCAAAGAAAACTGTAAACAGCTCATGCAGCTCAATATTAAAAAAACAAACAACCCAATCCAAAAATGGGCAGAAGACCTAAATAGACATTTCTCCAAAGAAGACATACAGATGGCCAAGAGGCACATGAAAAGCTGTTCAACATCGCTAATTATTAGAGAAATGCAAATCAAAACTACAATGAGGTATCACCTCACACCAGTTAGAATGGGCATCATCAGAACATCTACAAACAACAAATGCTGGAGAGGGTGTGGAGAAAAGGGAACCCTCTTGCACTGTTGGTGGGAATGTATATTGATACAGCCACTATGGAGAACAGTATGGAGGTTCCTTAAAAAACTAAAAATAGAACTACCATATAACCCAGCAATCCCACTACTGGGCATATACCCTGAGAAAACCATAATTCAAAGAGTCATGTACCACAATGTTCATTGCAGCTCTATTTACAATAGCCAGGACATGGAAGCAACCTAAGTGTCCATTGACAGATGAATGGATAAAGAAGATGTGGCACATATATACAATGGAATATTACTCAGCCGTAAAAAGGAACAAAATTGGGTCATTTGTAGCGACCTGGATGCACCTAGAGACTGTCATACAGAGTGAAATATGTCAGAGAACAAATATCGTATATTAATGCATATATGTGGAATCTAGAAAAATGGTACAGATGAACCGATTTGCAAGGGAGAAATAGAGACACAGATGTAGAGAACAAACATATGGACACCAAGGGGAGAAAATGGTGGGGGGGTGGTGGGATGAATTGGGAGATTGGGATTGACATAGATACACTAATATGTATAAAATAGATAACTAATGAAACCTGCTGTATAAAATAAATAAAATTCAAAAAAACCCATGAAATTTGAAGCAGTTATGATTGCAAACTGAGTCTGCTTATAACCATGGTTTATAATTGGCATGATTTCTTCCTGACTTGGAGATGATTATGTTACATTAGAGTATATTGGGTAGGGATTTTGTACAGTTTTTTTTACTGAAACTTGCGAACCTGTCAACCATGTTGAAGGAAATACAAAGCAGGGCAACACGTGTTTAAGCATTTTTCTAAGTAGCTTATGTGTTAGTGAAATATTTCCAAGAGCTCCTAGTACAGAAATACTAGACTGTTTCTTCTAAATAAAAGATTAACTCTAAAAGTGAATACCAAAGAAGGAAGAAGGAATTGGTGAAACCAAAACATGGTGCTCAGAAACTGCTCTTTGTCTATGATGACCTCTATTATGACACCTGGGGTTCGCATTCTCTAAGTATGAAAAAAGGATTTCACACCACATTAAAACATAATTCTTGCTACCTTTAACTAGATATTTTAAAATCAATATAGACAAAAATCTAATTTTCACATGATTTTGAAAAATAGGCTTAAATGATAATAACTATGATAGTTATATAATGGATGCATCTATCTACCTACACATTTTCTTATAAGGCTTTAAAATATATCTATACCAGTTTTCACAGTACAAAGAAACAGACAAAATATGCATAGTTCAACAAATTTAGTGGAGAAGTCTTTTTACAACTTATAGTTTCTTCTCCCTTTATAGATTGATGTTGATCATCGGCATGTCTCCATATGTCCTTTGGGTCAAATTTCTTTTTCTGAAATGGATATATAAACACAGACACAAGTGTTCCTACCAAGTGCCCTTTGGCCTTACCATTTTCAGAGCCAGTACTCATGAGCTTTCAATGATCTTTAAGTGATTTGCTAGTGGTAACATGACACTCTTTCACCAAAATACAGCTTCCCTGGAAAGGAGATGGTCTTTGAAACTCTACCTTTTCCATCAAATACTTACTGTCCTCAGATCAAGCTCTCAGGTACTCGACAGAGGGATTCATGTAATGTTTATTAAGAAAGTTTGTGATATGACGTATAATGTGTTAGTGTTCTTAGATGAACAAGCCAGGGCTTGGTGAAAATACATAGGAGGGCTGCCAGCCACGGTGGTTTCAAACACTGGCAAAGCAATAAGGGTGAGATTTTAAATAAAATGCTTCCACGAATATATTATACAGAACACTTAAACACATATTTACAAAATAAAAGAGAGAAACAGAAGACCTTAGAAAGGAGAAAATATATGATTTCTCTGGGGTAGGAAGCATTATCTGTACTCACATTTTTATAGACTGTTTTGTTAACTATAGCTACGTGATTTTGTGACATCAAGAGAAATATTCAGGAAGAGGCCCAGAGTTTATGAAAATACATCTATTCTCTTGCCATATGCTGGGTATTTATTGATAGTATACACAGCAAACAACCCTTTCTCCTTTGCTGCTTTTTCTTATTATTTCCATCTGTCAAACAGGGACTCTCTAGGATCAGCTGGAAAAATTACTTCAAAGAGAATGCTGCTTGTGAACCTCAAGTTATAAATCGTATGCTCTGAAAGTTCCTTAATCACATTATAATCATGTTTTATTCATTCAAAGCTGTTAAAGCATAATGCTCTTATAACAAATGTCTTAACTTAAATATTAATTTATTGAAAAATACTCAAATTACTCATTTTTAAAAGATCTACTTTAGGATAAAGTTATCTTAGTCAAATAACTATATATGTTAGACACAGTGAAGAATATGTTCATAGTTTTGACTCTTTTAAAATGTTAATCTAACTTTTTTTTAACTTATACCTATGCTTTCCTAGTTAGTTGAGAAAAAAGTTAATGAAAAATGTCTCATTAAACTTGAAGAGACACTGGTGAACATGTTAATAAAAAACAACTATCAGTTGTTTTCTCGTCATATGAATAACATGACTTAGTTTGTATACATTCTAGGATAAATTTAAGGAGAGTTTGTAACATTTCACCTCAATTATTAGTTTGACAAGCCTGTCATAATTGTCCTACCACCTGTTCACTTGCTCTTTGCTTAAGTGAAATTAGCATTTGGCTCCTGGTAGCCAAATTAAACTTGAATTAAAGTAAAAATTACTTACTTATTAATGTATGTGTGAATGTTTGTTTATATTTTGCTATCTTTATATTGAATCTTGAATTCAATATAAACTGTCTTGAATCTCTTTTACTTCAGATAACCAAGGTATGATTTTAAAAACTTGAATAATATATGAAATGTGTTATACACACCTCCATGGGACCCAAAAGTCATAAAGCACACTTATTGTGTCCAGCCTGAGATAAGATTATACAAAGGATATTAGATGAAGGTTTATTTATAGTATGTTCACTTACAAAGATAATATGGCACTGTTAACTTTGTAATTGGCCCCTTAAAAGTTACAAATCCAGTTTCCACTCTTAAATTAGATCTCTCCTTAAGAAAATCAGTTTTTTCTACTCTTTAATGATGTATTACTAATCTTTCCTTCTCATTGTTTCATTTCATGTTTATCCATTTGCAAATGACATGACACTATATGTAGAAAATCCTAAGGATGCCACCAAGAAACTACCAGAGCTTATCAATGAAGTCAGTAAAGATGCAGGATAAAAAATTAATAAACAGAAATCTGTTTCATTTCTATACACTAACAATGAACTATCAGAAATAGACAGGAAACAATTCCATTTACAATCATATCAAAAAGACTAATATACCTAGGAATAAAACTACCTAAGGAGGCAAAAGACCTGTACTCAGAAAACTAAGATACTGATGAAAGAAATTGAAGATGGCACAGATGGAGAGACATATCATGTTCTTGGATTGGAAGAATCAATATTGTGAAAATGACTATACTACCCAAGGCAATCTATAGATTCAATGCAATCCCTATCAGATTACCAAGGGTATTTTTCACAGAATTAGAACAAATAATTCTGAAATTTGTACTGAAACACAAAAGACCCCAAAGAGTCAAAACAATCTTGAGAAAGAAAAATGGAGCTGGAGGAATTGGGCTCCCTGACTTTATACTACAAAGCTACAGTAATCAAAATAATATTCAGGAAAACAGGAACATAGATCACTGGGACACGATAAAAAGCCCAGAAATAAACCCATGCACCTATGGTCAATTAACCTACAACAAAAGAAGTAAGAATATACAATGGAGAAAAGACAGTCTCTTCAATAAGTGATGCTGGGAAAACTGGACAGCTACATGTAAAAGAATGAAATTGGAACACTCCTTAACACCATACAAAAAAATAAAATGAATTAAAGACCTAAATGTGAGGCTGGATACTATAAAACTGAGAGAAAAACATAGGCAGAACACACTTTGACATAAATCACAGCAAGATGTTTTCTGACCCACTGCCTAGAGTAATGAAATAAAAACAAAAATAAACAAATGGGACCTAATGAAACTTAAAAGCTTTTGCACAGTAAAGGAGACCATAAGCAAAATGAAAATCCAACCCACAGAATGGGAGAAAATACTTGCAAACAAAGCAACTGACAAGGGTTTAACCTCCAAAATATGCAAACAGCTCATGCAGCTCAATATCAAAACAACAACAACAACCAAAAAATAACAAACAATCAAAAAATGGCCAGAAGACTTAAGTAGACATTACTGCAAAGATGACATACAGGTGGCCAAGAGGAGCATGAAAAGCTGCTCAACATCACTAATTATTAGAAAAATGAAAATCAAAACTACAATGAGATATCACCTTGCAAGAGTCAGAATGGCCATCATCAAAAAATCTATTATACAAACAATAAATGCTGGAGAGGATATGGAGAAAAGGGAACACTCCTATACTCTATGGAAAACAGTATGGAGGTTCCTTTAAAAATGAAAAATAGAGCTATCATATGATCTAGCAATCCCACTCCTGGGCCTATATCCAGAGAAAACCATAGTTTGAAAGGATACATGCCCCCAATGTTCACTGCATTGCTACTTACAATAGCCACATGGAAGCAACCTAAATATCTATTGACAGATGAATGGATAAAAAAGTGGTGTGTATATATATATATGTGTGTGTGTGTGTGTGTATATATATATATATATATATATACACACACACACACACACACACACACATATATATATACACACATACATCTATCTATATAATGGAATATTACTCAGCCATAAAAAATGAAATAATGCCATTTACAGCAACATGGATGGACCTAGAGATTATCATACTAAGTGAAGTCAGAGAAAGACGAACATCATATGATATCACTTATATGTAGAATCTAAAAAAAAATGATACAAATGAACTTATTTACAAAACAGTAACAGACTCACAGATTTAGAAAACAAACTTATGGTTACCAAAGGGGGAGGGATAAATTGGAAGTTTGGGATTGACATATACACATTAGTATATTTAAAATAGATAACCAACAAGGACCTACTATATAGTACAGGGAACCCTGCTCAATATTCTGTAATAACCTTAATGGGAAAAGAGTTTGAAAAAGGATAGATACATGTATATGTGTAACTGAATCACTTTGCCGTACACCTGAAATTAACACAACATTGTTATCAACTATACTTCAATATAAAACAAAGATTTTTTAAAAGATAGAAAATCCAAAACCAGTAATCCCAGATCTAGCCTAAAAAAAGTAGAAAAATAAGAGCAAATGAAATCCAGATTAAGCAGAAGAAAATGAGTAATAAACGAGAGAGCAGATATCGATGAAATTGAAAACAAGAGATCAACAGAAAAAAATTAATGAAACCAAAAGTTGATTCTTTGAAATGATTAATAAAAATAAGCCTCTAGCAAGGCTAACTATGAAAAAAAGTGAGAGAACACAAATTTTTAATATCAGAAATGAAAGCGGGGATGTCTCTATAGATCCCATGGCCATTAAAAAGATAATAAAAACATTATGAACAACTCTAGCCCACTAATTTGAAAATCTAGATAAAATTAACCAATTCCTTGAAAGACACAATCTGCCAAAACTCACTCAAGAAGAAATAGACAATCTGAATAGGCCTATATCTATCTATGAAATTAAATCAATAATTAACAACTATCAAAACAGAAAGTCTCAAACCCAGATAAGTTCATTGGTGAATTCTATCAGACATTTAAGGAATAAACTATACCAATTTTCTACAAACTCTTCCAAAATACAGAAGCAGAGGGAATACTTCCTGATTCATTCTATAAGGCCAGCATTACCCTAATAACAAAACCAGATGAAGAAATTACAAAAAAACAAACTGTAGACCAATATCTGTCAAAAACATAGATGCAAAAATTCTTAAAAAGTATTAGCAGTTAAATCCAACAATGTATAAAAAGAATTATACACCATGACCAAATGTGATTTATCCCAGATATCCAAGTCTGGTATTACATTTCAAAATAAAATAATGTAATCTCTCGCATCAATAGGATAAAGAAGAAAAAATCACATGATAATATCAGCAATGCAGTAAAAGCATTTGAAAAAATTCAACATTCATTCATGATAAAAATGCTCAGTAAACTAGGAATGGAGGGGAAATCCCACAACTTGATCAAGGAAATCTACAGTAAACCTACAGCTAAAACCATACTTAATGGTGACAAGCTTAAAGCTTTCTCAGTAAAATCAGGTAGAATGCGAGGATGTCCCCTCTCACCACTGCTTTTTGACATTGTGCTGGAAGTCCAAGCTAATGAAATCAGGCAAGAAGAAAAAACTAAAGGTATACAGACTGAAAAGGAAGAAATAAAACTGTCTTTGTCCTCAAATGACATAACTGTGTAGGTAGAAAATCTGAAAGAATAAACAAAAGACTCCTGGAGCTAATAAGTGATTATATCAATGTTGTAAGACACAAGGTTAATATACACAACTCAATCACTTACCTGTATACCAATAATGAACAAGTGGAATTTGAAATTAAAATATATACCATTTACATTAGCACTGAAGAAAATGAAATACTTAAGTATGAGTCTAAAAAATACGTACAAGAGCTATATGAGGAAAATGACAAAACTGATGAATGAAATCAAATAAGAACTAAATAAGTTGAGAGATACTCCATATTCATGGTAAGGAAGCCTCTATATTGTCAAGATTCCATTTCTTCCCAACTTGATCTATAGCTTCAATGGAATGCCAGTCAAAATTCCAGCAAGTTATCTTATGGATATTGACAAACTGATGCTAAAATGTATATGGAGAGACAAAAGACCCAGAATAGCCAACACAATATTGAAGGAGATGAATAAGATTGGAGGACTGACACTATTTGCCTTAAGACTTGCTGGAAAGCTACAGTAATCAAGACAGAGTACTACTGTTGAAACAACAGACAAATAGATCAATGGAACAGAATAGAGAATCAGATATAGATCCACATTAATATAGTCAACTGATCTTTGACAAAGAGAGCAAAGACAATACAATGGAACAAAGATAATCTCTCCAACAAATGGTGCTAGAACAACTGGCCATCCATATGCAAAAAAATTAATCTACACACTGACTTTATACTTTTCGCAAAAACGAACTCAAAATATGTCACATTTAGATAAATGTAAAATGCAAAATGATAAAATTACTAGAAGATAACAGAGGATAAACCTAGATGACCTTGGGTAGGGCAATGCCTTTTTAGATACAACCCTAAAGGCATAACCATGGAAGAAAGTATTGATAAGCTGGATTTTATTAAAATTAAAAAGTGCTCTGTGAAAGAAAAAGTGAAGAGAATGAGAAGGCAAGCCACAGACTGGGAGAAAATATTTGCAAAAAACACATCTGATAAAGGACTCTTATCCAACGTATACAGAGAACTCTTAAAACTCAACAAGTAAACAAATAACCTAATTAAAAGTTTGGTCAAAGACCTTTACAGACACCTCACCAAAGAAGGTATACAAATGGCAAATAAACATATGAAAATATGCTCAACGTAATGTTATCAGGGAATTACAACAACAAGAAATACCACTACACACCCATTAGAATGACCAAATGCTGGCAATGATTGGAGCAATAGGAATTCTCATTCATTGCTAGCGAAAGTACAAAATGGTACAGCCACTTCATTTCATAAGACAGTTGGGAGCTTTCTTAGGAAACGAAACATATTCTTACCATATACCACAAAATCACACTCTTTGGTTTTTATGTAAATGAGTTGAAACCTTATGTCCCCAGATGTCTGAATACCTCCTCTTCTTTTTAACTTGCATCATAAATTCTAGCCATCTCAGCAATCCCAGATGCCTATTTCTTCCTCCTCAAATCACTCTACCTGGGCTTCTGCTCCTGTACCACCACTGGAAAATTGACCTCAGGCAGGGAGAAGTAGGGTTCAGCTAATGTGTTCCTTTTTCTCAAAGATGACATGAGTGTGCTGTCTGGGGCTCAATACCTGTAAACAGTTTCTTCATATATTTCAACAAGTTCTATTTCCTTATATTACATGAGGGGAATTCTGAAACCAACTACTGTACTCTGTTATGGCCAGGAGTCCCTTACCTCTATGCTCTCTAGGCTTGTCATTTTTGTTATTTTGTTTCTGCTGTAATGTCACTATTTCTGATTATCCTACACGATGCCATACCTGTTTAGCCCCTCCCCAAGTCGCTATTTTTCACATTTCTCATCTTAACATTTAAGAATACACTCTAGGGTGGAGATTAAAGCTACAGTGTGTGGAACAGGATTGCCAGAGTCTTCATGTCAGCTTCAGTATTTAGTGTGCAGCTTTGCTAAGTTACTTTTTGTTAAGTGAGTCTTTGCTAATACTATATACTTCAGTTTCATAATCTTGTAAAATTAGAGATTATAATTGTGCTTTTCACATTTGTTCTTATTAAATTTAATGAGGTTACATATATAAACATTTAAAAACACATAGTGCCAAATAAATGTTAGCTACTCAGTGTTCTCCATAGAAGTTATTTTAAATTATAGTTATTTATTTTAATATCTCTCTTATTAGAATTTAACTATATGGCAATTGGGAACTTGTTTATTAATCACTTTATAACCAGAATCTAACATAATGCTTTGAACATAGTAGGAAGTAGTAAATATTATTGAATGAACACATGAATGTGTTTGAACAAATTCATCATTATATTCACTAAGAAAAGATAGGCGTATTTATTAATTACAGTGGGGTTATCAAAGTAACATGTCACTGGACATAAGAATTCATGTAAATTATGGCAGAAATTTGTTGCCTCATTTTTTTTTCCTTAATACTTTTGAGATTTATTCATGTTGTTGCCAGTATCAGTGATTTGTTCCATTTTGTTACTATTATTCCATTTTATGGATATAAAGCAAGTTGTTTAGTGATCCATTAGTTGTTGAACATTAGACTGATTTCTATTTTTAGGTTATTATACACAAAGTTGCTTTTTGTGGATATGTTTTTATTTATCCTGCAAATGAAATTATTTATCTGGAATGAAATTGCTGTATCAGTTTTCCAAAGTAGCATTAATTTTTAAAACTCCCTTCAGAAATATGAGCATTTCACTTGTTTTCCATCATTGCCAATCTTTGGTGTTCTCATAATTTTGTTATTCTAGGGATTTTAGTGTATTTTTGAAAGGGCATCCAATATAGTATTAATTTACATTTCCTTGATCACTATTAAACTGGGGGATATTTTCATGTGATCAATGGCTATTGATATGTATTCATTGGTGACGTGTCTGTTTAAAAAGGAGAAATGACAAAATCAAGGACTCTCTGAGATGTCAGGGAATAAATGTCATCATTTACTTGGTTTTGAAAAAAATACTTATCTGAAAAGGGAAAACTACTTTAAGGCTTAGGTCTATCATTTTTAACAACAGCTTTATTTCTGCTTTACAATGTGTATGACTAAATAAGTGGTGCCTAAAATGTTTCTTTTACAAGTAAGGCTAATGCAGGCTAGCACCAGATTTATTGAATAGCTCCTTTAATGCATATTTTAAAATTGGTAAATGTAATAAAGCTGACATTGAAATTGTGTCGCTGAAAAACAATGCATCTGTTACTGGATTATCTTATGATTTAATTATTTGTAAAGAATAAAAGAAAAATTGAGTTTTAAACTACATTTACAATTGCAACTCAAAACTATAATGAGGTACCACCTCACTCAGGTCAGAATGGCCATCATTAAAATGTCTACAAATAACAAAGGCTGGAGAGGGTGTGGAGAAAAGGGAACCCCCTTGCACTGTTAGTGGGAATGTCAGTTGATGCAGACAATATGAAAACTAAAAATAGAGCTACCATATGATCTAGCAATCCCACTCCTGGGCATATATCCAGACAAAACTATAATTCAAAAAGATACATATACCCCTATGTTCACAGCAGCACTATTCACAATAGCCAAGACATGGAAGTAACTTAAATGTCCTTTGACAGATGAGTGGATAAAGATGTGGCACATATATACAATGGAATACTACTCAGCCACAAAACACACAAAATAATGCCATTTGCAGCAACATGATTCAACTAAAGATTATCATACTCAGTGAAGTAAGTCAGAAAGAGAAAGGCAAATACCAAATGATATCACTTATATTTGGAATCTAAAATATGACACAAATGAACCTATCTACAAAACAGAAACAGACTCATGGATATAGAGAACAGACTTGTGGTTTCCAAGTAGGAGGGGGTTGAGGGAGGGATGGATTGGGAATTTGGGGTTAGCAGATACAAGTTATTATATATACAATGGATAAATAACAGGTCCTACTCTATAGCACAGGAACTATATTCAATATCCTATGATAAACCATAATGGAAAAGAATATAAAAAATATACATGTATATGTATAATTGAATCACTTTGCTGTACAGCAGAAATTCACTCAACATTGTAAATCAACTTCAATTAAAAAATTAAACTATACTTACAGTAATCTTTTGACACCCAAGGATTCCAAATTTAAATGATTACAAACTATATCTTTCAAAAGAATTCCAGATATTTTTGTTTTTTAGCTGTCCTTTATAGTTCTAAGTCATAACCTTCCCTTGTCACCATGTTGTTATTTATTTTGTTATTTTAAATAGAATAATGAAAATTTTTCTATGTATTTTATAAAGGGTCATTAATGAGATAAAAAATAATTTATTCATAGCATAAGGTTATTAAATTCTTCAATTTCTTTAATAGTGAACATTTGATTAACTAAAATCACTAACATTAGATTCCTAAGATTTTCTAATCATTTTACTAGAAATTTTTATATAAATTATAAAATAGGTGATTTAATTAGAATTTGTTTAGAGAACTGATACTAATTTCTCACTTGTGAATGTAAGATATTGATAATTAAAGAACATATATTAATAAGTACATACAATGGATATTACAGTGAAAATGAAAATACAATATTTAATAAATTGTTACAGAATATCCTAACTTTACTGAATAAATGTACATATGCATACAAAGGTATAGATTTTGAAAGTAATAAAAGACTGAATGTAATAAAATACAGAGCATGAGACATCCATGTTTCTTAAATTCTATTAAAATTTTGAGTCAACATTTTTAAAATATTTATATTTGAAGGATTATAATATTGTGATAAATGAAGTCCTTGACATATTGCCCAATTTGGGTTGATGGGGAGAGCACTAGAAGACACTGTGCAAAACTTATCCCTTGAAAGATATTCTGTTGCAATTTCATAATATCCCATAATGTTATAGCTTTGATTTCCTGCTCATTACAGGATCCAGGATCATCAATATCTAAATAGTACCATACACATACTGGGCTACCTATAAATAAATGTGGGATAAATTAAAGAAGAATCAATTAACAAGCCTATTCTTGTTTAAAGGTCATTTAAGCAATTCTCTGTTCACCAAAATATATACTACTTCAAGTTGATATTATATTAAATGGTTTATGTTAAACAAAATTCTTTGGATATTTGTTTAATTCCTGAAATGAAACTCTGCAAAAAATCACTGATTTGTACTGCATGCAAGATACAATATTCCAGTTCATTTTCTCAAAAAACTTGCAACTTATTAGGAGGAAATACCATGCATGCTACTACATATAATTTACATGAAAAGCCATAAATTCTTTAAGTGTAAAAACATCTGGTATTTAAAAACTTAAAATTTAGAATAATAGAAATTATTCTATTAAGAAAAAATAATATAAACTTCAAGATGAGGAAGAATTAAGTATGTGTAATGTTGGCTTCTGATAGATGAGTCAGGAATACAGACAGTAATATGGGACAAGACAACAGAAAAGTATAGGGTGTATTCAGGGAATAGTATTTAATTAATCTGGTTTTATAACTTGAGAGTGACTATAATTTAGCAACCTTATTTTGGGATAGTATGAGTGGTTTATTTGAAGGGACCGAAGTCAGTGGTGGCAAACTAGTGAGCAAGCAAATACTTCCTCGAGGCAATGAGGCAAGATAGAGAAGTTTTTAACTGCATTAGTGGCCTTGTTAGTGAAAACTAATTGATGATTTGCAGCAATACAGAAATTAAATCACCAAAACTTTGTAAACAATTGATAAAGGAGGAGGAGCTATCGCAAACCTTGAGGTTTTGAAACTTTATGGAAGGTGTCATTTAAGAGAACTAGCTAGAAGAAAAGGGAAAATCTATTTTGGTAGTGGTTGTTGGATTTAATTCTGGTTATGTTGAGTTTGAAGTACTGGGGCATTAATTTGACTCTAGGATGTTTTACACACCTTGGATTTCAAACAGACTTTTACTGAAAATGTCAAGTGATAATTCAGACACATAGAATTGAACATTATTGCATATTCTTTCTATAATTTTATTTACTCACCTTTATTTCACAGATTGACTCTCTCTAGAGTCTAGACTCCTTTTTTTTTCAAATTAAGTGACTCAGTGTAAAATGTGGTGTTTGATATTTTAAACTTTAAAATGAACCATTTTAATTGCATGTTTAAATGTTCTATTAACTTTAATTCTAATGAAGTTTCTATAATTACATATTTAATATTTAGTAAATTTATACAGATGTAATGCATTATTGGAAAAAGATTGTGTGAACTAAACAAGAAAATTGTCTTTGAAAATCTGGTCTTAAAAAAAAGCAGCACTTCCTATACTTTATTTATTTTTTATATATACATTTTATTCACGTAAGCTATTCCCTCTCCTGGAAATATCTTCCTCCCACTCTTCTCACTCTTCACTCTTTCTTTCAATGCTCAGCTAAAATTAAACTCCTCAGCCATGTTCTCAACAGCCCAGTATAATCTCCTGTTATTTTCTTACTTCATCATGGTTGTCACTTTTTATGATTACATGTCTTCTGATATGGTTATTTCCTAAATCACCACTAGATTGTAAACTCATGAAGCAGAGATTATATCTGTTTTGTTTACAAATATAAAAATCAATACCTAACTTGCTATTTATTTGCAATGGGAATTTATTTTTGAGTGAATGAATGAATACTGGTGGGCAAACCAGTAAAATACAAACTTCATGACCTACTAAGTAATTTATACATCATACACCTGTTCTGATACTTGAGTGTCTTATTTCCAAGGATATTAAGCATGTGTGACAGATATGAACAAATTTATCACTACATTTATCTCCTATAGCTCAATTTAACTTTGATAAATATATGAATCTCTCAAAATCTGAATACTCCATTTGCAAGCTGCTCTTCATTTCCTTTTAAAATCTTTTACATTAACTATTATGTACCTTCAAATTGACACTGCCATGTTTAAGTGGTTCTAGGTTGTGCCAATGATATGGAAGAGCAGAAGATTTTTGTGTGACTATTTTGGTTTTATAATTAATTTGAGTGGTTTGAAGTATGGTTTGTTCATGGAGTCATTGGAGAGGAATATTATTAAAAGCCAGATGGCAGCACAGTTTACAAGCCTAGCAGGCACAAAATCATGTCCTAGTGGAATATTTTTTAAATGGTTTTGTTTCCCCTCAATAATGATCAATTCCAATAATCTCGCTATTTTTGACTTTATAACTGACAAATATATTGCTCACTGAAATTCTGTTTGAAAACTTTGAAATAACATTGATCGTTTTGGCAGCAAATTCATTTATCAAAAATATCTTTAGGGCTTCCCTGGTGGTGCAGTGGTTGAGAGTTGACCTGCTGATGCAGGGGACGCGGGTTCATGCCCTGGTCCGGGCAGATCCCACATGCCGCGGAGCAGCTGGGCCCATAAGCCATGGCCGCTGAGCCTGTGCGTCCGGAGCCCGTGCTCCGCAACGGGAGAGGCCACAACAGTGAGAGGCCCGCGTATCGCAAAAAAAAAAAAAAAAAAAAAAAAAAAACTTTAATGTTTAAATGGGAAATTAAAAGATAGCTCAATCAAATTGCTTAAAAAGTAGAAATTCCTAGATATGTTCCTCAAAAATTAATCTTTCTTATTTTACTTTGGTCATTTATTATTTTACTTCATTTATAACACCTATTTTTAATAATTCATTGTTATTTGAAATCTCCATAGAACCATGTTCTCAAAAAATATTCATTTTTATTGTGCATTTATTTAAATACACAGTGTTTGCCATACATGAGCAAAGAACAAATATTCCAATTATGCTATCAAACGGAATCTAAGATTACCTTAATTCAAAGGGTAGATTAATTTGGCTAAATTTTAAGAGTGTCTTTTAACAAAATATATCACGTTGAAGAAAACACATTTTCTTAGAACATTATCTAAGTACGGTGTTATAGATATGATAACATATAGATATAATCTGAGAAATTTATACAATTGCTTTGGAAAGGAGAAACCAAAACTACTATTCAACAATAAAAAGCAACAAACTATTGTTTCATATTACAACTTGGATTATTATCAAAATAATTATACTCAGTGAAAGAAGCCAGGCAATAAAGAGTAATATACTGCATGGATTCATTTGTATATAACTGTAGAAAATGTGAACTAATCTATACTGGATGAAATCACATCAGTGTTTGCTTGTAGAGGGGAGTTCTGGAAAGGGAGAGAAAAAGGGGCAAAAGGGCACTGCTGGGGTGCTAAATAAGTTCACTATTTTAATTTTGGTGACGGTTTCATGGGTATGTATCAAACTGTACACTTTAAATATGTACAGCCTTATTATGTATCAATTATAACTCAGAAAAGCTACTAAAGTAGTAAATTGAAAATAACTATTATTAATTAATCAACAAATGTTTACTGAAACCTAAGCTTACATGTCTGTAAACATTGAACAATTAAAAGAGGAAAAAGAAGATAAAGAGAAAGGTAAGATAAATGTGAGATTTATTAAAAGCTTTATGTGTCAAGTAGTTTTCTAGCACTCTAAAAGCATTATCTTTAGTGTTTATGACAAAATATTTACACAAAATAGGAATTTAACTGACAATAAATGTAAGAGTTCAGGTTCAAAGTCAAATGTCTCTGAAAACAAATGATTCACCCATGCCCATATATATTTTCCATTTAAAAATATTTTAAAATAAATTATTGTACTTATGTTTGAAATTTAATATTTGATCATTTTAAAACATCATAATTTCTATTTAATATGCCAATGTCTAATATAGATTGATAGTATCTAAAATAATAATATAAAATTAGATATTTATAGAAATATAGAATTTATAGAATTTTATAGAAAAATATTAGCAAATATAATGTTTGATTCTTTGAAAAGATAGACATAATTGTAAACTCCTAACTAGTCTGGTTATAAAAAAAGAGATTACACAAATTGACAACATCAGGACTGAAATATGAGACAGGTTATCACCATAGATTTTATAGACATTAAGAAAATAATAAGAAAATCTTTAACATCTTAGATGATATGGATAAATTTTTTGGAAAAATAACTTAAGATAGACATAGTGAAAAACAAGCAGATGTGCTTAACACCACATAAATACCTAGGCATATTAGTAGGAAATTTTATATTAGATTAAAGCAAGAGCAAATAAACAGTAAAAGACTTCAGAGAAAAGAGCATGACCAGAGAGAATGACAGATATTTCATATAATATAACAAGAAATCTTATTAATCCTAAATATGTGTGTACCTGACAAGAACTTAAAATTCTGTGAAAGCAAAACTATCATAAACAGAAGGAGAAACAGGAAGAAAAAGTACAATTACTGTGATTTCAGCACTCCTGACTCAATATATGATATGAAAGACTGGAACCACACTAATAATCAACTTGATCTAAATTACATATATAAAACACTCCGTAAAGAACTTCAGAATGTACATTGGTTTAAAGTACGCATAAAACATATTACTGATCATAAAACAAGCCTCAATGAAATTAAAAGAAGGAAAAACATACACATGGTATTCCTGGGCAAGATTAAAATTAATTGGAAATTAACAACAAAAACATAAATCATCCCAAATATTAAGAAATTTAAGAACACACTGTAGGACTTCCCTGGTGGCTCAGTGGTTAATAATCCACCTGCCAATGCAGGGGACATGAGTTTGAGACCTGGACCAGGAAGATCCCACATGCCGCAGAGCAACTAAGCCCGTGTGCCACAACTGCTGAGCCTGTGCTCTAGAGCGCACAAGCCACAACTACTGAGCCTGCATCCACAACTACTGAAGCCCGTGTACCTAGAGCCTGTGCTCCACAACAAGAGAAGCCACTGCAGTGAGAAGCCCACACACCACAACGAAGAGTAGCCCCCACTCTATGCAACTAGAGAAAGCCCATGCACAACGAAGACCCAATGCAGTCAAAATAAATAAAATTAATTTATAAAACAAAAAAAATAAGTTAAAAAATTTAAAAAAACACTGTAAAAATGGATGGTTATGATAAAAATCATAATTACAATTTTTAAAAAAGATATGTGAATTCAATAAAACAATATTTGCAGTAAACACCTAAAGCAGTGCTATGTGCGATATTAAGAAGTAAAACTTTTGCCATCAGTAATAAAAGATACACGTTGATAAGTTAGAAAATGAAGAGAAATTTCTAAACAGAGCAGATAAAAGGAAGGAAATATTAAAGAAGAGAAATAAATAAAAGAAAAAACTGACTAAATAGAGTGGGAGGCAGTATGCTAAGAAGAGCATCAAGGCTCCTATCCCTTGTGTACATGTCCTGGAATGAGTTCATAGATTAGAGAAAAATGATTAAAAACATGGATTCATTTTTATATCCAAATTATTTTGCTTTTTACTCAGGTAAAAAAGAAACAAAAATAACCCTCTATATGGATCTGTTTGTACTATCCTCACCCTGCACTTTCATTAAACAGTTAGAATGTATGTAATGCATAAACTGCCAACTTTGAATGCCTTGTTGGAATATTTGAAGATTTTGTTTCAGAAAACAACCGGTGGAATTTATGTGACTTTATTTAATTGTTTAATTCCATTTCATCTCAGTGGAGAAACCATTTAGGAAAGCCAGCTTTCATCTAAATAAATTTATCCTTAATTTTTTTTTTTTAATTTCTGGTGCAAGTTTAGACGTAGGAGCTTGAGCAAATTGAAAAATAATATTTTTTCTTCTGAAAGAGCAAGAGCATGTACATTATCCTGACAGTTATATGAAAAGAGAAATTAAAGTAATATTTTACAGCTTAAAAAAGTAGAAAGGCATATTAAAAAGCAATGGTAAATAAATTTAGGTTAACTGTATTATCATGTTTATTTGTCTCATAATTTTTGAATATAATTGAAAATAAATATGTAATTTAGTTATTAAATGCTTGAGTAAAAGTGTTATAATATTTTAAATTGCTCTTAAAATAATGGTCAAAATATTTGTTTTGAAATCCAATTAACTTTAATAAAGAAATTTGGGGAGAAATATTTCAGAACTTTCAAAAAAATTTTTTTAAAATAATCACATTCATTACTTTGGCAATAGAGAAATTTCCTTATAAAGGGATCTAGATGGGAGAGAGTAGAAAGTAGTACTGATTTATGACTTTAATTTTTTTGAAGAGATACCAAGATTTATCAATACTATATAAGATATGTTCTAGTACATCTGACTCTTCATACTGACCCTTACTTCATAGCACACACTTCTAACTGTTCCTTGTGTTTTTCTCATAAGCAAAGCTTCTTTCTTTGAAGGAAAATATACAGTGGGATTGTAGAGATATTATTCTTGAACAAATAAGTAATAAGGGAGAAACAGTCAAGAAAGGGCCTTGATTTAGCAATTTTTCCTGAGGGAACCAGGGTAAAGAATATAAAAATAAGGAGCAATAAGAAAAAAGTGTTTCAAGAGTTAGATGTTTCTCATATATGACATTGACCTATTTATTGTCTACATTAATATAAGAAAAATTATAATTGTTTATTATCCATAATGTTAAAGCTTTAGTGGCTTCTGTAAGAGAACACATGTATCAAGGTAGTAATTCAAGCTACAATGAAATATTTCTTTTTTTTAATGTAGACAATAATTCTAAGGAATATGGAAAAGATACATGGGTGAGTGTCATCTCAGATACTGTCTTCAGATAATATGCAGACAGAGCACATTAATAAATAATTTAGCCAAACTCTAGAAAATTTCTATTTAAAATCTCTAGATGAAGAAAATGGAAAGAAGGAGGGCAGAAAGACACTGAGGGGCACTGCCCTTACCTGGATATTTATTCAAAGTCTCTGTAGCCCAGAATCTAATAGAATAAAGGAAGTATAATAAAACCAGTTAGATTAATAAACTCTTAGCAAAACCTTTGTTTTTTCAATATAAATGTACTAGTTTCTTTGAGCTAGTAAAATAAATTGCTTGACAAATGCACTAATCAGAAAAAAAAACAGGACAAAAAATGCAAATCTTTGTGGAACTCTATTATGTTTTAAGGCTTGTGTCTATTTTTTTTCAGATACAGTATTTAAAGTATTCTAAAACATGCATACATTTATGAATCCATTTGAAGATTCCTTGTTTATTTTGCCTTAATTAAGAATATTTTTGTATTTTGTAGGTACAAAAAAGGAACACTAGGAAGGATGACAGATGGGTGAGATACAGCTTGCTAGAAGACTTTTGGCCAGTATCTACGGGCCCTTCCACAGACGCATGGTAGTGAGGGGTGTAACACTGCAAGATAAAGTGCCAGATCTTGCAACAGAAATGATCTAAAATTGGATTTTCTAGTGAACAGTATAAGTCCTTCCCTAGCCAAAATAATGCTGTGAAACCATCGTATTTTTTTTGCTGAATATATAACTGACATTTGTGACAAGCTAGCTTTTGTTACAGCTAGAAACATGTATCTTCAATATTATTGTTCTATATTTATATGATTAATGGTCAAACTGCAAGACTCAGAAGACAATGTAACAGTCCACTTTGTCACAAAAGCTTTCATTTGAAAGCACTTTTACTTTTTTTAGACAAAAACGACAAGCCTTTCTTGTCAACAGAATGACAGAAACAAAAGTGGAAGGTTTACCCAGATCTGATCTAAAATGTTTGTATTATTTTGCAATACACAAGTTAGCTGAACTGTGCATTATAATATGGCTCTGAATGCAGTTCTTCTTCACCTTTTTGACTATGGGGCCATTCATGTGTTCCCCCCAAATTATAAATATATTGACTTTCAACCACTAATATGTGAATAATGGGTGAATTGTATGAGTTTGCATTCTGCATGTAAAATACATATTTTTACTATTTCCTGTAGCATGGGAAATAATTTAAGAATATTTATAATTATGATATATGTGTAAATGATGGCTACCTTATGGAATTTGCCTGAACTTTTATACTGTTCCTATTTTGATCTAATGAAAAATCAATTTAGTATGACCGGAATGTACCCCAGGCTTATTCTATTCAGACGGTAAATAGTAGCATTTATATGTCAAACTTTGAGCCTAGTGATTAATATGTTCAGCAAGTTAGATTTATCATTTATTAAATGATCTGAAATTGGAGATTAGTATTGTAATTATTTATAAAATTTAATCTAAATACATGGGGAAGAAGTGATTTCTGTCTCCAGAGATAGACGGTCTTAAGTATCATTTTAGTAACTGTCACCTCCTGCATGTTAGTATCTCTAAGCTTCAGTTTCCTCATCAGTAAAAATAGAACTAATGAAATTACTTCTGATAATTTCTGTGGGAATTAAAATAATCTGCATAAAATAATAGCACATCTCCTTGCACATAGAAGGAGCTCAATTAATTTAGCTCATTAAATTTAGCTATTAACTGAGATTTAGACTCAAGAACTTTGTACTTGGTGAGTTCTGAAGAGCTTTTTTTTTAAATAAAAAGTTTTCTTAATTTACCTTCATAAAATAGAGATCATCATAAGTCTTTTTTTCTCCCATGTTCATATATTTGCCTATAGACTCATTCATTGAACAAATATTTAGTATCTAATTCCCTATACTGGCATTCTATGCCTCCTAGCTTTTTTCTGACTTTAATCTAAACACTTTAGTGTTCTACCTATAGGGAATGTAAGTGCTGGTCATGCTGATGTCTACATACCTGCATAGAAGATATGATATTTTTCACTGTAAATAAAATTTACATTTGTAAATATGTCTCAATTTTTAAGTCTGGTATATTCCCAAATTGTGCAAAGTTGAGGACCAACCCCTGGATCTAATTAAATCTATCAAAGTAAATAACCTGCCTAAATATTAGGCAGATTTTCCTGGTAATATTACCACCTCACATAATGTCCTTTGTTCACATTGAAGTATGAATGATTTAAACATTCTTATTTAAAAATTAAGAATTACTTAAGCTTTTACTAATGATGAGAAGGTAATAACATTCCTAAAACATCTAATCAAAGGGACAAGGCACCTGGGACACCCCAGCACATACCCACTTCAGCTCCAGCCATTCCGCCAAAGTGGCCTCCATGCAGCATGGCCTGAGACCCCATGGCCTACACCCACTTGAACTCCAGCTATCCTGCCATGGAGGACACAGCAACACAGTTGTATTCCCCAACACAGCATGCCACAGGAACCCCCCCAGCCCATGATTGCTCTAGCCATAGCTTTCCTGTCAGGCATCTCTGTGTGGCATACCCCAGGATCCCCCAGTCCCTGCCCACTCCACCTCCAGCCATTCTGTCAAGGTGGCCCAGAATAGGGAGTTTACACAAAGGATGCTCCTATACAGGCCCATATCTTCAAGACCAGAAGAGGTAGCAATTTCACCTAATTCATAGAAACAAAGACAGAAAATAAAAGAAAATAAATATATAGGAGAATATATTCCAAAGTAAAGAACAAAATATAACCATAGGAAAAAGTTATCCTTAATGAAAAAGAGATGATTCATAATATAAAGAGTTCAGAATGATAGTCATAAAGATGTTCACAAATTCGGGAGAAGAATTGAGGAACACAGTGAGGACTCCAACAAAGAGTTAGAAAATACAAAAAAGAACCAATAAGAGCTGAATAATATGATAAAAGAAATGAAAAGTATACTAGAAGGAATCAGAAGCAGGCTAAATAATACAGAAAAATAGAACAGCAATATGGAGATAAAATAGTGAAAATTATCCAATCAGAGCAGCAAAAAGAAAAAAGAATTTAAAAAAATAAGGATAGTTTAAGGGATGTCTAGGACAGCACCAACTCTACTAACAGTCACATGATGGGGATCAGAATGAGAAGAAAGAGAGAAAGCAGCAGAAAATGTCTGAGGAAATAATGGCTAAAAACTCCCCTAACCTGGGGAAACAAATATCCAGGTCCAGGAAGCATGAAGTTGCAAACAGTATAAACCCAAAGAGATCCACACTGAGACATATCATAATTAAAATGACAAAAAATTAGAGAATTTTAAAGGCAGTAACAGAAAAATAACTAGTCACATACGAGGAAAATCCCATGAAGCTATTAGCTGATTTTTCAGCAGAAATTTTGCAGGACATAAGAGAGTGGCTTAATATATATTTAAAGTGCTGAAAGGAAAAAAAAAACAACTTACAAACAAGAACACTCTACCCAGCAAAGTTGTTACTCAGGATCAAAGGAGAGATAGTTTCCCAGACAAGTAAAAACTAAAGGAGTTCATCACTGCTAAACCAGCCTTACAAGAAATGTTTAAGGGTCTTTTTTAAACATAAAGAGGGTCATTACTAGAAATAAGAAAATACATGAAAGGAAAATCTCACAGGTAAAGGTAAATATACAGTAAAAGCAGTGGATCAGCCACTTTAAAAGCTACTATGAAGGTTAAAAGACAAACGTAGTAAAATCAATTATAATTACAATTAGTTAAGAGATACACAAACAAAAAAAGATGTAAAATATGACATCAGAAGCATAAAACCTGGGGGGAGAATAAAAAAAATAGTGTTTCTAGAATGCATTCAAACCTAAGCAACTATTAGCTTAAAATAAAATATATATATATGAAAATCGTGAAAAACAAAAACCTACAACAGATAAACAAAAATAAAGTGAAAAGAACCCAAATGTAACACTAAAGAAAATCATGAAACCATAAGGGAAGAAACTAGGAGAAGAAATAAACAGAGAAGGACTACAAACATGAGCAGAAAACCGTCAATAAGTATATACCTATCAATAAGCACTTTAAATGTAAGTAGACTAAATGTACCAATAAAAAGACATAGGATAGATGAATGAATTGAAACAAACAAAACCAAGTCCCATTTATATACTGCCTAAAAGAGACACATTTCAGAAGAAAGGACAGACACAGACTGAAAGTGAAGACTTGGAAAAAGATATACTATACAAGAGGAAATGAAAAGAAAGTTAGAGTAGCTATACTTATATCAGACTAAATAAGACTTTAAAACAAATACTGTTCTAAAAGACAGAGAAGATATTACATGATGAAGTCAATACAAGAAGGGGATATGACATTCATAAATATTTATGAACCTAATATTTTATATATATATATAAATTACATATTTATAAACAATAAAGCAAATATTCACAGATATAAAGGGGAAATTGGCAATAATAAAATAATAGTAAGGGATTTTAATAACCCACTTACATCCAGACAGAAATTTAATGAGGAAACATTGGCCTTAAATGACACATTGGACCAGATAAACAATAAATATATATAAAACATTCCATCCAAAGCCTGCAGAATACAATTTCTTTTCAAATGCACATGAAACACTCTCCAGGACAGATCATAGGTTAATCCACAAAACAAGTCTCAATAAATTTTAAAATGCTGAAATCATATCAAACATTTTTTTCTGACCAAAACAGTATGGAACTAGAAATCAGTTACAAGAACAAACCTGGGAAAAACCCCACAAGCCTGTGGGGACTAAGGAACATGCTACTAAACAACCAATGGGACAATGAAGAAATCAAATATGATATCAAAAAATACCTTGAGACAAATGAAAGTGGAAAGAAAACTTTCCAAAATCTATGGGATGCAGCAAAAGCAGTTATAAGAAGGAAGTGCACAGTAATACAAGTTTACCTCAAGAAATAAGAAAAACCTCAAATAAACAATCTAACTTCATACCTAAAGGAACTAGAAAAAGAAGAAAAAACAAAGCCCAAACTTAATACTAGTAGAGAAATAATAAATGTCAGTCTGTAAATAAATGAAATAGAGACTGAAAAAAACAATAGAAAGATCAATGAAACTAAGAGTCGGTTCTTTGAAAGCACATACAAAATTAATAGACCTAAAGACAGACTCATCAAGAAAAACAAAGAGGGCTCAAAATCGTAAATGAAAGAAGTTACAACTGATACCACAGAAATAATCATAGGAGACTACTATAACAATTATATACCAAATAAATTGGGCAACATAGGAGAAATGTATAAATCCCCAAAACATGCAATCTTAGAAGAAACAGAAAATCTGAAGAGACCAATTACTAGTAATTAAATTGGATCAGTAATCAAAATAACACAAAACAAATTAAAGTCCAGAACCAGACAGATTTACAGGTGAATTCTAGCAAACATTTAAAGAAGAGTTAATCCTTCTCAAAATATTCCAAAAAACTGAAGAGAGAAGAATGCTCCCAGACTCATTCTATGAAGCCAGCATTGCCCTGATACCGAAACCAGACAAAAAGACTCCAAATAAAGAAAAAATTACAGGCCAATATCCTTAATGAACATAGATGCACAATTCCTCAACAAAATATTAGCAAACTGAATTCAACAGTACATTAAAACGATCATATGCCACAATCAAGTGGCGTTTATTCAAGAAATGCAAAGATGGTTCAATATCCATAAATCATTCAACGTGATACACTATATTAACAAAACAAAGGATAAAAACCATATGATCTGCGTCATAGATGAACAAAAAGCATTTGACAAAATTTCTCATCCATTCATGATAAAAGCTCTCAACATAGTAGATATAGAGTGAATGTATCTTAACATGATAAGGGCTATATATGACAAACCCAGAACTAAAAATATATTCAATGATGAAAACCTGAACATTTTTCCTCTAAGACCAGGAACTAGAGAAGAATGCCCACTCTTGCTACTTTTATTGAACATGGTGTTGGAAATCCTAGCCACAGGAATCAGACAAGAAAAAGATACAAAAGGCATTCATTTTGGGAGAGAAGAATTAAACCTGTCACTATTTGCAGACAACATGAATATATATATATATATATATACCCTAAAGACTCCACAAAAAAATTCTTAGAATACATGAACTCTTTAGAAACTAGGGTAGGGCCAAGATGGCGAAGTAGAAGGACGTGCTTTCACTCCCTCTTGTGAGAACTCCAGAATCACAACTAGGTGCTGGACAATCATCGACAGGAAGACACAGAAACTCACCAAAAAAGATACCCCACATCCAAAGACAAAGGAGAAACCACAATGAGACGGTAGGAGGGGCACAATCACAGTAAAATCAAATCCCATAACTGCTGGGTGGGTGACTCACAGACTGGAGAACACTTATACCACAGAAGTCCACCCACTGGAGTGAAGGTTCTGAGCCCCACAACAGGCTTCCCAACCTGGGGGTCCAGCAAGGGGAGGAGGAATTCCAGAGAATCAGACTTTGAAGCTTAATGGGATTTGACTGCAGGATTTTGACAAGACTGGGGGAAACAGAGACTCCACTCTTGGAGGGCACACACAAAGTAGTGTATGCATCGGGACCCAGGGGAAGGAGCAGTGACCACGGGAGACTGAACCAGACCAACCTGCTAGTGTTGGAGGGTCTCCTACAGAGGCGGGGGGTGGCTGTGGCTCACTGCAGGGACAAGGTCACTGGCAGCAGAAGTTTTGGGAAGTACTCCTCGGCGTGAGCCCTCCCAGAGTCTGTCATTAGCCCCACCAAAGAGCCCAGGTAGGCTACAGTGTTGGGTTGCTTCAGGCCAAAAAACCAACAGGGAGGGAACCCAGCCCCACCCATCAACAGTGAAGCGGATTAAAGTTTTACTGAGCTCGGCTCACCAGAGCAACAGTCAGCTCTACCCACCACCAGTCTCTCGCATCAGGAACTTACACAAGCCCCTTAGATAGGCTCATCCACCAGAGGGCAGACAGCAGAAGCAAGAAGAACTACACTCCTGCAGCCTGTGGAACAAAAACCACATTCACAGAAAGATAGACAAGATGAAAAGGCAGAGGGCTATGTACCAGATGAAGGAACAAGATAAAACCCCAGAGAAACAACTAAATGAAGTGGAGACAGGCAATATTCCAGAAAAGGAAGTCAGAATAATGATAGTGAAGATGATCCAGGACCTTAGAAAAAGAATGGAGGCCAAGACTGAGAAGATGAAAGAAATGTTTAACAAAGACCTAGAAAAATTAAAGAACTAGCAAACAGAGATGAACAAGACAATAACTGAAATGAAAACTACACTAGAAGGAATCAATAGCAGAATAACTGAGGCAGAAGAACAGATAAGTGTCCTGGAAGACAGAATGGTGGAATTCAATGCTGCAGAACAGAATAAAGAAAAAAGAATAAAAAGAAATGAACACAGCCTAAGAGACCTCTGGGACAACATTAAATGCAACAACGTTCACATTATAGGGGTCCCAGAAGGAGAAGAGAGAGAGAAAGGATCCAAGAAAATATTTGAAGAGATTATAGTCGAAAACTTCCCTAACATGGGAAAGGAAATAGCCACCCAAGTCCAGGAAGCGCAGCGAGTCCCATGCAGGATAAACCCAAGGAGAAACACACTGAGACACATAGTAATCAAACTGGCAAAAATTAAAGACAAAGAAAAATTACTGAAAGCACGAAGCTAAAAATGACAAATAACATACAAGGGAACACCCATAAGGTTAACAACTGATTTCTCAGCAGAAACTCTACAAGCCAGAAGCGAGTGGCATGATATACTTAAAGTGATGAAAGGGAAGAACTTACAACCAAGATTACTCTACCCAGCTAGGATCTCATTCAGATTCAATGGAGAAATCAAAAGCTTTACAGACAAGCAAAAGCTAGGAGAATTCAGCACCATCAAAACAGCTCTACAACAAATGCTAAAGGAACTTCCCTAAGTGGGAAACACAAGAGAAGAAAGGGACCTACAAAAACAAACCCAAAACAATTAAGAAAATGGTCATAGGTACATACATATCGATATTTACCTTAAACGTGAATGGATTAAATGCTCCAACCAAAAGATACAGGCTTGCTGAATGGATACAAAAACAACACCCATATATATGCTGTCTACAAGAGACCCACTTCAGACCTAGGGACACATACAGACTGAAAGTGAGGGGATGGAAAAAGATATTCCATGCAAAAGGAAATCAAAAGAAAGCTGGAGTAGCAACACTCATATCAGATAAAATAGACTGTAAAATAAAGGATGTTACAAGAGATAAGGAAGGACACTGCCTAATGATCAAGGGATCAATCCAAGAAGAAGATATAACAATTATCAATATATATGCACCCAACATAAGAGCACCTCAATACATAAAGCAACTGCTAACAGCATTAAAAGAGGAAATCGACAGTAACACAAAAATAGTGGGGGACTTTAACACCTCACACCAATGGACAGATCATCCAAAATGAAAATAAATAAGGAAAAAGAAGCTTTAAATGACACAACAGACCAGATAGATTTAATTGATATTTATAGGACATTCCATCCAAAAACAGCAGATTAAACGTTCTTCTCAGGGGGAAAAAACGTAAAAAACACAAACACATGGAGGCTAAACAATACGTTACTAAATAACCAAGAAATCACTGAAGAAATCAAAGAGGAATTCAAAAAATACCTAGAGACAAATGACAATGAAAACACGACGATCCAAAACCTATGGGATGCAGCAAAAGTAGTTCTAAGAGGGAAGTTTATAACTATACAAGCCTGCCTCAATAAAGAAGAAATATCTCAAGTAAACAATCTAACCTTACACCTAAAGGAACTAGAGAAAGAAGAAGAAACAAAACCCAAAGTTAGCAGAAGGAAAGAAATCGTCAAGATCAGAGCAGAAATAAATGAAATAGAAACAAAGAAACCAATAGCAAAGATCAATAAAACTAAAAGATGGTTCTTTGAGAAGATAAACAATATTGATAAACCATTAGCCACACTCATCAAGAAAAAGAGGGAGAGGACTCAAATCAATAAAATTAGAAATGAAAAAGGAGAAGTTACAACAGACACTGCAGAAATACAAAGCATTCTAAGAGACCAGTACAAGCAACTCTATGCCAATAAAATGGACAACCTGGAAGAAATGGACAAATCCTTAGAAAGATATAACCTTCCAAGACTGAAGCAGGAAGAAATAGAAAATATGAACAGATGAATCACAAGTAATGAAATTGAAACTGATTAAAAATCTTCCAACAAACAAAAGTCCAGGACCAGATGGCTTCAGAGGTGAATTCTATCAAACATTTAGAGGAGTTAACACCCATCTTTCTCAAACTCTTCCAAAAAATTGCAGAGGAAGGAACACTCCCAAACTCATTCTATGAGGCCACCATCACCCTGATACCAAAACCAGACAAAGATACTACAAAAAAAGAAAATTACAGACCAATATCACTGATGAATATAGATGCAAAAATCCTCCACAAAATACTAGCAAACAGAATCCAACAACACATTAAAAGGATCATACACCATGATCAAGTGGGATTTATCTAAGGGATGCAAGGATTCTTCAATATACGTAAATCAATCAATGTGATACACCATATTAACAAATTGAAGAATCAAAACCATATGAACATCTCAATAGATGCAGAAAAAGTTTGACAAAACAGCAAAAGTAGTCTTGAGAAAGAAGAACAAAGCTAGAAATACCATGCTTCCTGATTTCAAACTATACTACAAAGCAATACTAATCAAGACTGTATGGTACTGACACCCATTTATGATTATAACTGTCCAGAGTGTGGGCATAGAGGGAACCTACTTCAACATAATAAAGGCCATTTAAAAAAATCCCACAGCAAACATCATTCTCAATGGTGAAAAACTGAAAGCATTTCCTCTAAGATCAGGAACAAGAGAAAGATGTCCACTCTCACCACTATTATTTAACATAGTTTTGGAAGTCCTAGCCACGGCAATCAGAGAAGAAAAAGAAATAAAAGGAATCCAAATTGGAAAAGAAGAAGTAAAGCTGTCACTGTTTGCAGATGACATGTTATTATGACAGAGAATCCTAAAGATGCTACCAGAAAACTACTAGAGCTAGTCAATGAATTTGGTAAATTGTAGCATACAAAATTAATGCACAGAAATCTCTTGCATTCCTACAAACTAATGATGAAAAATCTGAAAGAGAAATTAAAGAAACACTCCCATTTACCATTGCAAAAAAATGGGTAGGAATAAACCCACCTAAGGAGACAAAAGACCTGTATGCAGAAAACTATAAGACACTGATGAAAGAAATTAAAGATGATACCAACAGAGGGAGAGATATACCATGTTTTTGGATCAGAAAAATCAATATTGTGAAAATGACTAAACTACCCTAAGCAATCTACAGATTCAATTCAATCCCTATCAAATTACCAATGGCATTTTTTACGGAGCTAGAAAAAGAAATCTTAAAATTTGTATGGAGACACAAAAGACCCCGAATAGACAAAGCATTCTTGAGGGAAAAAAAACGGAGCTGGAGGAATCAGACTCCCTGACTTCAGACTATATTTCAAACCACAGTAATCACGACAATATGGTATGGCACAAAAACAGAAACATAGATTAATGGAACAAGATAGAAAGCCCAGAGATAAACCCACACACCTATGGTCAACTAATCTATGACAAAGGAGGCAAGGATATACAGTGGAGAAAAGACAGTCTCTTCAATAAGTGGTGCTGGGAAAACTGGACAGCTACATGCAAAATAATGAAATTAGCACACTCCCTAAAACCATACACAAAAATATACTCAAAATGGATTCAAGACCTAAATGTAAGATCAGACACTATAAAACTTTAGAGGAAAACATAGGCAGAACAGTCTATGACATAAATCAAAGCAAGGTCCTTTTTGACCCACCTCCTAGAGAAATGGAAATAAAAAGAAAAATAAACAAATGGGACCTAATGAAACTTAAAAGCTTTTGCACCACAAAGGAAACCATAAACAAGATGAAAAGACAGCCCTCAGAATGGGAGAGAATATTTGCAAACAGATCAATGGACAAAGGATTAATCTCCAAAATATATAAACAACTCATGCAGCTCAATATTAAAGAAACAAACAACCCAATCCAAAAATAGGCAGAAGACTTAAATAGACACTTCTCCAAAGAAGTCATACAGATGGCCAAGAAGCACATGAAAAGCTGCTCAACATCACTAATTATTAGAGAAATGCAAATCAAAACTACAATGAGGTATCACCTCACACCAGTTAGAATGGACATCATCAGAAAATCTACAAACAACAAATGCTGGAGAGGGTGTGGAGAAAAGGGAACCCTCTTGCACTGTTGGTGGGAATGTAAATTGATACAGTCACTATGGAGAACAGTATGCAGGTTCCTTAAAAAACTAAAAATAGAATTACCATATGACCCAGCAATCCCACTACTGGGCACATACCCAGAGAAAAACATAATTCAAAAAGACACATGCACCCCAATGTTCATTGCAGCACTATTTACAATAGCCAGGTCATGGAAACAACCTAAATGCCCATTGACAGACGAATGGATAAAGAAGATGTGGTACATATATACAATTGAATACTACTCAGCCATAAAAAGGAATGAAATTGAGTCATGCATTGACCTAAAGACTGTCATACAGAGTGAAGTAAGTCAGTAAGAAAAAAACCAATATATTAATGCATGTATGTGGAACCTAGAAAAATGGTACACATGAACTGGTTTGCAGGTCAGAAGTTGAGACACAGATATAGAGAACAAATGTATGGACACCAAGGGAGGAAAGCCACAGGGGGTGGGGATGGTGTTGTGATGAACTGGGCCACTGGGATTGACATGTATACACTGATGTGTATAAAATTGATGACTAATAAGAACCTGCTGCATAAAACAATATATATAATAAAATTCAAAAAAAAAAAGAATAAATGAATTGTGTAAAGTCACAGATATCAAAATTAATAAACAGAAATCTGTTGCATTTCTATACACTAATAATAATCTATCATAAAGAGAAATTAATAAAACAATTCCATTTACAATTGCTTCAAAAAGAATAGAATGCCTAGTAATAAATTTGACCAGGGATGTGAAAGATCTATACTCCGAAAATTGTAAGACACTGATGCTAGGATGTAAACTCAACATAAATAAATGGAAAGGTAACATGCTCATTAATTTGAGGAATTAATATTTTTAAAATATCCATACTACTCAAGTCAATCTACAGATTCAATGCAATCCCTATGAGAATATCTATGGTATTTTTTGCAGAACTAGAACAAATAATTCTAAATTTGTATAGAACTAAGAAAGAACACAAACAGCAAAAGTAGTCTTGAGAAAGAAGAACAAAGCTAGAAATACCATGCTCCCTGATTTCAAACTATACTACAAAGCAATACTAATCAAGACTGTATGGTACTGACACAAAAACAGACACATAGATCAATGGAACAGAAGAGAGAGTTCATAAATAAACCCATGGATATGGCCAATTAAACTGCAACATAGGGGACAAGAGTCTACAATGGGGAAAAGAGTTTCTTCAACAGATGGTTTGGGGAAAACTGGAGAACTACATTGAAAAGAATGAAATTAGGCCTTTTTCTTACACTATATATAAAAATAAACTCAAATGGATTAAGATTTAAACGTAAGACCTGAAACCATAAAATGTCCAGAAGAAAACTTAAGCAGTAAGCTCTTTGACATTGGTCTTAGCAACATATTTTTGGATCTGTTTTCTCAGGCAAGAAAAGCAAAAGCAAAAATTAAAAAAGGGGACTACACCAAAATAAAAAGCTTTTGCACAGCAGCAAAGTAAACCATTAATAGAACAAAAAGCCACTTACTGAATGGGAGAAAATACATGCAAATAATACATGCAATAAAAGGTTAATATCCAAAATATATAAAGAGCTCATACAACTCAACATAAGAAAAAAGGACAGGGACTTCCCTGGTGGTGCAGTGGTTAAGAATCCGCCTTCTAACGCAGGGGATATGGGTTTGAGCCCTGGTCCGGGAAGATCGCACATGCTGTGTATTAATTAAGCCCGTGCATCACAACTACTGAACCTGCACTCTAGAGCCCTCAAGCTACAACTACTGAAGTCCAGGCACCTAGAGTCCATGCTCAGCAACAAGAGAAGCCGTCATAATGAGAAACCTGTGCACTGCAATGAAGAGCAACCCCTGCTAACCTAAACTAGGGAAAGCTCGTGCACAGCAACAAACACACAACACAGACAAAAATTTAAAAAATAAAAAAATGAATTTATTAAAAAACACACAAACAATCCAATTTAAAAATGGACAGAGGCTCTGAATAGACTTTTTTCCAAAGAAGACATCCAGATGGCCAACAGGCACGTGAAAAGATGTTCAACATCACTAATCATCAGGGAAATGCAAATCAAAACCTCAGTGATGGGCTTCCCTGGTGGCGCAGTGGTTGTGAGTCCGCCTGCCGATGCAGGGGACACGGGTTCGTGCCCCGGTCTGGGAGGATCCCATGTGCCGCGGAACGGCTGGGCCCGTGAGCCATGGCCGCTGAGTCTGCACGTCCGGAGCCTGTGCTCCGCAATGGGAGAGGCCACAACAGTGAGAGGCCCGCATACCACAAAACAAACAAACAAACAAACAAAAACCTCAGTGAGATATCATCTCACACCTTGCAGATTTGCTACTATCAAAAAGATAAGAAATGGGGAGACCTTCAAGATGGCGGAGGAGTGAGATGTGGAGATTGCCTTCCTCCCTACAAATACATGAGAAATACATCTACTTGTAGAACAACTCCTACAGGACACATACTGAACACTGGCAGAAGATCTCAGACTTCCCCAAAGGCAAGAAACTCCCCATGTACGTGGGTAGGACAAAAGAAAAAACAGAGACAAAAGAATAAGAATGGGACCTGCACCACTGGGAGGGAGTTATGAAGGAGGAAAAGTTTCCACACACTAGGAAGCCCCTTCACTGGCGGAGACAAGGTTGGCGGGAGGGAAGCTTCAGAGCCATGGAGGAGAGTGCTGCAACAGGGGTGCTGAGGGCAAAGTGGAGAGATTCCCGCACAGAGGATTGGTGCCAACCAGCTCTCACCAGCCCAAGAGGCTTGTCTGCTCACGCGCCTGGGCGGGTGGGGGCTGGGAGCTAAGGTACCGGCTTTGGAGGTTGGGTTCCAGGTAGAGGACTGGGGTTGGCTGTGTGAACACAGCCTGAAGGAGGCTAGTGCACCACAGCTAGCTGGGAGGGAGTCCAGGAAAATGTCTGGACCTGCCTAAAAGGCAAGAGACCATTGTTTCGGGGTGCACCTTTACAGAGAAGCAAAAGCTAAGAGAATTCAGCACCACCAAACCAGCATCACAACAAATGCACAAGGAGAGGGGATTCAGAGCACCGCCTAAAGGAGCTCAAGCCGCGGCTATCAGCGCAGGCCCCACAGACGAGCATGAAACGCTAAGGCTGCTACTGCAGCCACCAAGAAGCCTGTGTGCAAGCACAGGTCACTTATCCACACCTCCCCTCCTGGGAGCCTGAGTAGCCTGCCACTGCCAGAGTCCTGAGATCCAGGTACAACTGCCCTGGGAGAACACATGGCGCGGCTCAGGCTGGTGCAACATCATGTTGGCCTCTGCCACCACAGACTCGCCCCACATTCCATACCCCTTCCTCCTTCTGACCTGACTGAGCCAGAGCCACCTAATGAGTTGTTACTTTAACCCCATCCTGTCTGAGCGAAGAACAGACACCCTCAGGCGACCTACAGGCAGAGGCGGACAAATTCCAAAGCTGAACCCCAGGAGCTGGGCGAACAAAGAAGAGAGGTCAGAGAAAATATTTGAATAGATTATAGTTGAAAACTTCCCTAATATGAGAAAGGAAATAGTTGATCAACTCCAGGAAGCACAGAGAGTCCCACACAGAATAAATCCAAGGAGAAACATGCCAAGACACATATTAATCAAACAATCAAAAATTAAATACAAAGAAAAATATTAAAAGCAGCAAGGGAAAAACAACAAATAACATACAAGGGAATCCCCATAAGGTTAACAGCTGGTCTTTCAGCAGAAACTCTGCAGGCCAGAAGGGAGTGGCAAGACATATTTAAAGTGATGAAAGGGAAAAACCTACAACTAAGATTACTCTACCCAGCAAGGAACTCATTCAGATTGGACAGAGAAATTGAAACCTTTACAGACAAGCAAAATCTAAGAGAATTCAGCACCACCAAACCAGCTTTACAACAAATGCTAAACTTCTCTAGGCAGAAAGCACAAGAGAAGGAAATGACTTACAATAACAAACCCAAAACAATTAAGAAAATGGTAATAGGAACATACATATCGATAATTACCTAAAATGTAAATTGATTAAAATCTCTAACCGAAAGACATAGACTGGCTGAATGGATACCAAACAGGACACATATATCTGCTGTCTACAAGAAACCCACTTCAGACCTAGGGACACATACAGACTGAAAGTGAGGGGATGGAAAAAGATACTCCATGCAAATAGAAATCAAAAGAAAGCTGGAGTAGCCATACTCATATCAGATAAAATACACTTTAAAATAAAGAATGTTACAAGAGACAAGGAAGGACACTGCCTAATGATCAAGGGATCAATCCAAGAAGAAGATATAACAGTTGTAATATTTATGCACCCAACATAGGATCACCTTAATACATAAGGCAAATGCTAACAGCCATAAGAGGAGAAATCGACAGGAACACGATGATAGTAGGGGACTCTAACACCCCACATTCACCAATGAACAGGTAATCCAAAATGAAAATAAATAAGGAAACACAAGCTTTAAATGATGCATTAAGCAAGATGGACTTAATTGATATTTATAGGACATTCCATCCCAAAACAACAGAATACATTTTCTTCTCAAGTGCTCATGGAACATTCTCTAGGATAGATCATATCCTGGGTCACAAATCAAGCCCTGGTAAATTTAACAAAATTGAAATCATATCAAGTATCTTTTCCTACCACAATGCTATGAGACCAGATATCAATTACAGGAAAAAAATCTGTAAAAAATACAAATACATGGAGGCAAAACAATACACTAATTAATAACCAAGAGATCACTGAAGAAATCAAAGAGGAAATCACAAAATACCTAGAAAAAGTTACAATGAAAACATGATGACCCAAAACCTATGGGATGCAGCAAAAGCAGTTCTAAGAGAGAAATTTATACCAATACAATCCTACCTCAAGAAACATCTCAAATAAACATCCTAACTTACACTTAAAGAAATTAGAAAAAGAAGAACAAAATAACCCCAAAGTTAGAAGAAGGAAAGAAATCATAAAGATCAGATCAGAAATATATGAAAAAGAAATGAAGGAAACAATAGCAAAGATCAATAAAACTAAAAGCTGGTTCTTTGAGGAGATAAACAAAATTGACAAAGCATTAGCCAGACTCATCAAGAAAAAAAGGAAGAAGACTCAAATCAATAGAACTAGAAATGAAAAAGGAGAAGTAACACCTGACACTGCAGAAATACAAAGGATCATGAGAGATTACCACAAGCAACTATATGCCAATAAACTGAACAACCTGAAAGGAAATGACAAATTCTTAGAAAAGCACAACCTTCTGAGACACTGAGCCAGGAAGAAAGAGAAAATATAAACAGATCAATTAGAAGCACTGAAATTGAAACTGTCATTAAAAATTTTCCAACAAACAAAAGCCCAGGACCAGATGGCTTCACAGGCGAATTTTATCAAACATTTAGAGAAGAGTTAACACCTATCCTTCTCAAACTCTTCCAAAATATAGCAGAGGGAGGAACACTCCCAAACTCATTCTATGAGGCCACCATCACCCTGATACCAAAACCAGACAAAGATGTCACAAAGAAAGAAAACTACAGGCCAATATCACTGATGAACATAGAAGCAAAAATCCCCAACAAAATACTAGCAAACAGAATCCAATAGCACATTAAAAGGATCATATGCCATGATCAAGTGGGTTTTATCCCAGGAATGCAAGGATTCTTCAATATATGTAAATCAATCAATGTGATACACCACATTAACAACTTGAAGGATAAAAATCATATGATAATCTCAATAGATGCAGAAAAAGCTTTCACCAAAATTGAACACCATTTATGATAAAAACCCTTCAGAAAGTAGGCATAGCAGGAACTTACCTCAACATAATAAAGGCCATTATGACAAACCCACAGCCAACATTGTTCTCAGCAGTGAAAAACTGAAAGCATTTCCACTAAGATCAGGAACAAGACAAGTTTTCCCACTCTCACTACTATTATTCAACAAAGTTTTGGAAGTTGTAGCCGCAGCAATCAGAGAAGAAAAAGAAATAAATCCAAATTGGAAAAGAAGAAGTAAACTGTCACCCTTTGCAGATGACATGATACTATACATAGAGAATCCTAAAGATTCTACCAGAAAACTACTGGAGCTAATCAATGAATTTGGTAAAGTAGCAGGATACAAAGTTAATGCATAGAAATCTCTTGAATTCCTATACACTAATGATGAAAAATCTAAAAGAGAAATTAAGGAAACACTCCCATTTACCTTTGCAACAAAAAGAATAAAATACTGAGGAGCAAACCTACCTAAGGACACAAAAGACCTAGATGCAGAAAACTATAAGACACTGATGAAAGAAATTAAACATGATACAAACAGAGGGAGAGATATACCATGTTCTTGGATTGGAAGAATCAACATTGTGAAAATGACTCTACTACCCAAAGCAATCTACAGATTCAATGCAATTCTCATTAAACTACCAATGCGATTTTTCACAGGAATAGAACAAAAAATTTCACAGTTTGTATGGAAACACAAAAGACCCTGGATAGCCAAAGCAATCTTGACAAAGAAAAACGGAGCTGGAGGAATCAGACTCCCTGACTTCAGCCTATACTACAAAGCTATAGTAATCAAGTCAGTATGGTACTAGCACAGAAACAGAAATATAGATCAATGGAAAAGGATAGAAAGCCCAGAGGTAAACCCATGCACAAAAACAGAAAGATAGATCAATGGAACAAGATAGAAAGCCCAGAGATAAACCCATACACATATGGTCACCTTATTTTTGATAAAGGAGGCAAGAATATATAATGGAGAAAATACAGTCACTTCAATAAGTGATGCTGGGAAAACTGGACAGCTACATGTAAATGAATGAAATTAGAACACTCCCTAACACCATACACAAAAATAAACTCAAAATGGATTAAAGACCTAAATGTAAGGCCAGACACTATAAAACTCTTAGAGGAAAACATAGGCAGAACACTCTATGACACAAATCACAGCAAGATCCTTTTTGACCCACCTGCTGGAGAAATGGAAATAAAACCAAAAATAAACAAATGGGACCTAATGAAACTTAAAAGCTTTTGCACAGCAAAGGAAACCATAAACAAGATAAAAGACACCCCTCAGAATGGGAGAAAATATTTTCAAATGAAGCAACTGACAAAGGATTAATCTCAAAATTTACAAGCAGCTCATGCAGCTCAATATCAAAAGAACAAACGACCCAGTCCAAAAATGGGCAGAAGACCTAAATAGACATCTTCCCAAAGAAGATATACAGATAACCAAGAAACGTGAAAGGATGCTCAACATCACTAATAATTAGAGAAATGCAAATCAAAACTACAATGAGGTATCACCCCACACCAGTCAGAACGGTCATCATCAAAAAATCTATAAACAATAAATGCTGGAGAGGGTGTGGAGGAAAGGGAACCCTCTTGCACTGTTGGTGGGAATGTAAATTGATACAGCCACTATGGAGTACAGGATGGAGGTTCCTTAAGAAACTAAAAATAGAACTACCATAGGATACAGCAATCCCACTACTGGGCATATACCCTGAGAAAACCATAATTCAAAATGAGTCATGTATCACAACGTTCATTGCAGCTGTATTCACAGTAGCCACGACATGGAAGCAGCGGAAATGTCCAGCTGCTTCAACAGATGAATGGATAAAGAAGATGTGGCACATATATACAAGGGAATATTACTCAGCTATAAAAAGAAACGAAATTGAGTTATTTGTAGTGATGTGGATGGACCTAGAGACTGTCATACTGTGTGAAATAATTCAGAAAGAGAAAAATAAATACCACATGCTAAAACATAACTATGGAATAAAAAAAAAAGTGGTTATGAAGAACTTAGGTGCAGGACAGGAATAAAGACGCAGATGCAGGGAATGGACTTGAGGACATGGGGAGGGGGAAGGGTAAGCTGGGACAAAGTGAGAGAGTGGCATGGACAGATATACACAACCAAATGTAAAATAGCTAGCTAGTGGGAAGCAGCCACATAGCACAGGGAGATTAGGTTGGTGCTTTGTGACCACCTAGAGAGGTAGGATAGGGAGGGTGAGAGGGAGACACAAGAGGGAGTAGATATGGTTATATATGTATATGTATAGCTTTTTTACTTTGTTATAAAGCAGAAACTAACATACCATTTTAAAGCAATTATACCTCAATAAAGATGTTTTTTAAAAAAAAGAGCCATTTATACAGTAAAAAAGACAAAAAAAGATAAGAAATAACAAGTGTTGGCAAGGATGTGGAGAAAAGGGACCTCTCAGGCACCGTTGGTGGGAATGTAAATTGGTACAGGCACTATGGAAAACAGTATGGAAATTCCACAAAAAATTAAAACTACCATACAATCCAGCAATTCCACTTCTGGATATTTATGTGAAGAAAACGAAAACACTAATTCAAAAAGATATATGCATTCCAATATTCCTTGCAGTATTATTTACAATAGCTAAGATACCGAAGCAACCAAAGTGTCTGCTGATAAATGAATGGATAAAAATAATGTGATACACACGCATGTGTGTACACACACACAATGGAATATTAGTCATAAAAAGTAATGAAATCTTGCTATTTGTGTCAAGACTGATGGACCTAGAGCATATTATGCTAAGTAAAAGAAGTCAGACAGCAAGAGACAAGTACCTTATGATTTCATTTATATGTAGAATCTAAGGAACAAATGAACAGACACCAAAACAGAATCAGACTCATAGACACACACTGGTGGTTGAGAGGGTAGGGTGTGTGGGGATGAATGAAATAGGTGAAGAGGATTAAGAGGTACAAATTACCAGTTATGAAATAAAGAAGTCACTGGGATGTAAAGCAATGATGCAGAGAATATAGTTAATAATACTGTAATAACTTTGTATGGTGATAAATGTTAAGTAGACTTATCATGGTAATCAATTTGCAGTTTATATAAATGTCAAATCATTTTGAAATGTGTACAACTAAAACTAGTAATTTAACTATACTTCAATATAGAAACAGCAAAGCACACTCCTTAATTAGGCATTATTATGTATCATTAAAATAAAAACATCTATAAATATTTCAAAATTATACTTATAGAAAATAGTATAAGTATGTATTTTATATACATAGTGCCAACTCACACAGTTCAGCCATTATTCACAAAATACGGATTGAAAGTCAACAATTTATTTCCATATTTAATGGGCTATTAGATGTTGTGCAATTAGTAGAAGCCATGTGTTAAGTAAGTGTGGTCTGTTCTATTATAAAAAATACTTTTTCCTAAGCATTCTCCTACTCTCATATATTTCTGCTTACATTGTTTTTGCCAAAATTGGGCCACTTGCTATCTTTATAAGCAAGAAAAGATGGGGAGATAAGTATATTTAATTAGGTACATTTATAAGTTTTTTTGAAGGAAAATGGTTATCAAATAAGTAACTATTCATGCACTTTGAGAAGATTATAAATGCCAGATTGCTGAGTAAAGAGAAAAGCTGTAAACAAGACAAAGGTGAATCAACAAAGTTAATTAGTGATTTCAGAAGTAGCAATGGCAAAAAAAAGGGATACAGCATGCCTTGTTTTATTGGGCTTTGCAGATATTTTGCGTTGCAGATATTGTGTTTTTTAAAAATTGAAGATTTGTGGCAGCCCTGCATCAAGCAGTTTTATCAGCTCTATTTGTCCAACAGCATGTGTTAACTGTGTGTGTCTGTGCACAGTTTGGTAGTTCTTGCAATATTTCAAACATTTTTTATTATTATATTTGTTATGGTGATCTGTAATCAGTGATCTTTGATGTTACTATTATAATTGTTTTGGGGCACCACAAACTGCACCCATATAAAATGGCAGACTTAATAAATGTTGTGTGTTCTGACTGTTCCACTGATTAGAGTATAGTTGATTTACAATGTTATGTTAGTTTCAGGTGTACAGCAAAGTGAATCAGTTATACATATACATATAGCCACTCTTTTTTAGATTTTTCTCCCATATAGGCCACTACAGGGTATTGAGTAGAGTTTCTTGTGCTATACAATAGGTTCTTATTAGTTATCAACTTTATATATAGCGGTGTGTATATGTTGATCTCAATCTCCCAATTTATCCCTCTCCCTTTCCCCCTCAGGCCTCCCTATTCTCTGAGACACAACAGTATTGAAATTAGGCCAATTAATAACCCTACAATGGCCTCTAAGTGTTTAAGTGAAAGGAAGAGTCATTCATCTCTCACTTTAAATGAAAATCTAGAAATGATTAAGATTAATGGGGAAGGCATGGTAAAATACAAGACAGGCTGAGAGCTGGGCCTTTTGCACCAAAAAGTTAGCCACATGAATGCAAAGAAAAATTATTGAAGGAAATTAAAAGAGCTACTCCAGTGAACACACAAATAATAAGAAAGCAAAGGAGCCTATTGCTGATATGGAGAAAGTTTCAGCAGTCTGGATAGAAGATCAAACCAGCCATGACATAAATTTAAGTCAAAGCCTAATCCAAAGCAAAGATCTACCTCTCTTCAATTTATAAAGGCTGAGAGAGGTAAGGAAGCTGCAGAAGAGAAGTTTGAAGGTAGCAGAAATGGGTTCATGAGGTTTAAGGAAAGAAGCCGCCTCCATAACATAAAGGTGCAAAGTGAAGTGGCAAGTGCTGATGTAGAAGCTACAGTAAGTTATCCAGAATATCTAGTTAAGATAATTAATGAAAGCAGCTACACTAAACAGCAGATTTTCAATGTAGACTAAACCGTCTTTTATTGGAAGAAGATGCCATCTAGGACTTTTAAAGCAAGAGAGGAGGAGTCAATGCCTGGCTTCAAAGGACAGGCTGGCTGTCTTGTTAGGGGTTAATCCAACTGGTGACTTTAAGTTGAAGCCAATACCTATTTACCATTCTGAAAATCCTAGGGCCCTAAAAATCATGCTAAATCTACTCTGCCTGTGCTCTATAAATGAAACAACAAAGCACATCTGTTCACAACATGATTTAATGAATATTTTAATCTCACTGTTGAGACCTATTGCTCAAAAAAAAAAAAAAAAAGAGATTCCTTTCAAAATATTACTGCTCAATGACAATGTACCTGGTCACCCACGAGTTCTGATGTAAAAGTGCAAGGAGATTAATGTTGTTTTCATGCCTGCTAATATAACAGCCATTCTGCAGACCATGGATCAAGGAGTAATTTCAACTTTCAAGTCTTATTACTTAAGAAATACATTTCAGGGCTTCCCTGGTGGCGCAGTGGTTGAGAGTCCGCCTGCTGATGCAGGGGACACGGGTTCGTGCCCCAGTCCGGGAAGATCCCACATGCCGCGGAGTGGCTGGGCCCGTGAGCCATGGCCACTGAGCCTGCGCGTCCGGAGCCTGTGCTCCGCAACGGGAGAGGCCACAACAGTGAGAGGCCCGCGCACCACAAAAAAAAAAAAAAAAAAAGAAAAGAAGTACATTTCATAATGATATACATCTTCCATAGAGAGTGATTCCTTTGATAGATTTGGGAAAAGTCAATTAAGAACCTCCTAGGAAGGGTTCACATTTCTAGATGCCATTAAGAACATTTATGATTCATGAGAAGAGGTCAAAATATCAACAGTGACAGTAGTTTTGAAGAAGTTGTTTCTAACCCAACTTCGAGGGGTTCAAGACTTCAGTGGAGGAAATAACTGCAGATGTGTTGGGAATATGAAGAGAAATAGAATTAGAAGTGGGGTATGAATATGTGACTGAATTCCTGCAATCTCATGATAAAATTTGTAGGAATGAAGAATTGTTTCTTATGGATGAGCAAAGCAAGTGATTTCTTGAGCTGGAATCTATGCCTGATGAAGATGCTGTGAAGATTATTAAAATGACAACAAAGAATTTAGAACATGATATAAATTTAGTTGATAAAATAGTGGCACATTTTGAGATGGTTGAAAGAAGTTCTATGTGGGTAAAATGCTATCAAACAGCAATGCTTTCTACAGAGAAATTGTTCATGAAAGGAAGAGTCAATTGATGCAGCAAACTCATTGCTGCCTGATTTTAGGAAATTGCCACAGACACCCCAAACCTCAGAAACCACCATCCTGATCAGATGGCAGCCACCAACATCGAGGTAAAACCCTCCATCAGCAAAAAGATTAGGACTGACTGAAGGCTCAGATGATGGTTAGCATTTTGTAGCAATAAAATGTTTTTTAGTTAAGGTACATACATTGTTTTCCTAGACATAACTGTATCGTACACTTAGTAAACTACAGTATAGTACAAACAAAAGTTCTATTTGCACTGGGAAACCAAAAAATTCATGTGACTTGTTTTATGACAATACTCAATTTATTGTGATAGTCTGGAACTGAACCTGCACTATATCTGAACTATACCTGTATATGTGAGAAAAATGTTAATGAATAACTGAAATGACAGGTTTTTTTTGGATTTTGTGAAATAGGAAAAAAAAGTACAAAACTGATAAGAAGAAATAAATGAAAGACCATCTTCAACTTTTAAAATACTGAGTTTTAAATCTCATTACAGTTGCTAAATAGAAATGTTAAATATGAGAAATGTTATGACTTGCAAATTAGAAATAATTATGCATTTAGGAAAGATATAAATATGGCTAAAGTCTATAGTAAAATAGTTGAGTCATTCCAACTTAACACTTAGAAAAAAATAATGCTGTTATTCCTTGAGACCCATAATTATTTTTAAATTGTCTGTAATAATAGTTTGGTAGAAATTTTATTTAGAATATTTGAATGAATTGATTTGGATTTAAATTCTTATTTTCTATCTTACTTTTAAACATTAATTTCAAAGTTTTTTCTAATTATCAAATTACCTCTTGTTCTCAGGTTGAAAATTTCTACTTTTGTTGCCTTCATTGCCCCCACCCTCGTGATCCACCCCTAACTCCTTGGGGTGGTTTGTATACACAGTGTTTTAATTTCTCTTCCATTTTACCATGCCCATACATGTTGATACAAATTAAATATTAAGATAACGGGTTGGTCATATGAGAGGTGATGATATTATAAAAACATTAAAAATAACATTGTTAATACATGTTCAAAGAAACTTAGGAAGCTATTAAAAACAATATTGGATTATCCTAAATTCTCTTTCTGTTAATAATGAATTAGATATTTCAAACCATCTCTCCTTTCAAGGACAGCTAGAAAAGCTAGACAAAATACATATTTTTAAAACATCTGCCTAAATGCATCAAAAAAGTATAATGGTTTGGAAGAATCATGGTGCCAAAATAAGAAAAAAAAACAAACAGATAAAACAGCCTATGGGGTTACTTTTCCTCTCTGAGCATCTGTATATTCTGTAAAATACTGCCAGAGTAAAATAGGTGAAAAAGCTTCTGACATTTTTAGCAACTATGATAATAGAAGATTTCAGAGGCTTCTGAGGAAAGAGGCATTGGTAAAATGTCAAACACTTTGTGTTTAGAATCAAAAGTGTACACTCTAAGAGTAAAAATAAACAGAAAATAAGACCTGATCAGAATTAAAGTTTGCAGATTTCCACTAGTGCCCTACCAAAACAAAAGTAATCCTTCTATTAAAAAAGTTAACATAGCCCTAGAAATAAGATTACCTCTAAACTTAATTTTTTCATAGACAATGTCCAGTATTCAATAAAATAAAATTTGTCACATGAATAGAAAATATTAGACACACATTAAAATGACTCTGCTTCAGACTCATAGACATAGAGAACAGACTTGTGGTTGCCAAGGGGGTGGGGTCAGGGATGGACGGGGAGTGTGGGGTTAGCACATGTAAACTATTAAATGTAGACCTGATAACAGCAGGTCCTACTGTATAGTACAAGGAACTATATTCAACATCCTGTGATAAACCATAATGGAAAAGAATATAAAAAATGTAAACATATTTATAACTGAATCACTTTGCTGTACAGCAGAAATTAACACAACATTGTAAATCAACTATACTTCAATAAAAATATGACTCTGCTTCATATGCTGGAAAAGGTAAGAAGCAATATAATGGGAATTATGATAAAGAATCAAATGGAAATCCCATAACTTAAAAACCACAAACCAAAAATTATACAATCGAACAGAAGGAATTACAACAAAATGTATTAATTAAAAACAGAAATATAGGTCAGAGGAATATATACAAAAGCAGGTGTGTGGGGGCTTCCCTGGTGGCGCAGTGGTTGAGAGTCCGCCTGCCGATGCAGGGGACACAGGTTCGTGCCCCGGTCCGGGAAGATCCCACATGCCACGGAGCAGCTGGGCCCCTGAGCCATGGCCGCTGAGCCTGCGCGTCCGGAGCCTGTGCTCCGCAACGGGAAAGGCCACAACAGTGAGAGGCCCGTGTACCACAAAAAAGAAAAAAAAAAAAAAAAAGCAGGTGTGTGAAGACAATATGATCGAAAATGTAGAAGAGATGTAGGGAACAAAGTGATGAGGTCTACCATATTTAATGAAATCTCAGAAGAAGGCAAGAGAATGAAGTACAGTAATATTTGAGGAGATAATGGCTAAGGATTTTCTGAAACTAGTGAATTATATCAAGTCAAGATTAAAGAAACCCTATGAAACTCAAGCAGGATAAATACAAATAAAATCATGTTGAAATACATCACATGAAAAAGCTTAAATCTATAGTAAACAGATATCTTTGAGGTATTGAGATATGATAGATTTATTTTAAAAGAAAAAATAGAGGATCAGCTGTGTTTAGAGGGAGATTTAGGCAAATAAGCAATGAGGAAAAACTGAAAAACAGTGAGTTAAGCATCTATCTCAACAAAACAGACATGTAAGAGTAAATTAAACCCAGAGAATTAGAAGAAAGTATAACAAGGCAAGAGAAAAAATTAATGATATAGGAGAAAATAAAATAGAAGGGGTAAAAAAAGTAAAAAGTTGGTCCTCAGAAAAGCCTAATGAATTTGATAAATGCCAATTTAGAAGAGAGGGGTTATATAATCAATACCACAAATAAAAGAGGTGATACCAGAATAGTACAAGACATAAAAAGGGTGGTGCAAAGAGCACTGTATAATCAATATTTTCTCAATAAATTTAAAAATTTAGAAAAAGTTTTAGAAAGTAAAAAATGAAAATGTCAATTGACCTATGAATAAAAATTATTAACTTCCCAGCAAAGAAATCTCCAAGACCAGATAGCTTCACCCATGAATTCTATTAAGCATTGAATTAAGAATCTTGTGGGGCTTCCCTGGTGGTGCAGTGGTTGAGAGTCCGCCTGCCGATGCAGGGGACACGGGTTCGTGCCCCGGTCCTGGAAGATCCCACATGCCGCGGAGCGGCTGGGCCCGTGAGCCATGGCCGCTGAGCCTGCACGTCCGGAGCCTGTGCTCTGCAACGGGAGAGGCCACAACAGTGAGAGGCCCGCATACCGCAAAAAAAAAAAAAAAAAGAAAAAAAAGAATCTTGTGAATTCTTAGAATAATAAAAAGATAAAATATTAGTTACTCATTTTATAGGGCGAGCATAATCTTTTTTTAAAAAACATTTATTTATTTATTTATAGCTGAATTGGGTCTTCATTGCTGTGCACAGGCTTTCTACAGTTGCGGCGAGTGGGGGGCTACTCTTCATTGCAGTGCGTGGGTTTCTCATTGCAGTGGCGCACAGGCTCTAGGTGCGTGGGTTTCAGTAGTTGTGGCCTGTGGGCTCAGCAGTTGTGACTCACAGGCTCTAGAGCTCAGGCTCAGTAGTTGTGGTGCACGGGCTTACTTGCTCCGTGGCGTGTGGGATGTTCCCGGACCAGGGCTCAAACCCATGTCCCCTGCACTGGCAGGCAGATTCTTAACCACTGTCCCACCAGGGAAATCCCTGGTGAGCATAATCTTGATAACAAATCCTGACAAGGATATTAAGATTATGGAAATCTGAAGTTCAATTTTAGTAACAGGCATAGAAACAGCAATCCTAAAGAAAATAATAATATTTTGAATACAGTAAAATAATAAAAAGATAATACATTAAGACCAATCTGGATTTTCTCAAGCAACGCAATGTTGGTTCAAAATTTTTCAATCAATCAATGTAATTCAACATCATGAAAGAATAAAAGAGGATATCACAATAAATATCTCAATCAACCCAGAAAAATAGTTTGATAATATTTAATATCTGTTCAAAATAAAATGTCTTCAACTGGGAATAGAGTGGAGCTTTCTAATGTAATCAGTTGTAAAGAAAAACAAACCAAAAATATTGCATTAATTAATGTTGAAGTAAATGATCTGAGGTCAGGATTGAAACAAACATACCCTGACTTCTACAACAATAGAAACTAGAAATGGTGATAATGGGTAAGTGCAATCACGCAAAAGAAGTGAATTTTTAATGGTTGTTTTACATAGATTAGATGATCAAATACACAGAAAATTAAAAAGAAACTATGAAGAACTGTTATAATAAATAAAAGAATTGAACAAAGTTCCTGAGTAAGAAATTAACATTCAAAATTAATTGTATTATATATGCCAGGAAGAAACACCTAGAAAATAAAATAATAAGGGATAACATGTATTCTAGAATCAAAAATTTTCAATGCCAAGGAATAAATCTAACAATGGTTATATAGGACTTCTACACAGAAAATTTTAATTATTGAGAAAATTTAAAGATAACCTAAATAAATGGAGGGATATGCTATGGTTGAGATCACAAAAAATTAATTGCAGAGAGAGAAATCCAAGGATAGACCTCTGGGGTATGTCAAAGTTTAGAGGTCATGGTGAAGAGAAGGAGAGACTGAGAGGAGAAAATAAGTATAAATTTGGTGCTATGTAAGCCAACCAAAGTAAATATTTAAATGGCAAGAGCTTGATGACCTGGATCAAAGGAGGCAGACAGGTCCAGTGCAATAGATGCTGTGCATTGACCACTGGTAACCATGATAAGAGCAGTTAAGTGACACGATATTTTCAAGTAAGAATGAGAGAAAATCAAGACAGAGCATAAACTTAATCCTCTAAGGAAGGGTTTTAGAATCTGAGCGTCAGGGTCCATTCTCTCTCTCTTTACTGGGGAGAAATTTCTGGTATAGAGGCAAGAAAGTGATAATACAAAGGAGAAAACTGGGAATTGCTAGAGCAATGTCCTAGAGCAGGTAAGAAATTTAACTTTGATTAATATCTACATTGAAATATTAAACTCACTAACACTATTATATACCATGTATATTCATCCACTAATATCCCAGCAGCCGTCATACTAATGTATCATATGCATTAAGAGACAAAATAAAGCTTAGGGAAAAGAGACAGCTATTGGATTGACTATCGTCATAACTGGGAACCTTATGCTGGCAGATAATTACCACTCATGTTGCATAACATTGTTTCAGTATTTTCATTACTATTGCAAAAAATTGTCTTAAATGTAAAATTTACAATCAGTTTTATTAATTTGTTTGAATAACAATGTGAATATATTTTCTCTAAAGAAATTAGTAAAGTTTAACCACATAAAGTCTTCTGAAACATTAGCCAGCCCCCAATTCACTTAAAAAACATAATTATTTTGATATACAAATGTGCATAAGTATTTTTCTGAGACTCAATTTCCAGAGGTAGAATTTCAGAGTCTAAAAGCAATCTCATTTCAAGTCTTTTGCAATGCACTATTAAATTAATGTTCACAAAAACTGTAACAATTTATATAGCTACAGGCAAAGCAAAAGTACTGTTCATCAGCAGTCTCCACAACCCTATCTGGTTTTACTGGACTTTTTGGTGTATATATATATATATATGAAGTTTTTGGTAATTATTTTTACATCGCAATTTTCATTTGTTCAATTCTCTCCTAGATTTAACAAGTAAAATTTATATCTTCAGAATAATATGATGTCTCCTAGCAGGTTTGAGAAATGCTTTAACAATTAAGTTTGCTTTTGTTAAGAATGGGTGAGTTTTGAACAATCTCTTCTTGCATAAACAAAAGTTTGAGAACTATAAGGTATAATTTGACAAAGAAAGATTTTTTTTAAATAATCAATACATTGTTCTAGACATGGTGCTTTTTAAGAGTTTTTATTTCCTTCCATGGTTCTTGGTTATTTCCTTCATTTAAAAAGAAAAAAACAAATATTACTCTCTCTGCTCCTTGTAACACTTTCATTTTTTCTCATTTTTACATCTTCATGTATTCCTTATTTATATTTTTATGCTTTCACATTTACTACTTAAATCAGTTAAAAAGCTGTAAGATTTCCTATGAGTATAACAATAAGCCACATTCATATATTTTAAATAACATTCTCAGTTTAAAAATTATTTTAAAAATAGTCAATAATTGACATTCTAACTCCCTTTTTGCTCCATGTTATTTAATATTTAGTAATTTCTCAAATGACTTTTTGGGATATGGGAGGGTCATTTTTTATACAGCTTAACCAAATGTATCTTGTTTACTACAACATATAAAACAAACACAAGCAGGCAAGAAATTAGAGTCCAGCTTATATACATAAGAGAAACATATTAAGGTTAAAATATTATGTGAATGTTTTTTCATTCATTTCTAATTTATTGTCTGTTTAGATCAGAGTGATATAAATCTGTTACATTAACATTTGTAATTTCAGTTTCAATTTTATATAATTATATTTATTTTTTGTTATGAACTGAATATTTGTGTCCCCCCCCAATTCCTATGTTGAAACCCTGCCCCCCCCATGTTATGGTATTAGGAGGTGAGGCCTTTAGGAGGTAATTAGAATTAGATGAAGCCATGAGATTAGAATCCCCATGAATGGGATTAGTGGCCTTGTAAGAGTCACTGAGAGTGCTTGCTTCCTCTCTCTGCTCTCTGCCATGTGAGGATAAAAGAGTTATCAGTCTGCAACCCAGAAGAGGATTCTCACCAGAACTTGACCATGCTGGCAGCCCAATCTCAATCTTCCAGCCTCCAGAACTATGCAAAATAAATTTCTGTTGTGTGTAAGCCAACCAGTCTATGGCACTTTGTTCTAGCAGCCAAAACTAAGTTATTTTCAATAACTTAATCAATTAAATATTGAAAATAGTATTATTAACTTATGACATTTTTTGTGTTCCTTTCCATTTCTCCTGGTATTTTAAGAACATTTTTCTAATATTTTAAGAACATTTTTCTAATGTTAATGTTTTCTAATATTAATGTTTCATTCCCTTATGAATTCCCTTATAATATTAATGTTATTTGGAGCATAGACATTGTTAATAATTTTTTCTCCATTTGGAGGTTCTTTGTTTAGTTCTGCAGTTTTAACCTCAATATGTTTCTCTGATGTATATAAGTTGGGCTCTAATTTCTTGCTTATATTTGATATATTGTAGTAAACCAGATAGGTTTGGTTAAGCTGCATAAAAAATGACCCCCCCCCCCCGCCACACACACACAGATCTCAATGGCTCACAGCAACGAAAGTTCATTTCTACCACCTACTACCTGTCCAGCATGTTCAGCTGGGACTCCATCTCATCTCACCTCCATTTCTGCCCCAGAGTGATGAACAGTCTCTATCTGGAGCATCAGCAGTTGCCATGACAGAAAGTTTCAGGTTTAAATATATACTCAGAAATGACAACCGTTATTTCATCTGGCATGGCATTTCATCGGCCAAAATAGGACATGTGACTATGCCTGGACAGCAGGACAAAGACTCCTAATCCTCCCATAGGGAGAGGCAATGTAAGCAAATGAACCAAAATATGTGGAAGCAATTAATACAGTGTGCCTTGTATATTTTTACACATAAATTTACTATCAACCCTTATGAATAATTTTGTTTCTAGTATCTTCAAAGGCTCGGATGGTTGAAATCACTGATAACATCTAAGAGGTAATGCTTTTTAAAAGGAAAGTTTTAATCAATTTACATTCCTAGGTAGAAATAGCATGATTGCTCAATCTTTCATTTTCTTATATTATTTTTATTAAAAAAAAATGTTTCCTTGTCTTTGCTTTGTATCTTTATAGATGTCAAAGGGCATGAATGATACTTCTTTACAAATGTATTTAAATTCTTTTTCTGTGTATATAATAGTATTATCTTTAATTCCTTAAAGGAAAATAATATAATTGGGCTTTACCTTTTCGTTTTATACTTGAGATTAGATTAGTTTCATTCCCTTATGAATTAAACATTTAATATTTATTTGAATATTACTATAAAATCCATTAATATCTGGCCATTCTAATTTCTTTGATTTTATTGTGGTTTTTTATTCATTGACTTCTTATCTATATCTTATCATATTCTATCAAACACACTATCTACCTCAATCCTTAAATGCTGTTTACTTGTATTCATTTAAAATGTTATTTTTTTCTGCATTACATTTTAAAGCCTGTATAGGAGTAAATTCAACATTTCTCATTTTGTGGATTTTTTAATAATGTAGAAAGTATTTAAAATCATTCTTATTTTTTAACCCTCTTTTGTTTCTTTATGGGTTTGAACTCTCTCACCTCTCTTTTTTTCATACCTTTGTGTATTTTGGACCTGAATCTGATAATTTTTAAAAATATCTATTTCCCTTTCTATATCAACATATCTATTATATGGATTTCTTTAACCAGTTTTTTATGTAGTTTAGTATTTTCTTCAATTAGCTTTGAGAAATCCTTGTATATAAAATACAACATAGAAATTTATTGAGAAAATATTGGATTCTTTTCTCTGCCCAGGGTTTTGAGAGTAATTCAATAGGCTCATTGTTACAATATTGGATATCCTTTTCAGTTTAGTAGCACTTCAATATGTACAAGATAGCCGTAACATCAATTCTGTTATTTGAAATTAATCACAGGAATGGTCTACAAGACTGTAATATTTGACTTGAAATGCTGCTCAGAGACCAAAATGTTCTTCCAATTTGTAATAGTTTGTGAGAGTTTGAGGACACAGACTATAGTATATTAACTCTGCTAGACAGTGTAAACTATAGGGAATTGCAAGATGCTTTTCCTCCTTTTTCTTTTGGAGAAAAAAAATAGAAGAAATATAGGCTTAAGTAGAAAGATAAAAAAACCTGTATCATCTGTTTTTTGCTTGACTTTTCAGAGATAACATTTCCTTTGATTGTTGTCTTAACATGATCATAGAAAAATCGTTTTTACTCTGGATTTTCAAAATGGGCTTTATCTGCCACATTAAAAAATTAAAATCACTCTATTTGATCCCCCTTCAAAAGAGCAAAATTTGTTAATTGGAACACCATCTAAATTTATTATTGAATCCTCAATAGATCAAGTTCAGCATTTATTTTTTGATAAATGTCTATATATTCATTATCATAATATTCATTCCATAATATGGAAAAGGCTATAGAAAGAATATTGATTCCCTAAGAAATATATGTTTTCAGCTTCAGTAGCTCAAGTTGAAATGTATGAGATAAGATTGGTGCTGGAATTCACTAATCCTTAATCAAAACAAAGCAATACATAAATATGCCTGATCCAGGATGAATATGCTCTAAAGATATTATGAAGAGAATAAAAAAGACAAGTAAAAGAAACAAACATGGAGAGGTACAGTGTTCTCACTTGGGAATCTTTTATACTTATATGAATAAACCATCAAGCTTATTTTAAAAATCCTTAACTATTTGGACATATTTTTGACACAAATGTCAAAGAAAATTTGTTTTACTGAAAAGTATGTAATACAATTAAAGTCATATTTTTTCAGCAGTATATGAAGTTACATTAGACACAGTGATTGTCCCAAATGATATCAACAGCAATTTTGAATAGTAAATTATTTCTTTTTACTTATTTTTCCAAAGTGGAAATTTCAGATACTCTAAAGGTCAGATTACTTCTCATAATTACAACAGCAACTTTTTGTTCCAATGTTTAGTACTTTCTAATTACATTTCAAAGTGTAAATTTCTTCCACAAACTACCCACTCAGTGTTCAAGAGAATTTGGAAAAAGATATATTAAATGAACTTTCATAATGCTAGCTTTAAAAAAAGGTAAATCCTCAGTACTTATGACCTATACAATAAATTAAATACTACACTTTTCTTTGCAGGTTGTTTTTGTTGTGCTTTTCATTCAAATATATTTGACTCATATAAAAATATGCCACAATTTATAACTGATTCACTTTGCTGTATACCTGAAACTAACACAACATTGTAAATCAACTATACTCCAATAAAAATTTTAAAAAATTGATGTCACCAGGTCCATAATGAAACATCAGGGATAAAAGTGACTGACTGAGGAAAATTGAGACCACGCATTATGGAATCCAGGAATCTAGAAGGAATGATCATTTGCCTTATCACTTAAAAATGTTTTTGTCTGATTTCACAGTATGTCAGATATTTTGATTGTCCCAGAGAAAAAAATAGAGACTATTTGATGCAAGTATTTAAAAAATCAAATCAGCAGCTTTTTATTGTAGTTTGTTTACATACCACACCACCCACACACAGGCTCTAAAGTCAGGGATTACACATTTTTTAATTTATCCCCAATCCTCAAAATTATTATCGAGCATGGAGCAGAAATCTCAATTTATTGAGCAAATAACTGGATATCAGAAATTAAAAACCAAAGCCCTTAGAGTTTACATAGAAGAAAGTTTGGTGTTTACTTTCAATTTTCTTCTGGTGTGAAGTGGGTTTAATACCATGCAACAGGATTTAGTCCTAAATCATTTCGTGGGTGATGAATTATGTGGAAACCATCTAAGTGGTCAATAACTCATAGCATTTTGGCTTCAATTAAAATTGCACCTTTTCTTGATTGTGAGAAGTTGTGATTACTTGAAATTAGCAGCACCTTCAGGATACTGAATTTAAAACACAAGGCAATCCCACTGCCACACATAGGTAATTCCAAGGTAAATTTATAGACCTCTATGGCTCCTGTGCAGCCTACCACAGACTGTAGCTTTCAGTTTTATACTTTGGCTTTAGCTCTTCTCCATAGTGACTAATATGACTGGCAGAAACCATCCCTACTGACCAGGCCAATCTGCAGAATATCAACAGATGACTGCACTGATTAAGAATTCAAGTAGAAATGATTCCATACTGGCTCTTCATCCTATCTGCTCTCAGATTGATTCCTTGGTTCTATCAGCTGTATTTTCCAGGATCCTTTGTCATCTGGCTTCTGACTGAGTTCAGCCAATGGCAATCACAGTCAGAAAACTGGAGGATGGAAGAAAGGGAGAAGCCATTTTATTTCTGACAGTTATGATCTTGGGAAGAACAAGTGTTACCTGAAATTTGAATAAACTTGGAGTCCTATATTTAATCTGGTAAACCTAACCCAGAATTCCACCTTGAGGCCTGCTTCTTCTCTGTGGCTTCAAGTAGCAATATCTCCTCCCTTTGTCTCTTCAGCTTAATGGTGGCAGCAGCTTCCAGTGTTGCTATCTTTGGACTGTCTCTCCATCCCCCTCATCCTTCCTATATCCTATCAGATGGAATTTTATATAGGGAAGAATAATTATACAAGACTCAGAAAAATAGGGGGGAACCAAATGACAGTATTTGAAGTTTCTGATTTGTAAAGGACTCAAATCACATAATTAAAAAACGTTGGCACACTACAAGAAGATATTTGCAGTATCTATAATCAACACATTTTATTGCCTTGAATATGAAAGGAACTGCAAAGCATACAGAAACATCAGGAAATCCAATTATAAAGTGGGCAATTAAGTGAATAGGCAATTACAAAAATGAGAAAGAGAATCAAATAAGAAAAATGAATAAATGCTCAGATAAAAAGTAATCTGAGTCACACAATTTAAAATAATAAGATTCTATTTTCTATCTATTAGATGGACAAAAAATAAAATTCCCATAATCCTTTCTCCGTATTTCAGAAAGTGGTCCATACAGCATTGTTAGTGGTTCCTGCCACAACCTCAGGAATATGTTCAATGTCTAGAGTCCTTGAAATCCTGCAGAAGAAGTAGAATAACCACAGATTCTTCTCTGTGTGATGGGTGTCACTAAAACTGAATTTCAGATGGAAGAGTGTAAAAGAAAAGTGATGGCATCTGCATCATAAGTATACTATGAACCAGAGATGCTTCTGCTGAAAGCTCGTGCTATTGTGGCCTCTGAAAATCTGACTGATGTCAGAGACATATCTTCTAGCAGCACCAGCCGGCATGCTGTACTGAAGTTGACAGCTGCTCCTCAACCTCATCTATTGTTGCATGCTTCATTCCCAGCGTCTTTACTAAGCAGACTCAGACAGCTTTCTGGGAGCCCCATCTTTTGTTGGCTACTGATTCCAAGGTTGAGCTCTTATCAAGGCATCTGACTGTAGGTTAATCACCATGGCTCTGTTTAATACAGATTCTCTTCTGCATTATGTGGACACTGTCACACATGCAACAACAAGGAGACACTCATTGTGTCTGATGTAGTGGATGCTGGCTCAGGGAATCCTGCTCTGTGTGGCAACATTCCTCTTGGACACATGTTGGAAATCATGCCTGTCCTCTGCTCCTATAGGTATATTGAAGAAATTAAAAAAGAAAAAGTAAGTTGCTGCTGAAGAGGCTGTAGCCAAGGAGAAGAGTCAGGGTGGATGGATTTTCCTCAACTCCTGAATTTACTGTTATTCCACTTGAGGCTGTAGACCGGCCTAAAGTCTTGAAGGTTTCCTCTTTGCCTAATCAGTCAGCTCTTCCCTATCAGAGTCCAAAGTTCTCAGCATGTGACTGAAGACAGGTAGGCAGCAACATCTGCTCAGGGTACTGAATATCCTTTTTTATTTTTTTAACATCTTTATTGGAGTATAATTGCCTTACATTGTTGTGTTAGTTGCTGCTGTATAACAGAGTGAATCAGCTATATGTGTAAATATATCCCCATACCCCCTCCCTTTTTCGTCTCCCTCCCACCCTCCCTATCCCACCCCTCTAGGTGGTCACAAAGCACGAGCTGATCTCCATGTGCTATGTGGCTGCTTCCCACTAGCTATTTTACATTTGGTAGTGTATATATGTCAATGCCACTCTCTTACTAAAAATAGAACTACCATATGACTCAGCAATCCCACTACTGGGCATATACCCCGAGAAAACCATAATTCAAAGAGAGTCATGTACCACAATGTTCATCGCAGCACTATTTACAATAGCCAGGACATGGAAGCAACCTAAGTGTCCATCAACAGATAAATGGATAAAGAAGATGTGGCACATATATACAATGGAATATTACTCAGCCATAAAAAGAAATGAAATTGAGTTATTTGTGGTGCTGAATATTCTTAATCTCCTCTTCTTCCACAGGTTTTTAAGTAAATATGGTGTGTGTGTGGGCGGGTGAAATAAAATAAGCATAGGATTCTATTTTTTAAATCACATGACTTTGAATGCAGGCAAGAAAGCAAGAAAAAGGAATATTCACACACTGATATCAGTGATTTTGGAATGGAAATAGGCACTTTTTTGGTAAAAGTAAATCACTCATAGCTCTAAGTCTTATACATGTATAGAAGGAGAGCTTTACAAGATGATTTATTTTAACATTGTTTGTGTTAACAAACAGTTAGAGATGGGCTCTGCTGTGCAGTGGTCAAGTGAGAAACTAGATCTATTAGAGGAACATGGTTAAATCTGAAAAATATGGTTAAACAACAATAATAAAAAAGAAAACACTAAGATTTATTGTGCATATCATCTGGGTAAATTTAAAACTAAATGATTATGAATACTATCAGTATTTCACTGATGTAAATACTTAAATAAATATATAGAAAAGTATACACTGAAACAAGCAGGTGTACTATTGAAAGAATTGAGGGGATCTGTATAAGGGAAAAATAAAAGACCAAAAGTTGGCAACCAATGGGCCACAAAGATAGCACGTCATAAACCTAAAAGAATGAGCAACACAATCTGTACTTCTAAGGCCATGTTTGCTAAAACATAATAAAGCTACCAGGTTAATTTAATTAACTTAAAAATGCTTTCTATCTCCATTTAATTGCAGAGTAAACTTGGTACTTGCTGATGTACATAAACACTGGTTTGTAATCATACAAACTGAATATGGTTGACTGAGAACATCTAATTTTTATATATTTGAATATAAACATGAATTCAAAAATACAAAATAAAATCAACTTAAAGTTGTTTCTGATAATTCATTTGTTTATAAGATTTAAATTAGCCTTCAAAATTATTCTGAGATTATCTTATGTATAATTGATATTGGAAATGTTTTTAATTTAAAGTATAGCACAGATACAAAAGATGCAATTAATTCAGCATATTTTAATAAACAATTTTAAGATAGTTCCATGTTAACATGTTATTTTTGACTCAAAAGTTTGAAAGTCATGATTAAACTATCATCTCTAAGGCAAGATATAGTGCACAGTTCTTCAGAATGCTTAAAACTCCCGGAAATATCATTGACTCTCCTGTATACCAGCAATGAACAAGTAGAATTTAAAAGTAAAAACACAATATTATTTACATTAGCACCAAAAAAAATGAAATACTTAGGTATAAATCTAACAAAATATGTCCGCAATCTAGAGAAGGCAAAGTATACAACTTTGATAAATAAAGTCTAAGAACTAAATAAATTGAGAGATATTCCATGTTCATGGATAGGAAGACTCAATATCATTAGTATTTCAGTTCTTCCCAATTTGATTTATAAACTCAATGGAACTCTGATAAAAATCCTAGCAAGTTATCTTACAAATATTAAGAAACTGATGCTAAAGTGTGTATGGAGAGGCAAAAGACCCTGAATAGCAAACACAATGCTGGAGGACTCATGTTACTTGAATTTAAGACTTACTATAAAGCTACAATAATCAAGAAAGTGTGGTATTGGTAAAAGAATAGACAAATAGATCAATGGAACAGGATAGAGAACACAGAAATATACCCACATAAATATAGTCAACTGATCTTTGACAAAGGAGGAAAGGCAATCTAATAGAGCAAAGACAGTCTCTTCAACAAATGGTGCTAGAACTTGACATCCACATGCAAAAAATGAATCTAGACAGAGAACTTATACCTTTCAAAAAATAAACTCAAAATGGATCACAGACCTAAATGTAAAATGTAGAACTATAAAAATCCTAGAAGATAACATTGCAAAAAACCTAGAAGTCCTTGGGTATGGTGATGACTTTCTAGATACAATGCCAAAGGCATGATCCATGAAAAAAATTATAAATCTGAATTTCATTAAAATAAAAACTTCTACTCTGTAAAAAATAAATGGTGAGAATACAAGCCACAGACTGGGAGAAAATATTTTCATAAGTCACATCTGATAAGGGACTGTCATCCAAAATATACAAAGAACTCTTAAAACTCAACAATGAGAAAACAAACAACCTGATTAAATGGGCCAAAGACCCTAAGAAACATCTCACCAAAGAAGATATACAGATGGCAAATAATCATGTGAAAATATGCTCCATATCATATGTCATCAGAGAAATGCAAATTAAAACAACAACAAAATACCACTACAAACCTATTAGAATGGCCAAAATCCACAACATTTGCAACACCAAGTGCTGGAGAGGGCGAGGAGCAACCAGAACACCCATTCATTGCTGGTGGGACTGTAAAATGGTACAGCCACTCTGCAAGACAGTTTGGCAGTTTCTTACAAAACTAAACATAATCTCCCCATACAATCATTACAATACCCAAGGACATCTAGGTTTTTTCTAATGTTATCTTCTAGGGTTTTTATAGTTTTGCATTTTACATTTACGTCTGTGATCCATTTTGAGTTAATAACACTCCTTGGTGTTGATTCAAAAGAGTTGAAAACTTACATCTATGCAAAAACCTGCACATGGATGTTTATATTAGCTTTATTCATAATTGATAAAACCTGTAATCAACCAAGATGACCTTCAGTAGGTAAATGGATAAACTGTTTCACATCCAGACAATGAAATATTATTCAGCATTAAAAAGAAATAAGCTATCAAACCATGAAAAGACATGGAGGAAACTTAAATGCATATTAGTAAGTGAAGGAAGTCAATTTGAAAAGGCTACATACTGTATGATTTCAACTACATAACATTCTGGAGAAGGCAAAAATATGGAGACAATAAAAGTTTCAGTGGTTGCCAAGGGTTGAAGAGGTGAAACACAGAGTATTTTTAAGGTAGTGAAAAAAAGGGGCAGTCATCCCTTGGTATTCACAAGGGATTAATTCCAGGATTTGCCACTGATAGCAAAATCCTCAGATGTTCAAGTTGCATAGTTTGCCTTGCTCTCCACATTGAATTCTGTGGATTCAACCAATCTCAGATTGTAAACATAGTACACAATACCCAGTTGGTTGAATCTGTGGATGCTGAACCCATGTATACATAGGGCCAACTGTAGTCTCTATGATGCCATAATGCATACTGGCAGATCCATGGCATTGTACATTTGTCCAAACCTATAGAATGTACACACAAAGAGTGAACCATAATATCAAAATGTAAACTATGAACTTTGGGTGATTATGATGTGTCAATTCAGGTTCATCAACTGTGACAAACGTACCGTCATACTCTAGTGGTGTATACTGATAACGGGAGAGACTATGCATATGTGGAGGCAGGAGTTACATGGGAAATCTCTGTACCTTCCCTTTGATTCTGCTGTGAGACTTTAATGGCTCTTGAAAAACAAGGCCTTAATAAAAACATTCATTGATTCAAAAGCTCATGTCTGTGAACCCTTATCCAAATAGAATGAAAATTCAGTGTCAATTACCCATTGTTATGGGTTGAATTTTGCACCCCTCCCCACCAAAAACAATAAAAAAAACCCTCAAACATTTGTTGAAGTGACTGTATTAGGAGATAGAGTCATTAAAGAGGTAATTAAGTTAAAATGAGCTGAATAGGGTGGCCCTTCATCCAATATGACTGGTACCCTTATAAGAAGAAGAGATTAGAACATAGATAGAAATAAAGAGAGGATAACGTGAAGACAGGGATAAGACAGCCATCTCAAGGCAAGGAGAGAGCCTCAGAAGAAACGAACCCTGCCAACACCTTGATCTTGGACTTCTAGTCTCCAGAATTGTGAGGAAATAAATTTCTGATATTTAAGCCACCTAGTCTGTAATACTTTGTTAAGTCAGCCCGGCCAACTAATACACCCTTGATAATGTATTTTTCTTCTCTGTGGAAGAGATGAGAGAGTTGTTAAACTTTGGCACAAACAGGAGAGAACAATACTCCTGATCATTTAGAACATATTTGCTTTAATATACAATTAAAGGACACTAGGGCTTTGTTCAGTAGTTAACAAAATATCGTCATTATTTTTAACTTCTGTATTCTCTGATAAAATGGAATCATGTACACTTTGGGGTCAGTGATATAGTCAAAGGGCCCCCAGAACTTTATTTTATTCATTCACTCACTTTTGCAATAGTGAACATCTTCACTATGGGAAGGATACACTGAATTTTCAGAGTTGCTAAAATATAATTAATTTGTTTCTAGATCAAATCCCAAATACCTTCCACATAAACATGCAATGATATAAAAATAAAGCACTAATGCTCTGTTAAAGTCTGAGGAGGATTTGAAGGCAGATCTATGACAGTCAAGGGACAACGAGCAGTGTGATAAATCTTTGTCCAGGGGAAATAAACAGATTTTAAATAAAAGCAATTATTAAAACATTTCCCCTTGTATGACTTTCATAAATATTAAACTTTAAAAAATATATTCCTTGAAATGGAGTATCTCTGTGTTTAATCAATATATTTGTTGGGTGTGAAACCACAAAATGTAAATGGAATACAGACATAATATTACAATGATATCTAATATATTATCTTTTGATATTCTCAACTTTATAATAAAGCATAGCTCTTATCTCAGTGAGAGGTGGATGCATGTCAGAAATAAGGAAGCCTCTGCTATACATCCAACCAAAAACTGGACACGGTATCGTAACAGACGTATCATCACAAAATTCTCAGGCAGAGAATTTACAGGATTCTTTTTGAAATATCCACTCTGTCTTCTTCCTCTTGCTCTTTCTAAGTATGAAGAGGTGTTGACTGTTACAACTAAAGGTCAGAGCACTGGTTCAGGCAACTACGGACAACAGTGGAGGCAGCAGGGTATAAAGTCAGTTGTAGAGAGAGAATGAAGGATGTCTGTGGTTTGTAGTTAGAAGCACAGGGCCTGAGGGGGATTCTGGGCAGATATACTTTGTTTGACCAGCACACTAACTCTTTATGAATGTCCATGATATTGCCATTAAATGTTGTTTGAATGTCAATGCACTTCCCCAGCTGGCCAGAGACCACACCACTTCCATTGTTTCTGGCCTCTGAGGGCATCTGTGACTGAGGTCTCAGCAGTAAGAAATGTTTATCCTTCTATAAAATGTGTACTTTAGTACATCAAACTAAATGTCAAATAGATAAAGTACCAAATGTATTACGAGTGTATTATTATATAGAGAGAGTTAAAAGTTTTGTCAGTCAGGGTTGAACCAAGGAGCAGAACCAGATTATATAAATACATACATACACACATGCACATACATATAATTTACTACAAGAAATTTGCTTATGCAATTGTGGGGGCTGACTAAGCCACCCAAAATTCCACCAACTAGTTGAGAAGGGAAGATCCATGGAGAAGTGAGGGTGACTGCAGACCAAGCTGCTGCTTCAAGTCTTTGAAGCTTAGGAAAGGGCTTATCTCTCTTTAAAGGAAACCCACTTGATTAAGCCAGGACCATGTGAGATAACTTCCATTTTCATTAACTAAGAATTAATCTACTTGGAACTTTAATTACATCTGTAAAATTGCTTCACAGCAGCACCTACACTCATGTGTGACTGAAGAACTGGAACACAGTTTGTGTGTGTGCTACAAAATGGCTGCTGCCTCCTTTCCACCTACTAACACATAGTAGTGAATATGTCTTGTAACCCACTCTATCTGGAAACTTACTAAGAAAAAAAATTTGGGGGAATATATTAGCCTAGCCAAGTTGATATGTAACAAAACCAACAACAGAAAAATAAACTTGCTCTATATTTATATATGTGAGTTCTCTTATTTCCTATTTAACTCTTGTCAAACATTATGGATCCATACTCTGGCTTGGAGTTTCAGAGATATAATTCTTCAATTCTACTTCTCTGAATATATCCCAAAGTATTGAAAACAGTAACTAGCAGAGACATCTGCACCTCCATGTTCATAGGAGCATTATTTACATTAGCTAAGTCATGGGGGAAAAATGTCTGTCAATTGATAGAGAAATGCATGAAGAAGTGGTACATATATACAATGGAATAGTATTCACTCATGAATAAGAAGGAAATTTTACAATTTGTGACACTATGAATGGACATTGGGAGAATTATACTAAGTGATAGAAGTCAGACAGAAAGAGAAATACTGAATGATCTTACTTATATGTTGAATCTATTTTTTTTTTAAAGATAAAGGTAAATGAAAAAACATAATTACAGAAATAGAGGTCAGGTCAGTGTAGGTATGGAAATTGGATGAAGTTGGTCAAAAGGCACAAACTTTCAGTTATAAGATAAATAAGTACTAGGGATAAAATGTACAACATGATTACTATAGTTAACATTGCTGTATGTTAAGAGAGTAATGCTGAGTTCTCATCACAAGGAAAAAAATATGTTTCTTTTCCTTTTTTATTTTTCTATGTGTTTTAAAAATTTTTTATACAACCTTTAAAGGTTACACTCCATTTACAGTTACTACAGAATAATGGCTACATTCCCTGTGTTGTACAATACACCTTTGTAGGCTATTTAACACCCAATAGTTTGTACCTCTCATTCCCCTATCACTTTATGCCCCTCCCTCCTCTCCCCACTGGAAACCACTAGTTTGTTCTCTATATCTGCAAGTCTGCTTCTTTTCTGTTATATTTAATAAGATGTTGTATTGTTTAGATTCCACATATAAGTGATATCATATAGTATTTGTCTTTCTCTCTCTGACATATTTCAGTTAGCATAGTGCTCTCTAAGTCCATCCATGTTGCTGTGAGTGGCAAAATTTCATTCTTTTTTATGGCTGAGTAGTATTCCATTATAAATATGTATAATATCTTATTTTTTCATTTATCTGTTGAAGGATACTTAGGTTGCTTCCATATCTTGGCAATTGGAAAGAGTGCTGCTGTGAACATGGGGGTGCATGTATCATTTTAAATTACTGTTTGTTTTTGTTTAGATATATACCCTGGAGTGAAATTGCTGGGTAATATGGGGGTTATATTGTTAATATTTTGAGAAAAATCTTTACTGTTTTCCACAGTGGCTACACCAATTTACATTCCCACCCACAGTGTATGAGGGTTCCCCTTTCTCCACATCCTCACAAACATTTGTTATTTGTGTTCTTTTTGATCACAGCCATTCTGACAGGTGTGGGGTGATATATCATTGTTGTTTTGACTTGCATTTTGCTGAATACTAACAATGTTGAGATCTTTTCATGTGCCTGTTGTCCATCTGCATTCCCTCTTTGGAAAAATGTCTATTCAGGTCTTCTGCCCATTTTTAAGTTGGATTGTTTGATTTTTTGATGTTGATTTGCTTGATTTATTTATATATGTTAGACATTAATCCCTTATTGGTCTTATCATTTGCAAATATTTTCTTCCACTCAGTAGGTTGTCTTTTCATTTTGTCAATGGTTTCCTTTGTTGTGCAAAAGCTTTTAAGTTTAATTAGGTCCCATTTGTTTATTTTTGCTTTTATTTCCTTTATTTTAGGAGTGGGATCTAAAAAAATATGGCTGTGATTTATGTCAAAGACTGTTCTGCCTATGTTTTCCTCAAGGAATTTTGCAGTATCTGGTTTTACATTTAGGTCTTTAATCCACTTTGAGTTTATTTTTGTATACGGTGCTATCAGTTAATATGCTACACCAAGTTAACCAATTGGGAAATAAAAACAATATGATCATCTCAATGGATGCAGAAAAAGCTTTTAACAAAATTCAACATCAATTTATAATAAAAACTCTCCAGAAAGCAGGTTTAGAGGGAACATACCTCAATATAATAAAGGCAATATATGACAAACCCACAGCTAACAGTGTATTCAATGGTGAAGAGTAGAAAGCATCTCCTCTAAGATCAGGAAAAGACAAGGATGCTGACTCATGCTACTTTTATTCAACATAGTTTTGGAAGCCCCAGACACAGTTATCAGACAAGAAAAAGAAATAAAAGGAATCCAAATTGGAAAGGAAGAAGTAAAACTGTTACTGTTTGCACATGACATGATACTAAATATATATAGAAAATCCTAAAGATGCCCCCAGAAAACTACTACAGCTCATTGATGAATTTGGTAAAGTTGCTAGGATACAAAATTAATACACAGAAATCTGTTGCATTTCTATACACTAACAATGAAAGAAAGAGAAATTAAGAAAACAATCCCATTTACCATCTCATCAAAAAGAATAAATCACCTAGGAATAGATCTAACTATGGAGCTAAAAGACCTGTACACAGAAAACTATAAGAAACTTGTGAAAGAAATTGAAGGTGACACAAACAGATGGAAAGATATAACATGTTCTTGCATTGGAAGAATCTATAAAGTTAAAATGACATACTACCCAAAGCAATCTACAGATACAATGCAAAACCTATCAAAATACCAATGGCATTTTTCACAGTACTAGAATAAATAATTTTAAAAGTTGTATGGAGACACGAAAGACTGAATAGCCAAAATAATCTTGAGAAAGAACAGAGCTGGAGGAATCATGTTCCCTGGCTTCAAGTTATACTATAAAGCTACAGTAATCAAAACAGTATGGTACTGGCACAAAAACAGACACATAGATCAATGGAACTGAATTGAGAGCCCAGAAATAAACTCATGTGCTTATAGTCAGTTAATCTATGACAAAGGATTTAAGAATATACAATGGGGAAAAGACAGTCTCTTCAATGAGTGGTGCTGTTAAAACTGGACTACTACATGTAAACGAATGAAATCAGAACATGCTCTAACACCATGTATATTTTTTTCTATCTATATTATGAATTTAACTAAACTTATTTTGGTAATCTATTCACAAACATATGAATCACTTCTTTATGCTACATACCTTAAACTTCTACAGTGTCTTTTGTCAATTTTGTCTAAGTAAAACTGAATAAGAAAAAACTTTCTGATATTTACCCAAACATGTAATATTTCTAGACATCTACATCTATAATAGTTGTAAAAATATTTTGTTTTGTTATTACTTCTGCTAGTTTGTGTATATCACTTAATATTTCAGAGATTTAGCTCTTTGCCTTAAAATGTGAGATTATGATATCTGCTTTAGTTAACTCACACATGAATTGTAAAGACAAGTAACATGATGAATATGCAGGAGCTTTGTAATTTACAATTTTGGAGTGGGATTTCTTTAATTTTTTAAGAATTATACTTTTCACAGATTTATTCTGCTTAGCTAGATTTACATCAGGAAAATATAAAGTTTTTTTTTAAACAAAATCTTCATTTTGGTTAATTGTTTTGAAAATATGCTGACCATTAAGTTGATGATTTGATTAAAGGGTTGAAAATCAATACTTGAAATAGCAATACAGTTGAGAAAATAATATTAGTAAAATAGAAAATTCCTCAGGGTTTGCTAGGAAAATTCATCATAGTCTCACATAACATTATTGAATAGAGGGGTTAGAAGGCAACTAATTGGTAATTTCAGTCAATTTCAATCCACCATGCTTCACATGCATAGGTTTTTTTAAAATTAACTCTAAATAATTCTACTCAACTACATAAAGTATAAATTTAAAATACCAATCATGCTTCATCATGTGTCAAGTTCTTAAGATATGTGAAATCTTAGATTTGTAATATCGAAATTTAATCTAAATTTGCAGACCTGCAGAGGCCAAGAAGTGCCCATAATCATTAAGATACTTGGCATTGTAGATGGAACTTCACAAGTTACAACTTGATAATTGTTTTTTAAAAATTATTACTTCCAAAATTTTCTATTTTTTAACAAAATTAAAACTGTTCCAGAAGATGCTTCACATTATATGTCATCAAGGAAATACAAATTAAAACTACAGTGAAATACTACTATAAATCTATTAGAATTGTTAAAATCTGGAACAGTGACCACACAAAATACTGTGGAGGATGCAGAGCAACAGGAACGCTAATTCATTGCTGGTGGGAATGTGAAATGGTACAGCCATTTTGAAAGACAGTTTGAGGGTTTCTTATAAAACTAAACATATTTTTACCATATCCAGCAATTGCACTTCTAGGTATTTACCCAAAGGAGTTGAAAACTTATGTCCACACTTAAACCTTTTCAAGGATGTTTATAGCAGCTTTATTCATAATTGCCAAAATTCAGAAACAACAAGATGTCCTTTAGTAGGTGAATGTATAAATAAACTATAGTACATCTTGCAAATGGAAGACCGTTCAACATTAAAAAGAAATTAACGGGTTTCCCTGGTGGCGCAGTGGTTGAGAGTCCGCCTGCCGATGCAGGGGACACGGGTTCGTGCCCCGGTCCGGGAGGATCCGGCATGCCGCGGAGCGGCTGGGCCCATGAGCCATGGCCCCTGAGCCTGTGCGTCCGGAGCCTGTGCTCCGCAATGGGAGAGGCCACAGCAGTGAGAGGCCCGCGTACCGCAAAAAAAAAAAAAAAAAAAAAGAAATTAACTACCAAGCCATGAAAAGACATGGAGGAATAAATGCATATTACTAAGTGATTAAGCTAATCTGAAAAGGATATATACTGTATGATTCCAACTATATGACATTCTGGAAAAGGCAAAACTATGGAGAAAAACTGATTAGTGGTTGCTGGGGTGTGAATAGATAAGTAGCTTGAGCACATATATTAGGAACAGGGAAAATACTCTGCATGATCTTGTAATACTGGATATATGTCATCATACATTCATCCAAACCCATAGAATGTTCAACACCAACAGTGAACCCAAATGGAAACCATGCACTTTGGGTGATTATGATGTATTAATCTAAGTTCATTCTCGGTTTAAAAAAATGTACACTCGGGTGATGTTGATGTTGATAATTGGGGAGGCTAAGTATGTGTGAGTCATGGGGGTACATGGAAAATCTCTGCACCTGTTCTCAATTTTGTTGCAAACCTAAAACAATTCTTAAAAAAGTAAAATCTTTAAAAAAAACACAAAAACTACACAAGTTACCTAATGTTTTTTTCACCTAAATAAAGAGGTAAAATAAGGCAAACTCAAAAAGATGAGTTTATTTGGGAATAGCAAAGGAATTACAATTTGGGACAAACAAATTGTAGCAAGCTACAAGTTAGTCCATGAGGGTTTGGGGTAGGTAGTATTTATGAGCAGGAAATGTTGAGGGGAGAGTTCAGTTAAAATCAGTTAATGTAAAAAACAAATGGAGACCAGCCCTGAAAACTTCCTGAGTAGACAAAATTAGTCCAGTCACACAAATAAAGCTTAATTCAGTTCACTTAGTGAGACCAACCTAACATCTGGGTCATCTCTTGTTGATGCCTCTGGCAAAACTTCCCAAGGTTAATATGAGACAACCTCTGATTACCTCCCCCCCCCTTCCCAGGTCATCCAAGAAAAGTGGATGTATCTTATCAGCTTTTTGTAAATCAGGCATTTGCAGGAAATCAGTCTCTTAGTCCTTAAGCTTTGTCTTCCGGAAGGCACATGTGTGCGATTCTCCATTTTATATCCTCTGGTCCTGTTTTAGATTGAAATTCTTTTACATTGTCATTTACCTAGTTGATCATATTTATTTTATCCTACATACATGTTGTCTTTTGCTTTATCTTGCATAAAATATTTACAATATGATCAATGAAAACAAAATGCTTTGTGTAAGTCAGCTACTAATAAATTTAAGTATTTATTAATATCTATATAATAGATTATATATAGATATATATGTAATACTATATATAGTAATTTAATGTATTTATATATGAGATAATTTAAAGTTTCAAAATTGTATTATTTGATACTAATTTTTAGAAGTATTTTTATAGCTGTGAAAGATTAGGATTATTTCAAATAGAAATGGAAATTATGATAATATGTTTAATTTCTTCCATTCTTCTACTATACATCTGAGATAGGAGGTAAGAAAAAAGACAAGTATTTTTTTGAATATATGTCAAATATGAAAAACTAAAATAGTTTTAACATTTTTTCATGCTATTTTTCTATCCAAAATACATAAAATACTTTACTGTAGTTCATAGATTTAATGGTATTATCTTAAAATTGAGTTGTTTTAAATTTTTCTTTGAATTTTAACACTTAAAGCAGGCTAAGAATGGCAGAGGAAAATACTTCACTTATTGTTAACTGTTTCAACTAAAACACTTGAACACATAGGCTCCCTTAAGTGTGGCATTAAGGGAATTTCTCTATGAGACTCTGAAATCAATAGACTTGTCAAAAACTTTCTAAGAGCAGCATTGTGAAAAACATCGTACTTCACTGGATGGAAACACAACCTCAACAAAATTATTTTTAGAGTGAAATTGTTTCAAGACATGTTTTGACATGTTTTTTTAACAATTACAGATATTTCAAAACCTGAATGCTACTACAGTCAAATAAATAATTCAAATATTGCAACTAGTTTGAACTACTGTTTAACAGAGTTTTCATTATCCATGCAGGAACCCCTTATTTTTTCCATGCACGTCATTTCTAGTTATACTTATAAAAACACCATAATGAAATAGTTTCCCTCACATTTTGTGATAATGATGTTTTACTTTGCTTCCCTAAATGGGGAAAGAGAAAGCCATGGGGAAAGAGAAAGCCATGTGGAAAGGCCCTGGAGAATGAGACTATATATATATATATAGAGAGAGAGAGAGAGATAGAGAGAGAGAGAGAGAGAGAGAGAGAGAGAGAGAGAGAGAGACCAGAAAAAGAGGCACTCAGGTGCCAGACATTCAGCACCAGCTAAAAACAAAAACAACAAAGTTTTCAGACATACTTGTTTAAAATTTTTTAAATAAGTTTATTTATTTTTATTTTTTTATGTTTGGCTGTGTTGGGTCTTCGTTGTTGTGTGGGCTTTCTCCAGTTGTGGCAAGCAAGGGCTACTCTTCCTTGTGGTGCGTGGGCTTCTCAATGCGGTCGCTTCTTTTGTTGTGGGGCACAGGCTCTAGGTGTGCGAGCTTCAGTAGTTGTGTCACAAAGGCTAAGTAGTTGTGGCTCGTGGGCTCTAGAGCACAGGCTCAGTAGTTGTGGCACACATGCTTAGTTGCTTTGTGGCATGTGGGATCTTCCCAGACCAGGGCTCAAGCCCATGTCCCCTGCACTGGTAGGCAGATTCTTAACCACTGTGCCACCAGGGAAGTCCCTTCAGACATACTTTAAAGGAAAAAAGAATCCAGGGCTTTCTTGGTTCTAAAATAAAACTGTTTCCCATTCAGAACCTGCCTCTCCAGAAAACAAGAATCTCCAACAAGGAAATGTCTTCTGGAAAAAGATCAAATCCATGACTCTGATAGTAAGCAAAGCCTTGGGATAAAGTTCAGGTAAAGTGTGCAGCTGTAAGATCTTTTATTGAGACCTCAGGAAGATTTAAGAGACACAAAGACCTCTAAGAACATTAAGACTATACCTTGTACCAACAAAATAACTGGGGTCTAAAATTCTTCAGGAACATATCCCACAGCACTTTGACTGATAGCCCAAGGTATAGCATAGGTATACTGATACAGTATTCCATATTTTCTATGTTTATATGTTACTTTCTGGGAATAAGTAAAGCAGATATTTTTTTAAAGCTATTAGGTTAATACAGTGATGTAAATAATTGAAAAAATATCAATTATGAACTTGAGATTTTTTTTTTTTTTTTTTTTTTTACTATTTAAAGATTATCCAGTTTCCAGTAAAAGATAGTGATGTAGGAGTATCCTGAATTCCTCCCACAGGCACACCCAATCTTTGGCTACATATAAAACAAATTCTGCTGAAAAAACCCCAAAACTAGCTGAGTGACTCCTACGTATTGGTCAAACAAGAAAAACCCCACACCAATAGGGTAGGAAAGGATGAGACACACAGTATCACCAGAATCCCCACCCCTGCATGGCAACCTGAAATTGGGAGGGAACTCACAACCCTGAGTTTCTTCCTGAGGAGTGAAGTGTTTGAATCCCACATCTGGTACCCCAACTTTTAAAACCTGCACCTTAGACACAAGCCCCTAAAACTTCTAGCTGTGAAAGCCAACAGGGCTTGCATCAAGAAAACCCACACAGCTATAGTAAACTGAGAAACAGTTCTTAAAGGACTTGTGTGCATAAACCCACACACCCCAGGGCCCAGCACAGAGGCAGTCAACTGAAATGAACCCAGACTTCATGAGACAGGGGTTTATTTTCTTGTATTAAAACACCAGACTTAGGGGCAAGCACTGAATTTCATATACGTGTAGGGACCTACTGCAATACCCTCTAAAGTTGGAGGCTGCAGGACACCATCTTTGCACTCTCCATGTGTCTCACTCCAGCTCACCTGTATCTCCTGGAAGAAGCTTGCACACTTGTCTGGCTCCCTGATTTTTGCAACTATTGCCCAGGAGGTACCTCTAGATTGCCTGTCTCCAATGGCCATTAGGGTTTATGCTCACGAATCCCACATGATTGTAACAAATGAAGAAGGTGTTCTTAACTGACCACCACACCCAAGGCATAGCAGATAAGAAACAGACTGAATGACCCAGTCTTTCTGTGAAAGTTTGCTAGCTTATCTTCATAACTGAGACCTGAGCGGGTAGGCTTCTAATTAAACATACGTCTTAGGGCTGAATGTAATCCTTTCCCCAGACTTCGGAGAGTAGATACTATCTTTTCACATTCCCTCTGTCATGCTCCAGGGCATCAGTATCTCCTGAAGGGGAGCTTGTAGTCATGTCTAATACCATGATATTTTCTGTCTATGTGCCCTGGTTTTGTGATTGCCACCCAGGGGATGTCCCCTGGTTCCTTTCTCCTGACGGCCAGTGTAGCTTATGTTCATGAGTTGAATGAGACAGTACAAAAAAAAAATAGTTCTTAACTGGCTACCACCCCAGGGCTCAGTGCAGAGGGAGCAGATAGAAAACCCATCTCTCAATCTTCCCCTCAAAGCAGTATATTTGCATACTTTAAAACCCTGCTGCATGAGGGTCTGGCTTTCAATCAGCCTGAATCTAGGTGGTGACTCGGATCCACACTTTGGGGGATACTGATACTTTGGGTTGTCTTGTCACAGCCTCAACTACTGGGACCCACTAAAAATTAAATAGGCTGCTTGGACAATCACAAAGGTTTGAGAATCAACCAAGAGCTAGGGCAGAGTTGAACAGTAAGTATCATCTCCTATACAAGACCACTCCTTCAAGAAGGCAGAGGTGGTTGCTTAATGCACAGAAATAAACACAGAGAGTGAAGGAATATGAAAAAACACATGAATATATTCCAAATTAAGGAACATGATAAGACTTCAGAAAAATACATTAATGAAAGAGAGATAGGTGACTTACATGAAAGACTGAAAAAATAATGGTCATAAAGATGCTTATTGAACTCAGGAGAAAAATGTGTGAACAAAGTGAGAATTTGAACAAAAAGATAGGCAATACAAGAAAATACCAAATAGAAGTCACAGAGATGAACAGTGCATCAACTACACTGAGCAATACGCTCAAGGGATACACTAGGTAAACAAAAGAAAGGAACTCATACAAATGAGAAAAAGAAAGAGTGAAGATACCTTAATGGGCTTAGGGAAAATATCAGGTGGACTAACATTTGCATTATAGGTGTCCCAGAGTAAAAGAGAGAAAAAGGGGCAGAAAACTTATTTAAAAAAATAATGGATGAAAAATTCCATAAGCTTGGGAAGGAAATAGACGTCTAGATCCAGGAAGCCCAGATAATCTAAACAAGATGAACTCAAATAAACCCACAACAAGACACATTGTAATTATAGTGCCAAAAATTAAAAACAAGGAATCAAGAGAAACACAAGAGAAAAAACAGTAAGAGAAAAAACAGCAAGAGAAAAATGACTTATTATATACAGGGGAACTCATAAGAGATTATCAGAAGATTTCCAGCAGAAACTTTGCAGGCCAGAAGGGAGTGGCACACTATATTCAAAGTGCTGAAAGAAAAACATCTGTCAACCAGTAATACTCTCAACAAGGTTGTCACTGAGAGTTGGAAAGATAAAGAGTTTTTCAGACAAGCAAAGCTAACAGACTTCATCACAACTAGACTGGTCTTACAAAAAATATTAAAGGAAAATTTTTTTTGTTATTTATTTAAAAATTTTTACTGAAGTATAGTTGATTTAAGATATTATATTGGTTTCTGATGTACAACATGGTGATTTAATTTTTTATAGATTATACTCCATTTAAAGTTATTATGAAATAATGGGTGTATTTCCATGTGCTGTCCTTGTTCCTTATATATTTTATGCATAGTAATTTGTATCTCTTAATCCCATACCCCTATCTTGCCCCTCCACCCTCTTATCACAGGTATCCACTAGTATGTTGTCTGTATCTGTGAGTCCCTTTCTGTTTTGTTACATGTATTTGTTTGTTTTACTTTTTGATTCCACATATAAGTGATAACATAGATTATTTGCCTTTCTCTGACATATTTCACTAAGCATGGTACTCTCTAGGTTCTAGTGTGTTTTTGCAAATAACAGAATTTCATTCTTTTTTTATGCCTGAGTAATACTCAATTGTGTGTATATATATATATACCACCTCTTCTTTATCCATTCATCTGTTGATGGACACTTAGGTTGTTTCCATATCTTGGCTATTGTAAATAACGCTGCTGTGAACATTGGGGTGCATATATCTTTGCAAATTAATGTTTTTGTTTCCTATCAATATATACCCAGCAGTGGAATTGTTGGATGATATGTAAATTCAATGTTAATTTTTTGAAGAACCTCAATATTGTTTTCCATAGTAGCTAGAAACTACTAGGGCTCATCAATGAATTCAGTAAAGTGGTAGGACAGAAGATTAATATATATAAATCAAATTAATTAATCAAGATTAATATATATATTAATCTTATATAATAAGATTATATTATAATCTTATATATATTAATCAAGATTAATATATATAAATCAAATATAAATTAATATATATAAATCAGTGCATTATTATCAGTGCACTGATAATAATCAGTGCATTATTTCTATACACTAATAATAAACTACAAGATAAAGCAAGAAAATGATTCTGTTTAGAATCTCATCAAAAAGAATAAACTAGCTAGGAACTTGGTTACAGGAAAGTAAAAGACCTACACTCTGAAAACTATACAGCACTGATGAAAGAAATTGAGATGATACAAAGAAATGAAAAATACTCTGTTTTTGGATTGCAATAATTAATAGTGTTAAAATATCCATACTACCCAAATCAATCTACAGATTTAATGCAGTCCCTATCAAAATGCCACTGGCATTTTTCATATAACTAGAAAAAATTAACCTAAAGTTTATACAGAACCACAGAAGACCCCAAATGCCAAAGTAATCTTGAGAGAAAAGAAGAAAGCTGGAGGTATCACACTCCCTGACTTTAGACTATACTACAAAGCTACAGTAATATAAACAGCATGTTACTGGCACAAAAGCAGACATGTAGGTCAATGGAACAGAATAGAGAGCCCAGAAATAAACCCATGCACTTATGGTCAATTAATCTATGAAAAAGGAGTCAAGAATATACATTGGAGAAAAGACAGTCTCTTCAATAAATTGTGCTGGGAATATGGGACAGCTACCATAGGAAATTTTCTCACACCATATACAGAAATAAACTTATCAGAAAAAAACTTTAAGACAATGACTGTAATAAGGGACAAAAAAGTTCATTACATAATGATAAAGGTTGTATATAAGAAGGGAACAAATGTAACTATTTATACACCCAACAGAGGAGTACCTAAATATATACAGTAAATATTAACAAAACTAAAGAGAGAAATAGACAGCAATAAGAGTAGGGGACTTTAATACCCTACTTTCATCAATGGCTAAATTATCCATACACAAAATCAATAAGGAACCATTGTACATAAATGACACATTACCAGACTAATAGATTAAACAGACATATACAGAACATTCCATCCAAAAGCAACAGAACACCACTCTCTTACACCACACATAAAAATGAACTAAAATGGATTAAAACTTGAACATAAAACCTAAAACAATAAAACTGTTAGAAGAAAACATAAGCTTCTTGACACTGGTATTGGCAGTAATATTTTGCATTTCACACCAAAAGCAGAGGTAACAATATAAAAAATAAAGAAGTGGGACAGTAGCTGAATATAAAACTTCTGCACAACAAAGGAATCCATCAACAAAATGAAGAGGCAACCTACAGAATAAGAGAAAATATTTGGAAATCATGTGTCTGACAAGGGGTTAATAGCCACAGTGTATAAGGAACTAATATAACTCAATACCAAAAAAATCAAACAATGCAACTAAAACATGAGCAGAAGATCTGAGTGCACACTTTTCTGTTGAAGACCTACAAGATGGTCAACAGGTACATGAAAAGGTCCTCAATATCACAAATAATCAAGGAAATGCAAATCAAAACCAGTGAGAGATATCTCACGCCTGTTAGAATGGTTATTCTCAAAAAGACAACAAATATCAAGTGCTGGCAAGGATGTTGTGGGAAGGGAACATTTAGAAACAGTTAGTGGGAATGTAAATTGGTGCACCCCCTATGAAAAACAGTATGGAGTTTCCTCAAAAATTTTAAAGTAAAATTACCTTATGATCCCACAATTCTATTTCTTGGAATTTATCCAAAGGAAATGAAAACACTAAAAAGATATATGCACCTCCCATGTGCGTTGCAGCATTATTTATAACAGTTAAGATACAGGAATTACCCTAATGTCCTGTGAAGATGACAGATAAAGAAAATGTGGTGATACATAAAATGGAATATTATTCAGCCATAAAAAAGAATGAAATCTTACCACATGTGACTAATGAATGATCCTTGAAGGCATTATACTAAGTGAAATAATTCAGACAGAGAAAGTAAATGCAGTATGACCTTATTTACATGTGGAATCTAAAAAAATAAATAAAACAAAAACAACAAACAAAAATGACTGAACTTTTAGGTACAGAGATAGACTGGTGGTTGCCAGAGGTGGGGTGTGGGAAAAATGGGTAAAAGTGGAAAAAGTTCAAGCTTCCAGTTATAAAATAAATAAGTCATGGAGATGTAAGGTGCATCATGATGACTATAGTTAGTAATATTGTAATGTATATTGGAAAGTTGCTAACACAGATTTTAAAAGTTTTCATTTTAAGGATAAAAAATGTGTAACTGTGTGTGGTGATGGATATTAACTAGACTTATTGTAATGATCATTTTACCATATATACAAATATCAAATCATTATGCTGTACCTCTGAAACTAATATATTGTTTTATGCAAAAAAAAATCCATTGTCTGACTGTTAATTTCTTAACTACTTTGGTAGTTCCCAGTAATAGGAAATAAAGTTATAGGCTTTACATTTAAGTAATGTTTGGAAGTTAGATAAATGAATCAAACAAAAACAATAATGTGTTAAATGTTCAGTCAAGGATTGCAAAGATCAGTATAGGAGACTGGGAAGATATGTTAAGAATAGTTATGAAGAAGTTAGCATTTCAAAAAGATCAATGAAACTAAGACTTGGATCATTGAAAAGATAAACAAAATTGATAAACCCCTTAGCCATTCTCATCAAAGAAATAAAAAGAGGGGGCCAAAACAAACAAAAATAATCAGAAATGGAAAAAGGAGACGTTACAATGAATACCACAGAAATACAAAGGATCACAAGAGATTGCTATGAAAAATTATATGTTGGTGAAATTGACAACTGAGAAAAATGGACAAATTCCAAGAAATGTACAGTCTTCTAAGACTGAACCAAGAAGAAATAGAAAATATGGACAGATTAAGTATAAGTAATGAAATTGAATCAGTAATAGAAAAATCGCCAACAAATAAAAGTCCAGGACCAGATGGCTTCACAGGTAAATTCTACCAAACATTTAGAGAAGAGTTAACACCTAGGCTTCTCAAACTATTCCAAAAAATTGCAGAAAAATAACTGCTTCCAAACTCATTCTATAAGGCCAGCATCACCCTGATACCAAACCTAGACAAAGATATCACCAAAAAAAGAAAATTACAGGCCAATATTACTAATGAACATAGATGCAAAAATCCTCAACAAAATATTAGAAAACTGTATTCAATAATACATTAAAACGGGACTCCCCTGATGGTCCAGTGGTTAAGTCTTCATGCTTCCACTGCAGGGGGCATGGGTTCGATCCCTGGTTTGGGTAACTAAGATCTCACATGCTGCATGGCACAGCCAAAGAAAATAAATAAATAAATAAATAAAAATTTAAAAAAATTATTTAAAGGATCACACACATCATGATCAAGTGGAATTTATCCCAGGGATACAAGAATGTTTCAATATTCACATATCAATTAATGTGATATACCACATTAACAAATTAAAGAATGAAAATTATATAATCATGTCAATAGATGCAGAAAAACTCTTAACAAAAATCAGCATCCATTTAGGATAAAAACTCTCCAGAAAGTAGGCAAAGAGGGAACCTACCTCAACATAATAAAGGCCATATGTGACAGAACCACAGCTAAAATCATACTCAATGGAGCTAAAATCATACTCAATGGTGAAAAGCTGAAAGCATTTCCTCTAAGATTAAGAACAAGACAAGAATGCCCACTCTTCCATTTTTATTTAACATAGTATTGGAAATCCTACTGATGAAAGAAACTGAAGACAACACAAATGGAACAATATACTGTGTTCATGGATTAGAAGAGTTAATATTATCAAAATGACCATACTACCCAAGGCAATCTACAGGTGTAATGCAAACCCTATCAAAATACCAATGGCATTTTTCACAGAACTAGAACAAGTAGTTCTAAAATCTGTTTAGGAACACAAAAGACCCTGAATGACCAAAACAATTTTGAGAAAGAAGAACAGGACTAGAGGTATCACCCTCCCTGACTTCAGACTGTAGTACAGAGTTACAGTAATAAAAAAAAGTACGGTACAGGCACAAAAATAGAAACATAGATCAATGGAAGAAGATAGAGAGTCCAGAAGTGAATCCAGGCTCATATGCATAATTAATCTATGACAACAAAAGCAAAAATATACAATGGGAAAAAGACAGCCTCTTTAATAAATGGTGTTAGGAAAACTGAATTATTCTCTCACACCATGAAGAAAAATAAATTCTAAATGGATTAAAAACTTGAATGGCAGACCTAAAACCATACAACTTCTAGAAGGAAACATAGGCAGTTCATGCTTTGATATTGGTCTTTGTAATTTTTTTGGATATGTCCCCTCAGGCAAGGGAAACAAAAGCAAAAATAAACAGATGAAATTGTATCAAACGAAAAAGCTTTGTACACTGAAGGAAACTACCAAGAAAATGAAAAGGCCACCTAAGGAACAGGAGAAGATATTTGCCAACTATATATCTGATAAGGGGTTAATGTCCAACATACACAATGAACTCATACAACTCAATATCAAAAAAAAACAAGCAACCTGATTAAAAATGGACAAAAGTTTCTGAATAGACATTTTCCAAGGAAGACATACACATGGCCAGAAGGCACATGAAAAGATACTCAACATCACTAATCATTAGGGAAATGCAAATCAAAACCACAATGAGGTATCACCTCACACCTGTCAGAATGGATGTCACCAGAAAGACAACAACAAGTGCTAGCAAGAATGTAGAAAAAAGAAATGCTTACGCACTATTGGTGGGAATGTAAATTGGTGCAGCTGTGATGGAAAACAGTATGTAGATTCCTCAAAAATTAAAAATAGAACTACCATATTATCCAGATGTTGCACTCCTGGGTGTTTATCCAAATAAAACAGAAACACTAATTAGAAAATATCTATGTACCCCTATTTTCATTGCAACATTATTCACAATAGCTGAGATACGGAAGCAACCTAAATGTCCATCAACAGATGAACGGATAAAGAAGATGTGGTACATAAATACACAATAGAATATTACTCAGCCATAAAAATGAATGAAATCTTGCCATCTGTGACAACATGGATGTTATCATGCAAAGTGAAATACATCAGACAGAGAAAGACAAATGCTATTCGATTTCATTTATATTTGGAATGTAAAAAACAAAACAAATGAACAAATATAACAAAACATAAACAGAGCTATAGATACAGAGAACAAATAGGTGTTTTCCAGAGGAAAGGATGGATGGGAGAGGAAAGAAATAGGTAAAAGAGTTTGAGAGGTACAAATTTCCAGTTGCAAAATAAATCAGTAATGGGTATGAAATGTATAGTGTGGGGAATATAGTCATTAACTGTGTAGTATCTTTTTTAGTTACATATTGTAACTAGATTTATCATGGTGATCAGGTTGGTACCTATAGAGATAGCAAATCACTGTGCTGTATAACAGGAACTAGCATAGTGTTGTAGGTCAATTATACTTCAAAAACAAACTCATAGACAAAATGATCAGATTTGTGGTTACCAGAATTGTGGTGGGGATATGCGGGAGAGGAAATTGGATGAAGGCAGTCAAAAGGTAAAACTTCCAGTTATAAGATAAATAAGTACTAGGTATGTGATGTACAACATGATAAAGATAATGAACACTGCTCTATGTTATATATGGAAGTTGTTAGCAGAGTAAATCTTCAGACTTCTCATAACAAGAAAAAAAGATTTTTCTATTTCTTTAATTTTGTATCTATATGAGATAATGGATATTCACTAAACTCATTTTTTTAATTACTTCATGATGTATGTAAATCAAATCATGCTGTCAACAAATTTGTACAGTTCTGTTTGTCATTTATATCTCATTAAAACTGGAAGAAAATAAAAAGTTAACATTTGAGTTCCATCTTAAATAATGCATGGCCTAATACAACTGGAATATGATACCTTGTCAAACACTTTGCTGGATCTGGGGTTTCAGAAGGGAAACCTAGTGTGGTACATATAGAGAATAAGTAAACAAAATAGTTTTCTTTAGGAATATACAAAGACTCCTTTCACAAGAAACTGATCAGTTTAGCTAATCTATACATGATGATGCCACCTTGAGGTGGGAAGTAGCAGCCTGGTAAGGTTTTGGAAGAAAGAAGAGCTAGCCCTGCTGCTACATGGTGAGGGAGGGAGAAATGCATGATGTATTTTCATAGAAAGGGGCTAGGCCAGATTGTAAAGCTGACTGTAGGTCAAGGCAAAGATTGGGGAATTTTATACGGTGTGATGGGAAGCCAGAGAGTAGGGAATGATATGATCTAATTTTCCATTAGAAGTTCTAATATGTGGATAGAGAATTTTGTAAGGATGCAAACATGGAGGTTAGTGAACCTTTTGTGAGGGTATTGGGTACATTAATTTAGAGTGGACTAAAGAAATAATAAAGAGAATAAAAAAAGATATTTTTAAACATAAATTGTATTACTTCTGTCTGAAAATACTTCAATTGAAATAGGAAGGTTAGGAAAGTGGTTATTGTGTATGCCAAATATATGATTTTCTGGCTTCATGTAACATTAAACTACCTTACATGTGATTCATGAAACAATAAGGTATTACTGTTGGAAAATATGTTAAATGTTTTGAAATTTAATGTACAGCTGATAAAATATAAGAACTATTAACTGTAACATTTTTCTATTAAAATAGAAAGGCAAAACTAACTGTAATAATGTAGTTGAAATTAAAGAATATTTCATGTTATTATAAAGTATATATTTTATGGAGAAATAAATGGCATAGGGAAAAAATGGACAGCTCTGAGTTTAAGTATTGATTGTATCATATCTGGTTAACTTCAGATATTTGCTTAATCATTCTATATATTAGGGTTTGTTTGTTTTAATTTGGCTCCTGAGTTACCTCACAGGTTTTTGGTGAATGCTAATAATATAAATAATGTCTTCAGAGAATGCAGTAATGTCTGATACATTTATATTTGTATTCATAGAAGCTCTTCTTTTCTCCTATTATCCTACTCATTTCATTGACATGCTCTCTATACGTCTGTTTAAAAAAAAAAAAAACCTGATAGTAAGTCAAATATTTTGAAAGTAATTATAGCATTATATGTGGACAGGATAATAGCAAAAGACTGGAAAATCTTATAAAATTTATGAAGTACTATATACTTGTATTGATTACTCAAGGGTAAATCAACCTATTGAATTGAAATATACCAAAACATTTATTAATGTTTATTGGAGTATAGTTGCTTGATAATGATGTGTTAGTTTCTGCTGTACAGCAAAGTGAATCAGCTATGTGTATACATATATCCTCTCTTATTTGGATTTCCTTCCCATTTAGGTCACCACAGAGCATTGAGTAGAGTTCCCTGTGCTATACAGTAGGTTCTCATTAGTTACCTATTTTATACATAGTAGTGTATATATATCAATCCCAATCTCCCAGTTCATCCCACCCTCCCTTTCCTGCTTGGTATCCATATGTTTGTTCTCTACAACTGTGTCTCTATTTCTGCTTTGCAGCTAAGTTCATCTGTACCATTTTTCTAGATTCCACATATAAGCAGTACTATATGATATTTTTCTCTTTATGACTTACTTCACTCTGTGTGACAGTCTCTAGGTCCACCCACGTCTCTGCAAATGGCACAATTTCATTCCTTTTCATGGCTGAATAATATTCCATTGTATATATGTACCACATCTTGCAAAAAAATGAAATAAACCAAAACTGAACATTATAGATGGTGTGATATTAGTAAGGCTCAGCTATAATTTCTATTATATTAATCAACCATATTTATACAAAAAGCCTTGTCCCCCACATCAAACAATGGTCAAAATGTCAGAGGAATTACATTAGCAAGATGGCCTAGTAGAAAGCCCTGGAACAGTCCTCCACAAACACACAAATTCAGCAACAATTCATGGACACATGCACTTTGTGAGAAATCAGAAACTAATTGAGAGTGTCTTGCAGTCCCAGGAGAACCCAAAGTCAGACTCACCAAAGCAAGTAGGGAGATTCAAGATACCTGCTGGCTGAAGACTCTTACCCCTGGCAAAGTGTCATAATCAGGAAGAAACTCCCTACCTCTCACTTTCATTCAAGAGGAGAAAGGTTCCATTTATACATCTAGCACCCCACATTTTCCAATGGAGATACACAGAAGCCTGGCTTCTGTCTTGGCATTCTTGAAAGTCTGTTGTTCCAGCACAATACAGCTGCCCAGGGAAGAACAAAGATAGTGGCTTGAGCTGGCAGACACCATTGTTCCTATTCCCTGCTCAGCACAGAGTGGACAGGCAAAAAATGATATTCTCAGCTTCCCCCTTGGAGAGGGAAAGAGTTGATCTGTTCATCAAGCATTCAGACTTCTCTGAGGCTGCCCAGAGGACTAGATTCTCTCTTGTCAACTTTGAATCTCTTTCAAGTCCAGCACTGAGACAAGGAGAGGTGCCAGTCTGTAAAGACTGAAGAAATGCCTGCTTTGTCCAATGCATGGACAGCAACAAAGAGAGTCAAGAAAAATGAAGAATTAGGTATTCCAAACAAAGGTATTCCAAACAGAGGAACAAGATAAATCCTGAGAAACTGACTCTAGTGAAAGAGAGTTATATGATTTATCTGACAGAAAATATAAAATGACTCTCACAAAGACACGCACAAAATTCAAGAGAACAACGTATGTACAAATTGAGAATTTCAACAAGGAAATAGAAAATATTAAAAAGTACTAAATGAATCATGGAGCTGAAGACCACAATAACTTAACTGAAAAATTGATTAGAAGGTTTCAACATCATACTAGATCAAACAGAACAAAGGTTCAGTAACTCAAAAACAAATCAGTAGAAATAATTCAGTGAGGTAAGCAAAAATGATTTTTTAAAAAGTGAATAAATTTTATGGGACTTAAGAGATACCTTGGAGTGAAACAATATATGCATTATAGCAATCCCAGAAGGAGAGGAGGGGAAAAAACAGGATGCTTAGTCCAAGAAATAATGCCTGAAAACTTCCCAAATTTGGGGATGGAAGTTGACATCCAGACGCAAGCAGCTGAAAAATAACCAAATAATATGAACTCAAAGAAATCCACACAGAGACAAATTAACATCAAATTATCAAGTCAAAGACAGAAATTTGAAAACAGAAAGAGAAAAGCAACTGTCACATACGAGGGGTTCTCCAAAGCGTCATGAACAGATTTTTTAGCAGAAGTCTTACAGGCAAAAAGGGAATGGGATGATATATTCAAAGGCTGAAAGAAAAAATGCCTCTCAAAATCTAGCAAAACTGTTCTTCAAAAATAAAGGAGTGATAAAGACCTCCCCAGACAAACAAAAGCTGAGGGAGTTCATAACCAATCACTAGACCAGCCTTATACAAAATGTTACAGAATACTATATTACTGAAATGGTAGTGGGTAAATAACTTAATTCTAGTATAAAAGTTAAAATATTAAAAATAACTATAACTAAAAATATGTTAAAGATACACAACATAAATAGATTTTAATTGTGACAACACCTAAAACATGAGTGGATGAGAAGTTAACAGTTTTTGTGTGGAACTGAACTTAAATTGTTATCAGCTTAAAATATATTATATTTTATGTAAGTCCCAATGTAACCCTCACACACATAAAATAGCTAAAGAAGTTACAAAAAAGAATTGCAGCGTATCAATATAAAAATTCAGGAAAACACAAAGGAAGATAGCAAGAGAGGAAAAGATTCTCCCCTCCCCCCAAAAAGACTAAAACACCAAAGAAAACAACAAAATGACAATAGTAAATTATTTTCTATCAATAATTATTAATAATTTAAATGTAAATAGATTAAACTCCCCAATCAAAAGGCATAGTGAGGGTGATCAAGATGTGGAGTAAGAGGATGTGGAGCTCACTTTGCCCCAGTGAACACATCAAAAATGTGTCTACATGTGAAAAAATTCTCACTGAAAACTAATGAAAATGGCAGAAAGACTCCTGTACAGCAAAGGCTGTAAAACAGATACACATGTAACTGTGTAGGAAGGGAAGAAAAGCAATCTGGTCAGGACCTGTGCTGGTAGGAGGGGACTCAAAGGAAAAGGGTTATTGTGCTGGCAGACACACACCTGGGAGAGTTAGCAAATTGAGCCACAGACTGGACATCCTAAGTTTGGGGTCCTACATGGAAGAGACAACCCCCCTTGGCTGGCTGGAGAGCTGATGCGACAGATAGAAAGACTGGAGAAGGTTGGACTCTGCTCATGAGTAGCATGTGTAGGCTAGCCCCCAAGGCAGGCTGAAGAGAGGTCGGCCCTAGCAGTTGGCAGGTTTCTTGCAATGGACTTGCCATGTGCTCCAGCCTGAGTTGAGTGAACACCCCAGTTCCACTCACTCTGAACTACAGCATGGCACTGTATCTGAAGCAGCCAGGACTGGGTAAAAGACTCAAAAATGGGAAGAAAAGGCAACCCAGTCCCGGGTAGACACTGTGTGGGACTGTGGTGGCCATTGTTGGCATTTACATAAGTGGTGTCCCTGAAGCAGCCCAGATTTCTTATGGCAGATGCAGGGCCACAGCTCACCACCCCTCCATACATGCAGAGAAACTCTATGGGCCCTGCTTCATGTGCAGAGTGGTGCCGGAACAGTGTGGGAGTGGTGGAGGCTGGGGATAGTGATCAGCTGTTAGAGACAAGGGGGTATTGCCCATGAGACAGTGCAGGGAGAGGTCTGCTCTAGTGGCTGACAGATTTCCCTTGACCATCTCACATTGTGCCTCAGCCCAGTGCCCCCAGCTCAAGCCAAGCAAATTCTCCAGCCCCACTCAAACCATACCACAGTGCAGCATTAGCCCTGTGATGTCCAGGACAAGGGAAAAGACTCAAGTGTGAGCTGCACCTGAGCACAGCTGAAGGTGCCTACATATGCAGTGCATCAGACCTCTGTATGTGCACAGGTCTCACTTGTTTCAGCACTCCTCTCCACTGGGGCTGAGGTCCAGGTACAAGGACAGGAAAATTCATACACTTAGAGGAAATAGAACCAGCCCGAGTCCAACCATCAGGGCTTCTGCTCCAGCAACTTGGGATCAAACCCCACCCCTGACAGGGCAATGATAGGCACTAAACAGAGAGGACATCCCACCTCACACCTGGTGCCAGTCTCTAATGACTCCATCTCCAAACCCACACACTACCAAGGTGATAGCTGCCAGCACATGCTGAGGAAAGACTAAACTGGCATCCACCTCAAATCCAGCCCTCCTACCAAAAGCACTGGACACATGCAGTCTGCATAGGAATGTTCCCACATAAGAAAACCTCTTCAAGACTGCAATAGGTAACCATTTCACATAAATTGAGAGGCAGAGAAAGATAAGTAAAATGCAAAGGCAAAGGAACTACTCTTAGTTGAAAGAGCAAGAGAAAACTCCTGAAAAAATAATGAAACAGAAATAAACACTTTACCAGGTAAAGAATTCAGAATATGGTAGTAAAAATATTAACTGAAACAGTAAAAAGAATTGATCTAAACACTGACCATTTAAACAAGGAACTAGAAAATGTAAAAAACAATTCCATGGCTGAAATAAACACACTAGAAGGACTGAAAAGGAGAGTAAGTGATACAGAAGAATGCATAAGTGATTTGGAAGACAGAATAATGGAAATCAACCAATCAGAAAAACAGAGATAAGAACAAAATTTTAAAAATGAAAGCAATCTAAGAGATCTTTAGAACATTAGGCATTACAACATTTGCAATATACAGGTTCCAGAAGGAGAAGAAGGGGATCAAAAATATTTTTGAAGAAATTATGGCTGAAAACTTCAATGCAGAAGAGGGAAATGGATATCCAGGTACAGGAAGAACAGAGGGTCCCAAACAAGATGAACCCACACCAAGTCATATCATAATTAAAATGACAAAATTAAAGATAAAGAGAGAATTCTAAAGACAGCAAGAGAAAAACAAAGAGTCATATTCAAGGGAATGTCCATAAGGGTATAAACTGACTTCTCTGTAGAAATTTTGCAGGCCAGATGGCAGTGGCATGATATATTCAAAGTCCTAAAAGGGAAAAACCTGCAACCTAGGATACTCTACCCAGCAAGATTATCATTTAGGATAGGAGAGATAAAGAATTTCCCAGCCAAACAAAAATTAAAAGAATTCATCAGTACTAAACCCATCTGGAAAGAAATGTTGAAGGGTTTTCTCTAAATGGAAAAGAAGTAAGAATCTATAGGAAAAAGGGAAAATTCCAATAGGAAAGGCAAATATATAGTAAGAATTGAAGATATGTAGATCAAAAGAAAAAAGAAAAGCAGCTCTAACTATAATAAACAGTTAAGGGATAAGCATGAGGATTAAAATATGACATCAAAGACAAATGTGGTGAGAGGAGTAAAAAATGTGGATCTCTTAGAATGTGTTTGAGCTTAAATGACTACCAGTTTTAAACATTTTGGATCAGCATATAGGAACCCCATAGAACCACAAATCAAAAAGCTACAGGAGATATACAAAAAACAAAAAGAAAGGATCACAGGCATACTACTAAAAAAAAAAAAAATCAAACCATAAAAGATGAAAAGAAAAAGAAAAATAAACCAAAAGGGAAAACCATAAAAACAAGCAGAAGAAAAGTAATAAAATGGTACTAAGTACATATCTATTAATAATTACTTTAAATGTCAATGGACTAAATGCTCTGCTCAAAAGACATAGGGTGGCTGATTGGATAAAAAACCAAGACACTTCAATATACTGCCTAGAAGAGACTCACCTCAGGGCTAAAGATACACAGAGACTGAAAGTCAGGGGATGGATAAAGATATTTCCTGCAAATGGAAATGACAAGAAAGTAGGGATAGCAATACTCATATCAGGCAAAATAGACTTTAAAACAAAGATTATAACAAAAGACAGAAAAGGGATCAATACAAGAAGAGGATGTTACATTCGTTAACATATAGATATCCAATACAGGAGCACCTAAATATATAAAGCAAATACTAACAGACATAAAAGGAAAAATTGACAATAATACAATCATAGTAGGGGACTTTAACACCCCGGTAACATCAACGGACAGATTATCCAGACATAAAACCAATAAGGCAAAAACCATCCTAAATGATACAATAGACCACTTGGACCTAATAGATATCTACAGTACATTACACCCCAAAAGAGAATAATATATATTTTTTATTTTTTCAAGTGCACATGATACATTCTCCAGGATAGATCACATGCTAGGCCACAAAAGGAGTCTCAACAAATTTAAGAGGATAGATATTATATCAACAATACTTCCTGATCACAACAGTATGAAACTAGTATTAATCTATAGAAAGAAAAATTGGAAAAGAACAAACACTTAGAGACTAAATAACATGGTACTGAAAAACTAAGGGGTGAATGAAGAAATCAAGAGGAAATCAGAAAATATATCGAGATAAATTACAGTGAAAAAAACAATACTCTAAATTCTATGGGATGCAGCAAAAGCAGTTCTAAGAGGAAAGTTCATAGCAATACAGGTCTTCACAAGAAACAAGAAAAATCTCAAATAAACAACCTAATTACTTCCTAGAAAAATTAGAAAAAGAAAAAACAAATCCCAAAGTCAGCAGAAGAAAGAGAATAACAAAGATCAGAAAGCAAATAAGGTAGAAAAAAAATTAGAAAAGATAAATAAAAGCAAGAACAGGTTTTTTAAAAGATAAATAAAATTATAAACCTTAACCAGGCTTACCAGAAGAAAAAAGAAAGGACTCAAATAAACAAAATAAGTGATGAAAGAGGAGAAATAACAACTAATACCACAAAGATACAAAAATATCATAAAACTATGAACAATTATATATCAACAAATTGGACAACCTAGAAGAAATGCACAAATTTCTAGAAACACACAACCTGCCAAGACTGACTCAAGAAGAGACAATTTGAACAGACTGATCACTAGGAGAGAAATCAAATACATAATTCAAAAACTCCCAACACACAAAAGTCAGGACCAGATGATGTCAAAGGTGAATTCAAAGGTGAATATACCAAATATGTAAAGAAAAACTAATATTTATCCTTCAAAAACAATTCCAAAAACTTGAAGCAGACGAAAACCTCCCCAATTCATTGTATGAGGTCACCATTACCCTGATCCCCAAAACAAAGACACTACAAAAAAGAAAATTAGAGGCCAATAGCTTCGATGGATATAGGTAAAAAAAATCCTCAACAAAATACTAGCAAAGTGAATCCAACGTATATAAAAAGGCTCATACCCTATCATCAAGTTGAATTTATTCCGGGGTCACAAGGATGGTTCAATATTCTCAAATCAATCAATATAGTACACCATATTAACAAAAGGAAGAATAAAAATCATCTCAATAGATGCAGGAAAAGCATTTGACAAAATTCATTACCCACTCATGATAAAAGCTCTATGCAAAGTGGGTATAGAGGGAACTTATCTCAACATAATAAAGGACATTGGGGTTCATGTAACCATAAACTCCATTTATGACAAACTCACAGCCAACATCATACTCACTGGTAAAAAGCTTAAAGGCTTTCCTTTAAATTTAAGAACAAGACAATGATGCCCACTCTCACCACTTCAATTTACCATAGTATTGGAAGTCCTAGCCACAGTAATCAGATGAGAAAAAGAGATAAACGTCATTCAAATTGGAAGGAAAGTGGTAAAACTTTCACTATTTGCAAATGACATAATACTTTATATAGAAAAGCCTAAAGTGTCTACCCCAAATCTTTTAGAACTAATAAACAAATTCAATGAATTTACAGGGTGGGTACAAGATTAACATACAGAAGTCTGTTGCATTTCTGTACACTAATAATGAAATATCAGAAAGAAAAAGTAAAAAACAAACATTAATAAAATCACATCAAGAAAAATAAATACCCAGGAATAAACTTAACCAAGTACGTCAAAGACCTATACTCTGAAAATTACAAAACATTGATGAAGGAAACTGAAGATGATACAAAGAAATGGAAAGAAATCCTGTGCTCTTTGATCAGAATTAATGTAAAATGGTCATACTACCCAAAGCAATTTATATATTTACATTATATTTAATGTAATCTGTATCAAAATACCCTTGATGTTTTTCACAGAACTAGTCCAAATAATCATAAAATTCTTATGGACTCACAAAAAACTACAAATTGCCAAAATATTCTTGAGAAAAAAAGAACAAAACTGGAGGTATCACCCTCCCTGTCTTTAGACTATACTACAAAGTTACAGTAATCAAAACAGTATGGTATTGGTACAAAAACAGACAGAACAATGGAACAGAAAAGAGAGCTTAGAAATAAATCCATGAACCTATAGTCAATTAATCTACAACAGAGGAGACAAGAATATTCAATGGAGAAAAGACAGTCTCTTCAGAAAGTGTTACAGGGAAAACTGGACAGCTAGAAGTAAAACAATAAGATTAGAACATTCCCTGACAGCATATACAAAAGTAAACTCAAGGTGGATTAAAGGTGTAAATGTAAGACCTAAAACAATAAAACTACTAGCAGAGAACATAGGCAGAACACTTTGACATAAATCATAACAATATATTTTTGGATCTGTCTCCTAAGGAAAAAGAAATAAGTGCAAAAATAAACAAATGGGACCTAATTAAACTAAAAATCTTTTGTACAACAAAGGATATCAATGACAAAACTGAAAGATAACCTACAGAATGAAAAACTATTTGCAAATACTTTGACTGACAAGTGGTTAATATTCAAAATACATAAACAGCTCATACTACTCAAGATCAAAACAACAAACAACCCAATCAAAAAATGGGTAGCAGACCTTAATAGACATTTTTCTAAAGAAGACATACAGATGGCTAACAGGAACATGAAAAGATGATCAACATTGATAATTATTAGAGAAAGGCAATTCAAAAGCACAATGAGATATCACTTCACACCTGTAATAATGACTATCATCACAAAATCTACAAATAACAAATGTTAGAGAGAATGTGGAGAAAAGGGAACCCTTGCATACTATTGGTGGGAATATACATTGGTGCAGCCATAATGGAAAACAGCATGAAGCTTCCTGATAAAACTGAAAACAGAACAACCATATGGTCCAGCAACTCCACTAATTGGAAAGGTTACATGAACCCCAATGTCCTAGCAGCACTACTTACAATAGCCAAGATATTAGAGCAACTCAAACGCCCATCAACATATGAATGAAGATGTGAGACTATATATATACATATAATAGTCTATATATACACATATAGACTACATACATATACATATATACACACACACAAATGGACAAAGATGTGACACACACAATGGAATATTATTCTGTCATTAAAAAGAATAAAATTCTGCCACTTGCAGCAACATGGATGGACCTAGAGTATATTATGATCATTAAAATAAATCAGACATCATACAGTATTTGTCTGTCTCTATCACTTATACATGGAATGTAAAGAAGGATACAAATGAATACATATGCAAAACAGAAACAGACTCACAATTATAGAAAATAACCTAGTGGTTACCAAGGGGGAAAGGAAATGGAGAGGCACAAATTAGAAGTATGGGATTAAGAGATATAAACTGCTATGTATAAAATATATAAGCAACAGGATATATTTTATAGCACAGGGAATTATAATGATTATCTTGTATTAACTTTTAATGGAGTATATCCTGTAAAATACTGAATCACTATTCTGTAAACCAGAAACTAATATAATATTGTAAATCATTTATACTTCAATTAAAAAAGAATTTAAAAAGGAAAATAAAAAGTAAAAGGTATCTTATTGACTGGGGGCCACATAATCAACCTTGTTTGGGATGGGAATGAACAAGGAAATAAATATAGTGTTCAGAACTGGCTTGGCCTTTGGGTATATATGTAATGATATATGTACAGTGTTTCTGGTCAAGTAGGTCATTTACAGGGACATGAAAGTTATTTAAGTTTTTTTTTTTAAGAACTGGTACCCGGGGTAGGAGAGGCTCCATTTTAGAACTAAAAAATAATTTCAATATTATTAATAAAAATAAAACTACTTTCAGGATAAAAAAAGACATGATGAGGATTAAAAACACAAGACCCAACTATAGTTGATCCTTGAACACATGGGTTGAAACTGTGCAGGTCCACTTATATGTGGGTATTTTTCAATAGTAAATAATGTAGTACTGCACAGTCCAGGGTTGGTTGAATAAGCAGATGTAGAGGAACTGAAGAGCCAACTATAAAAAGATAGTCCATGCAATCAGTAACCAGAGAGAGCAGGGATGACTATACTTTTATGACATAAAATAGCCTTTAAGTCAAAAACTGCCACAAGAGGCAAAGGATATTATAATGATAAAAGGGTCAAAAACAAGGATGATATAATAATTACAAATATCTATTCAATCAACAGGCTCTGGTGCTAGGTGCATATATAGGTGCATATAAATTTATATATACCTTTATATATCCACTTATATACATATATAATATCTAATATATATACATATATAATGTATACTTACAAATAATATATGCTATTTTATATAAATATATATTATAAATACATATATGCATATATTTATATGAAGCACATGTTGACAGAAGTGAAGAAGAAATAGATAGCAGTACAATAATAGTAAAATACTTTAATACCCCATTTTCATTAATGGATAGAACTTCCAGAGAAATTAATAAGAAAATGTGACCTTAAACAACACTGTAGATCAAATAATCCTAACAGACATATACAGAATATTCCACCTAACAGCAACAGAATACACATTCTTCTCAAGTGCACATTGATATTTCTCCAGGATAGATCACAAGTTAGGTCACCAAACAAGTCTTGAATTTAAGAAGATTGAATTCATACCAAGTACTTCTTCTTACCAGAGTGGAATGAAACTAGAAATCAATAGTGGAAGAAAAGTTGAAAAATTCACAAATATGTGGAAATTAAGAACACATTCCTGAACAACCATTGGATCAAAGAATATATCAAAAGTGAAATTAAAAAAATACCTCTAGAAAAATAAAAATGAAAACACAACATATGAAAACTTATGGGTTGCAGAAAAAGTACTACTAAGAGGGAATTAAATAGCCTTAAATGCCTACATTAAAATTTTTCTAAAAATTCTTAAACAAGTTAACTTTACACTTCAAGAAATTACAAAAAGAAAAAAGACTAAGCTCAAAGTTAGCAGAAGGAAGAAAATAAAGATTAAAGCAAATATACATGAAAGAGAAAATAGAACAATAACAGAAAAAAACAGTGAAACTAAAAGTTGGTTTTTGAAAAGATATGTAGAATTGACAAATCCTTAGCTACAGTAAGAAAAAAGAGAGAAGATTGATGACACAAAATAAAAAGGATCTAAGATACTAGTATGAATAATTATACACCAAAAAATTGGATAACCTAGAAAGAATAAACTCCTAGAAACATAAAACTCACCGAGACTGAATTATGAAAAAGTAGAAAGTATGAACTGACCTTTAACTAGTGATTAAATCAATAATCAAAAACATTCCAATAAAGAAAAGCCCCCAACCAGCTGCCTTCACTGGTGAATTCTACCAGACATTTAAAGATAGTTAATACCAATATTTCTCAAACTCCACCAAAAATAGAAGAGGATGGATCATTTCCAAACTCAATTAATGAGTTCAGCATTACCCTAACACCAAAGCCAGGCAAAGACATCACAAGAAAAGAAAACTGCATACCAATATTCCTGATGAAAATAGTTGCAAAAATCCTGAACAACATATTGGCAAACTGAATCCAACTGTATATTATAAGGATCATACTTCATGACCATGTAGGATTTATCTCTGGGATGCAAGGAGTGTTCAACATATGGAAATCAATTAATATGATATACCACATTAACAGAATAAAGAATTAAAAAAATCAAAAGATTGTCTCAATAAATGTAGGAAAATATTTCACAAAATTCACAACCTTTCATGATAAAAACTCTCAACAAATTAGGTTGAAAGTAGCAGAATAGAAGGAATAAAGGCTATACAGGACAAGCCCACAGCTAACCTCATGCTCAACACTAGAAAACTGAAAACTGTTTTACTAAGACCAGGAACAAGGCAAAGATGCTCACTGTTGCCATTTCTATTCAACATTGTAATATGACTCCTAGGCAGAGTAGTTAGGCAGGGAAAATAAAGAAAGTGCATCCAAATTGGAAAGGAAAAAGTAAAATTGTCCTTGCTTTGCAGATGATATGACCTCAAGTATAGAAAACTCTGAAGACTCCATTAAAAAACTATTATAACTAATAAACAAATTTAGTAAAGTTGCAGGAAAAAATCAATATGAAATAAGCCAGACAGAAGAAGATAAATAGTGAATGGTATCACTTATATGTGGAATCTAAAATAAATAAATAAAAGCTGATTGCATACAAACAAAGAATAGAATGGGTGGTTGCCGGAAGTTGGGGGAGGAGGAAACAGAGGTGTATGTAAAATGGTACAAACATTTAGTTGTAAGAATAAATTCTGAGGATCTAATGTACAGCTGGTGACTATAGTTAATAATTTGGTATTGTATACATGAAACCTGCTGAGAGTAGATATTAAACATTCTACACACACATACACACACACACACAAAGTTAATTATTTGAGGTGTTAAATGTGTTAGTTATCTTGATCTTGGTAATCACTCCCCAAAGCATGCATATATATATATATATATATATAAATATATATATAAATATATATATAAATATATAAATATATATATATATAAATATATATATATAAATATATATATAAATATATATATAAATATATATATATAAATATATATATATAAATATATATATAAATATATATATATAAATATATATATATATATATAAATCATCCTTTGGTATACTTTAAATATATATACTTTTGTCAATTATTCCTCAGCAAAGTTAGAGGTGACATTAGTTGTGTTTCTATACACTAACAATGAACCATCTGAAAAAGAAATTTTAAAAAATACCATTTACAATAACACCAGAAAGGAAAAATACTTAGGAATAAACTTACCTAAGGAAGTGAAAGACTTGTATACCAAAAACTACACAGCACTGATGAAAGAAATCGACACAAACACATCAAATGTGTCCATGAAGTGGAAGATGTAATACTGTTGAAATGTCTACATATACCCAAAGAGATCTACAGATTCAGTGTAATCTCTATCAAAATCCCAACAGCATTGTTTTACAGAAATAGAAAAAAACAACAACACTTCTGTAATTCATATGGAACCATAAAATACCATGAATAACCAAATACATTTTGAGAAAAGGAATAAAACTGGAGGTATCATACTTCCTGATTTCAAAGTATATTACAAGTCTCCAATAATCAAAACAGTATGATAATGGTATAAAGACAAACATGTAGAACAATGGAACAGAATAGATTCCAGAAATAAATCCACACATATACAATCAAGTGATCTTCACAATGGTGTCCAGAATACACAATGGGAAAACAAATGGTTTTGTAAAGACTAGATATTCACATGACAAAAATGAAATTGGACTTGCTTTTTAAATTATACATAAATATCAGCTCAAAATGGATTAAAGACTTAAATGGAAGACTTGAAACTATAAAACTACTACAAGAAAACATAGGGAAAGAGCTTCATGACACTGGTGGCAATGATTTCATGGATATGACACCAAATGCAGAGGCAGAAAACCCCAAAATAAACAACTAGGGCTACATCAAACTAAAAAGCCTCTCTACAACAAAGAAACAATCAACAGAGTGAAAAATCAATCTAACCAAATAGGAGGAAATACTTGCAAATCATAGATCTGATAAGGGTTAGTCTCCAAAAAATGTAAGGAATTCCTACAACTTAATAAAAACATAGCCTGATTAAAAAAGTGGGCAGTGGACTTGAATAGATATTTCTCCAAAGGAGACATACAAATAGTCGATAGGTCTATGAAAAGATGCTCTGCAAAACTAAATCACCAGGGAAATGCAAATCAAAACAGCAATGAAATATTACCTCACACCCATCCGGATAGCTATTATCACAAAAACAAAAGACCACAAGGGTTGGCGAGAATGTGGAAAAATTGGAACAATTGTACACTGTTGGTGGGAATGTAAAATGTTACACCTGTTTTGGAAAACCGTATGGTAGTTTCTGCATATGATATAGTAGTCTTATTTCTGGGTATTTACTGAAATAATTTAAATCAGGAGCTCAAAAAGATATAAGTACTCCTACATCCACTGTAGCACTAATCCAATAGTCAAGATGTGGAAAAAACTTAAATTTCCATCAACACATAAATGGATACAGAAAATGTGGTATATACATACAATGGAAAACTATTCAGTCTGTTAAAAAAGGAAATTATGTAATAAGTGACAAAATAGATTAACCTGGAGGACATTATGCTAAATGAAATGAGCCAATCACAGAAAACAAATATTGCATGCTTCTGCTTATATGAAGTGTCAAATTCATAGAATCAAAAAAATGTAATGGTAGTTGCCAGTATCTATCCCGATAGTCAACAATACATTGTATATTTAAAAATCCTTTAAGAAGGTAGAGTTCATGTTAAGTGTTCTCTGTAAAATAAAACAAATTTTTATAAAAAAGCAATTTTCACTCCCTTTTAACCATGTACGGGGATTGTCTGCAACTCTAGCCCTAACCCAAGACTCACACACATATATCAACCTCCTACTTGGCATCTTTGCTTTAATGCCTTTAAAAGTCTCCCTTTTTTAAAAAAAAAGTTTACTAAAGCCAACAGAACACTTTGGAGAAATGATGTAGAATTAGGCTGTATATACTTATTTTAAAAAATTAGTTATATCTGTTTTTTATTATCTTAGAATTCCTTGTAATTCAGATGCAATAAATACCCTGCTCTTTTGAAGACATTTATTTATAGTGTTACTTCATGAACAATAACATAAATTAGAGTTATACATTTTTAAAATATAATGATAATGAAATTAATAAAGGCTATTTCACTTATAACATTTTATATTACATATTACCCTTTGCATTGGCTCAGGGGCTGATTGTCCTCAGAGCGTGACCCCAGACCTGTCTCCTCTACTCCACTTCAGGAGGTTGAACACTGAAAGCTATTCCCAGCTTTTGTATGAGCTCATTTCCCCTTGAGTTTATCCAATTGGAGGCAACATTTAGAGAGTTGAGGGAAAGAGGAAGTGAAAAGATGAATATTTCACCATTGTTCTCTGTTTCTAATAGTGCTTACCACTGCATCTAATTCTCTTCAGTGGCTTAAGGTCTTGTCCATGAACCTGCCATAGCTCCAACTTCTACAACTGAGCCTGGCTTCAGACACACTTCCTCCTCATTTTGTCCCTCTGTCCAAGGGATGAGAGTGATTTCTTGCTCTCGCTAATATCAGGGTGGTCTAATGGCTATTTGGCTTCTCAGATCCTCCATTACTTGTCTAATTCTATGCATTATGTACATTCTGTTTTTAAGTCTTAAAGTGGTTTCTGGTTTGTTGGTTGGACTCCAATCTCCCATTATAACAAACACTCAGCTGGTAAATTCTTGTGGCTATAAATTTCATGATTATATATTTGGCCATCATTTATACTTTGTTTCCCCAAAATTTATTATAATACTTTTAAATGCGATTTATTGTGTATTCAATGCCATTTGATTTTTTGTTTACATGAGTTTTAAACTTAATTCTTAGAACTTTATGTTCAATGTCTCCTTTTCATTCTTCTTGATTAAACGGCAGAACAATTTCTCAAATATAAAAACCTCCTCATTCCTTTTATTACTATCTTTAGTTATCATAATTCAACTGGCATTTTCTATCATTTCAATGTATTTGCTTTGCTTTTCATTAGCAAATCCAATAATACAGTATTAACTACACTATAATGCTTTTTTTTTTTTTTTTTGCGGTACGCGGGCCTCTCACTGTTGTGGCCTCTCCCGTTTCAGAGCACAGGCTCTGGACGCGCAGACTCAGCGGCCATGGCTCACGGGCCTAGCCTCTCCGCGGCATGTGGGATCTTCCTGGACCGGGGCACGAACTCGTGTCCCCTGCATCGGCAGGCGGACTCTCAACCACTGCGCCACCAGGGAAGTCCCTATAATGATTTTTATGTAATCAACTATCTGGTTGATATTACAAAGCTGGAACTGGAAATTTCAAAGCCAGGAGTTTCTGGGAATTTCAGGAAAAGTAATTTTTAACCCAAATTATAGGTAAAATTGCTTTCATTTCACAATGTACTTCAAGTTAAGTAGATTGGCCAAAATGGAGGTAAACTAGTCTTCATAGGTTATATAACCTATTCTTTGACTCTAAATATACACACAGATATATATATATAGATACATAGATAGATACATAGATATATCTATGCATGCAATCAGGACATCTTTTACTTGAATAATATACTGCAAATGATACATTATTCAATTCTTGAATTATTATGTTCCCCATGGTATATTTAAAAGATATAATTTCATTAGTACTTGCCTTTTATGCTTTAGGCTGAACATAATATATCAGTGCAGAAATATGGTGTGAGGAACAAAGATAAGAGTAATTCACAAAATGTTGAGTTTAATGTGATGACTGGACAACCAATGAGAAATACCAATAAGCAAGACTGACAAGACTGGTTTCAGGAAAATTAGTCAGAGACATACAGGTTCATGATTCTTCCACAAAGAGCTGATGAAGAATAAATTAAGGTTTCAAAGAGAAAACCATGACATGAACAGAGGAGCTGGCTTTACTTTTTTTTTTTTTTAACATATTTATTGGAGTATAATTGCTTTACAATTGTGTGTTAGTTTCTGCTTTATAACAAAGTGAATCAGCTATACATATACATATATCCCCATATCTCCTCCCTCTTGTGTCTCCCCGAGCTGATCGCCCTGTGCTATGTGGCTGCTTCCCACTAGCTATCTATTTTACGGCTTTACTTTTAGAAAGACTTACATTTTAAGAATTGGTATAGGAAGATGAGGTATTGAAATGAAACATGAGAAATCCTAGGGATACAAGGTAACTCAGCATACTATTTCTATATAAAGACCATGAAGAAAAGCATTTTAAAAAGGAGGACTCCAGAGTGTTCAGTGCTACAAAGGATCAAGTGATAAAGTATGACAATTTGAGGGATTGTCAATTAAGCGATTATCACTGACAATTAAGGCATTATCATTGATATTTAAAAATCCATTTTCAGAATATAGTCCTTTATTTCAAAAGAAATCCAAATGTAAACTTCTCAGAAGCTTATTTTAGATATTTTAATGAATGGGAGGAAAAGTTATTTCATGTTTATAAATGTAGAGAAATATGGGTATTTGTAGTAAGAAATGTGGATCTAGAAGACTGAGAACTTTCGAAGTGTTAAGGTGATACCTGATGATGGAAGGAGTAAGGGTCCAGTGAGTTTGAAAGAAAGCACAAACAAATTATCAAGTAGAGAGTCAGCCTCATGGAAAAGAGGATCTCACGTACAAGAGTAGATAAGGAGGAAATCAAATATATAAATATGGGAAGGAAAGAATTCTGAGCTTATTTGAAGACCTCTAGTCTCTTACAAACAAGAGGGACTCAGCTAACCACTGAGAGAGATAAAAAAATTTCATCACATTCAATTTACCATCTTTACTATTTTTAAGCATACATTTCAGTAGTGTTAAGTATTTTTACATTGCTTTACAACAGATCTCTAGAATTTTTCATTTTGCAACACTCACTCTGTATCCACTAAATACTAATTTCTCTTCCTCTCTCTAACCAGTACCTGTCAATTACCTTTTCATGTTCTGTTTCTATGATTTTGACTACTTTAGATAGTTCCTATGAATGGAATCATATAACATTTGTCCTTTTGTGATTGGCTTATTTCACTTAGCATTTTTTGAGGTTCATTTATGTTGTAGCATATGACATTATAATGCATGTTTTTGGAAGGCCACCAGTATATCTATACTTGTAGGGACAACATTAAGAAACCAGGCCCTTAAGAAGAATAATATTTCTACATGATAATACATGTGTAAATATTTATCAATCCAAAATACAAGATCCTGTTTATGAGGAGATAATGACAGCATTTCCAATAAAGTCAGAACAAAAAATAAGGTTGCCCGTTTTTGCCATTGTTATTTATCATTACTTTTGAATTACTTGTCAAAATAAAGAAAAATAAAGATAAAAATTATTAAGAAGTGAAATTTACATTTTAAAATTTAATAATTTTGTATGTTGAAAGTCGAAGAAAATCAACTGAGAAACATTCTCAGAAAATAAGCACATTAAGTGGAAATAGTTAATGCTTCCACTTGTTTATTTTCCAGTGAGGCTCTGTTACTTGACCTCTGTGATGTGAGTCTGAATTCACCAACCTGTACTCAAGATATTGTGGGGGTTTGCTTTTAATAATTTAATTAAGTAACACAGCAATCCATTCATTCACTCACTCACTTTTTACTTCAGCTCACTCATGTCTGTTTCTTACTTACCCCAAGGTTAATTTTCTTCTAGAATTCTCCACCTTTGAGTGAGACTATTCTACATATGTGTGAAAACCTAGTGGTAGGCTTCATTTCATTTCTCATAAGTTTCCTCATTGTCCATAAAATAACCTATTATTTTTCACATTAAATCAGACTGCTGAAGTATTCATATAGTTTGAATTATACCTAAACTCAAAATACTGTATGCAAATGATGTTTTATGAAATGATTTGGTAAAACACTGTATTATAATAAGCAAAGTTTTATATTAAATATGTTGATTCTTGTGTTTGATATATTAAAGGAATGAAAACCATACCACATGGGGAACTATTGTCAAAGCTAGGTGTACCAACCTAGAAAAGAAAATATGGAGACCTGGGTGTTATTTCAGATACCTGGAGGTTTATAAAGTACAATAGTCAGACTTTTATGATTGATTTTCAGTCTGATAATTGGAAAGAGAAAGTCACACATGTCAGCTACCTAACCAATTTTTAATATTCATATATTTGTGAAACATCAATTTGTATCAAAAGTTCATTGGAAAACTGTCAAAAAGACAAGCAAAGCCTGATATTGTATAAGGAAATTATCAATGTAATTAAATGACATGCTGAATTACAAATAAGAACATATGGAAACTAAGGGTTAGTGATGTGGACCCACATACCTACTATTTTTTTTTAATAAATCTATTTATTTATGGCTGCGTTGGTTCTTTGTGCTGCACATGGGTCCCCTCTGGCCATGGCGAGTGGGGGCCACTCCTCGCTGCGGTGCACAGGCCTCTCATTGCAGTGGTCTCTCCTGTTGCAGAGCACGGGCTCTAGGCACGCGGGCCTCAATAGTTGTGGCACATGGGCTCAGCAGTTGTGGCTCGCGGGCTCTAGAGCGAGGCTCAGCAGTTGTGGAGCACGGGCTTAGCTGCTCCGCGGCATGTGGGATCTTCCCGGACCAGGGCTCGAACCCATGTCCCCTGCATTGGCAGGTGGATTCTTAACCACTGCGCCACCAGGGAAGCCCCATACCTACATTTTTATAAGTTAGTTTCAACATGGGAAAAAGGAATGGGGACAGCTATCATTTTATCAACCAGTCATTCTCAAAAGGATAAATCTCAGAATACCTAAGTAGAGAAACAAATACTTCAGCTTAGATTATCGTCAGTTAAAAACATAAATTTACGTGAGAAAAACATGTAGCTGGGGCATGACATTAACAAGATGGTGATATAGGTCATTCCTGATTTTGCTCTCCCTCAAAAGAATAGCTAACAACTACTTATGGATAAGGCACCACTGAGAGAATCGTAGAACCCAGGAGTGAGGCTGGAAGCACTACTCCTAAACCCCGGAACCACAGAGAAAAAGATAGACTGTGTTAGAAAGGTAAGAGGAATAGCTACAAGCTGACTTCATTGCCCCTCCCAAGGGTGCACAACATCAGGCTGAGAGACCTCCCATGAGCATACTGTTTCTCCAGTGAGAAAAAAGCCCAGGAATGACATCCACCACAGCAACATTGTGGATGGCTTCATGGGACCCCCTACTCTGGTTCTGCCCCATGGAGATTGCAGGGAAATCTGTGGGACTCAACCACTGAGTATCTGATTGTGATGGAGAATGGAGGAGAGGGCTTGCAAAAAACAGCACCTGGATCTCAGTAGACAGAGTTCCTACCTGTAGAGTCTAAGTAGTAGTCCCAAACAGCAGATTTACTCATCTTCAGAACCAAGCTGGTGTACAATCTCACCAGAGAACTCAGTGGGGTGCAAGCCAGCTTGATTTGGTCCTCTAATGAGAAGTTTTGCTGGTCCCGGAACCTTGTCTACCATGCACAGGCAAAAGAGCTGATGTGTAGCCTCACCTGCTGTGGAGCTCACAACCAGAAAGCCTGTTTGAGAAAATTTGGGAGTTGCCTGAAGTGATCCCTTACAGTCCTTCCCAGGCAGGAGAACTAAGCCATAGCTCCACTCACTGTGGAGCGAGGCACCCGACTCCATTTGACAGGAAGGACTCACAAGTACACCTGGAAGTTGCTGTGTAACACAGCAATATTTGAGCAGAGAAGAAGGTAGGCTGAGCTGATGACCCCCAGAGCAAAACCGTTAACACTGTCTGGCCAGGGAACTTGGGGCATGGGTTGGCTTGATTCATGACCACAAACAAAGTACCCTAGTGGCTTTGAAACTGCTTCTCCAACTGAGTCTCAGTAGGAAAACTAATTTGTATTCTCACTTATTGCTGAATATAGCCTTCAGCCTGCTGACAGGGGATCCTTATCAGAGCATATGGGAAGTTACATAGCACATCCAATAGCCCTGCTTACAGGGGCACATGAACATAGAGCACAGCCCATGGCTTTCCTTGTCTGCAGAGCAAAGCCAGTAGCCTCACCTGTCATGGAATTTGGTGTACACTCTTACCTGATTTGAGTCCCCAAACAATGAGTCATACAGACCCTGGGCCATCCTGCTGCCCCCACCCAGGGCAGGGAAGCTAATTCATAATCACACCTATTGCTAAATATTGTACACAGTCACAACCATCTAGTAAGCCTGACCAGAGAATCCAGGTAATGGTGAAGCCTCACTAGGGCAGGGAACTAAGCCAGCAGTCCTATCCAGCAGTTCTCAGTCAGTAGCATATCCACCACACCCCCATCTCAGAGCTAGAACAATGGCATCATCCAAAAGATTCTGATAGCAAGACCAACTCACCTGTCCCAGGATAATACCAGCCTTCATGTCCAGAAACCCAAGCTGAACTGATTGGTGAAGAACTGTCTCTGCCAAAGTGAATCTGCCAAGTCTGGAAGAGGAGACCATTTACTCAAATGTGCAGATAACATTGTTAAAAATGAAGAATCACACACAAAAAAATGCCTAAATATGACACTGCAAGAGGAACTAATAAAGTTCTAATAACTAATCCTAAAGAAATGGAGATCTATGAGCTATCAGAAAAAGAATTCAGAATAATCCTCTTAAAGAAGTTTAGGGATCTATAACAATACACAGACAACAAAATTAGGAAAACAATGAATAAACAAAACAAAAAAGTTCAACAAAGAAATAGAAATCATTACAAAACCCAGAGATCTTAGTAAACACAATACAAGCTGAAAGATAACATAGATGAACTGAGGGATTCAATAGAGAGCTTCAAAAGCAGGCTTGACCACGCAAAAGAAAAAAAATCAGTGACCTGGAAGAGAGAATATTTGAGATTATCTATAGTCAGTGAAGCAAAATAAATAAATAAATAAAAATGAAAGTAAAAATAAACATAAAATGAGTGAAGAAAGCCTACTGGGACTTATAGGACACAATGAAAAGAAACAGTATTTGCATCGTGGAAATTCCAGAAGGAGGGGAGAGAGAGAAAAGGATGGAATGTTTTTTTGAAGCAATGCTGGCTGAAAATTTCCCAGACCTGGAGAGAGAAATAGACATCTAGTTACCAGAGGGACAGAGTATCTCAAATAGCTTAAACCAAATAGGACTTCAACAATACACTTATAATTATCAAAAATCAAAGACAAAGAAAGAATTTTAAAATCAGGAAGAGAAAAGAGAAAAGTTACATACAAGGGAATCCTCATAAGACCATGGGTGAATTTCTCAATAGAAACTTTTCAGGTCAGAACAGAATGGGATGACATATTCAAAATATTGAAAAAAACCCCATGTCAACCAAGAATACAATACCAGGTGAAGCTGTTCTTCAGAAATGAAGGAAGGATAAAGACATTACTGAAAAAAACAAAAGCTGAGGGAGCTCATCACTATTAGACCTGCCTTACAAGAAATGCTGAAGGGAGTTTATAGAGTGGAAATAAAGGATGAATTAACATTATAAAAACATAAGTCACTAGTAATGCTAAATATATAGTCAAAGTCATATTCTATAACATGGTAATGGTGGTTGTAATTCACTTAACAACTCTAGTTTACAAGTTAAAATAAACAAATGTAGTAAAAATAAACATAACTACAATAATTTGTTAGTTAGAAAATATAAAAAAATATGTCAACTGTAAAATCCATAACCTAACATGTGAGGGGAGGAGAAGTAAAAGAAGTAAAAGCAGGAGTAGTTACAAAATAAACTAAACCAAAAATGGTAAAAAGAGAAAAAAAGATTATATAATAATGAAGGGATCAATCCATCAGGAAGATATAATTGTAAATATTTACACACCCAATATCTAAATACACCTAAATACATAAAGCAAAAATTAACAGAGCTAAAGTGAGAAATTTGAGCAATGCCAAAATAGTTAGAGACCTTAATACCCCACTGTCAACAAGGGACAGATCATCCAGACAGAGAATCAATGAGAAAACAGTGAATTTGTACAAGACCATAGATCAAATGGACCTAACAGACATTATCAGAGTATTCTATCTGACAACAGCAGAACACACATTCTTCTCAAGTTCACATGGAATACTATCTAGATAGTCAATAGGTTAGCCACAAAACAATCTTAGGAAGTTCAAGAAGATTGAAATGATACCGAGTATCAGTTATTTTTTCTGACCACAAATGGAATGAATCTAGAAATCAATAACAAGAGGAAAACTGCAAAATTCAAGAATATGTGAATTCTTGTATTCTTGTATGTGAATTCTTGTATGTGAATTCTTGTGAATTCTGTACAACCAACGGATCAAAGAAAAAATTGAAGGGGAAATTTAAACATATCTTGAGACAAACAAAAATAGAAAACAACATACCAAAACTTATGGCATGCAGCAAAAGCAGTTCTAAGGATGAAGTTCATGGTAATAAATGCCTAAATTAAGAAGCAAGAAACATCCCCCAAAACAATCTAACTCTATGCCTAATAAAAACTAGAAAAAAATGAACTGAGCCCAAAATTAACAGAAGGAAATACTAAAAATTAGAACAGAAATAATTGAAATAGAGAGTAGAAAAACAGAAAAGATAATTATTCAACTCGTAGTTTTGTTTATCTTTGAAGAGACTTATCTTTGAAAAGATGAATTTAACAAAACTTTAGACTAACCAAGGAGACAAGAGGACCAAAACAATAAATGAAAAAGGAGACGTTACGACTGATACCACAGAAATCACAAATAATCATATTATGAACTACACACCAACAAACTGGACAACCCAGGAGAAATGGAAAAAAATTCTTACCGAGACTGAATGAGGAAGAAATAGAGAGTCTGAATAGACTACTAGTAAGGGCATTTAACCAGTAATCAAAAATCTCCCAATGAAGAAAATCTCAGGACCAGGTAGTTTCACTGATGAATTTTACCACACATTTAAAGAATTAATGTCAATCTTTCTCAAACTCTTCCAATAAATTGAAAAGGAGGGAAAACTTCCAAACTCATTTTAGAAGGCCAGATTAGCTATACACCAAAGCCAGAAAAGGAAAACCAGACAAGAAAACTACAGGGCAACATTCCTGATGAATACAGATGGAAAAATTCTCAAGAAAATACAAGCGAACTCAATTCAGCAGCATATTAAAAGGATCAAACACCATGATCAAGTGAAATTTATACCTGGGATGCAAAGATGGTTCAATGTATACAAACAAATGTGATACATCACATTAACATGATGAAAGAAAAAAGATCATTTAATCATTTCAATAGACACAGGTAAAGCATGAGAAAACTTAATATCTCTTCATGATAAAAATTCTAAACAAATAGGTATAGAAGACAAGTACCCCAACATAATAAAGCCATATATATATACACATACATATATACACATTATATATATAATGTGCATATATAAGCCCACAGCTAACATACTCGATGGTGAAAGGTTAAAAGCTTTTACTCTAAGGCCATGAACAACACAAGGATGCCAACACTCTCACACTCCTATTCAACACAGTAATGGATGTACTTGCCAGAACAATCAGGCAAACAAACAAACAAATAAATAAATAAATGGCATTGGAATTAAAAAGCAAGAAGTTAAATTCTATTTGCCAATAGCATAATTTTATATCTAGAAAATCCCAGTCTCCACTAAAATCTATCAGATCTAATCAACAAATTCATTAAAGTTGCTGGATACAAAATAAACACCAAAATCAGTAACATTTGTACATACTAATATATTTTTTGAAAAATAAAGAAAATGATCCCATTTATGATAGCATCAAAAACAATAAAATATATAGGAATAATATTAACCAAGGAGGTTAAACATCTCTGCTCTGAATACTATAAGACATTGATGATAGATATTGAAGATTACACAAATAAATGGAAAGGTTTCTTGTGTTCATGAATAGGAAGAATTAATATTGTTAAAATGTCCAAAAGCCAGCTTTAGATTCAATGCAATCCCTATCAATATTCCAAATGCTTTTTTTTTTAAAACAGAAGTCAGAGAAACAATTCTAAAATATGTATTGCAACACCCTGAATAACAAAAGCAATCCTGAGAAAGAAAAACAAAGTGAGAGTCATCCTACTTCTTGATTTCAAGCTATACTATAAAGTTATAGTAATTAAAACAGTATGGTACTGGCATAAAAACAGACAGATCAGTGAAACAGAAATAAGAACTGAGAACAAAAGTAAACTCAAGTATATACAGCCAACTAGATTTAACAAGAGAGCCAAGAATACTCAATGGTGAAAAGACCATCTCGGATATTCACATGTAAAAGAATGCAACTAGACCCCTATCTTGAACCACTCACAAAAATGATCTTGAAAAGGATTAAAGACTGAGATGTAAGACTGGAAACCATGACAGACTAAGAAAAATAGAAAAATAACTCTTTGATATGGGTCTTTTCAATGATTTTTGGCATATGACACCTAAAACACAAGCAGCAAAATCAAAAATAAAGAAGTGGGACTACATCAAACTGTAAAACTTCTGCATAGAATTAAAAAAAATCAGCAAGGTAAAAAGACAACCTATAAAATGGGAAAAATTATTTGGAAACCATATATCAATAAGAGGTTAATATCCAATATATACAAAGAAGTTATACAGCTCGATATTTTTACAAATCCAATTAAAAATGAACAAAAGACCTGAATAGACCTTTTCCTCAAAGATATATTAATGGCCAACTGGTACATGAAAGATGATCAAAATCACTATTTATTAGGGAAATGTAAATCATAACCAAAATGAGATATCATCTCATGCTTGTTAGATTGACCATCATCAAAAAGACAAGAGATAAAAAATGCTGACAAGATTGTGAAGAAAAGGATAACTTTGTGCACTGTTGGTGGGATTGTAAACTGGTACAACTATTATGGAAGCAGCATGGAGAATCTTCTAAAAATGAAAAATATAACTACCCTATGAGCCAGCAATTTCACTTTTAGAAATATATCAAAAGGGAACAAAAGCACTAACTGGAAAAGATATCTCTACACCTATATTCACTGCAGCATTATTTATAACAGCGAAGATGTGGAAACAACCTCAATATCCAGTGAGACATGAATGGGAATAGAAGTTCACATGCACATGTGCGCGCGCGCACACACACACACACACACAGGAATATTATTCATCCACAAAAATGGGGAAATCTGCCATTTGCCATAACATGATGGACTTTGAATGCATTATGCTAAGTGAAATAAATCAGAAAATGACAACTACTGTATGATCTCACTTATATGTGGAATCTTAAAAAATATTTATAGAAAAAGAGATCAGATTTGTGGTTACTAGAGACAGAGGATGTGGGGCAGGAAAATTGGAGGAAGGTGGTCAAAATGTACAAACTTCCAGTTATAAGAGAAATTAAGTAATAGGAATGTAATGTATAGCATGATGACTATAGTTAAGGCTGCTGTTTGACATATCTGAAAGATAAGATAGTAGTTCCTAAGAATTCTAATAACCAGAACTTTTTTTTTGGCTTTTTAATTCTATCTATAGGTAATGATGAATGCTAACCAAGCTTATTGAGGTAATCATTTCACTACAGCTGTAAATCAAACCATTATGTTGTGTACCCTAAACTTGTACAATGATGTAAGTTAAATATATCTCAATAAAACTGAAAAAAATGCAGCAAAGATAACCATGGTGGATTAAATTTCTAATTTTTAAGTATTCTAAGTAATCATAATATTTATTTTTAGAATATAAAAAATGACCCTTGGGGAGTTACTAAGCTAGCTGAATTTATAAATACATTTTTCATGTATAAATGTTTTTAGTCACAAATTATTAACCATTTAAGATTAGGAAAGTGAAAAAATAAACTACTTAAATAAAAATAAGCCCATAAAATAAGCCTTCTTGTTTTTATTGGATGCTCCAGCTGCATGTGATAGCAACTTTTAAATTTTAACTGCAGAGGGACATTGCTGTACATAAATTTCAAAACTTTCAAATACAAGGTAAATATTAGGTAAACAAAATTGTGCCTGGCAGCTGTGGAAAACATTTACCTGTGGAAACTGCTTTTAATTCATTTTATTGTTCTATAAAAATTTATATGATTACTTTGAGAGTCTCTTCCCTCACATATAAGAAAGAAATTTATTCATAAAAGATCACTGTTATCCCTTTTTCTGGTAAGAAGTCATTCCTGAAGTTTTAACTACAAAAAACAATGACCTAATATAATTATAAAATAAACCTGTTTTATAGTTTGTAACTTTCCCAAAGTACCTGCTGGTCTCCAAACATGGTTCCAGATTCTCTATTTACATTATCTTGCTGATTTTTCAAACAGCATTATGATAAAGGCAAATACAGAGTAAAGATAGTAAATCATGCACTCACAAAGCTAGTAGTAAAGTTAAAACACAAAAGTAGTAAAATCATCTATATACACAATAGGCAGTTAAGTGATACACAAAAAAATTAGATGTAAAATATGATGGCAAAAACACTAATTGTAAGGGGAGGAGAGTACAAATGTAGGGTTGTTAAAATGAATTTGAAATTAAGACATCAGCAACTTAAAACAATCATGTATTATATACATAGTGCTATACATAAACCTCATCATAAAAACAAACCAAAAATCTGTAATAGATACACACACAAAAAAGAGAAAGGAATCCAAACATAACACTAAAGATAGTCATCAAATCACAAGAGAAGGAAACAAAAGAAAGAAACAATAAAGAACAAAAAATCAACCCTAAAACAATTAACATAATAAAAATAAGAACACACACACCAATAATCACTTTAAATGTAAATGGATTAAATGTTTCAATCAAAAGATATACAGTGGTTGAATAGATACAAAAACAAGACCCATATGTATGCTACCTCCAAGAGACTCACTTCAGATCTAAAGACACAAACAGACTGAAAGTGAGGAAATCTAAAAGCTTATTCCATGCAAATGTAAATAAAAAGAAAGCTGAGGTAGTAATATTTATGTGTCAGACAAAATAGACTTGAATACAAAAACTGTTACAAGAAACAAAGAAGGACATTACATAATGATCAAGGGATCAATCCAAGAAGAAGATATAACAAGTGTAAATATATATGCACCCAACAGAGGAGCACCTAAATACATAAAGAATGTATTAACAGACATAAAGGGAGAAACTGACTGTAACAGAATAATAGCAGGGGACTTCAACGCCTCACTTACATCAGTGGACAGATCAACCAGTAAGAATACCAATAAGGAAATACTGGCCTTCAATGACATATTAGACCAGATGAACTTAATATATGTAGAACATTCCATCCAAAAGTAGCAGAATACACATTCTTTTCAAGTGCATATGGAAAATTCTCCAGGATAGATCAAATTTTAGGCCACAAAACAAGCCATGTTAAATATAAGAAAATTGAAATCATATCAAGCATCTTTTCTGTGAGACTAGAAATCAACTGCAAGGATAAAAAAACTGCATAAAATACAAACAGGTAGAGGCTAAACAACATGCTACTAAACAATAAATGGATCACTAAACAAATCAAAGAGGAAATAAAAAAAATACCTGGAGACAAATGAAAATGAAAACTCAATGGTCCAACATCTATGGGATTCAGAAAAAGCAGTTCTGAGAGGGAAGTTTATAGTGATAAAAGCTGACTTCAAGTAACAAGAAAAATCTCAAATAACAACCTAACCTTATACCTAAAGGAACAGGAAAAAGAAGAACAAACAAAAACCAAAGTTAATGGAAGGAAATAAATCAAAGATCAGAGCAGAAATAAATGGAATAGAAACTAAAAAAACAATAGAAAAAAGAAATGAAACTAAGCACTGGTTCTTTGAAAAGATAAACAAAATTGATAAATCTTCAGCCATACACATTAAGAAAAAGAGGGCTCGGGCTACCCTGGTGGCGCAGTGGTTGAGAGCCCGCCTGCCGATGCAGGGGACACGGGTTTGTGCCCTGGTCCAGGAGGATCCCACGTGCCGCAGAGCGGCTGGGTCCGAGGGCCATGGCTGCTGAGCCTGTGCGTGCGGAGCCTGTGCTCTGCAATGGGAGAGGCCACAACAGTGAGAGGCTCGCATACAGCAAAAAAAAAAAAAAAAAGAAGAAAAAGAGGGCTCAAATCAAGAAAATCAGAAAGGAAAAAGGAGGTTACATCCTATACCACAAAAATATGAAAGATCATAAGCAGCTATGAACAATTATGCTAATAAAATGGACAACCTAGGAGAAATGGACAAATTCTTAGAAATGTATAGTGTCCCAAGACTGAACCAGGAAGAAATGGAAGACACATACAGACTAATTACCCATAATGACATTGAATCAGTAATTTTAAAAACTGCCAATAAACAAAGTCCAGGAGCAGAAGGTTTCCCAAGTGGATTCTACCACATATTTTGAGAACAGTTAATACTTATCATTCTCAAACTATTCAAAAAATTGCAGAGGAAGAAATGCTTCCAACATCATTTTATGAGGCCAGCATGACCCTGATACCAAAACCAGACAAACATATAACAAAAAAGAAAATTACTGGCCAATATCACTGATGAACATAGTTGTAAAAATCCTCACCCCAAAATGAACAAACTGAGTTCAACATTACATTAAAAGGATCATAAACCATGACTAAGTGGGATTTATCTCAGGGATTCAAGGATGTTTCAGTATCCACAATGTAACCAATGTGATATATCATATTAATAAACTGAAGAATGAAAATCATCTGTTCATCTCAATAGATGCACAAAAAGCTTGACAAAAATTCAAAATCCATTTAGGAAAAAAACACTCCAAGTGGCTATAGAGGGAAAATACATCAACATAAAGGCTATATATGACAAGCCCATAGCTAACAAAATGCTCAATGGTGTAAAACTGAAAGCATTTCCTCCAAGATCAGAAAAAAGATGAACACACCCACTCTTGCCACTTTTAATCAACATAGCATTGAAAGTCCTAGCTACAGAAAACAGACAAGAAACAAACATAATCTGAATTGGAAGAGAAGTAGTAAAACTGTCAGTGTTTGTAGATGACACGATACTATACATAGAAAATCTTGAAGATGCCACCAAAAACTACTAGAGGTCTATAATGAATTGGGGTAATTTGCAGGATACAAAATTAATATTCAGAAATATGTTGTACTTCTACATACTAACAATGAACTATCAGAAAAAGAAATTAAGACAACAATCCCATTTATAATTGCATTAAAAAGGATGAAATACCTAGGAATAAACCTATACCTAAGGAGGTAAAAGACCAGTCCTCAGAAAACTATAAAACATTGATGAAAGAAATTGAAGATGACACAAGCAGATGAAAATATATACCATGTTCATGGCTTGGAAGAATTAATATTGTTAAAATGGCCATACTACCTAAGGCAATCTACAGATTCAATACAATCCCTATCAGAATACCAATGGCATTTTTCTTAGAACTAGAACAAATAATTTTAAAATGTATATGGAAACACAGAGGACCCCATATAGCCAAAAAAAACCTTTGAAAGAAAAATATAGCTGGTGGTATCATGTTCCCTGACATCAGACTATACTAAAAGGCTACTGTAATCAAAACAGTATGGTACTGGCACAAAAACAGACAGTTCAATGGAATGGAACAGAGAGCTCAGAAATGCACCCTTGTTCTTATAGCCAATTAATCAATGATAAAGGAGGTAAGAATATACAATGAAGAAAAGACAGTTTCTTCAATAATTGGTGCTGGGAAATCTGGGCAACTACATTGAAAAGAGTGAAATTACCACATTCTTTAGCATTATATACAAAAATAAACTCAAAATGGATTAAAGGCTTAAATATAAGACTGGAAACTGTAATACTCCTAGAAGAAAACATAGGCACAGCACTCTGACATAAATTTTAGCAATTATTTTTGCATCTGTCTCCTAAGGCAAAAGAAACGAAAGCAAAAATAAACAAATGGGACCTAATTAAACTTAAAAGCTTTTGCACAACAAAGGGAATCATCAACAAAATGAAAAGACAACCATCAGAACGGGAGAAAATATTTGCAAATGATGTGACTGATAATGTGTTAGTATCCAAAATATATAAATAGTTCATACAACCCAACATCAAAAAAAAATCAAACATCCCAAATAAAAAACGGGCAGAAAACCTGAATAGACATTTTTCCAAAGAAGACATACAAATGGCTAATGGGCACATTAAAAGAGCCTCAACATATCTGATCAGAGGAATGCAAGTTAAAACCACCATAAGAGATCACCTTACACCCATAAGAGTGGCTATAGTCAAAAAGACCACAAATAACACATGTTGGCAAGGCTATGGAGAGAAAGGAACCCTTGCATACTGTTGGTAGGAATATAAGTTGGTATAGCCACTGTGGAAAAAACTACAGAGTTTCTTCAAAATAAAAATAGAGCTACCGTATTATCCAGCATTTCCACTCCTGAGTATATATCCAGAAAAAAAACAAACAAACAAACACTAATTTGAAAAGATACATGCATCCCAATGTTCATAGCTGCATTGCTTACAATAGTGAAGATATGGAAGCAACTTAAACGGCCATCAACAGATCAATGGATAAAGAAGATGTGGTGTGTGTATATATATACATATATATGTATATATATATGTATATATGTATATATATACATATGTATATATATACATACATATATATATGTATATATACAGAATATACATATATATCTACAATGGTATACTACTCAGCCATAAAAAAATAATGAAATTTTGCCATTTGCAACACATGGATTGACTTGGAGGATATTATACTTAGTGAAATAAGCCAGAAAGAGGAAGACAAATACTGTATGATAGCACTCACTAGTGAAATCTAAAAAAACAAACAAACAACAAAAAAAACAACCTAGTGAAAACAACAAAAATGAAACAGACTCAGAGATATGGAGAACAAAAAGTGTTTACCAGTAGGGAGAGAAAAGAGGGGAGGGGCAAGATAGGGGTAGGGGATTAAGAGCTACATACTATTATGTATAAAATATATAAGCTATATGGATATCTTGTACAGCACAGGGAATACAGCCAAGATATTATAATAACTATAAATGGAATATAACCTTTAAAAACTGTGAATCATTTTGTATACCTGAAACATAATATTATAAAACTGTACCTCAATATAAGATATTATGTGTTTGTGTGTGTGTGTATATACAATTATAAAATCAGCATTATGAAATAGGTGTTATTGTTTACTTTTTCCTGATAAGCCAAGTGAAATTTAGTAGGTGATTGATCGTACTGTAGTCATTCAAGTATTAACCATAGTAATGGAACTGAAGCCAACATTTTACTGAAGTTAATGACAGATTATGCGTTTGTCTTTTTTCTGGTTCACATCAATTACTTCAAGCAGATGGCTTTATTCATCTTCTTTAGAAGATGTGACTTCCTTGATTCACTAAGAACAGAGCTATTCTTCGTTTAGTATTCTATTCAGTACTCCATGAGTGTCTCTTTGGTGGCATGGTAGCATGTAGAAATCCTGAATCATTCCTCCCAGTGTACAGAAGATCAGCAAGACAACCATTAAAGTGCAAAGCTTTGAACAGTTAACTGAAAGAAACTGGGAAGGTAACAGAAGTACGGAACATTCTATGTGGAAAATATAAATTTTAATGAAGGCTAAATAATAGGCTTTACTGGTATGAGAAAAAAATTATGACCAGAATGTTCACCTGATGAAAATGTTTAAGGACAGGTATGGTCCTTAAGACTGGACCTTTAAAAAAAGTTGTGGGAGTTCACTAATGCAGGTTATTACTTGGAACAATATTAAATGGAAACAATTTTTTGTAGCAGTAGTGGCCAAGTTGGGTTGACTTTTGTAGCAGCTATATATGAGGGATAGATCTGATATAATGTAAACAAATTTTGTTCACTGGCTAATTTCAAGCCCTTATAACAGTGCTTAGCACATGGTAGATGCTCAATAATTATTTGTCAAATGAAGGAATGAATGAATAATGGATGTAAACTAATACATATTGCAACATGGATGGATTTATAGATCATACTAAGTGAAGTAACTCAGAGAAAGACAAATACCATATGATATCACTTATATATGGAATCTAAAATATGACACAATGAACCTATCTACGAAACAGACTCACAGACATAGAAAACAGACTTGTGGTTGCCAAGGGCGGGCAGTGAAGAATGGATTGGGAGCTTGGGTTTAGCAGATGCAAACCATTATGCATAGAATGGATAAACAGCAAGGTCCTACTGTATAGCACAGGGAACTATATTCAAAATTCTGTGGTAAACCATAATGGAAAATAATTTTTAAAAGAATGTATATATATGTATAATGTACAACTGAGTCACTTTGATGTCCAGCAGAAATTAACACAACATTGTTAAACAACTGTACTTCAATTTAAAAAGTTCAGATTCTTTGTTTTAAGCTGAACTATAAAAACTGTGCAACAAATGGTACTTCTAAAGGATACACGTTCATTAGTAATATATTCTAAAATTTCCTTTTCAGCTGCATTATATGCTTTTTTTCAGATAACAGCACAAAGTTTCTGTGTGAAATTATAGTGATGTAAACAATTATAAATGGAAATTTGGAATGCAACCATTTTCCATTTACAGCTTAGTCTAGAGCTAAATGGCTGTCAGTCAAGAGCACAGATTTCTACATATATGATGATTGCTTAGGTTTGAAGACTTATTTTTCTTTTCACATAAAAACTGAAATCTGGTGTTGCTTATTTCATAATCAAAACAGGCAAAGATTCTTTTGTATATTCACTGACTTTGTTATATGAAAAGTTTTTTTCTGTTGCAATATTTTTATATTATCCTAAACCTCTAATATCTATCCTAAACCTCTAATATCTATCCTAAACCTCTAATGATGTCTATCAGTTGTTTACACTTTCTAATTTATTTAAACACTTGTTATTTTTGTTCAATAGTGTAATTGTACAATATAAATTTGTAACTTTTGGAGTCAGAACCAAAATAGATTTACTGTCTAAAATCAATTTCTATTTGTAGAATTTAATACTAATGGTAATATAATGTAAAAGTAGCTTTCCAAGGATTGCATACTTTTAATTAAACTAAATATTCACTTTGCTCTTCTAAAAATCAATTTTTTTTGTTTTGCTTCTCTTTCAGTTTTGGATATCAACATAGGTAAAAGGGATAAACTAAACACACTGAATTACAGTGTAAAAATGTGGAAAACTAAAAGCAATTCAGTGTTAGTATCTAGTAAGAAGAATCCTGTATTTCAAAGAGCAATTAGACCTTCATTGCAAGTTCTTCATTGGAATGATTCAGTTGTTTTTCTAAACAAAGTTATGAGACTCTTCACTGCAAGAAAATAACAGGGGAAATCTATTTAGTGGTGGGATAGGAGTATATTTTCAGCATTATGTGTTTTAATCAGAATTCTATTTCTGGGATAAATGAAGCACATTTTAAAAGCTTCTTTATAATGATTTACTAAGAAATAGACCATCTTGAATATAACTTCACTTTTAAAACTGTTAGACTGACAATTTACATTTTAAAGATATCCTTTCTGTTAAAGCTACATTTAACCCAGAAAGTTGAGTTTCTTAAACAAATAAAATCACTAAGTGAACTTGACACTGACTATATTATATACATAAAAAAATACCGTATTTCTTCTCCTTAGGGATATTTCAATCAGTAAATAAATTATATTATTAAGAACCTCAAATACAATTATACATGGATTTGGTGTTACAGAATAGAATATATCCATTACAGGATAAAAACACCAGTGTATACAATTGTAAATTGTATGTAATATGTTGTATTCTTTGTGCTTTTGACAACCAAAATGGGGTGAAACAATTTTAGGGCAGACATTCTCCTATGCTTTTTTGCTTAATTAATAAAGAGTGAAGTTACTTATTATTTCTCTTCTAAAATAACAGCAGCATAAAACACTTTCCCATAATATTTTTGTATTTTATTGATATTTATGCATATGGATAGAGTTTCTTTGAGGAAGGAAGTGGCAATTCAAGAATTACATGGTGTAAAATATAGAAAGCTTATTACGGTTAATTGTCATCTCAATATTTACAGAGTATATTTTAAGTAGTATGTAAAAATCAGTACAAAAGATAAGTATTATTAAAAGATTTTCCACAGTTTTGAAACCTCATTAGTAGTTTTGGTCATCATAATGTGTCTGTTATGCTAAAAAGTTTCTATTTCTCATCATTATTATAAAGTATGTTACACCCTCAGATGTGCTCTTAAATGTTCTCTAGAAGATAATTCATTGTGTAAAGCTGACTTCAAGCACTGTATTTATTCCCTTGCATGAGTTACAAAAATAAAAGACAGAAAATGACCTTTTTAACCTAATTCCAGAACATAAAGGCAGAAAATAAAAAATATCTACAATTCCTATGGTTTCTTGTACATCTATGAAGATTTCCAGAATATAAGATTTATACATACAATGGATCATAGAGGCCCTTCATCTTTTTATTTGACAGATGTAGAGAACATAGCCTAGGGAAATATGATGATTTATTTCCAGTATCACACAGCTAAAGCAATTCGCGCTATTCCCAGGGGAATGCTCTTTTCAATATACTGTATTACTCCATCTCTAACCAAAGAGTTAAAACAGCAGCAGCTACAGTGATTGCAAAAAGTGCTTAGGTATACCTTCTATCTACAGCTTAATTTTTTATAATAATGTATGATGTTTTAAATCATTTAATACATAATATCGATAACCATTTATAGTTATATTCATAAATTATATACATAATCAGAAGTTTAATGAGGCTGACAGTAAATACCTTACAATCTAATGATTCAAAGAATGCTTACATAATTGTAAAGAAAATTTTAGCATATTGAAGTCCATCGCTGCATTTGCCTCTGTTAGAAAAAAAATTTACTTGTCCAGGGATTTAAGGAGAGTAAATTGCATATACAGAAAAATTAATATTTGAAAAAGTTCCCTAAAGTATATAGTTTATAATAATTCTTATCTTACTTCATTCACTTAAATAAAATGATATTTATTCTCTAAATGTCAAATATGCAATATACATTTTGAAATGGAAAGAACATATTAGGGTACAAGGTAATGAACTTCTTTCAATTACATTTTATGGTTATGACCTTTGTTTCAACAATAATTTTACATTTTAATTAAATCCATACCTCTTTCATTTCTAAAAGATGTCCTTCATTCTTTATTACTAAAACTTAATGAAGTGTTTTTTCATTGCAATTTACAATAGCTGGCTATAAATTTTAATATCATTTTTCAATGACAAACAGAATATATAAATATTATGAAATGGTTAATCAGTTCACACATCATTGACTATATTTTAGGTGTCATATATTAGTACTCAAATGTACATGTGTTTTAAACACTCATGCCACAAATAGGTACATAAGAAAGTCTGTATCAATTTGGTAGTGGTAAATCAAAGACATGGCAAGTCTCAGAAAATCAAGAAAATCAGATAATGTAGATGGTGAACTAGACAATGCCTTGTTTCAATTGAGGATACTCAATATTCTCTTTGGTCCATTTTGAAGACTTTCACAATTTTTAAAATTGTATTTGACATTACTTGTTTTATCACTTTATTATAGCTTCAGTAAATAATGCATAAGAATTCTTCCCGGTGTTACCGTTTAGATATTTGTTCTTATTATATGGTGTCTTTGTTGGGAGTATGGTGACCTGAATTTTTTAAAGGCACATGCATGATCTCATTATTTCTTCAACTACATTTTCAAAATACATTCCTATTCATTATAATACAGCACTACACCATCTATGAAGAATAGACTGGATAATCAAATTTTAAAAACCATGAAATACTTATAAGGAAAGAAATTATCCTGCAATTTACTTTGTAGCTTCCAAATATCAAAACTGAACACTATCATTTAGTCCTACACACATGTCTTTTATTGAGAATAATTTTCTTTTTCTGCAAGGAGTTTCTCTCGCAATTAATAGTCTGTTATGAGCAGACTTTAAGACGGCCTCCAATGATCTCTATCTCCCGGTATCCAAGTTCTTGTGTAATCCCTTTCCCTGAATGTGGGCTGGCCTAGTAACTTGTTTCTAAATGATAGAATATGGCAAAGGTACCACTTCTGTGATTAGGTTAAAAGAGATTTCTAACTTCCATTTAGAAGATCCACTTTATTACTCTTTCTCTTGCTGGTTTGGTGAAGCAAGTTGCCATGCCAGTGAGGCCCATGTGGCAGGGAGCTAAGGGTCAACAGCCACCGGTCAACAGCCAGCTAGAAAGATGAGATCCTCAGGTTAACATCCCCAAATCAAGTCATTCCTGGCAACAACCATGTAAGTGAGTTTGGAATTGAATTCTTCCCCAATTAGGCCTTCACATGAGACCCAAGTCTTATTGATACCATTGACTGTGACTTCACGAGAGACCCTGAAGCCAAGGACCAAGCAAAGCTATATCTAGATTCTTGACTCACAAACACTGTGAAATTATAACTGTGTATCATGTTAAACCATTAAATTTGTCATGACTTTTTCACAAAGCACGCATAACGAATATACTTGTCTCTTACTAGAGTTTAAGAAAGAAATCTATCAGTTTTAACCCCTGCTTTCCATGTCTGCACCAACTTTTGGTGTTTGGTCATTTTTAAATGAATCATTTCTTTTTAAGTTATAAGACAGAGAAATAATTACTACCATTCTATTGAAGAAATCATGTGTATAGTTTTTTATTAATGTAGTTGAGTCCTTATTAAATTAAGAGAAATTTGATGAACAGGTTTCATTCCAATATTGTAAAACTTTAAAAAGCTTAGATTATGAAGAGAATATAATGTACATGTATTAAAATATTTTCCTGTATCTGAACTGACCCAGATTTGAATATATTTAATGGAGAGGGAAAAATAAAGTAATACTTGGAGTTCATAGTTGATGTATACTTTTAAGGTACATTACAACATTCCTGAATCTTGCTAGGAATGCCAGTTACCATGTGTATGATGACTTGTGGAAAGCTTCATTATCTCAGTGATATTAAGAAATATGGATGCTCTTATCAAAGTCCAGCAGTTTTGCAGAAACTGAATATACTATTAATCAAAAGTGCTGAATCATTGATTTCTTTCACATTCTTGCTAATCCATTATGTTCAGCTTTGGTTCTCCTATCTAAATTTAGTCTGCATATGATAAATTTAATGCTCCATTTGAAAGTATGTGAAACTTTAACAGATGATGTTTCACAATACGTTGATTAAGTAGCTTAAAAAATGCATTATAACAGAACAATAATGTCAGACAATATGGAAAAATGCTTCACTTTAGCACTGGGAAAATTTTACTTTTAAGATTGGAAAATCTGGCTCAGGGAAAGGAAATTCCTATTTTAAGAAACTGTTTATATTATGTGAAGGAAACTATCTGGCAGAAGGAGAAAAAAACTCAAAGGTAAAAAATGTACATGCCTATTACAAGGTATCTCAATGGAAATGGACAAGGTGAATTGCTGGCATCCATCTGAATGACCATTAATGGTACTCAGTCAAACTAAGTATTAGTCAGGTCAAGGGATTTGCATGTGTTATTTAATATTAAATAGGGAACTATATGTTCACCTTATCTGGTAGCTATTCATTCCATACTTATTCACAGTGTACCATCCCCAGTTATTATATGTGTTGGCTTTTATTCAGCTCTCAAAAAGCTCACCATCTGGAGGGAGAAATGTTAAAGATTTGCACAAGTTGCTAGGGGTTTTTAGATTATAAGCATGTAATTTATGGTGGGCTTCCCTAAGTTTTCTTGCTAAGTAGCTGCTAAAGCAGGTAAGTAAAGATTAATTGCATGTGTGTGTAGTTTGGGGGTTAAGGTATGAATAAAAATATTACATGATTTTGATGTTTACCATAAAAGAACAAAATCAAGGATAATACAACTCAAAATAAAGTGAAATAAGATTCAAATGAGGTTTAAGGAATTGAAATATAATAAAAACAAATTCAGAAAAGTTGGCCATTATTTTGGTAAGAAGAATTAACTTTCAAATGAGTCAGAAATAACAGTAACACTTTATTCCTTAAACTTATTAGTCATGGAGAGATTTGCTCATAATGGTGCCAACTCTCAGTGTCCTCATTAATGATATCTCTAAATCTCTGATGCAGTAAGACAAAATAAGTTCTTATGTTGACTTTTGCAGAAAAAGTAAAATGGAGATTGAAGATACAAAGTTGATGTCTGTCTTTGGGAAATTACTCACTCTCACTGCATTTCCCACCATCTCCTTTGCATTCTCATCCTAGTCCTTGTTTCCTATGCTCCATCGTCTCTGTTTCTAGAAGTTTCAATCTAGTTGGAAGAAGTCACCAAGGAGAGTCCTCCATTTCCTCTGGCCAACCAAGGTCTGCTTATTCCCACAACATCTTTTGTTTTTCTCCTAAAAACTGTCTAACTCATTGCTTCAATCTCAGGCTTGCTTTTTTCTTTCAAATGGTATTTATTCAACTGAGAAATGAAATCCACATAACTCCTAAAATTAGAAGTACCTCTATGCCTAAGTCATTCTTTGCCTCCTAAGTTTTAATCATAAGCTTTGATGAAATTGTGTTTGTAGTTTAGCATTTAGAAATGACCATGGGTGAGAGTTACAAACACTGTAGGAGGAGAAAAATGCCTAATAGTAGATCAATGGGGAACAATATATTTGTACAGGAAAAATAACATGGCATGTTTTGAATATTTATTTGACCACAACTAGATTTGGCTCAGTGATTAACAATAAATGGACTGTATATAAGCTTGAAAATATTCTCTCTCATTTATTCATCATTTACATTCATTATAGAAAAAATAATTACAAGGTACCAAATCCACAAAGTAATTTTGTCAGAGGGTATTGATTCTTGATAATATCAAGAATTTGTTGTTACCTACAAAAGTAAATTATTTTCAGATTATCAATTTAGATGATTTACATGCTAAAACATTATTTTTAATTTATAAGGTTTACCTTGAATATCCTAAGAGTAAGGCCAACATTTGTTAATATATATTTTCCGATATATGTAATTATGCAATAATTAGATAGAAACCTTGAAAGCAGGAGAAAATAGGGGGTAAATATTTACATGAGATGACTTTGGAGCCTTTCTTTAATCTTTAATGTCTAGTATTGCAAACTCCTTTTCAATATAAAATCCTTAGCAGAAGCAGGTGTTTTTCTGCACTTAGATATGCCCACCAAATATTAGTGAAAATTTGTTTTTGATGGTTAATGCCAACTAACTATTTTAACTTAATTTTCTATTCAAGTCACTTGTTTTGACATTCTAGTAGACATTTGCTTTTAATTACTGTCAAGAGAAAAATGGGGGTTGAAGAATATTCAAATAAATGATTCATATCCATTATACTTTCAAAATACTTTTAAAAATAGAAAGATTTTTGCACTTCCTAGACTTGAGTGATTCGTTCTGCATCAGAAAGAGAAATTATGGAAATAATTCACTTACCGTCATATCAAAAAGAGTAAAACACCTAGGAATAAACCTACCTAATGAGGCAAAAGACATACTCTGAAAACTGTAAGATGCTGATGAAAGAAATTAAAGACAACACAAACAGATGGAAAGACACATCATGCCTTTGGACTGGAAGAATCACTATCATTAGAATGACAATACTACCCAAGGAAATGTACAGATTCAATGCAATCCCTATCAAATTACCAATGGCATTTTTCACAGAAGAAATTTTTAAAAATTTGTATGCTGATACAAAAGACCCCAAATAGCCAAAGTAACCTTCAGAAAGAAAAATGCAGCTGGAGGAATTGGACTCCCTGACTTCAGACTATACTACAAAGCTACAGTAATAATAACAGTGGTACTTGTAAAAAAAAAACCAAAAAAACACAGAAATATAGGTCAATGCAACAGGATAGGAAGTCCAGAAATAAACCCACACACCTATGGTCACCTAATCTATCACAAAAGAGGTAAGAACAATGGAGAAAAGACAGTCTGTCTCTTCAATAAGTGGTGTTGGGAAAACTGGACAGCTACATGTAAAAGAATGAAATTAGAAGATTCTCTAACACCATATACCAAAAGAAACTAAAAATGGATGAGAAACTTAACTGTAAGATCAGACACTATAAAACACCCAGAGGAAAACATAGGAAGAACACTCTTTGACATAAATTGCAGTAATATCTTTTGGGATCTGTTTCTAGAGTAATGGAAATAAAAGCAAAAATAAACAAATGGGACCTGACTAAATTTGAAAGCTTTTGCACAGGAAAGGAAACCATAAACAAAATTAAAGGACAACCTATGGAATGGGAGAAAATATTTGCAAACGATATGAACAACAATGGATTAATTTCCAAAATATACAAACAGCTCATACAACTCAGTACCAAACAACCCAATCAAAAAATAGGCAGAATATCAATAGACATTTCCCCAAAGAACACATACAGATGGCCAAAACACACATGAAAAGATGCTCAATATCACTAATTATTAGAGAAATGCAAATCAAAATTACAATGAGGTATCACCTCTGGTCAGAATAGCTGTCATCAAAAAGTCAACCAATAATAAATGTTGGAGAGTGTGGAGAAAAGGAAATCCTATACTGTTGATGGGAATGTAAATTGGTGCAGCCACTATGGAGAACAGTGCAGAGATTCTGTGAAAAACTAAAAATACGTTACCATATGATCCAGTGACCCCACTCCTGGGCATATATCTGGAGAAAACTGCAATTAGAAAAGACACATGCACTCCAGTGTCCATTGGAGCCCAATTTACAATAGCCAAGACATGGAAACAACCTAAATGTCCATGGACAGATGAATTGATAAAGATGTGGTGTATTTATACAATGGAATATTACCCAGCCATAAAAAGGAATGAAATAATGCCATTTCAGCAACATGGATGGACCTAGAGATTATCATACTAAGTGAAGTAAGCCAGAATGAGAAAGACAAATATCATATGATATCACTTATATGTATAATCTAAAATAAAAAGAGATACAAATGAACTTATTTACAGAACAGAAATAGGATCATAGACATAGAAAACAAACTTACGGTTACTAAAGGGTAAAGCAGGGGGAGGAGGGATGAATTAGGAGTTTGGGATTAACATATACACACTACTTTATATGAAAGAAAAAAACGAGGACCTACTGTATAGTGCAGGGAACTATACTCAGTATCTTGTAATAACCTATGAGGGAAAAAAATCTGAAAAAGTATATATATATATATAATATATATATATTCAAAACCAAATCACTTTTCTGTACACCTGAAACCAACACATTGTAAATCAAACATACTTCAATTTATAAAATAGAAAGGTTTTTAATATCAGAAGCTCTCCTTGACTTTTAATAACATCCCTGTCTTTGCTCATTTTTGGTATTTCATGCATGTTTTTCTTGTCCCTTTTGTCTTCTTGAATCCCTTCTGGAAGTGAAAAATGTTTGCTGAATAGAAGGCTGTTCCGAATAGGCTGGTAGATGGTTTTTAGAAAGGCTTCCTCAAGTATGCTGGGTAAATTAATGAAAATCAATATTCTTTTATAAAAGATCAAATACTTTTTTAGGTGTTTAGGAATACTTTAGTTTCTAAAACTGTCTTGGATTTTTTTCAGGTTTGTAGGATTACTTTCCTAGTGATATTTCTTATTCATAGTACTATTTTATTGCCTGTGGACCCAGCTCAGAGTGTTGCTCCCAAGTGTGACATTCTCTCTCCCCTATAGGAAACCATACCCAGCAACTTAACAGTCTAGAGATTTTGTAGAATTTAAATAAAATAATTTCTTTTCCTGTACAGGTTAATGAGACTAGGGTGAGAAAAAACAGCTAGAAGTGTTGAGGGAAAGCACTCCCATTTTGTTTGAGAGATGTAATACCACTTTCTGTGAGGAATCCAGGAAACCAAAACAATTGTTCAGAACTTCTTTATCAAAATCACATTTTCTCATTAACTTCTTACTTCTTACACTTCCCCCAAATTTACATGTAAGGATGAAATTATTGTTCTCTTCATAATTACTTAATTTACAACAGTGATAGTCATATGATCCTAAACATAAGGGATGATGACTGTATTTTAGTTAACCCATCCAGTACAAAGAGGAGAACTAGTTCCTGGTCACAACACTATAAAATACACCTGCACACACATACACACCCACCAAAAATGAGAAATTGGGGAGGAAATTGGTCATGCATCATTTAATTGTCCATTTTTTTAGTACGTTAAACAGTGACACATATTGGATTCTCAATAACTAAGTACATGTTAAATATTAAAGTGTATCATAACAGACTCCAATACTTTTTTTTCGGGAATTGTCACCTGGTTTTTTAATTACTTTTTTTTGGAGTGTCGTTGATTTACAATGTTGTGTTAGTTTCTGCTGTACAGCAAAGTGAATCAGTTACACATATGCATATATCCACTCTTTTTTAGATTCTTTTCCCATATATGTCATTACAGAGTATTGAGTAGAGTTCCCTGTGCTATACAGTAGGTTATTAGTTACCTATTTTATATGTAGAAGTGTGTCTATGTCAATCCCCATCTCTCTTCCTCCCCTGGTGACCGTAAGTTTGTTTTCTACATCTGTGGCTTCATCTGTTTTGTAAATAAGTTCGTTTGTACCATTTTTTCTATTCCACCTATAAGCAGTATCGTATGATATTTGCCTTTCTCTGACTGGTTTACTTCAATACATTTTATGTTAGATATTATACCTAAGGGCTATTCATTCGCATAACAATTTGAATGAGGCTCTTCTTCTTAAAGTTGCCACTGAATACACTTTACATAATTTTTTTTCTGTCCTTCTGAGACTCTTAAAGACCTTGCAGATAGAGAGGACAGAAAATGAAAAAGAGAAATGAATTTGGGGAACATTTCCCTTCACTTTTTCCTGTGGCTGTTTATAAGTTTTAGTGCCCAGTAGGGGTCATAGCAAGTGCCTAGCCATAATTGGTGTCCAACATTTGATAAATGAGTTGATTATTTAGAGTGGGAGGCAAAAAATACATTTCCTCAATGATAAGGTTCTTATAATTGTGTTAGCTAACAGAAACTTTGCTCAGCAATAATATATTTAGGAATATCTAAATTTGGCAGGGGAAATGAGTACATACTCATTATTTTATGCTACTTAAATTTATTAAGCACTGCATAATTGCCAGGCTAGATATTAACGGGAATAAAAAGTTACCCGAAAACCCCACTTTCACCAATGGACAGATCATCCAAAATGAAAATAAATAAGGAAAAACAAGCTTTAAATGATACATTAAACAAGATGGATTTAACTGAAACTTTTAGGACATTCCATCCAAAAACAACAGAATACACATTTTACTCAAGTGCTCATGGAACATCCTCCAGGATAGATCATATCTTGGGTCACAAATCAAGCCTTGGTAAATTTAAGAAAATTGAAATTGTATCAAGTATCTTTTCCAACCACAACGTTATGAGACTAGATATCAATTACAGAAAAAGATCTGTAAAAAATACAAACACATGGAGGCTAAACAATACACTACTTAATAATGGAGTTATCACTGAAGAAATCAAAAAGGAAATCAAAAAATACCTAGAAACAAATGACAATGGAGACACGACGACCCAAAACCTATGGGATGCACCAAAAGCAATTCTAAGAGGGAAGTTTATAGCAATACAATCCTACCTTAAGAAACAGGAAACATCTCGAATAAACAACCTAACCTTGCACCTAAAGCAATTAGAGAAAGAAGAACAAAAAAACCCCAAAGTTAGCAGAAGGAAAGAAATCACAAAGATCAGATCAGAAATAAATGAAAAAAAAATGAAGGAAACGATAGCAAAGATCAATAAAACTAAAAGCTGGTTCTTTGAGAGGATAAACAAAATTGATATACTATTAGCCAGACTCATCAACAAAGAAAGGGAGAAGACTCAAATCAGTAGAAAGAGAAATGAAAAAGGAGAAGTAACCACTGACACTGCAGAAATACAAAAGATCATGAGAGATTACTACAAGCAACTCTATGCCAATAAAATGGACAATCTGGAAGAAATGGACAAATTCTTAGAAAAGCACAACCTGCCAAGACTGAATCAGGAAGAACTAGAAAATATGAACAGACCAATCACAAGCACTGAAATTGAAACTGTGATTAAAAATCTTCCAACAAACAAAAGCCCAGGACCAGATGGCTTCACAGATGAATTTTATCAAACATTTAGAGAAGAGTTAACACCTATCCTTCTGAAACTCTTCCAAAATATAGCAGAGGGAGGAACACTCCTAAACTCATTCTATGAGGCCACCATCACCCTGATACCAAAACCAGACAAGGATGTCACAAAGAAAGAAAACTACAAGCCAATATCACTGATGAACATAGATGCAAAAATCTTCAACAAAATATTAGCAAACAGAATCCAACAGCACAGTAAAAGGATCATACACCATGATCAAGTGGGGTTTATTCCAGGAATGCAAGGATTCTTCAATATATGCAAATCTATCGATGTGATACACCATATTAACAAATTGAAGGAGAAAAACCTTATGATCATCTCAAAAGATGCAGAGAAAGCTTTTGACAAAATTCAACACCCATTTACGATAAAAACCCTGCAGAAAGTAGGCATAGAGGGAACTTTCCTCAACATAATAAAGGCCATATATGACAAACCCCCAGCCAACATTGTCCTCAATGGTGAAAAACTGAAACCATTTCCACTAAGATCAGGAACAAGACAAGGTTGCCTACTCTCACCACTCTTATTCAACATAGTTTTGGAAGTTTTAACCACAGCAATCAGAGGAGAAAAGGAAATGAAAGGAATCCAAATCAGAAAAGAAGAAGTAAAGCTGTCACTGTTTGCAGATGACCTGATACTATACATAGAGAATCCTAAAGATGCTACCAGAAAGCTACTAGAGCTAATCAATGAATTTGGTAAAGTTGCAGGATACAAAATTATGCACAGAAATCTCTGTCATTCCTATACACTAATGATGAAAAATCTGAAAGTGAAATCAAGAAAACACTCCCATTTACCACTGCAACAAAAAGAATAAAGTATCTAGGCATAAACCTACCTAAGGAGACAAAAGACCTGTATGCAGAAAATTGTAAGACATGGATGAAAGAAATTAAAGATGATACAAATAGATGGAGAGATATGCCATGTTCTTGGATTGGAAGAGTCAACATTGTGGAAATGACTCTACTACCCAAAGCAATCTACAGATTCAATGCAATCCCTATCAAACTACCATTGGCATTTTTCACAGAACTAGAACAAAAAATTTCACAATTTGTATGGAAACACAAAAGACCCCGAATAACAAAAGCGATCTTGAGAATGAAAAATGGAGCTGGAGGAATCAGGCTCCCTGATTTCAGACTATACTACAAAGCTACAGTAATCAAGACAGTATAGTACTGGCACAAAAACAGAAAGATAGATCAATGGAACAAGATAGAAGGCCCAGAGATAAACCCACGCACATATGGTCACCTTATCTTTGATAAAGGAGGCAGGAATGTACAGTGGAGAAAGGACAGCCTCTTCAATAAGTGGTGCTGGGAAAACTGGACAGGTACATGTAAAAGTATGAGATTAGATCACTCCCTAACACCATACACAGAAATAAGCTCAAAATGGATTAAAGACCTAAATGTAAGGCCAGAAACTATCAAACTCTTAGGGGAAAACATAGGCAGAACACTCTATGTCAATCACAGCAAGATCCTTTTTGACCCACCTCCCAGAGAAATGGAAACAAAAACAAATAAACAAATGGAACCTAATTAAAGTTCAAAGCTTTTGCACAGCAAAGGCAACCATAAACAAGACCAAAAGAGAACCCTCAGAATGGGAGAGAATATTTGCAAACGAAGCAACTGGCAAAGGATTAATCTCCAAAATTTACAAGCAGCTCATGCAGCTCAATAACAAGAAAACAAATAACCCAATCCAAAAATAGGCAGAAGACATAAATAGATATTTCTCCAAAGAAGATATACAGACTGCCAACAAACACATGAAAGAATGCTCAACATCATTAATCATTAGAGAAATGCAAATCAAAACTACAATGAGATATCATCTCACACCAGTCAGAATGGCCATCATCAAAAAATCTAGAAACAATAAATGCTGGAGAGGGTGTGGAGAAAAGGGAACACTCTTGCACTGCTGGTGGGAATGTGAATTGATACAGCCACTATGGAGAACAGTATGGATGTTCCTTAAAAAACTACAAATAGAACTACCATATGACTCAGCAATCTCACTACTGGGCATAAACCCTGAGAAAACCATAATTCAAAAAGAGTCATGTACCAAAATGTTCATTGCAGCTGTATTTACAATAGCCAGGAGTTGGAAACAACCTATGTGTCCATCATCGGACGAATGGATAAAGAAGATGTGGCACATATATACAATGGAATATTACTCAGCCAGAAAAAGAAATGAAATTGAGCTATTTGCAATGAGGTGGATAGACCTAGAGTCTGTCATACAGAGTGAAGTAAGAAAGAGAAAGACAAATACCGTATGCTAACACATATATAAGGAATTTAAGGGAAAAATAATGTCATGAAGAACCTAGGGGTAAGACAGGAATAAAGACACAGACCTACTAGAGAATGGACTTGAGGATATGGGGAGGGGGATGGGTAAGCTGTGACAAAGTGAGAGTTGCAGGGACATATATACACTACCAAATGTAAAATAGATAGCTAGTGGGAAGTAGCCACATAGCACAGGGAGATCAGGTGCTTTGTGACCACCTAGAGGGTTTTGATAGGGAGGGTGGGAGGGAGGGAGATGCAGGAGGGAAGAGATATGGGGACATATGTATATGTATAACTGATTCACTTTGTTATAAAGCAGAAACTAGCACACCATTGTAAAGCAATTATAATCCAATAAAGATGTAAAAAAAAAAAGAAAAAGAAAGAAAATATAGCTATTGAAGCTAAAATGTTTTCAAACCCTGTCATATTATGCACAGGTGAGGTGAATTATCTACTCCCTGATTTGCTTTTCCCACAAAAATAATACAGTATCTCAGAAGGAAAGAGACTTGGACATATCTCTTCAGGGTGTTTCACTGAAGGGGCAACACCTGGGCTACGTGTGTGTGAAAGCAGGAAGCTGATATTCTAGTCTCTACATCTTGAAGAGAGTCACTATCAATGTGTTTTCTCTACCAGCGCTGATCTTTCCTCCAATCTATAACCAAGTATTTATTTATTCATTCAATAAACATCCATGGAGCAATGACAAAAAAAAAAAAAGTTACCTGATGAGAGGCAAAAATAAAATACCTTTAAATATCTTAAAACCTCAAATTCTTTTTAGTATTTATCTCTATAAAATGTTCATTTCAGCTGTAGTTGCAAGATCAAGACTCAGAGTAGATTCAGAAGGCCAAATAGTGTGAGCAAGTAGATGACTTGCAGTATCTTTTGCCTTGCTTTGTTTTCTGATATTTTTCAATTTTGATCTTGATCTCTCAAGCAGATAAGCTTTTTCCATTTTGAAATATTTCTAATCTTCCTAAAGTAATGTTTGATATTTGGAACTTATTTTTAGACAATGATACACTTATCTCTTAATTCATTTAAAACAAAAATTTAGAACATTCTATGGAAAAGGCAATATGCTAGACACTGTATTACTTTCTAATTAATGTTAATTTTAATGCTATTTTCTATATGAGAGGTCAACAAACTACAGCCTAGCTGACTCCAGTTATTTCATTCAAAGTTTTATCACAGCACAGCCAGGGTCACTTATTTAAATCTGTCTATGACTGATTCTCTGATAAAAACAGCAGACTTGAGTGGTTGCTACAGAGACTGTATGGTGTGAAAAGCTGAAAATATTTGCCTTGGCTCTTTACATAAAATATTTGTCAGCCCTCGTTTTACACCATCAATTTGAACAACGTTAAAATCAGATTAAACTAAATATTTGATTTAAATCATTGTTGTCAAAAAAGAGGTGTAAGCCTTAACATACATGTTTAAATTGAAAGATCCAGTAGTCAATGCCTAAACAAAGTTTATTCAAAACTATTGTTTAGCACCATGTGTCTCAGTTAACTACAGAGAAAACAATAAATTATCTTTGAATAATTAAATGACTTTCAAATAACTGTGTACAAACAAATTAAATACTTATTTAAGCAATCTAATTACAAATGTTATTAGGTCCATTGGTTTGACTAACACATTTAAATATATGTTTCTTTAGTGTTTGCTGCCTAACGCAATTGTAAAAACATTTAGAAGAACTTTGCCCATCATAAATGCCTGGAGTAACATTTCCTGAATAAATAGATACTAGTCTTATACAAATACATGTATCATTCCAGGTTTAACTAGGAACACGCATATACTTTCTCACTCAAGGAATATTTAAATTAGAAATAAAGTCAACTCACCACCACCTGCCCCCCCCCCTCCAATAACTCAAGTCAATTAGACATTAGGTTTACAAGTGAGGTCATTATAGTAGTTTTATACCCCATTTCTACTTAAAAAACACCATTTTCTGCTCATTTGAGCTAATTAAAAATAACTATCATCATCCCACAAAGACCAAAATAAAGCAGTGCTATTTTAGCACATAAATATCTACTAAAGCAAAATTGTTTTAGTACTAGTTTTTAATATTATTTCACATAGAACGAAATCTAGGCCACAATTTCATTCATAGAGCATGTGGACAAGGCCATATACAAATTAAACACTATGGTAATAATAAAAAATGGTGGTGAGAAATACGCAAATAAGTGATTTGATGATTACACCTGAAATTAAATTAAAGCAATTCGTTCTGTAAAATGAGCGTTAACGTGTGTTTATTTCTCATAGACTCTGGAGTGCTTTATCCATTTTACCAAAACTCTCATTTTAAAAGTTTTATGTGATGCAAGTGTTTCTTCACTATTGCTAAATCAGGAAATGATAGTAACAGGATCAAAATTGTTCAGTTTCTTCCAACTTAGTTCATTACCTTTACATTGAGAGACTATCACTCTCCCTGTTGCACACAGTTGCTTATCAATCTGTAAAGTCATTTAAACAATCTACTTACTGACTTGATGAATCAACACTTTGAATAACATTAATTTGGATTTACACCATATTATTTCAGGCAGCCAAAGTTTCAGTAAAGGAAGAAGCATACATAAGAAAAAAATTCATTTTGCAAGGAAAATTAAGTGGATTCGCAAAGAAAAAGTATCCAACCTATTTTTAAATACTTTTAATACTATACAGATTATATATTTTCTTTTTTTTTCCTTGAGGAAAAATAAGGTAGTTTTAGCCAAAATGAATTTTAATCACCCGGTTCTGAACTCTCGTCTAAAATGTTCCATACAGAGCTGGGAAAATGGAAAGCTCTCACAATCTGTATTAAATCTGTAAATTATAAAATTTGTAGAAGAAATTCAGGAATTTCTAGCTATGATGACAGTGTCAATGTCTCACTCTCACTTCCTTTGAGTTCCTAAAACACTGTAGTTATTTAAAATATAAAATAGTTTATGGATCTATAAATTTAAAAAAATGTGAAAGAAAGGAACATTATTTCAACTCTGGCAATACATTATGCTTTCTAAAGACTAGCATTATAAAGTAGCAAAATCACTATTGTTTTGCCATTCTGATATGTCTGTTGACTGAATTAAATTGTGATTAACAATAAGTAGTCAGTGCTAATCACTGTCATAGCCATTCCACTGGGTTGCTAGAGATGGAGACTGCTGTGAATTGAGGGGTAGACAAGTGGTAAAGAAACAAAAGTAGGTAAATCTTGGAATAAGTTTGACTGTTCTAACAGAAAAATGAGGCTATGATTGTGGGGACAACATAGGGATGAGAATATAATGAGTGCATGCATTGCTTATAAGGAGGAAGAAGGTAGGGGATGATGGTTATCACATAAGATACAATGAGATATTAAAATTTTAACCTCCATTAAAGAGTTAGAAGGGCAGTGGTACACAAGAGGAAGACTTCCAGGACATAGGTAATCAGTGACTGCAAAGAGAATCAGGAGCAAACAGAAAAATAGTGAATGGTAATACAAAAATATTTGTAGGCTTAATGGCAGGAACTTGGATACTATTGTCTCTGTAAGAAATTTTTGAGTTTTTCTGCTGCTAGAGGAGAATTTGTAGAGTTCAATGCTTAGAGAAATTGGAAACCAATTTAAATAGGTATTGTGAAGAATCTGAGTGAAATACATGATTACCCCACAAGATTAAGGGCACAACTGAGGATGAATCCTCTGAATTCAAACTGGCAAATATCTTTAAAATTTTACCTAAATTGGAAAGCTAAGAGATATATAAACAGAATTGTTGGGACAACGGCAACGAAACAGAAGCAAAAAACAACAAAAAACTTAGGGGGTCACAAGACTGGAGTTCTCAAAGTAAGGAAGAAATGTAGTAGGGGTAACTGAATGAGAAAAAGTATGGAACTATGAGATGTTTCAACAAAACATTGCAAAAACCTAGGACCTCCTTATCAAAAAGAAAGAGTATCATTGAGAAAGGACATTCAGGGAGAAACAGTGAATGTAACTCTATCAAGTAACTAAGGCTGGCTATTGTTTGATATTCTAGACAGAGTTAAAATTAGCAAAGCTGATAGCAAATCTGCAAAAAGAGAGGAAGACATAAGCTAAATTCCAAAATCAACAAAATGAAGTTTACTTGAAAATAAGGAGGAGAGATGACTGTAGCTGAGTTTCCTTACTCTCAATGGCTGTTTTATGAGAGGGTGAGAGAGGAGAGGACTAGAAGCAGAAGGGCGTCAAGCTGGGCTCAGTCCCCACCTTCCAGAGAGGGCAGCAATAGAAGTAGCACAAGTCTCAGTTACGGCAAGGAGAGGAAAGAGGTTAGGAATGAATGTTTATTTTCTAAGGACCAGATGTTTCAGAGCATGCAGTGAAATTATTTGGGTGTATATGAGAGGAGATTTGGGTGACTCAAAATGAATTATAGGCTGATATGGGGATGCAAGTGTGGGAGGTGATGACAAATTGAGATTATAGTGGAGTAATCATAGCTGGGGCATGCAAAAATGGAGTCAGGCAACCAGTAAGGATCTGGTCTCAAACACTTTCCTGTACCACTGAGAAACTGAATTCTCTCTGAACTGTATCAAACCCAAGGACGCCACCGGGCATATTTGGAAGACATCTGCCTGCTGCAACTTTATGCTCGCAAGGTCCCCATTATAACTATGCAAACATTTCAGACCCCAACCAATCCTAGCTTAACAAGCACCCTTACTTCTTGCTAGCTTCAGTTATAATTCTTTACAAAGAACCTATTTAACTACCTGTGGCCCTGCAGTTTTTGCCTTTTTAAGCTTCCTCCATTTTGTCCAGGGGAACACAATTCAAGTTCTTCTTGAATCTGTGTCTCTGGGCTCCAGTCCTAACAAACCCCAAATAGATACCTTTTTATTTCAATCAGGTCTTTGTTTCTTCAATTTTGGTTAACAAAGGGGATATACAACCAGAGAAGATCCCATCACGTGTAATCAATACAGATGCCAGGAATATAAGGTCTGGTAGTTTAACTGGCCAGAGCACTTTTTAAAGTATTACTCAAGACAGTACCTAGGTGGATTAGAGCACATGAGGATGTTTAGAAGACTCACCAGCAGTGACTTGAATGGGCTGCACCTTTGGTAGTAATGAAGATTCCAGTCCACTTGGAAGGGTAGTGGTTCAGATACATGACTCGTTCTAGGTGTGTAATGGAGCCCTTGTTAGAGGTTCAGCATTTACTGCTGCTTACATTCAGGTTTGTAGGGTGAGGGCTCTTGTTCTTTCACATAATATTTCTGCTTTTATCTGTACATTTATCTTATTCTTTCCTTGCTATAAATTGACTAATTTCAGTGTGCCCAAAGTTTCTGTTCAGCCATAATTCTTATTTGTACGTAGTTACTATGACTTTTTTAGCCTCTTTCCCTAGAACATCATCTAAACACTTCAATTTTTACTGCTAATTGGCACATCCTTCCCATATGCCTTTGTTTAGAGATTGATAGGCCTAGGTCTTTTATTTTTTCCTTGCTAAGCTACAAAATTTCCTAGCAGTCCATGGTAACCCTTAGGTCAGATCTATTCCAGTAAATTGTGTACAAAGCACTGCTTTGTATCACATCAAAACCTGAAACCAGGGAACATTTTGTGATAGACATTCAGATCAAAGACAAAAGAATTCATATTTTAAAATATACTAATCTTGCCCCATACAGAGGATTCACTTTTTCTTTTCATTGAACAAATGCAAAACTAGTTCTAGGCCAAAGAATATGCCGAGGCTTGTAAAAGCTTTAAGTATACAGCCCTTTTTTTGAGAATAATGCAGTAAATTGAGAAATTAATAATACATATTATTGGGATCCTAGTAGAGGTGGGTAAGCTAATTTGTTTTTCAGGAAGTTATTTGTCCACCTGACCATTCTGATGGAGCTTCAACCAGAATCTGAGGTTGACTACAATTTGAAGCTCTCCCTTTATTGGGTAACAGAGAAAAGCCATATCCCATATCTTTTTCAGGGAATACATTCTTAACATTATTTCTATCCTGAACTTGGAAACTTGTTTATTTGGGGGAATTTTTCTCTAAAAAAATTGCCACTTATTTCTTTAATCTACTATGTATCTGTTAACATAAGGAGGACTATAGAGAAATATATACCTGGACTGCATCTGACTGTTTTCATACAAATACATTTAGTGAAATGCATTTTATTATGTTAATAACTTTCTATAAAATGTGTTATGAGAAAAAACACTAGATGTAAAAACTGTTTCTGTAATAAGGTTGTTATTGAAAGAATTATTCAGTTCATTGCACAGAGTGTACCTGATGAAAATACAGACTTTCCACTATGGTATTTTAAAAATTTTATGTACACTGAAAATCATATAACACATGTTGTGGAAAATAAAGCTGCATACTCAGAATTAAGTATATATATATATATATATATATATATATATATATATATATATATATATATATAAGACTTTTCTAAGAACCAAATACATAACACAAAAATAAGAGTGTGAGTATATATTGTAAAAAGGAGTTCATTTTCAACTGTCCTCAGCTACTGAGCACAGTCCTGTCACATGGACACCACACAGGAGATTTCTGTGGCAGACATTACTGACAACCATCAGACCTTCCTGAGCCAGAGCTAATCCCTATTTCCCAGCCATCCTTGCTGTTCATTGTGGCCATGTGACTAGATCTCGCCACATGACATTTGTAAAAGTCCAGGGCAAGGTTTTCAGGAAGCAAGTATGTCTCCCATATTCTTTTTCCTTTGGCCTATGGGGGTACAGATGAAAATGAGATCTTGAGAAATGACAGACATAGAGAGCACCTATGGTTCTTAAATACTCCCCTGCCAAATTTGCCTTTCCATTTACACATAGACCTTGGACTATTATGTGAAAGAAAGGTAAACTATTTTGATATGTCCTGACTTGTTAAACTAATATATTTTAAAGATTATTTTTGGTCAGAAGGGGGAAGAGGGCCATGACACTATGAGAGAGGGAAAAGGAGACCTTATAACATAAATTTCTATCTTTTATAAGACATGAGTCTTTCTTCACAGATCCAGTTTCTCTTCGTGTGCTCACTAGAAAAGCCTTACGTAAACGGATGATGCATAGAAAGTGCTTAGAGGTTCACTGCCTCAAACACTCAAGTTATTAATGCCAGATGCTGAAAAGACTATTGTTATTTTTGTTTTAATAATCAGCCAAATTTAAAGGCCCCAACTACACCTACTGAAAACATTTTTTAAAAAAATTATACGAAGTTTTCCGTGTTACCTTTTGGACCATTTTTCCTTTTGTTTCACAGATGTCATTTTTTTGGTCAGTGTTTTTCTATTAGCTGCCTTTATACAAGAATATTAGAAATAAAGCATTCGGTTTCTTTTGGTACCTACACACTCTACAACTCAACTCCTATATGATGAGGAGTTAGTAAGGCAGAGGATCATACTGAAAACAGTGCATCCGTCCCAGGGGAGGGCATGGTGTCTTCCCATCCTGCACAGGGTGGCCATTGTGCACAGGCTTGGGTGCAATGGACCAGATAGAAAGGTCTATGAGGAAGGTCTTGAGGAAATAAGGAAAATGAATACAGTCTAGAGAGAGATTGAAATCTGAGAGAAAATAAGATTATGATAAAGACTATAGATAACTCAAAAGTCATCCTAGGAACTTTCTCCAGTGAATGGCATAGATCATGACACTGGCCAATACAGCAGATAAAGCAATCCTAACAGTATTTGTCTATGAAGTAAATCATATCTAAATATCAGTACTATAGGGGATCAGCACCAATTTTCCATTTTTTATGATCAACTTAGAGAACAATCTTGGAATGTTCATAATGGTTATAACTTTGACAAAGTAAAATTATAATTACAGCTGTGAGGGTCTGGGAAGGGAATGAGGAGGGTGGGTGGGTTCTCTACAAAATGAGAGGAATGCAATCTGTGCTATATATAAAAATAGGGTTTTAATTATGCTACTTGAAGATGAAATGAGAACCTATAAGGAAATCACAACTATTAATGTAGTTATTTGAACATTTTGAAGAAAGGTGAAGAGTAGGATAAAATTTAGCCAAATTGTATATATGCATATTTAAAAGCATTGTAACTTAAATAAGGCAGTACATTTTATAGAACTAAAAAAATGGCCAAAAGTGCTCAGCTCTAGGGAATAGGTTAGGGGGTCGTGAGGATGGACAATGATTCTTATTGTTGCTTTATTATAATATTTGCTTTTAATGATATGAGAATGTGTTGCTTTGATTATTCTTGTGGGAACAATAAAAGACAGGAAAGAGAGTTTCATGGATCTAAGTTTTCTTTTTAAATTTAAGATCAATCTTTGATGGATATCCAGTGAGGCTCAGGGTATGTTATAATACCTGCTTAATCCCTGAACATGTCACATTTACATAAGAGAAATCTGCCCTTGACCTTCAAGACCAACTTCAGCCTATCATTTGCTATAGATAATACACAGCTATATAAAGGTAGATAATATTTGTGTATGTATAGTAAGACTAATTTTATTTTGAAAATTCATAAATTGTAACAAATAACATTGAAATTATAAATATTTCAATAACTGAATAGATATTGACTATAAATATTCAATAAATATTATAGACCGCAGTTAAAACTCATTAAAAATGCACGTTCTAAACAAAATGTAGGGGTCACAAGAGTTTAATTCTATTTATTTTCCATTTCTAAGACCTATTTCTATTGTTGAGACCTATAGCCTCAAAAAGCTGTTATAGGAGTTCAGACAGCGGAGAAGCAGGAGAACATGGAGTTCATCTCTCTCCATGGGTACATTAGGAATACATCTATATATGTAGTAATTCTCACAGAACATTGGCTGAACACTAACAGAAGACCTTGTACACTGGAAAGGACTATAAAGATCCCTGCATAACTGGATAGGACAAAAAAAAGATGGGAGAAGGAGGAGGAGAGGAAGTTGGATGGGACCTGTACCCCAGGGCAGGGGAGCTGAATCAGAGGAGAGATTCCTGAATTCAAGCAACTTAAATGTCATGGATAGATGAATGGATAAGGAAGATGTGGCACATATATACAATGGAATATTACTCAGCCATAAAAAGGAATGAAATTGATTTAATTGCAGTGAGGTGGATGGACCTAGAGAGTGTCATACAGCGTGAAGTAAGTCAGAAGGAGATAAACAAATACCATATGCTAATGCATATATATGGAATCTAAAAAAAATGGTACTGATGTACTTAGTGGCAGGGAAGGAATAAAGACGCAGACATAGAGAACGGACTTGAGGACACGGTGGGAGGGGGAAGGGTAAGCTGGGACAAAGTGAGAGAGTAGCATTGACATATATATACTATCAGATGTAAAATAGCTAGCTAGTTGGAAGTTGCTGCATAGCACAGGGAGATCAGCTGAAGGCTTTGTGACATCCTAGATGGGTGGGATAGGGAGGGTGGGAGGGAGGCTCCTTAGGGAGGGTATATAGATATATGTATACTTATAGCTGATTCACTTTGCTGTACAGCAGAAACTAACACAACATTGTAAAGCAATCATACTCCAATAAAGATATAAAAAAAAAAAAAGAGAGAAAGTCCCTGGAAAGAAGAGACCTGGTCCCCTCCTGGCTTCTCCAAGCTATCTAGGAAAGCCAGGCACCTGGTAGTTTTAGAAGCTCAGTGTTGTTGTTTGTCTGGTAAGCAAAGGAAGAATGTCAACTAACAACAACAAAAAAAAAAAGGGTACAAACTTTCAGCTATAAGATGAATAAGGTCTGAGGATGTAATGTATAACATGGGAATATAGTTGATAACACTGTATTGTATAATTGAAATTTGCTGAGAGAGTAGAACTTAGATGTTTTCACCAAAGGCAAAGGATAAATATGAGGTGATGGATTTGTTCATTAACTTGACGGGGGAAATCCTTTCACACTATATACATATATCAAACCATCATGATGTATACTTTAAATATCTTACAATTTTATTTGTCAATTATACCTCAATAAAGCTGGGAAAAAAAGCTGTGCTAAGTTAACCTGATGAAAAGTAACCAACAACTCCAATGTAGCTGAGGGAAGAAACAAGCCGGTATTAATGTAAATACCTAAAAATATGGAAAGATAGACTACCTAGCTGAGCTGATGAAGACCAAGAGGCTGTGTGTTTCTTACCCATTACATACATTTGTGTGTGCCATACCTAATCACACCAAGGCCCTCACATCAAACAAGATATCACATCCTCATTACAGCTAGACATTAGGAGGCTCAAGGGAAATTCTTCCTGTAACAATGGTGCCACATGTGTTTCCCATTTGCCTGGTTCACTGATTCATTGATGGGTGGTTTTCTTCTTCAAATGATTGTGTATTGTCAGCTCCCCACTAAGAGAGAGAAGGCTTGCTCAGCTTTACCAGCGTACTTGAGGTGTACCAGAGCTCTCTCCATTTGAGAGAATTTAGTGATACACACATAAAAGAGGGTTCAACCTAAATACTTAGAGTTGAGTCAACTAAAATGAATCTTTAATAGCTGAATCAATTGCAGCTATGTGTTTTAGTAAAGTAATAATATTTCCTTCAGTAGGACACTAGAAAAAAACTCCTGCTCCCATTTTCTCTCAACATTGCATTGAGATCCTCTAGGTTTACCTAATGTCAGACTGGTGTAGTTCAAAAAGGTAAAGAGTAACTTCATCTTACATTTATAAGGGATTCTGTAGTTGACTTTGCTGTAAATTGGGCATGAAATAAATGTCTTAATGGCCAAAGCAGGGAAGCAAAATCAATTATGAAGTTGAAATGAATCTTGAAACAGCAAATCATTTTCTCTGATGTAGTATTTTCTCTGCTATTGTTTTGCTTTATTCATTTTTAAAACTTTGCTGAGACGCAATTACATTATACTTTCTCTTTTCTTTCATTACTTATGAATTCAATATTTACTTCATTACAGCTTGATTTTTAAAGGACTATAAGAATTTTAAGAACTTTAAAGGCTCTACTGACTTGGTGACTGTTATATATTGTCTTTTCAACTATTTTCTCAGATTTCTCTAGCATGGTCTGAGATTCTTAATATCTTAAAATGCATAAACAATTTAAATCTGTAGAATTCCTCAATGATAACAAGATGACAGTTCAACTATTTATAACAATTGTAAAAAATAAACACGAGCAATCAAATTTCCAGAGCTTTTAAACTTATGGTTCCCAAATTCCTTTTTGTCTTAGTGGTGTGATAACTTATTGAAAAGCTGTAGGTCAGTTCATTTAGGTGGGTTTGTGAATTCAATGTATTTTCAGTTTCATTAATTTTGTTGATGAAAAATCAGGTTAGAGATCAATGTATACGTAAAATGCATCTCCTAAAAATGAGTTAAAGGTATTTTAAAAGTTAGTGACATGTTTGTGATTATGTCAGAAGGTCAAATGGTCTGAATTTTTAAATTCAGTGAAGGAGTATAGGAGTTTCTGCTCTGGTATTATTTAGGTACTTTTGGAAAAGTCTTACTGTGGAAATAGATTAGAGGGTCACTGAAACCTATGAACCTTTGTAACTGGAGCATTAACAAAATCATAATCAAAATAATAATGCAGTAAAATTTCTAGTAAATGAAGAATATCCTAGTAAATATAGAATTTTTTACCTTAAAAAATAGAACGTGAAAATAGTTTGATAGATAGGGCTGTGAAGTAGCACTGGAGCTGAGTGAGAAAAACATGAGCAGAAAAACATCCCCAGAAAGGGCAGGCGGAGCTGTAGTTCTTTCATGCACAGAAAGAACTGTGAAATAAGCACTTCCAAAGCAGAATATAAAGTTAAACTGAACCACGGAAATCTGTGGGTATATCATTATCATCATGCCACACAGTTCTATATCAGCTGGGCTTGACTGCCTTCAACTGTCTGAGGGAAACTTGCTTTCAGCTGCTGATTCTTTGTAGTAAAAAGCTTTAATAAGCTGAAAAAAATGTATGAATCAATGCTATTACTGAATTATGATATCACTCATGTATTGTCAGTTGCATTTGATATTTATCTTTGTTTATGGAGCTGTGCATTGTTGAAAAGCAGACTATTTTTTTAAGGAATTAAGTTGCATTCTCCTCTTTAATATACAAATGTATATGAATTCCAAACAATTCTCAAATCAATGCTGGAGTCACGTTTATGTTCCCACAGTAGCACTAAAGAGTAATAATGCTCTTACATTAAATTTATTTAGGAAAAAACTACCTGATCAGTGTTTTAAAACCTCTTTAACGAAAGCTCTATATAGATAATGTCATAAAAATATATACTAATTGTTTTAATATTTTTTGACTCTCTGTGAAGCATTTTCATGCTTCCTGTTACAGTTAATGGCTTCTAGGGTTAAAATTCCATACTTTAGAGAAATAGTTATCAGCTCAAAATTTTTTATTAATGAATTACTTCTTTATTTTAAAATTGTACTCTGAATTAGAGGTGAAAATGAGTAAAACGGCACTCAAGATTGAAAACAAAGCGGAATATCATGCAAATAATAACTGTAAGAAAACTTCTGCATTTTTAGAACCTCCACGTATACTTCAAGACCAGGAGAAGTACTAGAGATAAAGAGGGTCATTTTGGAATGAAAAACCTGTTTAACTACTTAAGAAGTTATGAAAAACTAAGTTTTTGTGCAATGAATAGAGTTTCAAAATAAATAAAAAATAGAAGGAGGCATAAATCCACAACCATAGTTATTTTAACACTTCTCTTTCAATAATTGATACAATGAGTAAATCATCTCTAAGTATATAGAATATTTGAAAAACAGTCTTAACCAACTTGACTTAATTGACTTTTATAGGACACTATACCTAATAGCAACAGCAAACACATCCAGTTTACGTACCCAAAGAACTTTCATCGAGACCGTATGCTGAAGCATAAAGTAAATTTCAATAAATTTCAAACAATACTGAAAGACTGAACTGAAATAATAAAGAATATGTTCTCTGACCACAGCTGTGTTAAATTAATCATAACTAAAAGGTGTCTAGAAAATCCCTAAGTGTTTAGAAATTATACCACATTATTTCAAATAACACAAGAATCAAAAAATCACAAAGCAAGTTTTTAAAAACTTGTAACTAAATGAAAATGAAAACACAATAAACGAAACCTTTTGTCTACAAATAAATCATTCTATAGAGGGAAACAGAACTTTATAGACTTAGGAGATGAGTGCATTAGTTTCCTATGGCTACTGTAACAAATTACCACAAATTTGGTGACTTAGAACAACACACAATTATTCTCTTACAGTTCTGGAGGTCAAAAATCCAAAACCAGTTTCACTGGCCAGAACTTACAGTGTCAGCTGGGCTGCAGTCCCTCTGGAAGCTTTGGAGAAGAATTAATTTCCTTGGTTTTTCCAGTTACTAGAGCTGTATTATTTGCACCCACAGCTGCAGGGTTCCTGGTTGTTCTTTCATCTTTAAAGACAGAAGCGTAACACCTCACTCAGTCTCCATGTTGCCTTCCATCTCTCTAGTACCTCCCCCCTGCCTCCCTCTTATAAGGACCTTGTGATTACATCATTGGACCCACCTGGATAATCTAGGCTACGCTTCCCATCTTAAAATACTTAACTCTATCAACATCTATAGAGTCATTTTTGCCATATAAGATAACATTCACAGGGTCCAGGAGGTAGGACTTGGATGTCTTGGGGGCCACTATTCAGCCTACCACAGGAAGCAAAACTGCTTAAAATTAGTGATCTAAGATTCCACACCAAAAAATGAATATAAAATAATATGGCAAATTAAAACCAAAAAAAAGTAGAAGTCATAACGAAGAACAAAGATGGATGAAATAAAAGCAGTCACACAAAAGAATAAATTAAAGGTAAAACTTATTTCTTTAAAACGATTAATAGAGTTAATAAACCTGAAAAGATTTACAAAGACAATTAGAAAAAACAATTTGTGAATATCAGGGATGAAAATAAGGATATCACCATAGATCTTTCAAATATAGAAAAAAGAATACTAAGAGTATGTTACAAGCAAGCTTTTTTAAAAATAAACTTGACAACATAGATAAATCATTTGTGTTTGTGTGCTTAATTATTTTGGAATGTGTGTTGGAGTTTGGCTGTTTTTAATGAGAAAGATCTAAAAAGAATTAGAGAATAGAAAATGAGAGGGGAAAAAAGTTCATCAGGAACCCACCTGTAGTTTAAAAAGTTATGAAAGGCCATTCACACATCACGGGGGACCACAAGTCATCTCAATAAAAGGGCGCTAGGTGAGGTGATCTTTAGGGTTTGTGTTTGCCCTGGGTGGTTTTGAGTAAGGTTTAAAAAAGCAAGGGTTTCCTCTCGTGTCAGAAAGTTGGGGTAATTTCATGACTGTGTTTGTTGATAATTTTATCCTAGGAGACAGGTGAAATGAATTGAGGCTAATGTAATTGGTAAAAAAGCGTTATTCAACACAGGGAGCCAAGAGAGGAGGATGTTTGGTCACCTTTATGGTTTGCAGAGTGTTCTTGTTTTTGTCTGAGGTTACTTGTTTTGTTCTGCTGCAACACATTCACGCAATGGGGTGTCTAATGGCAGTCTGTGGAATTCTCCATGTTAAGAGGGGAATACCACGGTGTAGCTGTTAGTGCCAGGCCAGGTACCAGCTGACAGCTGTCAGGGCTGCCTTTTTCTCAGAGGCCTGAAATGGCTACAAGTAATTAATGCATTGCTGTCAAAACTAGAGGAATATTCTCATAACCTAGAGAAAAGAGAAACCCTGTGGATTTTAGAGCAAGGTGAAGGTTGAATGGGATGGCAGCTACATGGACCATGTAGAGATGGGGGAACACAAACACTAGTCCAGTACCTTCCTGAAAGATCCTCAAATCCAAACTGCAGATGGAAGGGTTAGATATCACTTATAAGGAGCTGTGACAACAGTAACAAAGGGCGTAAAGGCAGTAAAGTATGTGAAAAAATGACAGATTAACAATGATTTAGAGCTGCTTCCTTTTACCTCATTAACATATGGGCACTTTTAAGACAGAAACCCATACCTGAGTGGCTGGGGAGAAACTTTATGACATACAGTGTTAGGATAGCTTCTATCTCAAGGAGGTTGGGAGACTTGGAATCAGCGATTAACTGGTTTCTTTAACATAAATTAACCTGTGAAACAAAATAAGAAAATATGATTTTTAAAAATTTCTAATTGTGGATTTAAAGTCTAACCAGATACACTCATGCAGTTCACATTAGATTAATGACTAAAAGTAAATTATTATGTATAATTATGGAAAATATGATACTACATGCCTATTTTACATGCATTTATAGTTTATAAATGGATCTTCATTATGTCATGAAGTTATTTTGGGAAAGTCAGTACATTTCTATGGGCTTTAATTCTGACACCTCTAAAATAAGATGTGTGCAGTAATATATCCTTTAAGTCTCTATTCTTTTGTTTAAATGTATGTACATTAGCATCTATATTTAACTTCAAGTGCTCACTCATATTTGGAAGAACCACAGGAGAACCAAACTCAGTTCCTGAAAATATTAAGCTGTATTTTAAGCCTGTCTAGAGGAAGCAAAATAATTTTTTACCCAAAAATAATGCTAAAATATCATTGGCCAAACATTCCATAAATAACCCAATATCTTTTTTTCCCCATCTACATCTTTCTAATTCTCTCCTCTATAGACATCCTTATTATTTAGAGTCAGGACTAATAGAGATAGGTTAGCAAAGTTACTGGGAAAGTACATCACAAGTGTCAGCAGCAAAGCTGAGTATATGCTTGTGGCCAACTCTCGTCTTTCACTCATGGTATCTATATGAATTTATAGCACCGTTGTACCGTCATATTCTGTGTATCTTCTGAATCTACTTGTGCTATCAAAGTAAAATGCAACTAAATATATGAAAATGATAAATGTTTTATTATGTAAAAATATGTTTATTCTGTGAATAAAGGAAAATTCTTAGCTCATGAAATTATAGAGAAGAGACATAAAAATATCAACAGCGTCTATACAAACTAGACTTGTGGCTGATGATTATAAGCTCTGTAAGGGAGGTGGCAGGTGGAAAAAATTGCTTGCAGGCCATGGTGGATGATTATTGGCTTCTACCACGATCAGGTACATGACCCTGGGGGGTTTATTGTAACAAGATTCTCATTTGTAAAATAAATATTAGAATATATATACCAGAGTGTTGAGATTTAAAATTTTAAAATACATGCAAAGTGATTAAAATTATTTGGCACATAGTTAAGTGCTCAATACCCGTCAGCTATTAGATTGCTCCCACCCCACTTCTAGCCTCAGTGGAAACTCATTTTTCATATTTGTCCTTCCAGTGTTTGTTTATATTCTTTTTTGCTTGACCACCTTAGATCTTTGACACTTTTCACACCAACCAGGAATTTTTAATATAAGATAAGCACTCAAATAATGAATATTTTTAGATAAAACAAGGGGAAAGAAAACAATGGGATCATCTATTCATTCAACATGTAGAGCTATTTTTTAAATCCAATAATATCAGCAGGTCTGTCCATAATATAATTAACATGTCTCCACCCGTATCATAAAATAAGATCCCTTTCCTTCTGATAATCTGGACAAAGCAATTTCTCTGTGTGTCTGTATTAAAAATATCATGTGTGGTGGACATTAGTACAATTTACCAATATTTCTAGTTCTCCTCCTTCCAAGTACACAAGGTATTTGCATGCCCTGCCACCTTAAGGTTGTCTCTGAAGTGGTTAATGAAACATGTGCCCTTTCAGGTGGATATATCTAATGTCTGGTGTTCAACCCTGCAACCCATACATTCTCTGCTTTGATGATTGGGGAGAACATAGTGATAAGAAGGTGCCGTCAGATTGAGGCTGCTTGGACCACTGAGGGTACACCTAGACAATAGCTGCCCTGAAGTGTGGCCTAGTTGCACAGCAGATTTTGAACGAGTGGGGTATACATTTTCTGTGCCTACTTTTTACCACAGCATAGACTAACCCAACGTGATTTTATATAATGCAAACTAAATATTATTAGATTAAGGTTAAATCTGCCATTAAGCTACAGGAGTTTTTAAAAAGTATGTTATCTGTGTACTAGTGTTTTTAAAAAGACATTTGGAGCATTGATTAAAATACTTAGAAATCAGAGAGATGATTAGGAATATATTACCTATGTATAATGATTCTAAACGGTAGCGGAACTTAAGCTCCTATTGCCCCTCATTGACCTCAGAATGTACCTTTTTCACAATATTTGTGCAAAGAGGCTTTGGTCTGCCCACAGTGATGCAGATTACTAGCATGATTTTAATAAAATGCGGAAAAGTATTTAAACAAAATTTAAAATCAATTTGTCATTTTTTACCTAGGTTTGTCCAAAATGCTGGATCAAGTAACCTTAATTTCGTATTATTTCTAGCATATATTTCCCTGAACTTTTAAAGATAAATATTTGGGACATTTACCTGAATCCATAGGTTGGCAGAAAATCAAGGAAAGGTTAATCAAATTTGTATTACTTCCTTTGCATCTGAAATTACTATGAAGGACTGTCCTGATCAAAAGAGTACACTTCAGTGATATCACTCTCTTAGACAAATAGCGGTAGCACTATATCAATATTCTACCAATAATAGTCATGATGCCTTGAAATCTCTCCTGTTTTTAGAAGTACAGCAGTTTTCTTGTATTTTACTATTATCAGTACATCAGAATTCCAAATTCATTGATATGCTTTCATTCCTACATTTTTGGCAATCTTTAATTTTACAGGGAGTGAAAGTACTTCAAATTGAAAAGCTACATAATTTAAGTATATATTCAGGGAGAGGATTGCTGACTGTCACTGAAAAGGCTTCACCAGATGACATTATTGAATTTTCCACTCTGGTGAGCTCTCAACTTAGCAGCCTTAAAGCAATGAGTTCAGGACACATAGAGTGAACCCATTTATGAGTCATTAAACTTAATATATCTCCTGAGAATAAATTGAGCCTAATCTTCCTGCTAATTTTGAACAGGTGACATTACAAGTGTTGGTTAGTATACTTTATGTGTTTTTCATTAATGTGTTCTTAAGACATGCTAATAATTTATACTACTAAACATAATATTCATGTGGATTATATTACCTGAATCTGCAACATTAAAATACCTTCTCCCTTTATTCAGATCTACCTGGAAGCCAAATCAAAATAATAACTTTTCTTGCTGAATAGATTTTGTTGCACCAGCCAAAAGTAACAGAAAGTCCAAACCAGCATTGGTTTCAACAAAATAAAAGATTATTTCTCTCTCATGTGAAATTAAGGCAGCAGCTCCAGAGCTGGAATAGTGCCCAACTATTTCAGGAGACAGGCTTCTTTGACCTGGTTGTTGTAGTTTCTCCCTTTCCCAGTATGTTCCTGGTTCAGAATTGCTGTTTCAGCTCACAGTTTCATATCCACATTACAGCCAATAAGAAGAAATAAAAAGAAAAAGAATGGGTAAGCTTCTTCCCTTTGATGATTTTATTCCTGAAAGTTGCACGTGCATTTAATTTGCATTGTATTGGCCAGAACTTAGTCACATGACCATTACTCCTTGTCAGGGCACTAGAAAATAAAAGCTACATTCTGAAAGGTGAGATGTCCAGTTACATTTTGAAGGAGATAATGGTTTTTAGGGGACAATCAACATGATCTCAAAACACGTATTTTATCATTTAAATATTTTATAAATTACAGTCACATTGCCCAATGTCTACAATGGGAATGGCCTGGGCAGTTAGGTTGGAACACACTGAATCTTTGGTCAAACTACATGTATCCTAGAGGTTGCTTAGATGGGTACTGCCAACATGCAGCTCTACTCAAAGCTACTATAGATAACCAAGCTCCATTTGGACCAATATATTCTTACTATACACTAGGATTTTTTTCTTTCTTTTTTTCCAGCTTTATTGAGATATAATTGACATATAGCATTGTGTAAATTTAAGTTGTACAATGTGAAGATTTAGTACCATATATGTTGTAAGATGTTTACCAAAAGAAGGTTAGTTAACACATCCTTTATCTCACATAATTACTATTTTTCTGTTTTTGCTGTTATGGTGAGAACATTAAAGTTCTATTTTCATAGAACTTTTGGATATATATATATATATATGTATATATATGAAGGAGACTTATGAAGATCAAATAGAAGATAAAAGTTGAGATCAGATTATTAAAAGGTCATATGTTTTCTTAAGTAACTTAGACTGTATGGTTTGGTTATACATTTTACATTATGAATGGATGAAAATTTTCTTTTTTACTGTTTAATTTTTAAAATAAATAACTCTGGTAGTACTATAGAATGTAAGAGTGATTTTAATAGTGGAGAGGCATGCACAGAGCATTACCCTATAAAGCTAATGAAGGTTAAAGCAGAGCAGCTCATTTGCATGGGCCTTTTCAAAACATGCAGGAGGGGATTAACAAAATACATATTCATAAATTTTTATAAAATTTGAAAAATTAACTACAGCTTAACTTAAGACCACTGTCATTTACCGCATTGACTTTTTTTTCCCATCTCTCTTCCACTTGTCAGGCAGTGATTCAGTTTTCTTGGGCACTTTGTCCATTAATTGGAAGATATGGGGATGTTTAGGTTGTGTTAATATCAGGACAGAATGTAAGGACAGCAATTCTGTGGGAGTGGTTTGTTTAAAACTTTGGGTTTAATTAGAGAAGTAATGAGAAACAGCTGAGGAATCATAGTGGAAATGTTTTAGTCCTCCAGGGTCTTTCACAGTCATTTGCAATATTGTAATCTGAAAAGAATATTATATTTTGTACACACTTGGAAGAAAACCAATTAACATCAGACATCACAAAGGAGCAAAAAGAGTAGATAGTACATCAAACCACTGCCCACACTCAAATAAAGGAATAATTTTTAAAAAATGGAAATATGCTGTTATAAGGAGTAGTCCTTTCAGATGATTCTGAGTAAAGTACACTGGATAGGAGCCCTCATGGAGTAAAGAGAAGGATCAAAGAAATAAGTGTATTTTGATTTGAAATAAGTGTTATCATAGCTTCTGTGACTTGTTGTGTATCTATATTGTCCCAACCACCCTAGTTCAGTTCTCTATCACTGAAAAAAGAAAACCACAGGTGGGGAAGTGTAGAGGTGCTGTATTAATTATTTATTTCTGCATTTTTTTTATTGCAAACTTATTGACTTAAAACACGAATTTATTATCTGAGTTTCAGAAGTCTGTCCACAACTTAGTTGGATACTGTGTTAATGTCTCACCAATCTGCAGTCAAAGTATTGGTCAGGGATAGAGTCCATCTGGAGGTTGGAGAAGGACAGAATGTTCTTCCTGGGCTCACATGTGTTGACATCAATCAGTTCCTTGTGGTTATAAAATTCATGGTGGATTGCTTCCTCACAGCCAGAGAGAGACACAGAGAGAGAGAGAGAGAGAGAGGGAGGGAGGGAGGGAGGAGACTGTAGCAAGATGATGTTACGCTTATGTAATCACATACTTGTAACCACACACATCACATCACCTTGGATGCATTCTACTGGCTAGAAGGAAGGCACTGATCCTCAATGTTGCAAATACCAGGAAGATGAATCATGACATAAAGTCTATTGGCCAGAGGATCCACTCCTCTCTTTGTGAGCAATACTGTGAATGAGTTAATGTAGTCTTCCTGTTGGGCAAATGGCCCTCCAAAAAGAAGTAGGCCCAGCCCAAAAGAATAGAATAGTAATAGGTCTGTAACTTGGAATAATAGCTTACTATAGTGTCAACTGATTAGGATTGTTAAGAAATTTAAAACCAAGTACTTGGAACATGGAAAATGAAGAGAAACATCCACAATTTCTCTTTCTATTTCAATTTATGCCATGCTCAATTAAATACCTTAGAAAATTTCACTAAATATAATGATAAACTTTGTGAATATCTTTTTAAATTAACAGGGAAGAAAGTCAAACATCTACCACTATAAAAATACTTGCTCTTCTCAATGTATTAAATTGGCTACGTAAAAAAATATATATATAATTACAAAAGTGCATTTCTTTGCCAGCAGATGCTATTGGAAGATGCATAGAAAACATTGCAGAGTATACGAAGAGTCAAATGTTAAGAGTAATAAGTTACAGTAATAGAGTTATAGTATGAAAGATTTGCTACCTGGTTGCAGAACGTTCTGATATTCCCAGAGTATCTGATTTTATGGTATTTTCTGGATTTAGTTCCAATAATAAAATATTCTACAAATCGCTTTTTTAAAGTGGCCTATTAAAGGAAGAAGTACTGGCAAAGAATATATTTAAAGGCTTCTTTAACAAAACTCAATGCTTGGGTAAAATCTATGCATGGATAATCATTGATGAAATGGTCACTTTAACTTGGCAAAAGGTTGTGGAATATGGTCACAGAGTGAGCACTAGAACGTTATCTGAAATTTTATCAGTGAATTATTCATAACTTAGTTAATGTAGAAAAGTGCATGACGTGCTGAAGGACATCACCACAGGGCATTCAAAACACTAGACAGGCTGAAATACAAGGGCTGTATTTCACAAAAAGACATATGCTCCATATTGACTGGCTTTTCTGGGACAAAAGGGAAAGTCAAAAATATATCACAAAGCAGATAATTTTGAAAGATAAATGCACACACTTTAAGGTAAAAATAACTGATTTTCAGAAGAATTTTGTACAGCATTTTGAAAACAGATGATTGGAAGAGTTTCCATCAGCTAAAAGAGACCTTAGTAAATGTGAAGTTTCAACCTGCTTAAAGGCTGCCAGGAAATTAGCCTTAATTTACCCAGTTTTATGTAAACATGCAAGAAACATGGAGGGCTAGTTTGATGTTGTTTCCAGTCATTTGTCCCTGATACATATGCAAGGGATGAGGCCAGAGTCCCTAGAGTAGTGGGGGATAGAGGAAGAAGAAGAAAAAAAAACCATTGAAGTTAAACTTTAAAAAGAAATTGAATAGGCTCTCCTCTGGCAGGAGGCATCAAGAGGATGTGTGTCATTGGGGTCACTTGTGAGAACAGGGACATTTTTCTCTCAGGCTATGGGTGCTCTGATCTGGTGGCCATTAGCATGTATCTTTTACCTAAAGAAACTTGTATTATTGTCTCCTATTTGCATTTCTCTATCAATTACACTGATTTTGATACCAAAAAATAATATACATATGTCACCCATAAAAAACCTAATAATGGAAAACTATAGAAAAATTGGTAAAGTGATGTTTTACCTTCTTTTAAAGTTTTTTGCATAAAAAATTTCTGTGGGGTTTAAATACATTGGCTCAGATTATTAAAATGCAACACATTTTGATTAATTCTTAAAGAACAATTGATTAACATCAAGGGAGATAATAATTTCTGAGCTTAATTTCAAAAGTTTCTGAATAAAAATTTGCAAAGTTGGTGAATAGAATTTGAAGCAAATGTCTCGAATCAGTATAATGGAGCCAATGTGGCACTTATTCCACTTGGATCAATGTATTTTGATACCTTTCTCATCTACAAGAGTTATTAAAATCTAGTAATGGTGTAGAATGAATTTAGAATAAGATATTAGAATCATTGTATCATACTGAATTACACTGAAATTTTCAGACAAAATGAAGCATATTCAGTTAGAGTGATTTTGACACTATAAAATGAAATGAAATTCACTTAAGATTACTATTTATTTCACGTGCTTCTTTCAATTAAATTACATTTTGTTTTGCAATATAGTGATAGTTCCATAGTGGTACACAAATAGAATCACATAAATGGGATTATGTGTGTGTATTTCATATATGAAAACAGTGGTAACATCCAAAGCATTTGGAGATGACTATTAGACACTTAGGTGGAATGTTGAAGTTGATTGATAGGTCAATCAGAACAATTAGGAGGTCTCTTCTCCAGAAAAACATAAATAAGTACTGTAATGATGGAGAGTTATCAATGATCAAAGTATGGGACCAAATTTTAGAATAATTTCTCCAATGGCATTGATATGCCATGATGTGTATTTCAAGTAGAACTCTGAGATATTTAGCTTTGTGATGCCATTAAGTAAAATAGGAAATATAGAAAGTGAGTCAGATGAGAAGTGTTAAATATAGAAAATGTGTTTAGAAATACAGTCAGTCTGCTTTAACGTGACATGCATTCTTAAAAATAACCACACTGCAAACACACACACGTACACACAAAAATCACAGGGATTTTTGGGAAACTGTGATTAGGGGCACAATACTCAAAAACTTCATCACAGACCCATTTATAAAAAGGGTAGGAAAGTAATAAGAACTGTGGCACAGTTATACATATGTCAAATTGTTAAGAAATGCATAAATGCTACAATAAATATGACATTTTATCTTGAAAAAGACCTAAAGTTGCCTGTGGAAGTGGGTATGGGAAGGATTGCAAGCTGCAGCTTTCGAATTATGGAGTATTCAAAGGATGGTTATCTGTAATTGGAGGGGAAGTTGTAATACTGGACGCGGATGTTTATGGCTCACAGTTAGCAGGTAGATGTTTGAAGTGTGTGTATGTGTGTGTGTGCACATGTGCATTTTGTGTAGTCCTATTTGGCTTGGTTCAGCTGAATGTAGTTTTCTGCCAGAAAAAGTTTAACTCAGATGAAATTGCAAATAAGTAAATGCAAAGTTGTATTATGTTCAAATTATTTCTTAATATATCAATCACATTGGAGCAAAGTGTTCAGAATAAGCTGCACAGCAGAACTGAGGATATGTTGTAGAGGTTTAGAAATAGATGAAATCATCCAATGATGAAATTTAAAACATAAACTAGTTACAAAATGTATACCCTGAGTTATTACCACACATACCCAAACAATTTTTTTACTAAGTTAAATTCATCTAACAATACATGCAAAAGTGGAAACTACAAATGATTACCAAGGACATAAAGATTTATTGTTCCAGAAACAGTATACTAATTGTAGTGGTAGAATGAAAAGTTTCTTGAATCAGAGAGACTTGTATCCCAAATAATTAGTTTTGTCAATTGCTACCTTTGTGACCAGAAGAAGATTATTTAAACTCACTAAGGGCTCCAGTTTTCCCATATGTTAAATGGGAATATTACCTATTGTAAGTACCAAATAAGGTGTGACATACTTAGTATAGTGCTTGGATTGTAGTAGGCACTGTCCCTCTCCAGGCATATCCATCTTTTCACTGCATTGCAGAGCACACCTGCATGTTTTGTCCACCCACACAGCAGGTCGGAGTGCTGGTGAATTATGCCCCTTATGAGAAGCCATACCAGTGATATACCACAGTAGGTGTATAAAAACCTTTCACCTCTCAGGATAATTTAACCCATTAAATATTTTGACTCTGTTGGAATTATTATGTATCCTTTAATAAAATAATGAATACTACGTAGCCTTCTATGGTATTTATTTATTTTATTGTGTTTGCCAATAAAAATGTTTATGTAGTCACATTATAATGATAACTTTACTAGATATTTGTTGTTCTGCTTTCTTCTTTATACATAATCTAAATTATTTTCCATTTAGACTTGTTTTCCATATGTGATGTAATCATGTTTACTGAAGTCTCTCTTTTGAAGCATGCTATATAAAAATTGGATAGAGAGTGGAGACGGTAGGTACGGAAAAGAAAACACAAGAATCAAACAGTAAGCTTAACTATTTGGACTTGGGACAAAAGTTACCTGCTCAGGCAGAGCTTCGGAGAGGAGACAGCACCAAGTTCCGTGGCAATTGCCTATTGAGATTCCACCTTACAGGCATGTTGGGATAACTAATGAGATCCTTTCAGGAAGCACTGAGAACACAGAAAAAAATAAAAAGATTAACTATTTGTAGGTTTTCCCCAGGTCCTGGGAATCCTGAGGTATAAAACATGGGGCTTTGGCCAGATAACATCAGGTTTCCTGGGAGGGGAGGAAGAGGAGGTTGAGCTTAATCACTGGCCAATGAGTCAATCAGTCATGCCTATGTAATGAAAGTCCAGTAAAACCTGAACAACACAGGTGGAGTGGGTTTGCTAGTAGGTGATACACGTTGATGTGCCAGGAAAGTGACCTCCTGTGGAGAAGGAAGCTCCATGTTTGGAACCCTTCCAACCTCACCCTATGAGTCTCTTCACTTGGCTGGTCTTGATTTGTATCCTTTATAATAAAACTGCATTCATAATTATAGTGCTTTCCCACATTCTGTGTCAGTCTAGCAAATTATCAAATCTGAGAGAACAGTGGGAACCACTAAATTTGTAGCCCATTAGTTGTGCAGGTGGCTGGTGAACCCCAGAACTTTCAGCTGGTATCTGAAGGGAAGGGAGTCTTGTGGAGACCCAGAACTCAACCTGAGAAGTCTACACTACCTCCAGGTAGTTAGTATCAGAATTGCATTGCAGAATTTAAAATAAATGAGGAGCAGAAAGAAGGGAAAATTATGCTTAGAAAATAGCAAGAAAGGAGGAGGTAAGTATAGACCAAACCGGCGAGGGCTAAAGGTATGCAAAATATGGAGTTTGAATGTTTTTCCTAAGTGCAACAGAAGGCTTTTTAAAGATTTAAAGCAGGTAAATAATGGAAATAGAATTATGGTTAAAACATTACCCTGGGTGCTATGTGAAAAACTGCAGACTGGTTGGAGGCTACAGTGATCCTCCAGGTGAAGATGATCCAGGCATGGACGTGCGTAGTCGCAGTGGAGATGAAGCTACTGGGATTTACATTGGTGTTAGGGCCTATAAGTCCTGCAGCTGTATTGGTTATGGAGGAGAGAAACTTAGAGGTTATTTATTCTTAGGTATTGGCCTGAAAGTAGTAATTACTCAGATGGAGAAGAATGAGGTAAGAACTGACCTATTAGGATGGGTGGAGAGAATTTTGTGTACCTTAAGATGGCTTATTGTGGTAGCAAACTAATGACTCCCCTAAAGACGTTTACATCCAGATTTCTGGAACCTGTGAATGTGTTACTTTATATAGTAGAGGGGAATTAAAGTTGCAAATCAGCTCACCTTAAAGGAAAAGATATTAACCTCTATTACTTGGAAGGGCCCAATGTAATTACAAGTTTCTTTAAAAGTGGAAGAGAGAGGCAGAAGAAAGAGAGCTAGAAAGATGGCAGGGTGAGAAAGACTCAATGATGTTGACTTTGAAAATGGTTACATGGGCCATAATCCAAAGAATTCAGGTGGCTTCTAGAAGCTGGAGAAGGCAAGGAAACAGATTTTCTCATAAAGCCTCCAGAAAGAAACTCAGCCCTACTGACACCTTGATTTTAGCCCTGGATAAGCCTGTGATAGAATTCTAATCTGCAGAAATGTAATATAATATATTATGTGGTTGAAACCAGAAAATTTCTGGTAATTTGTTGCAGCAGCAATAAAAATCGAATACACCCATTAGTCATCCAGTTAGAGGTTTTCAGAAAGAAATTATTTTATAAATCTTTAGTTCACAGAAGAGTTAAATAAAGAGATGTAGATACGAGGGTCAAGGGCATATTGACAAAAAGCAGATAGGCAAGGAAGAGGCCAATTTAGATAATACATGTTTTGTGATAGTACAGTTTAACATTTTCAGCATCTCATACTACACACTCTGTAGTATAATGAGTGAACTACCTAGGGTATGTGTCATGTCAAGAGACACGTGTAAAACCTTATTTAATTCCTGATATGTTTTTTATATTTTGAATGATTTTGTTTAGAGTATTCAAAAGTATACTTATAAATATTTGATATTTTCAATTAGTACAGTTTTTAACAGGGCAGTAAACATCAGAAAATAATTAACATAAACATATGCTTAGATACAAAAGAAAATTTAAAAAATTTATTCTATAGTAGGAAGATTGGAGGATTTTTTTGTTTTCTTTTTCTTCTTCGATATAATTTTATACTTCTTGAAAACTACTGAAGAAATTCCAAGATAGTACTGATTAAGTACAAGTATTAACAATTTTCTGTTTGCCAAACAATAATTATTATCTCTCAAAGGATCACAAAATGTATATGAATGAATATTTTTACCAATTCTGGACTCTGCCATGTCAATTATTTTGAGAAATGATAAGTTAATCCATGCAAGTTGTTAGCAATTAGAGTCCATTTGCCTGTGTTTGATACACATATAATATATTATCTTATAGTAATGTTATTAACTAGATAAAATGTTTAACCAATTGTATTTTGAGGGTTATTTTCCCTGGCTCTAGTAGTAGCTTATTGAGACAATAATGAATTCTGTGGAGCCAATCTTATTCTCTCCGATTGAAAAGACTTTGTTATTTATCACAGATAGAGAAAGGCTGTTTTCTTTGCTGAAAAAACTAAATTAAAGTGAAGTGACAAAATGGATTGTTGGAGCAAAAATTTGAGAAAGCTGCTTTGTGAGAATAAAGCCCGCTGTGAAGAGAAGCTGGCCTTTTACAGTCAGACATCGCCTTTCATTGGCATCAGTTACACTTAAAGACACCATGAAAATTGTGTGGCATGGCATTAAAATGCTTTTAGACCTCTCTTTGGATAGAAAATGTAGATTTCATGTAACTTTTATCTCTCCAAGCTAGTGGAGACTAGGGCAATGCTGTTTGTGCTTTAGAGCACTGCAAGTTATGTTACAGAATCCAAATGCAGCCAAACAAGAATTAGGTACAGCTTACTTTCAGTTGTATTTTTTAACGGTAACGTTTTAAAGAATTCATATTTCTTTATACTAAAAATTAGCTGCTCTATGGATATTTTGCTCAAACCTAGTCACATTACTTATGTCGTATCAAAATTAAAAAAAAATTTTTTTACATCTATCAAAGTGTTTTTAGCATTTGCAAAAAATCTTGCAACATTCAATCATAGAAGTTTTGACCAAAAAGTGAGTGTAACTCAGATAACACTTGTTTATCATGAGAGGTCAGCTTTAATGAACGATGAACTCTCATTGCCTTTTATTCCTGGTTCTGGAATATCCTCAAGTGTTGTGAAAGTAAAAGCACAGCCCCTCACCTTCCTGAAGAGGGGAGAGGTTTTACTTCATTTCTCTCTTAGACAGAGGTCATTTTCTGTTTATTTTTATTTGTTTGTTTTATGAGACTATGCTACTTGAAGCACATATTTAAAGCATACAATTTGAAAAGCTTGAATATATTTATAAATTTCTTTAACCATCAAGGTAATGAGCATATTCATTATTCCCAAAAGTTTCTTCATGCCTCTTTGCAATGCCTCCCTCCTGCCCTACACCCCACCCTCAGGCAGCTACTGATCTGCTTTGTCAAATGGATCAGTTTGTATGACTTCGATTTCATAGGGAAGAATTCGTTGGGTATATATCCTTTATTTTGCTCTCACTTTTTGTTTTTACTCAGATAATTGTTTTGAAATCCATTATGTTGCAGCATGAATCAATAGTTAATTTATTTTTACTGTGGTGCAGGATTCTATTGTGTGGAAACCCTACGATTTGTGCGTCTATTCACATGTTGATGGATATTACAAATAATATTGCTGTATGATTGTAAGTTTCATTGGCCCAGTGATTAATGACGTTGAACATGTTTTCATGAGTTTGTTGGTCATCTACCTTTGGGAAAGTGTCCAAATCTTTTGCTCATTTAAAAAAATTGGACTGTATGACGTATAATAAATTTCATTAAGAGTTTGAGCTTTTAAAGTTCTTTCTAAAGAACGTATTCTGAATACAAGCTGTTTCTGAGACATGATGTGCAAAGAGCAAATATTTTCTCCCAGTCTGTAGCTCGTCTTTTTATTCAACTCTGAAGGAAGAAGAAAGAAGTGTCAAATTTCTTTTATTTTTTTGTTCAACCAAGAAATTCTGCAAGTATTCACACTTCCTTCATAGGAATACTCAGGAGTATAATATTGTTACATCAAGCAACAACTATAACTATAGAATTTGTATAGTTAGAAGCTATAAACTGTTTAACGACAGGACGTATTTTGATCTCTGAAATCTAGGCATCTTAAAAGATTTATTAGTTCAAATAGTACTTCCAAGGAGAATTTTGCAATAATAGAAAATAAAACAGAGTTGTACATTTTTTTAATACAGCCACCATATTTGACAAGAAATAAGACTGGTATTTTGAGAATATTCTCAATTTGATATCACCTCTAACTTTATGAATTCGAATCATGTTTGCACTTCTCTAGCTGCAAAAGGAGAAACAATATATTCTCTCTCTGAGATTATTTTTCATGATCATCATTTTCAAGGCTAAGTGATGGAATTCCACAGTTAACACTAAAGAAAGGGAACAGGTCTAAAACATTTAAACTTGCATTATTTATTTTCTTGCTGAAAAGAAAACAGCAGAAAATACTGTTACCAAATATAAGACATTTATTTAATATTTTGCTTCTATATCAGGAATCATTTGTTTGAAAGAAATAGCAATATATCCAAGTGATCTTATGTGAAATGTTATAAGTAACTTATGCTGGAACTTATGGGCAAGAACCATAGCGAGGTCTTATGAGACACAGAAAGTGTAAACCTCAAGAAAAATTAATGCATCTATTTCTTCTTTCTCTTACTCACTAGGGCCAAATGCTCTACTTCCTAATCTCAGTTGAACATCTGTTTATTCACTTCATTTCTGCTAATAAGATCCCTCTTCATGATTTATGACCAGTATGGCCCCAACATTGTGACTCCAACATAGCAGCCTTAGAACCTGGGTCTATATGTATAGGTCTAGGCCTCATATATAACCAAAATAAATCTCTCCATACCCGAACACTCTTTCCTGAGAGTCAGCGGTTTTACCTTTGGTTGAACTGCAGCAATATTCATCTCTGATGCTATTAGCTATGGACCAGGTAGAAGATAGTGTTAGAGGGAATTTGGACATGCTGCTCTATCTGTACATCTGGTATGTGAGAGCTGACTGAGAGAGAAGGATGGAGAGACCCATGAGAGATGAGTGCTCTTCAGAGCAGGGACAACTTCAGTGTGGTACTCCAAAACTACCTACTGCATGAATAGTGCCAGAAATTTTAAAAGGTATTAAGTGTTCTCTCAGATTGACTTTACAGAACTTATTTACATTTTTGTTGTTTATTTCTCAGTCATTTTCTTAATCCTTTTCTATCTCTCAGTAGCCAGTTCAACTGGGTTAGGAAAGAACATATTATATAAAAGGGTTGGCTTTGGCCAAAATCAAGGAAATCTAACCCGGGAGGAAAAATAGGACAATCATCACAGGAAAAAAGAAAATCATGAGTGAACTGTGTATATCAATTTGTTATATTATGTTAATTTGCTAAAATTACATAAAAATAATAAAATCACCACATATTTGTATTATATATTTTTCTTGCAAATTTTTAATTTCTTTTAAATAAATTTATCTTTTAATTTTAATTTAAACTTATTTCCGTATGTTTTCTGTTTTCTGTTGGAACTAACATTTCTTCCTGACATCTGTCTTGAAATAAAGAAACTACACATAAAAAATACATTGAATGGCAATGAACAGTTTCTTCTTCTACTCATCTATTTTTATTTATTTAAAGCTGAAAATATATTATGATGGCAGAAGACAATGCCCTGTTAGATGAAAATGTAACTTTTTCAGATTCTGTAAATTTCACTGAAATATAATTAGAGAACCTTCAGAAAAACAGCAAAAGTAGAATAAGATGAAAAATCACATTGATCAGTGTCAGGAAATGGAGCTATTCTCAATACATATATTGTTGGCAATTAACATTAGTTCAAATGAATGTAGAAATTGTCAAATATGTTAAGGCCATTTACAAATGGAAGAGTAAATGCACATCAATTCATGCAGAGTATCTGTGGTCTATTTCCATTATTATTATTATTATATTTTTGGCACTTTTATTTCCCTGAAAGTGACTTTCTAATCTCATGGTTTACTATAACTTTATCTCTTTATAATGTAAAGATAATCTTCCTTATCTTTAATATTGGAAGACACTTAGAGTAGATGTCAGGTAACTGTAGATTAAGTAACATTCATATTTTATAAAGTATTGTTTCTTTTTTATCCTTTAAAATAGATAAAAATATGCTATGTACAGAAATGAAAAATATCCAAAAAATTATTACATTACCATGATTGAATTATTAGATCTGGCATAAGAAATCTCTTTAATTTACTGACTCAAAACATATTGAACAATCCAAATTATTTATCATAGTAAGTTTATTCAGAATGCATTTATCAAATCTCATGATTTTTCAAATACCACAGAGTACAAATCAGGTCCTAACTGAATAATAAGTATAAAATATCTTATTTAATATATTTTTTTAAATTCTACAAATTGGCAGTATGACCTGGTAAAAGGGCTCTGGATTAAAAGCATGAGCTGTGTTCAAAACGTTTTGTCATCAGTTTCTTGCTCTGTAACTCTGAATAAGAGGCAATTTAGGTCTTGAAATCACAGTTTGTCCCTCTATAACTTAGGAAAAATACCATATTTCCACATTTCAAATATACATTCTTTCAACATCTCTGATATTGGGATGGAGATTACATAACTCACAAAATCAACTTGCCAGTTTACAGGCAGAGTATTGTGTTGTGAGGTTATTGTCTTTCTGTAATGTACTGAACCATGGATTGATGATACCTAAACTTGATTGTTAACTGAGTTAATTTTTTTTGCATCAGATTCAGTGGAAGTTGCCAGATTCTTGGGATAGAGCAAAACTTGGAGAGATATGTAAGAATGATTTCAAAGGAGTATTACCTAGGTCTTGAATATATGTTAAAACTTTCCAGCTGGGTTACAGAAGAAATCAAGTTAAATTAAAGGAAAATAAAAGCCCAAATTAAAGCCTAAAAACAATTTCCAAATAGGAAGTGCAAACTGCAGATGTTCTCCAACCTACCTATCCATATATTAACAGATATTATGGATGAAGTGATACTATGTGCACAACGTATAAAATTGTCTTAAGTATTAAAGAAAACTACACATTTCTTGTAGCAATATAAGTAAAGCAAAACTGTTTTGTCTTACTGAGTTGTCAATCCCATAAATATAAAGATAAGTGAGATAATATAAGGGTTGTACACATTTTAAATACATATTGCAAATCAATCATGGTGTCTTCCACTCTAGTGAAGATGGAATAATGATACACTGCTGCCTGAAGACTAAACAAGCAGAAATCAGACAAAATATTTGAAACAACAACACTCAAGGCACTGGGTATCATGAAATGAAAGTCAAGGAATAGGAAACAAGGAAGTAGCCCACTTTCCAGGCCATAGTACAGGAAGGAGAAATCCAGACAGAGCCTGGAAGCTCTCTGAATTAAGGAGATAAGAGCTAGATGTCTTGGGAAGCCAGGGTGGGTAGAATTTGCAGGATGGAGTACTGCAGAAAAGACAGCTACCCAGGGAAAGAAGTTCAAATACATTCAGAAGGGCCTCCTTGAATATTCAGTTGATGACTGATCAGAGAATGAAGTAAAGACACTACCTGGCACCAGGAAAAGAACCTCTCCAAAAAGATTAGAGGTAAAAATATATGGCACTTAAAGAGGATATGGAATAACACATGTTCTTAATAACCAAAGTAGAAAGCTTTATAATTAGGAGGGCATTGGTTACAGTATTAAGCAGGATCTTGCCACAAAAGTGGGAGAAAAATTAATCCTAGAGTAAACATAGTTCTAATCCAGCCTAACAAAGTTTAAGAGCAAGATTCAAAAGGTAAAACTGTTTCCAAAATGCTTAAGTGTATCCCAGAACGAAGCTCAAGAATATAGTAATATAAAAAGATTTAGTAAGGATCAAGGTAAAATTCACAATGTCTGGTACCTCCCAATATGACCAGATATGAAAAAAAGGAGGAAAATTAGAAAATCTAATGAGGAGAAAATTAAAACTGACCCAGAATTACACAGATGGTAGAAACTGTAAAAACAAATAAACATTAAAACAGTAATTATGAAAATATATTTTACGTCCACCTTGGTTAATGTGATATCTGACAGGTTCCCCCCTTCTAAAGTTATTATTTTTTCTTTGTGATTAACATCATGTTGATGTATATTGTTCATGTAAGCTTATGATGTCTTTCTAATTATGGAAAAATTGTCATAATTTTTAACATTCAAAGTGAAAAAGAAACTGTATTCTCCAAAGGACAATGAATTACTCTTGATATTTATTTACATCCACATGCATTTACCTAACTACTCATGTTTGGAAGCACAGCTAGGTTTGAAAAAGAGGGGAAGGAAACTTTCCTTTTGTCTCTTTAATTTCTGGGCTTTGCACTTAGAGGTCAAAAATCTCTCCCTTTTGATCATCTACACAGTACAAGCTGCATGATTCTGCCAGGTGGTAAGAATGTGGGCTTAGGGCTTAGGCTTCTACTGAACCTCAGCTCTTCTCTTTACTCTTCCTTTGGCTTGGGACAAATAATATAATCCCTCTGAGGCACCCCACCCATAAAATGGAAATCATAATACTTGCTTAAGAGAAAATATAAAAGTGCTTAGAACAAAATAGGCACTTATTAAATGTCAACTTTTAGGGAAAACGATGATGATGAAGAAAAGAATTGAGCATAAATATTTTTTTAAAATGGCACTTGAATATTTTAATAAGGCCACATGTTTAAACAGAAGCCATGAGTTCATTTCCTGATTGGATATTATTTGTGTGTGTGTGAGTGTGTATGTGTGTGTATTTATAATTTATTTTACACTCTTTTCAGAAGTTCTGGTTTAAAAATGCAGACTGTTAGAATCAATGTCTTACCATGGAGAGAACTTACTACTTGACCCCTGTGTTTGGAAGAGGTACAGTAAATTTTTTTTTTGGAAGAAGTACAGTAAATTTTAAAACCCTTTAAAAATTTTGCTATTTGGTACATTGTTAGGAAAATCAGTGATGTGTGAATTGAAGTGCTCTTATAATCTGTAGAGTAGTATAAAAATATAAGCAGTTTTAACAGTACTTATTAATATTTTTCACTATTTCAATTTTGTTGAAAACAATGAAATAAATCGTGTTGTTTTACTGTGAAGCTCCATGACTCAATAAACCCAGCAGCTCCCAACACAAAACAGCTTTTCTTTCACATTTAATGTGCCACTAGAGTAATAAGTAGCAGTGCAAGTATTAAAATTCTAGGGGAAATGGAGATTAAATAGTAAACAAAATACTACACTGATATTAATCTTACAGTCATGTTGACAGTTACTAAAAAAATTCAGGATTAATGAATAAATCATACATGACCAAAAAAATGGATCCAATTATTTTGCTTGGAAAGGGTCATTTCTTTAACCTTACAAGTGTTTACCAATTCATAAAACATTAAATGAATCTTATTTTCTTTAGCTGTCTTCATAGTCATCTTAGGTGATTATCTAGAGCTAGTCAGGTTATGTGAGTGATTGATTCTTTTGGCTTCTGTGTTAGGCAACCTGAAATTTATACAATTTATTGCATACTTTGAAAGACTGGTGACATAAGACTGTTGGTAGCTAGAATATACTTAATTCAGAAGACAGACTGTGGAGACTTAGTTATTCCTTACAATGGTTATCTAAAGGTGATTTCTGAATTTTAAAAAAAGTTTTACACAAATAAGACATAATTTCATCAAATTATTAATTATAATTTGATTTCATATGACTATGTTTAGTCATATAATATGAAGGCATTTATCCAAGTAGAATAGCAATTTATAATAAGAAACTCACAAGTATCCACATTTTGGAATCAAATGTCATTTGCCTAAGACTTCAACAGCTGGCTCAAAATGTCAAATTTTGTTTATATGTGTATTTCAATGAAGTCCCAAACTATTTATTTATAATCAAATATTTATACTTATTTCAAATTTATAAATGTTTAATTAGAAAAGCATATTAAGTGGCTAAAATAAATAACTGACAGATGTAATAAATTTAATTTGCCACCAAAGGGATGTAATCCTATAGATAATTCTACTGGAATTTTGATTTGAGTTGAATGGCTTATGGTGTACTGAAAGATTATAACTGGTGTATCATAGACTGGGATAGATTAGTTTGCAGTGTGTTTTAAATGTAGTCTCTGGTAAAATAAGGGATTACTGCTTTTTGTTCTTCCATTTTGAAGGCTTATAAATACACATTTTATTGGATAAATGGTGTGTTATTCTGAAGTTGACTGTAAAAGTAAATAAATAATTTCCTTAACAAAAATAAACTAAAAATGCCTTTCTGTGGTAAAACCACATCAAGTTATTATAAAGTTACATTGAATTTCAGAACCCAGAAAATATCAGTAGAAATGGGTAGTATGTATTTGTATAAACATGCTCATATTTTGGAATGAGAAATTTTTTGACGCTTCTATTGGCTATGATATGTTTAAATATACAATTAAAAGATGAAATAGTAATATAATATAGTATTCTGATTGATTTATAATACTGAATGTACTGGTTTCTAGAGCTTCACTAATAAATTACAGACTAGGTGCCTTAAAAGAACAAAAATGTGTTCTCATAATGCTGGAGGCTAAAAGCTGTAAATCAAGGTGTTAGCAGGGTTGTGTTCTCTCTCTGAAGGATCTAGGGGAGACCTCATTGACTCTTCTAGCTTCTGGTGATTCCTTGGCTTGTAGGTTCATCTTTCCTCCATTGTCACATGGCATTACCCCTGTGTGTCTGTGCCTCTGTGTCCAAATTTCCAGCTCCTTATATGGTTCTAGGTGAGCATGACACAAATTTTCAGGGGCAACTATTCAACCCAGTACATGTACAACTGAGATCCAAATTATAATGCTTACATGAAAGGTCAGTCTCCCAGGTTTCTGCTGAATTTATTGATTGATGGTCTTATGTAAGTTTCTAAGGTTTTATCAGAACAGTGGTAAAATTTATTATATGTTCAGCAGTGGTGGATATATCAATATGATGAAAAAACAGGTAAGAATATAGGAAAGCAACTATACTCCAATAAAAATTAATAAAAAAAAGAATATAGGAAGAAGAAGGAGAAGTTTAAAATATTGAAACAATAATCATGTTTGTAACAATCACCTAATCTCTTGGAATCTTCGAAAAAGTAAAGCAAATTAAGGGAACTATTAATATTGTCTTCTCTAACCTTGGAAATTGACTATAATAACAAAAGAAAAAAAGGTTATGTTTAAAGTAAGAAATTGTGAGGTGCTTCTAAATTATATAAACATAATTTAGATAACCTAACATTTAAGTACTCTTTTCCCTAAAGTTGACCTTCTGTTAGTCAATTCATCAAATGGGACTGGTCAGACTTTAAAATATACATTGCATAGTGTCATTAAATGACCTGAGATATTTTGTATTCATGAGATTATTGGAAGATGCTTGTAGCATTTAGTGCTTTAGAGAGAGGAGAATTACTTCTGTCAATTATATGTCAGCTATAATACATGCAGCTCTGAGCTAGCTAGATGAAATTTATTTATGTCTTGTAAAATACAGCAATAAAGTCACTTCATACATGAGTGACTGGTGTATGCCACTAGCAGATTTTTTTTTCTCTCAGAGCATTTTTGTAATAAATTTAAAATGTGGTACTTAATATATTTGCATTAAGTAACAGATCTCTGTGAAATTTTAAGGTTTTTATACCATTTTTTTAACCATGGGGAAAAATGTTTTATATTGGAAACAGGATAATTTTGCTCCAAATGTTAAGGTAACAATGAAAAAGTAGAAATGAAAAAAAGGTGCTAAAATGAAAAATATGATGTTTTGGATTAATATATTTTTTATACAATTTTTGGTTTAGTTTGAAATAATTTGACATCTAGTGTTCATCTAGTGTCAAATTATTTCAAAAGCAAAAATTGTTAAAATATTTCAAAATTTTAAAGCACATTTGAATAGAAATATAGAAAATGGTGTGTTTTAATACGTAGGAAAAATATTATTGTCTAGTGGTGTTCTCCTACTGAGAATAATTTGAGAATCTAGAAAAAGACAAAGAAAAAAAAACCATCAGGTCAAAGAATTTGGAGGCTTAACAAGGCAGAAAAGAATTATGGACAAGAATCAAAATAATAAGGAAAACCAGAGCTGTGAGTATGGCATTCAGGGTTGCTTTTCCCTGTATCCTTCTGCTGTTTCAAAAAGAAGCAACTGAGAAGCTTTGAAGCTGAACTGAACTTTTCACAGTCTCCTAGGGCTAGGAAGGGTTTTTCACTATTAAAATTTTATACTGGAAAACTCTGTTGTGGGAGCTGTCCTGTGCATTGTAGAATGTATAACAGCATCTCTGATCTCTACGCTCTAGATGCCAGTAGCAACAACCTTCCTCTTCCAAGGTATGACAACCAAATTGTCCCCAGGTAATACCAACTATCTCCTCTGACTAAGAAAAAAAAAAGTGCCTAATAAAGAACTACTGGGGGCTTTCCTGGTGGCGCAGTGGTTGAGAGTCTGCCTGCCGATGCAGGGGACATGGGTTCGTGCCCCGGTCAGGGAAGATCCCACATGCCGCGGAGCGGCTGGGCCCGTGAGCCATGGCCGCTGAGCCTGCACGTCTGGAGCCTGTGCTCCTTAGCGGGAGAGGCCACAACAGTGAGAGGCCCGCGTACCGCAAAGAAAAAGAACAACTGGGCTAAAGGAACTGAAATTTTAGTTTAGGACTTCCAAATAGGGGTTTCCTAGTCAATGTTACAGGCTTTTCACTGATACCCCAAAAGGTATTCTTCTACTTCTAGATATAAATATAAACTTGAAATAAATTGGCCCTGGCAGGGGGTGAGTCCCAACTTTAAAATATTTGGATCCCTGAACTTTATTAAGTGGTCTGAGGCTGCTAATACACTAAGTGTCCGCAAGAAGCAAACTTAATAGTACATCATTCTAGGCCATAAATAATGTTTACAAATGTTCATATTCACTGTACATCATTTAATCAATCTTAGCAGGCACTCAACAAGAGTAGACACCATGAACAGAATTCAAAGAGATGCTATAAATTGTCTCTTCATGTAGTGGAGTTATCACACACAGACTTTTAAATTATATATGCATAATATATTTGAGCAACTAAAAGGTGAGTTTGCAAACTTTCCCAGAGAATTGAAAAGCACAAAAATAAAATAAATAGAAGTTCTAGAAATGAATGTAAAAACTAAAACTAGAGAGGTGGAAATTATGGTCAAAATCTCTCTTGGAGGCTCCCAAAATAATAAATGCTATGGGAAATAGAAAAGTATTTAAGAATATATGGAGTATGGAAGACTCTGATATTGGTAAAGAGGGAGTTACAAGGGATGAATTTACCTGCCCTCCCCTCTGCCTGAAAAAAAACACAATAAAATTAAATATATATATATATATATATATATATATATATATATATACACACACGCACACACACACAGTGTCTTCAGGACACTGTATATCAGGCAATGAAGGACATTGGTCCTTGAGAGACAGGAGACAAAAGAGGTGTACCCTAAAATTACCTTCGCTGTCTTGAGGGAGTTTCCAGGCTCTCATACTGGGACGAGGAATTGATATTGAGCCCTGAGAACTCCTTGAGTTGAGGAGCTAGAGATGAAAGTCCAAGGAAACCAAGACAGCTAAAGTTTGCAGGGCAAAGTATCAGAGAGATGAGAGCTGTACAGAGAGAGATCTGCAGGTCCCTCTAGAGTATTCAGGAGAGTATTTATCTTGCATGGGAGGAAACTACTTGAGGCCTGGGGAAGCACCACTCCAAGTAATTTAAGGTAACAAGTGCCTGTACTCCCACACTCCCACCCGCAAGCCAGGCTAGAAAACATTGTAATCCGTGGGGCATTGGGCAGAGTCCTTAGAAAGGTCTTACCTCAGTAGTTGGGAATAGTTAGCTCTAGACTGAGCATTGTCCCAAATCTATGTTAAGGAAAAAAAAAAAGAAAAAGAGAAAAAGCAAGACCTGAAGAATCACTGTTCTTAAGTACCTAACTTCACTGAAGAACAAAGCAAAAGGATATTTTATAGAAAAACAAAAATATACAACACCCAACAAGATAAACTTCACAATGTTTGCCATCCAACCAAAATTTTTCTAGCATGCAAAGAGTCAGAATAATCTTGCCCATAATAAAGAGAATAATTATTCTATAAAAACCAACATGGAACTGGGATGGATGTTAGAAGTAGCAGGTAAAACTATTAAAACTGTTTTTATTATCATCCCATATGCTCAAAAAGTTAGAGACATGGAGAATAAAGAAAGACTCTATTTAAACTTTTAGATATAAATGCTATAGCATCCAAGAGGAAAAATACATTAGATATGATAATTTTGATAATCTGGATATGGATAATTTGCCTAATAGGCAAATTACACATTGCAGGAGTAAAAAACAGTGAACTTGAAGAAAGAACAATATAAAAGATACAAAATAGGACATATAGGGGAAAATAATTTTTAAAAATAAAAAGAGCATCATTGATCTGTGGAACAATATTTCCAGACATCACATCTATAAATGATAAAAAAGAGTATCCATCAGGGGGTAGATCCTAATTGATCTCCCCAGTCACAGTAATGGCATTTCCCTCTCTGGACAAATGAACCAATTCTTGCTAATGAGACAGGAGGAAAACATCTGTTGGAAGATGTATAAGAAAGATTTTTTTTGTTTGAAGAAGACATGCCAAACTATCTTCCCCTTTTCTTTTATGAATGTGGTATCAAGAAATGTTGGAAGATGCTGTGACCTTGAAGACGGCTAGCCTGAGGGTAAAGTTAACAACCAAAAATTGCAGAGAAAACAAAATGGAAAGAACCAGAGCACTTGATTTTATTGAGTCACTGAATTAACCAATTGTCATCTCTTGAGACATTGTCTGTGTGACAATTTTCCTCATCGTTTAAGCCACTTTGAGTAGAGTTCTCTGCTATTTGGGACAGAAAATATGTTGACATGATTGTGCAAGTCCATAGACTATAAACCAATATCCACAATTGAATTAAACAACTCTGAAAACTTCTGAAGATACACGCTAAGTATCTTTTAAATAGAATAGTTTCTCCTTGTCAGCATCTGTGCTAATTCTTAGATAAAAGAAGTAGCTTCCAAAGTCTTTAAATTGAATCCCAACAATTCTAGTCCAACATACTTTTCCAAAATCTTTCTAAATACAGTCCTAGAATAACATATCTAAAACATCAATATTATAAAATCACTCTCCTATAGGAAATTCTCCAATGGTTTTGTGCTAACTGAAGGTTTTCCTTAGCTTCCATGTAGAAAATTTTTATGAGGTGATATGCCTCTCGAGTGTCATTTCCTATCACCTTCTATCAAAATGTTTTATTTTTAAGCTACCAATTTTAGATAATTTAATTAGCACCTTCACTGTTTATTAAAAAAATGCAGTTATGAACATTTCAAAGATTCTTGATTTAGCTCTAGTATCCACTGCACTATATCCCTAAAATTCAATGTCTAAGTGTGAGATCCTTTGTTGATCCTTCAAGGAAATCTTTTTACATGTTCACCACACTACTTCCTACTCAGCATAAATTTCTTCTGTCCATAGCATGGCAGAATCATACTGCTCCATTGTTTGTATCTGCCTAGTAAATGTCTTTTTCTATACTGAGGGATAACTTGTTGGGGGTAAATGGTAGTAAAACAATAACATTTTTATGTCCAAACCCTAGATTAGTACATAGAAAACAATAATTTTTCAGTTGCTTAATGAATGAACTATTTATGCATCAATTTATGAAAAATTCTATGATATAAGATTATTTGATGGCTTCCCTGGTGGCGCAGTGGTTGAGAGTCCACCTGCCGATGCAGGGGACATGGGTTCGTGCCCCGGTTCGGGAAGGTCCCACATGCCGCGGAGCGGCTGGGCCCGTGAGCCATGGCTGCTGAGCCTGTGCGTCCGGAGCCTTTGCTCCGCAACGGGAGAGGCCACAACAGTGAGAGGCCCGCTTACCGCAAAAAAAAAAAAAAAAAAAGATTATTTGACTGTCTTGTCTTCATTGGTAATCAAGTACTGAACAAAATTTTCTTCTTATTTTGCAAACATTGTTGTGCTATACAAAAACATATTTCAATATACTGTATGTTCTTTTGTTATGACCAAGAATAATTTAAGTCAATAAAATAATAAAGCTATTCAAAGAAATGGATAATATTAAAATAGTAGAAAGCAGTTTGGACTTGCAAAGAAGTCCTATGTTTGATTGCCTTCATATTACAATCTGAACTTCAGTTTCCATATGCAAACAAAGATAAAATTATGATACATTTTTGTGAGAATACAATGAAATAATTTATGTTAGACTTTTCTGCGAATGATTACCTGTTATACATGTTAGCTCTAAATTGATCAAGTCCTACTTAACATATAATCAAAATAATTTGTCATAGGCTGCATCTGCTCTGCTGGTACATAGTATATTCTATTATATACATTTGAGATAATCTAGTACGTCTACATAGAAGTAAGGAAATAACAATTTTCATTGACCAGATTCAAAGAAAGTTTTTTTGTCTTTTTCTTTAGCTGCACTACAGGGCTTGCAGAATTTAGTTCCCTGACCAGGGATCAGACCCAGGGCCCCAGCAGTGAGAGCACTGAATCCTAACCACTGGGCCACCAGGGAATTCCTCAAACAAATCTTTTTAAAGCTATCTGTATCCAACTGCTGTCTTCCTCACTTTCCCTCTAGACAGCAATTCACTCATAGCTTTTATAATTGCTAAATTACAAAGAGGTTATTTGCCCTTATCTAAAGTTATATTGATATCAGATCACTGAAATTTGCATAATCTTTCTCCTGGGTGGTGGTAAAAAAGAGTGACCTCACTTCTACAGAAAACAATAAATCGTTATTTAATGACTGTTTTCATCAGCAGCTCATGAATCATATATGATGCAGCACTAAAAAGGTTAGCTCTAAAAACAGCATTGCATGATCATTGTGTGAAGAAATGTAGTTGAAAATATATGTAGGCTTTGTAAATTATGTGCTACAGCAGAGCTGTCCAATAGAACTCTTCGCAAAGATGGAAATTTTCTGGATCTGTACTGTCCTGAGCACTTGAAACAAGAGCAGTGTGACTGAATAATTTAAATTTAATTCAATTTAATGCTATTTAAATTAATTTAAATATGGTATGCTGCTACTAGCTACTGTATTAGACAGCAGAGATCTAGGGATTTAATTTGGGGAAAGAAAAACAAGTCCTCTCTACTTGAAAATCAATAAGAAATCCATCATACATGCCTCACTAAGCTCTCAATGGAGAGAATTTGTAAGTCACACAAACAAGTCACAGGCCCTCAGACTGTCTCAGAGCTGCTAATAACATGTAGAAATGTGATGAATGGACTTGGCTTTAAAAGATATTTTCAATGTATATGTTTGAAAACTAAAAATAATTTTGAGACTAAAACATTTGCTAAAATAAATAAAGGATGGAATAAAGAAAGGGAAAGCAGTAAAATGCAGAAAAAAGGGAAGCAGATGGAGAATAAAACAAAAGGAATAATGAAGTAAAACTAATTTGGCCCTGTCAAAGATATCTGAGCACCATAACCATAAAGTCTTGTATTGAAAGGAAGAACACAGGGCTTCCCTGGTGGTGCAGTGGTTGAGAGTCCGCCTACCGATGTCGGGGACATGGGTTTGTGCCCCGGTCCAGGAAGATCCCACATGCCGCGGAGTGGCTGGGCCCGTGAGCCATGGCCGCTGAGCCTGCGTGTCCGGAGCCTGTGCTCCGCAAGGGGAGAAGCCGCAACAGTGAGAGGCCTGTGTACCGCAAAAAAAAAAAAAAAAAAAGAAAGGAAGAAAACAAGCAGTGCATTAGAGTGATAATTCAGAGGTTGAGAGAAAGCTATTCCAACAGCAGTGACAACTCTATTACAGCAGTAAGCTTGAAGAATAACAACAGGGATGGGAAGGTGGGCCCCTGTTAAACACAACTGCCATGTATAGTCGTTCAAGTTGCAGCCTGCTCAAGGTACCTGGATGAAGGCAAGTAAGTGCTGGAATCCTCCACTCACCAAGCGATGAGCCCTGCTGTCAGAAAGCATTTACTGGAAGAAAAGATGCCATTTTCTATTTTTTCACCCCAAAGCAGCCTTTTTGCTATTTTTTCATGTAGGGGTCCTATTTTTGTATTCAGCCAAAGGCATAGTGCGCATTTAAGCAGAAGCTCCAAAATGAAGTTTCCACAACTCATTACAGAAGTAACAAAAATAAGTGTGATACCTGACTACATGCAAGGAGCAAGGAGAGAAAGGCATGACAGATGTAATTTCCACATGTAAGTGATTTGAACCATCTCAGTTATATTCATTTAAATAGATAAAAACAAAATAGGAGCAAGCCAGGGGTGAAAAAGCTTATAAGTATGGTTTGATTTTAATATCTATCTCTGTTTTGTTCTGTAGGTATTCTCTGGCTTATGGAGCCTGAAGACATAATTGTGCTATAAATGTGAGACAATTGTGTCTGTGCTTTGGAGACCAATTATTTTTATTTCCATGTGCATGTACCTAGAGATACACTTATTTGTTTTCATTACTAGATTTAAAACAAGAATAATTACCATGATTCACAACTAAAAAGATAATTCTCTGAAGTGCATTAAATTTTACAAACACTTAAATACAATTTTATACAAGGCATCTGCTATTTTTGTAGGCCACAAAATCTCTCAATATAATATTAATGAACATCTGTAATATGAAATGAAATGAAATCACCCTAAAAAAGTTAAAGTAAATGAATTGACAGAGGAAAGATTGACATACCCATCCTACAGACTTCAAGGAGAAAGAGAATAATTTAGGGGAAACTTTGAGAAGGAAGTAATATTTGAGGGAAGTATTGAAAAAATGTCAGTACTGATTTTGATTGCTTCAGATAAGTGGATCAGCAATCCCAGAAGAGGTAGGAGTTAAAAACATGGAGGCAAAACAAGCAAGCAAAGCCCAGTGCATGGTTTGGGGAAGATGTAAATATTAGTCCTGTTTGACTGGACAATAGGAGACAGAGCACACAGGAGGAGAAAAGCAGAAAAGGCTGAAAATATATGTTGTCTCACAGTTGTAAAAGGCCTTGAATTTAAAAAGAAAAAACCCCAAAAACAGAAAGGAATTTATTATTCAATCAGTCAGATGAAGTCATGAAATCTGATCAAAACCGTGCTTTGGGACAGAGCATCTGCAGTGTTGTATGGTATTGGGCCACAGGTGGGTAAAAAAATGACTGAAGAAATAAGAGGAACTTTGTATATATAATATGAGAATTAAGTTTCATGTATGGAAATAGACACATTCATTTACAAGGTTAAATCTAAAGGATATGTTTAGGCCAGAAGATCGAAATAGACACTTCTCAGAAGGAGACATACAGATGGCTAAAAAGCACATGAAAAGATGCTCAACATCGCTAATTATTAGAGAAATGCAAATCAAAACTACAGTGAGGTATCACCTCACACCAGTTTGAATGGCCACCATCAAAAAGTCTACAAATAATAAATGCTGGAGAGGGTGTGGAGAAAAGGGAACCCTCCTACACTGTTGGTAGGAATGTACATTGGTACATTCATTATGGAGAACAGTATGGAGGTTCCTTAAAAAACTAAAAAAAGAGCTACCATATGATCTAGCAATCCCACTCCTGGGCATTTATCCAGTGACAACCATGGTTCAAAACGATACATGTACCCAATGTTCACTGCAGTGCTGTTTACAATATCCAAGACATGGAAGCAACCTAAATGTCGACCGACAGAGGAATTGATTAAAAAGATGTGGTACATATATACAAAGGAATATTACTCAGCCATAAAAATGAATGAAATAATGCCATTGGCAGCAACATGGATGGACCTAGGGATTATCATATTAAGTAAATCAGAGAAAGATAAATGCCATATTATATCACTTATATGTGGAATCTAAAAAAATGATACAAATGAAATTATTTACAAAACAGAAACAGAATCACAAACTTCAAAAACAAATTTATGGTTGCCAAAGGGGAAAGATGGGAGGAGGGATAAATTAGGAGTTTGGGATTAACAAATACACACTGCTGTATATAACATAGATAGTCAAAACACATATATATGGAATCTAAAAAAAAAAAAAGGGTCTGATGAGTCTAGGGGCAGGACAGGAATAAAGACACAGACGTAGAGGATGGACTTGAGGACACAGGGAGGGGAAGGGTAAACTGGGACCAAGTGAGAGAGTAGCATGGACATATATACACTACCATATGTAAAACAGATAGCTAGTGGGAAGCAGCTGCATAACACAGGGAGATCAGCTCAGTGCTTTGTCACCACCTAGAGAGATGGGATAGGGAGGGTAGGAGGGAGACGCAAGAAGAAGGGGATATGGGGATATATGTATACATACAGCTGATTCACTTTGTTATACAGCAGAAACTGACACAACATTTTAAAGCAATTATACTCCAATAAAGATGTTAAATAAAAAAATAAATAGATAGTCAACAAAGACCTACTGTATAGCACAGGGAACTCTACTCAATATTCTGTAATAACCTATATGGGAAAGGAATCTGAAAAAGAATGGGTATACGTATATGTATAAATGAATCAGTTTGCTGTACACCTGAAACTAACACAACATGGTAAATCAACTACACTCTAATATAAAATAAAATTTAGAGAAACATACAGAAAGAGAAGAGAAAAATTTGATAAAGTCTCTCTCTCTTTAACATGACAGCAGCATGCAAAGTTTGAGGATATTTTTCTTTAAATCACCTCTTGCTGGGATTCTGGATTAAAGTCCACTCTAGCTGAAAATATGACTATGTTCTAATTTTTGTTTAAAAAGAGATTCTTATCTAAACCTAACATTAATCACAGTGGTTGCTCACTCAGCACTTTTAACTAAATGTTCATAGACTTGAGATAAATTATAAATTTTCCTTCGTCATAGCATTTATAAGCTGACAATCACAAATGTATTTTCATAAATATTAACTAAGCATATTGAAAAATATATTTTCCAAATAATAAATTTGGGAGGTTATTGTTCTGCATTGATTTTAAATTGCTGGTGATCTTAGTACACATTAACGTTATTTGAATTTCAACTAACACTGAAACTCTAACATTCTGTATTTTACCCAGTGAGAGATTACCAAATTGAAAATTTTAAGTTGATACTAAAGAATGTGTCAGAATCTATACATTCTTTAAAAATACTTGATCTTATATTACACATGGGATAATGTTTACTGTTTAGATTAAGAATATATATCAATAGAATTAAATTATTTTATTTAATAATTTGTCAAAGTCTAAGTCAACTATGTTAAACCTTTGAGAAGAAATTAGCTAGTCTATTGTCAAGTTGAATAATGGATGTTTAACAGTTTATTATTCATATTATTGATCATATTTGAGGGTGACATTGTTAATGATGTTCAGTTTCTTGCATGCATCAATCAAAGAAAAATGCTGCAAATGATCCCGGTTGACTGGAGCACCACAGCGGGTGATTCACCAGCGAATGCCTGAAGCTACTGCAGACCGCACGTCTGCTGTCTGCTGTCAGCCTGCACAGCTGTCTGCCACTGCCAGAGGAGAACAAACGGCTTCTTCCTTCCTTCCTTCCAAAGCTCGTGTGAAATCTCTCTTTGACAGCATCCTAACTGGAAACCAGCTGGCAGGATATTCTGGCAAATATTATTGAACACACTTTTCCAGGGTAAGTAACAAAAAATGCAGAAAAGGTGGGAATGACGAGAAACAGTCTGCACGCTGGCTGTGACAAAATGGAAGAAAAGACAGTAAGAGGCATTTGCCTTTTATCCTTGATCACATTTAGGAGAGAAGGGAAATATTTAAATGCTAACTTGCCAAATCACATAAACATATGAAATCTGAGGTGTCACCAGAAAATGTGGAATCCTAAGTATATGGAGGATGAGTTTATAGCAGAATTGTTGAAAACGTGCCTGAAGTGAAGCATCCTGCTCTGCCAGCTCACTTCTCTGCCCCATTCCCATGCTTTCAGTTTATTTGTACTTATTTTCATTTTGAAGAAAAGTTGTGACTAGCATGAAAACAATGAGTCTCAAACAAGTGAGAGGGAGGAAGAGAAAATTATAATAAAGAATATGCAAATTATTATACATCCATGTACAGAGATAATATCAACTGTTTAAGATGAAATAAGCATCACACAGTCTGTTAATACACAGCAACTGAACTCCTTTGTATGTGGGATGTCATTGGCTCTGGAGGGATTCAAGGAAGCCTGTCAGTGAAGGGTTCCTTGAGGACCAGCAGCTGTGGCTCCACCTAGCGGCAGTGGTGCCAACGGTGAGGCATCTGTCACCATCTTCTTTAGCATGGCATTGATTTGAGTATGGGTGAAACTGCTTCCCTTGGTTGTTTCCCATTTTCTAAGCCAGGTTGTTAAATCTTCCTTTTGATTCTGAGTCATCCACTTTGCCTTTTAGTAACTTCATTTTCCTAAGTAAGTTAAAGAGGCTAGGTGTCTGGCTCATATAAATATTGGGCCCCTAGAGAGAATTTCAGGCAATAGGTTCGGAGGGAAACAAAGTTAATTTGAAATAGGTTATCAGCATATTTGGGGCTGCTGACAGTGAAAATTCACTGTGCTAAGAGTAAAGAATATGGCAATTCATAGTCTGCAGTGATAAAACAGCTCATTACATTACCATGTATTGATACCTGGAATAAAGAGCCCCTTCTTTGAAAGTAAGGTCTTTAGGGAACTGAGAACCTTTGGTGTGTGATTGATTAGCAAAAAGAGAATAGGGAACTCTGCTTGTGTTACTACACTAGGAAAGAGAAATGATCTTTGGAAGATTAGCTCAGAACAGAAGAGAGTAGAGGCCACCAATTCTGAGAGGTAAGGTGTATTTTCATATTCCATACCTGTGAGAACTATGAGAAATCCTCATTTCAGAAGAGAGCAGTACAGGGAAATATATCTTAACCTGGAGTCTCTTCAAGAATATTGTTTATTTTCTATAGGTTGTTACCTATTTGTTAGTAGGTTATGAAATCAGTTTAGTCAGTTCTACTAGAATTTTTAGTGACATAAAATAGAATGAAGGAAAAAATATGACTGTACATCACATGTTAAAAGTAGGAAAATAATTATATTTTGAAACTTGGGTTTCAGTTACATTTATATACGATGTGGGTACTTGTGAGAGTGTTTGTGTTTGCCTATATTGGGTTGTGATGAAAGATGTGTTTCTAACAGCTAATCTTGGCAAAGAAAAATTAAAGTTACTATCTTAATGGAGCAGGAGAAGGTAGAGGCAAGATGGAGTCCTGAGATTTCTTAGCATTGCTTTTAAGATCACTAAGAATGTTGCTTGCTTGTCATTAAATTTTTTAAATATATATTTTTTTCCTCATGAGATACACATTTGAAGTTGGAAAGCTTCATGGGGTGTTCCCCTAAGATAGGAGAATGAGTGAGGAGAATTCAAAGGTAAACTTGTCCAGGAAAGGCAACCCATAAACATCTGATAGAGGGTTTGCTCTTCATGAGTGATCATGTACTTCATACAGTCTAAAACATTATCTATGAAAAGTAATATTAGAGAATAAGTATAAATCCTTAGCAAACATAAAAATCATATATATATAAACATATATAAATTTGACTGTATAATAGATTATACCATATTGTAATTAGTATGGTATATATGTTATTTTTAAGCCTTCATTGGGGAATTTGAAACACTATATAGACTTTTTGTTTATAAAATTACAAGATAAAATCATTACTAAAGACTTCACTTAGGTTATAAAAACAATTCATAAAATGGTTCTGAAATTTGTTTTAAAAGCATTCTGTAGTAGGCAGGATGGTCACTCAAATATCTCCATGCAATCCCTGCACTGTGTGAACATGATATATTAAAAGGTAAAAGGAACTTGTAATTAGTTATTTACCTTAAAACTAAGAGGTTTCCTGACTTATCAAAGATGGTGCAACCTTTCACACGAGCCCTTAAAAACAGAGAATTTTCTCCAACTGGAGGCAAAAAGGATGTAGAGAAGTCAGAATTGAGAAGTGTCAGACACACTTGTACCATTGCTGGTTTGAAGATGGAGAGGGCTATGTGACAAGAAGAGCAGGTGGCCTCAAATAACTGAGAGAGGATGGCAGTCAGCAAGAAGATGAGACCTCAGCACTATAGATGCAAAGATTTGAATTCTATCTTCAACCTGAAGGAGGCTGGACACAGACTCTCCCAAGTCTCTAGGGAAGAGCCCAGGCTTTCCCTAGATTTCTCCCTTCGATGAGTTTGTGAAATTTCTTCCACTGTTAAAAATGGCCAGTCTGGAAATGTTGATTTGTTTTAAAATGGATTGTACAGACATTTCCCAATGCTGAGAAAGCATGCAAGTAAAGATCACCTATGATGAAGAAAGATCACACAAAGTTGTTTATTCTGAGTCATTCGGGTTGAGGCTAGATAAAATAATAAGAGCAAAAATTTGCAACGGCTTTTGTTAAACATGTGTTTTGAGCTTAACATTTTAAAAACCATGCTCTTTGACATAAGAAATTTATAAATATATATTATTTTCTGGCTTAGCTGACTTTTTTTTCCTCTGATAAAAATTACTTTTTCCAAGTACTTAAAATTAAATGAGCTATTTTAAAATGAGTGTATATTTCTTACATGAAAACTAAATGCTATGAAGGACTTTAAATTTTACTCATGTTCTCATTGGACACAAACTACAGAAATAAACTTACATTTTTTCCTCTGAGTTCTCAAGCCTTCAGATTCTCTATGATCTTTCATATTCAGTATGCAACCTTACCTTTGTCCTTATAGGAAAAGAGAAACATACCCATACAGAGACTAAATCAGAATTTTGAAAAAGGAAAAATTTCCTCTGGATTTCATGAAAGAAATAGTTGAAAATTGGATACAGGGCAACACAGGGGAGAAGCAGACCCTCAGGAGCAGGGTGAAAGCCATACCAGGAGGTTGGGAGTATGTGTAAGGTTATCTGAGCCTCATGGCTCCTCCACCCCTGCATCCCAGGCTTTAAGGAATTATTGAAATATCTGCATTACATTTAATAAGAAACAGAAATTCTAGTTTGAGAAAGAGTTCAAATTAATTTGGGAAAATGAAATACCATTTAGCTTTTCTACCCATGCTAAGATACTAGCTGTAGCTCCATGATTCAGAAAACAATTCCTTTAAATTGTTAGTACATTGAAACTAGATATATGATTCTTTAAAAAGTATTATAAGAGATTAAAGTAAATGAATAACTGTTTTTATTTCTGTGGTTATTTTTGACAATGTATACCAAAATAACTTTAATTCACATAATTTATTTAAAGAGTTTTCCTTCTTATTTAGTCTGAGACTTATTTTTACCCCTTGTATATAATGATATATATAATGATAAGTGTTATATGTATTTGCTTCATATGCAATTTGGAGCATTTGATACATATTTTATCTTTAGAATATTTGATATATTCAAGTAAAAAATGCTTTTCTTTCTAAAATCAGAATAAAAATTAAAAAATGTAAGTGCAATGCTTGTATGCAAACTATTTATAAATATAAGAAATGGATAACAAAAAGAAAAGCATAATTAGCGTAAACAATAAACAATTTACCAGGTAAATTGCTTATTTTTGTTTCATTTAGTTCTTTTTCTGAGGTTTTGTCTTATTCTTTTATTTAGAAGGTAATCATTTGCCTCTTCATTTTCCCAAACTCTCTGTGTTTGTTTTTATGTCTTAAGTATATTAACTACGTCTCTCAGCCTTGAAAGAGTGGTCTTACATAGAAGGTGTCCTGCTACTCGGCTCTTTGGTGGGGCTAATGGCAGAGTCTGGGAGGGCTCACACAAAGGAGTACTTCCTAGAATTTCTGCTGCCAGTGTCCTTGTCCTCACGGTGAGCCACAGCCACCGCTGCCTCTGCAGGAGACTGTCCAACACTAGCAGGCTCAAGATCAGCTGAGTTGGTTGCCTATTTTGTACTCCTCTTGGGATACCGAGGTACACTCAGTGTGATGTGCTACTGGATAATACCTCAGTGATCTGGAAGTGTCAATGAAGTTTGAGGGATCAGGAACCCTAACCGTGCAGAACCTAGGATTGTGAAGATGTGAGTTATTCCTCGTTGGAAGTGATGAAAAGTGAATTTTGAATGAGAGCTGATATATTTTTCAGTATTTTGAAGTTATTTTTAAACTTTCATGTTTTCTGGTACTACTCTAGAGAAGTCTACTATTATATCTCTGGACCAGTCCCTCCCATTAGAAAACTTGCACAAGCCTCTTAGATAGGCTCATCCACCAGAGACCAGATAGCAGAAGCAAGAAGAACTACAATCCTGTAGCCTGTGGAACAAAAAACACATTCACAGAAAGACAGACAAGATGAAAAGGCAGAGGGCTATGTACCAGAAGAAGTAACAAGACAAAACCCCAGAAAAACAACTACATGAAGTGGAGATAGGCAACCTTCCAGAAAAAGAGTTCAGAATAATGATAGTGAAGATGATCCAGGACATCAGAAAAAGAATGGAGGCAAAGACCGAGAAGATAAAAGAAATGTTTAACAAAGACCTAGAAAAATTAAAGAACAAGCAAACAGAGATGAACAATACAATAACTGAAATGAAAACTACACTAGAAGGAATCAATAGCAGAATAACTGAGGCATAAGAACAGATAAGTGACCTGGAAGACAGAATGGTGGAATTCACTGTTGTGGAACAGAATAAAGAAAAAAGAATGAAAAGAAATGAAGACAGCCTCAGAGACCTCTGGGACAACATTAAACGCAACAACATTCACATTATAGGGGTCCCAGAAGGAGAAGAGAGAGAGAAAGGACCCGAGAAAATATTTGAAGAGATTATAGTCAAAAACTTCCCGGATATGGGAAAGGAAATAGCCACCCAAGTCCAGGAATCTCAGAGAGTCCCATACAGGATAAACCCAAGGAGAAACATGCTGGGACACATAGTAATCAAATTGGCAAAAATTAAAGACAAAGAAAAATTATTGAAAGCAGCAACAGAAAAATGACATATAACATACAAGGGAACTCCCATAAGGTTAACAGCTGATTTCTCAGCAGAAACTCTACAAGCCAGAAGGGAGTGGCATGATATACTTAAAGTGATGAAAGGGAAGAACTTACAACCAAGATTGCTCTACCCAGTAAGGATCTCATTCAGATTCAATGGAGAAATCAAAAGCTTTACAGACAAGCAAAAGCTAAGAGAATTCAGCACCACAAAACCAGCTCTACAACAAATGCTAAAGGAACTTCTCAAAGTGGGAAACACAAGAGAAGAAAAGGATCTACAAAAACAAACCCAAAACAATTAAGAAAATGGTCATAGGAACATACATATCGATAATTACCTTAAACGTGAATGGATCAAATGCTCCAACCAAAAGACACAAGCTTGCTGAATGGATACAGAAACAAGACCCATATATATGCTGTCTACAAGAGACCCACTTCAGACCTAGGGACACATACAGACTGAAAGTGAGGGGATGGAAAAAGATATTCCATGCAAATGGAAGTCAAAAGAAAGCTGGAGTAGCAATACTCATATGAGATAAAATAGACTTTAAAATAAAGAATGTTACAAGAGACAAGGAAGGACACTACATAATGATCAAGGGATCAATCCAAGAAGAAGATATAACAATTATAAATATATATGCACCCAACATAGGAGCACCTCAATATATAAAGCAACTACTAACAGCTAAAAAAGGGGAAATCAAGAGCAAAACAATAATAGTGGAGGACTTTAACACCTCACTTACGCCAATGGACAGATCATCTGAAATGAAAATAAATAAGGAAACAGAAGCTTTAAATGACACAATAGACCAGATAGATTTAATTGATATTTATAGGACATTCCATCCCAAAACAGCAGATTACACTTTCTTCTCAAGTGTGCATGGAACATTCTCCAGGATAGATCGCATCTTGGGTCACAAATCAAACCTCAGTAAATTTAAGAAAATTGAAACCATATCAAGCATCTTTTCTGACCACAACGCTATGAGATTAGAAATGACTTACAGGGAAAAGAGATCTCTGAAGAAATCAAAGAGGAAATCAAAAAATACCTAGAGACAAATGACAATGAAACATGATGATCCAGAACCTACAGGATGCAGTAAAAGGAGTTCTAAGAGGGAAGTTTATAGCTATACAAGCCTACCTAAAGAAACATGAAAAATCTCAAATAAACAATTTAACCTTATACCTAAAGGAGGTAGAGAAAGAAGAACAAACAAACAAAACCCAAAGTTAGCAGAAGGAAAGAAATCATAAAGATCAGAGCAGAAATAAATGAAATAGAAACAAAGAAAACAATAGCAGAGATCAATACAACCAAAGCTAGTTCTTTGAGAAGAGAAACAAAATTGATAAACCATTAGCCAGACTCATCAAGAAAAAGAGGGAGAAGATGCAAATCAATAAAATTAGAAATGAAAAAGAAGAAGTTACAACAGGCACTGCAGAAATACAAAACATCCTAAGAGACCAGTACAAGCAACTTTATGCCAATAAAATGGACAACCTGGAAGAAATGGACAAATTCTTAGAAAGGCATAACCTTCCAAGACTGAACCAGGAAGAAAGAAAATTTGAACAGACCAATCACAAGGAATGAAATTGAAACTGTGATTAAAAATCTTCCAACAAACAAAAGTCCAGGACCAGATGGCTTCACAGGTGAATTCTATCAAACATTTAGAGAAAAGCTAACACCTATCCTTCTTAAACTCTTCCACAAAATAGCAGAGGAAGGAACACTCCTAAACTCATTCTATGAGGCCACCATCACCCTGATACCAAAACCAGACAAAGATACTACAAAAAATGAAAATTACAGACCGATATCACTGATGAACATAGATGCAAAAAACCTCAACCAAATACTAGAAAACAGAATCCAACAACACATTAAAAGGATCATATACCATGATCAAGTGGGATTTATCCCAGGGATGCAAGGATTCTTCAATATACACAAATCAATCAATGTGATACACCATATTAACAAATTGAAGAATAAAAACCATATGATCATCTCAATAGATGTGGAAAAAGCTTTTGACAAAATTCAACACCGATTTATGATAAAAACTCTCCAGAAAGTGGGCATAGAGGGAACCTACCTCAACATAATAAAGGTCATATATGACAAACCCACAGCAAACATCATTCTCAATGGCGAAAAACTGAAAGCATTTCCTCTAAGATCAGGAACAAGACAAGGATGTTCACTCTCACCACTATTATTTAACATAGATTTGGAAGTCCTAGCCATGGCAATCAGACAAGAAAAAGAAATAAAAGGAATCCAAATTGGAAAAGAAGAAGTAAAACGGTCACTGTTTGCAGATGACATGATCCTATACATAGAGAATCCTAAAGATGTCACCAGAAAACTACTAGAGCTAATTAATGAATTTGGTAAAGTTTCAGTATACAAAAGTAATGTACAGAAATCTCTTGCATTCCTATACACTAATGATGAAAAATCTGAAAGAGAAATTAAGGAACACTCCCATTACCTTTGCAACAAAAAGAGTAAAATACCTAGGAATAAACCTACCTAGGGACACAAAAGACCTGTATGCAGAAAACTATAAGACACTGATGAAAGAAATTAAAGATGATACCAACAGATGGAGAGATATACCATGTTCTTGGATTGGAAAAATAAATATTGTGAAAATGACTATATTACCCAAAGCAATATACAGATCCAGTGCAATCCCTATCAAATTACCAATGGCATTTTTTACAGAACTAGAACAAAAAATCTCAAAATTTGTATTGAGACACAAAAATCCCTGAGTAGCCAAAACAGTCTTGAGGGAAAAAAACAGAGCTGGAGAAATCAGGCTCCCTGACTTCAGACTATAATAAAAAGTTACAGTAATCAAGACAATATGGTCCTGGAACAAAAACAGAAACATAGATCAATGGAACAAGATAGAAGACCCAGAGATAAACCCATGCACCTGTGGTCAACTAACCTATGACAAAGAAGGCAAGGATACACAATGGAGAAAAGGCAGTCTCTTCAATAAGTAGTGCTGGGACAACTGGACAGCTACATGTAAAAGAATGAAATTAGAACACTCCCTAACACCATACACAAAAATAAACTCAAAGTGGATTAAAGACCTAAATGTAAGACCAGAGACTATAAAATTCTTAGAGGAAAACATAGGAAGAACACTCTTTGACATAAATCACATCAGGATCTTTTTTGATCCACCTCCTAGAGTAATGGAAATAAAAACAAAAATAGACAAATGGGACCTAATGAAACTTAAAAGCTTCTGCACACAAAGGAAACCATAAACAAGACAAAAAGACAACCCTCAGAATGGGAGAAAATATTTGCAAATGAATCAATGGACAAAGGATTAATCTCCAAAATATATAAAGCAGCTCATACAGCTCAATATTAAAAATAAACAAACAACCCAATCCAAAAATGGGCAGAAGACCTAAATAGACATTTCTCCAAGGAAGACATACAGATGGCCAAGAAGCACATGAAAAGCTGCTCAACATCACGAATTATTAGAGAAATGCAAGTCAAAACTACAATAAGGTATCACCTCACACCAGTTAGAATGGGCATCACCAGAAAATCTACAAACAACAAATGCTGGAGAGGGTGTGGAGAAAAGGGAACCCTCTTGCACTGTTGGTGGGAATGTAAATTGATACAGCCACTCTGGAGAACAGTATGGAGGTTCCTTAGAAAACTAAAAATAGAATTACCATATGATCCAGCAATCCCTCGACTGGGCATATACCTAGAGCAAACCATGATTCAAAAAGACACATGCACCCCAATGTTCATTGCAGCACTATTTACAATAGCTAGGTCATGGAAGCAACCTAAATGCCCATCTACAGACGATTGGATAAAGAAGATATGGTACATATATACAATGGAATATTAGCCTTAAAAAGGAAAGAAATTGGGTCATTTGTTGAGATGTGGATGGATCTGGAGACTGTCAAATAGAGTGAAGTAACTCAGAAAGAGAAAAACAATTATCGTATATTAATGCATGTATGTGGAACCTGGAGAAATGGTACAGATGAACAGGTTTGCAGGGCAGAAATTGAGACAGAGATGTAGAGAACAAATGTATGGACACCAAGGGGGGAAAGCCACGGGAGGGTGGGGATCGTGGTGTGATGAATTGGGTGATTGATATTGACATGTATACACTGATGTGTATACAATTGATGGCTAATAAGAACCTGGTGTATAAAACAATTAAAAGAGAAAAAAGATTTTTTTTTAAAATGAAGGTGTCCTGTGGGAACAAATGGCACAATCCCCCTAGGTCACCAGAGCCAGATGCTCCAGGGTTATCCCTGGGTGGGATGCATATGCCCTCCGATCGTGGTTGGGCCATGGCTGCTGTGGTACGCTGTAGCTGCTTTGGAGAGGTTGGCAGGATAGGAAGTTTGGGTGGGGCTGGTCTTCAGGAGGATGCCAGATCAGAGTGCATGGTGTTAACCAGGTTGATGGAGAGTGATGCAAATGGCACCTGCCAGCACAGGGCCAACTAGGTGGAAGGAGAGTAAAAAAGAAATGGCACCCATCAAAGCTTCTGTCCCCAGAGGAAGTTCCACTAGATCTTGCACATGCCCTAAAATTAGTCAATGAATCTCCTTCTATGACCCAGGAGCTTTTCAGACTGGTGCCTTTACCCTGGGACTTGGGGTGAGTGAGTTGTGTGTGAGCCTTTTAAGAGTGGAGTCTCAGTTTCTCTCAGCTGTTTGGCTTTCCTGAACTTGAGCTCCATTGGTTTTCACAGTCACACACTGGGTGGGGGGCTTGTCTTTCTGGTGTAGTTCTCCCAGGCTGGGGAGCCTGACATGGGGCTCAGATCTCTCACTTCTCAGAGGGGGCCTCCGTGGTTGTGATAGTCCCACTGCTTGTGGGTTCTGACTAGATCACCTTCATTCCCATCCTACCCATCTCAATGTCACCTTTTCTTTATATCTTTAGTTGTAAAAAATCTGTTCTGCTAGTCTTGAAGTCATTCTCAGAAATAGTTGTTCTATATGTAGTTGTAGTTTTGGTGTGTCCCTGAGAGGAGGTGAGCTCACAATAGTCCTAATCCACCATCTTCGATCACTAACTTTTTAGACAAAATAATAACAATATTATGTAGAGTTTATAATATATATACATGTTAAATGTATGACAATAGTACAAAATCCAAGAGAAAAAAATGGCAGTATACTGTTCTATTGGTCTTATACTGGATGTGAAATGGCATAATATCACTTGAAGTCAGACTTTGAAAACTTAAAGATGTATGCCATAAACCCTAAAGCAACCATTAACAATATAAAGTGACGTAGCAAGTAAACCATAACGGAAATAGAAAGGAAAAAATTAAAAAATAAATATTCAACCCAAAATAAAGCAGAAAAAAGGGAAAAGAAAAGAATGAAAAAACACAAACAAAGATGATATAATTAAAACTAAACATATCAAATATCACAAAAAAATTGCCTTCAAATCAGAACTGCATTATGGTGATGTACCATTTTTCTAACCCTTTAGAAAGGGACTAAGAATTGAAACTTACCGTAAATTCTAGGACACTTGGAGGTCTTTCTTTATCTGATTTACTTTCCTATATCCCTATTCATTTTATGACTTTCTACAACTACTTGTAAAACTGCCTGATTGAGAATAAACTGCTACCTGTGGCAAATATTTGTATGTGATCATTATTTCACACTATGGTGGGTAGAATTATGTCTGTTTGCATATTTTGCATACTATAAAAACAAACTTATTCTTCTGCTATACTTCTGTTCTTATACCAAATCTAGTACCCAAAAGCTGTCTCGATGTCAGGAAACATTTTATTCAAATTCCATGTTTATAACAGAGTGTCAATGTCAGTATCTTTGCACTTAATCTAGAATATTCCAGAATGAGATATGTGCAGAATATTATGCACAGATAATGGGATCTTCGTACTTTGTCTCTAATGAATTTGATTTTATTCTCTATTTAAATCTTAATATAAACTTTAAATGGAATAATTTATAACTTCATAAATGTGAAAAGTCAATGTTTGTATGAAAATGAAATTATTCTTAGCCTCATACCATGTTTATTCTTTTGTGTTGTACACAGTTTTCCCCACATTACATTTTACTGATTGCTTGTTAAATATTTTCAATTCTCAGAAAGTTTTTATTCACCCTTACTTTGATACTGCTGAAAAAAATGGTCCTCATACAGCTGGGGAGGACTTTAAATTCTGGAGGGGCTGCATTGCTATTGATCTTGTAAATGTGAGGTTTGTTACGTCAAGACATAAAAATTCCATCTGTTCATGTTAATAATCTTCATTAATAAGACATTAATTATTAATAAAACAACTTTAAAATATTTTCTGATCCCAAGAACATATCGAGCTTCCAAAAATAGCTCCGATTTGAATGGACAACCAATCAAAATAAATCTTTGAGTTAACCAAAATATTTTCAAAGTTTTTCCTTTTTAGTTTGAAAGTTCTACATTAAAGTTTAAACAAAAATGTTATAAATATAAATAATACAAAGTAATAATGGTTTTTATCTGTAAATGTTTTACAGGTTGCTTTTTTAGTATTATATCAATTTTGTAGATCACTAAGGAATTTTTTAAAAAATCACTGACTGTCAGTGAATCATACTACCTCTTTTACATGAGGACTAGGAATAGAGGCTCAGGAAGATGAGATGGTCCACACAGAGTGCTGGTTCTCAAACTGTGTGTCACAATTGTCTGGGGGAGCTTGTTACAAATACAGAAATATCTAAGTCCCACTCCAGCCCTACTAAATCATCATAATCTTTGATGATATGGTCTAGCATCTGTAATTTTAACTGGCTTCCCAGGAAATTGTAAATTATTCATACTGCATCACTGGCCTACCGATTAAAAATCAGTTTTAGAACTCAAGCTACATATCGATTGAGCAAAATATAAATCAATTATGTTTAAAGAGTATCTTAAGAATCTGAATGTAAACAGTAGAGTTTTCTAGCATAAACACTAGCAATGGAGCTCTTAGAATGTAGCATGCTTTGGTTGCTTAATATTGAGTTTTGCTAATGAATCCAAAATAATTTTCAAATTTGCTTATGCAAACTGAAATACTCTACTTTCAGGTATCATTGCACAGATCTGGTGATTTTATAAGTATTATATGTTATTCAGTCATGAAGTTCCAGAAACTTGGAGAGGGTAAATGCATTATTCAAAATGCCATGGCTGGTAAATAATATACATTTACAATTTTTGATTTTACTTACAATATTTTCTCTAGTGAAATATCACATCATAAACAGATGAGGAGAAAACAAATTTTTCTACTGAGGTAATAAAACTTAAAATAAAAATTTAATTTTTAAAATTAAAAATTAAATTAGTGAGGGCAGTGAATGAGAAAGTCATGCACTTTGAGATGTTATAGTTACCCATAACAAATTACTAGTCACTCACTACATGATTGAGATAGTTCTCTACTTCTCTGTGTTTCAGTGTGACCTACAGTGACTTAGTCATTTAATCATAACAACAAATTGTTGTTATGGAATAACAACAAAACAACAACAGCCAAATATTAGCTTTAGAAAACTTTCCAGAAAGGAAAAATACATAGGTATTAAGATACTCATTCGATATGCATTATATTATTTGGCAATATAATTGCAAATTGGAAAACTTTACGGGAATGCATAAGAATAAAACGAGTATAATTTGTTAAATAAAATTGAATTGGAAATGAGTATACTTCATATTTAAGAGTGTTATATAATGGAATTAGCAATCAAGTTGTCTGTGGCAAAAACTGAAGGGGAATTGTGGGCTATAAGGAATAGGCCTGGTGAAACACCTGAGGAAGGTACTTTGTGAAAAGGATGGAAGGAAGAACACAGAGGGCCAGCAACTCAGGTAGTAAAGAATAACAATAGAAGAGAAATCATGAAAATATCAGTGGAGCTATTTACAATCAAGCTATATATGAGAATGAAAGTACCTGAGAGTAAATGTGGGCCTGCTAATGAGAAATCCCCTTTCATGGACAGTTATGCAATATAAACTTACTAGGAATATTTTCCAAATGATGTATGTGTTTTAGTTAATGTAAAGTTGAAGGGAAACACAGTTGTTATATTATGGCTGATAAAATGGTATCAATAACTTTATGTAAATTATTTTCAGGACTCATTCTTTTGCATCCAAACATAAGAACAGAGATAGCAAGCAATATAGGCTTCTTCTGTCTGGGGAGTGTGCATGTGTGTGTGTGTGTGTGTGTGTGTGTGAAAATATGAGAAAAAGATTGCTCATTTTCTTTTACTTGATACATACTCAAAAATATATATTTAAAACTAGCATCAAGTTATAACCTACACCTTGATATTATGTCATAATGAACAGCAAAATAATGTTCATAGTGAGAAGAGGTAATGAGAGATGCTAGTTACTGAATCGGAACGCAGATTCTACACATGATTTTGTATTTCCTTTGTCGAGAAAATCCTGTGCCTTTTGCAATTTAGATTTTGTTTTTGCTTGTTTTATTTATTTTTGTTTTTGTTTTGTTTTTTAAAGTGAGGAGCCACTGAAAATACATAGCCTGCATTTTTTGAAGGATAGTTCCTAGTGAAAAATGTGTGACTAATAAGACCTAGACTCTGTGATATATATCACATGCATAGTACTTTATACTGCAGTTTTCCTTACCCACAATGAAAACCTGAACCTTCAGTCAATGAGGGTGTTATTGATGATGCTATATATCAATTTCTCACTTCTGCCAGTAACCTTGGTTAAAAGAGAAAAAGTAAGAGAAAGACAGAAATAAAGATGCACACACACATATATATGTGAATATATATTCATAATATATTTTACACTTATATTATATATAATTAAAATTGTTCAGTTACAGAATATTAAAGTCTAAAAACATGCCTCTACATTGATTTTAGAGACAAAAACAATCAAATTTCTGAACTTTACACAAATTTTAAAGATCAAAAATTTGACTCTGACTTCAATTTCAATATCAATTTCTTTCACTCCTCCCACAATACTCTACAAAGAGTTTCTCACCATTCTTCCAAATTCTAATATCCATTCATAATTACTTAGCTTTGTGAACACTTAATCTTCTAGAATAAACTGCCATCATTCATTTTCCTTTCAAACACCTACTCACCTCTCCCGCCCAAGATCATTTGTCATTCCTTTCTCACAGTTGGCTTCCCCAACCGGATTTTATGTTGAGTATTTTACCACAATTAAAAAATAAAAAAATATATAATTATGTTCCTCATTGTTACATCTTAACATTTTTCTCATTCTTCACTTTTCTACATTCAAGTCTCTTCCTTTCTCCTTTTGTCTCATGACCAGCTTACTCAATCAATTATCTTTGCTCCAGTCCAGCTAATTTTATTCAATTTTCAGAGCATTTCATAGTCTTTATTGCTGTGATTTATCTCACGCAGATATTCTCTTTGTTTCAAACTCTTTTTTTTTAACCCATCCCACATTAATTCCTCTATGTGTCTTCTTAATGTTCAGTTCTTAGCATAAATGTCAATTATCTCCAAGAAATTCTCTCTCTTAGATAATTCTGGGAAAAAAAACTATAGTTTCCCTATAATCACACACTACTGTAATTACTTGTTTCACTGTCTAATGCCCTCAGCTAGATTCTTAATGTTTACAAAATTATAAATAGTTCACTATTTTATGTACTGACTTCCTAGCACAGTGCCCGAACTATTAGATTTGCTAAATATACCTTGTACAAAGGCTTCCATATACACATACACTAGTTCATTAATGCAAAAATGAACTATGACATTAGGTGACAGAAGCATTTGATTAGCAAGTATTTTAGTAAATCATTTAGCAGTACATATCTTAGAATAAGATTGCCTGGGTAGAGATCTTAGCTCCACCGTATATAATTTTAATGTTCAGCAACTTGTTTATTTTACCTGTCTCTCTTTCATCATCTGTAAAACGGTATAATTATATTATCAATTTTACAAGGATATTTTAAAGATTAAATGAGATAATACATGTCAGTCATTAGGGCAAAAATCTAATAGGCACACAAAACATGATATTATAAATTCTTAGAAATGCACAACCTGCCGAGACTGAACCAGGAAGAAATAGAAAATATGAACAGACAAGTCACAAGCACTGAAATTGAAACTGTGATTAAAAATCTTCCAACAAACAAAAGCCCAGGACCACATGGCTTCACAGGCAAATTCTATCAAACATTTAGAGAAGAGCTAACACCTATCCTTCTCAAACTCTTCCAAAATATAGCAGAGGGAAGAACACTCCCAAACTCATTCTACGAGGCCTGAATCACCTTGATACCAAAACCAGACAAGGATGTCACAAAGAAAGAAAATTACAGGCCAATATCACTGATGAACATAGATGCAAAAATCCTCAACAAAATATTAGCAAACAGAAGCCAACAGCACATTAAAAGGATCATACACCATGATCAAGTGGGGTTTATTCCAGGAATGCAAGGATTCTTCAATATATGCAAATCAATCAACGTGATACACCATATTAACAAATTGAAGGAGAAAAACCATATGAGAATCTCAATAGATGCAGATAAAGCTTTCGACAAAATTCAACACCCATTTATGAAAAAAAACCTGCAGAAAGTAGGCATAGAGGGAACTTTCTTCAACATAATAAAGGCCATATATGACAAACCCACAGCCAGCATCATCCTCAATGGTGAAAAACTGAAAGCATTTCCACTAAGATCAGGAACAAGACAAGGTTGCCCACTCTCACCACTCTTATTCAACATAGTTTTGGAAGTTTTAGCCACAGCAATCAGAGAAGAAAAATAAAAGGAATCTAGTTCGGAAAAGAAGAAACAAAGCTGTCACTGTTTTCAGATGACATGATACTATACATAGAGAATCCTAAAGATGCTACCAGAAAACTAGTAGAGCTAATCAATGCATTTGGTAAAGTAGCAGGATACAAAATTATTCACAGAAATCTCTGGCATTCCTATACACTAATGATGAAAAATCTGAAAGTGAACTTAAGAAAACACTCCCATTTACCATTGCAACAAAAAGAATAAAATATCTAGGAATAAACCTACCTAAGGAGACAAAAGACCTGTATGCAGAACATTATAAGACAATGATGAAAGAAATTAAAGATGATACAAATAGCTGGAGAGATATACCATGTTCTTGGACTGGAAGAATCAACATTGTAAAAATGACTTTACTACCCAAAGCAATCTACAGATTCAATGCAATCCTTATCAAACTACCATTGGCATTTTTCACAGAACTAGAACAAAAAATTTCACAATTTGTATGGAAACACAAAGGACCTCGAATAGCCAAAGCAATCTTGAGAATGAGAAATGGAGCTGGAGGAATCAGGTTCCCTGACTTCAGACTATACTACAAAACTACAATAATCAAGACAGTATGGTCTGGCACAAAAACAGAAATATAGATCAATGGACTAGAATAGAAAGTCCAGAGATAAACCCACGCACATATGGTCACCTTACCTTTGATAAAGGAGGCAAGAATATACAGTGGAGAACAGAAAGCCTCTTCAATAAGTGGTGCTGGGAAAACTGGACAGGTACATGTAGAAGTATGAGATTAGAACACTCCCTAACATCATACACAAAAATAAACTCAAAACGGATTAAAGACCTAAATGTAAGGCCAGACACTATAAAACTCTTAGAGGAAAACATAGGCAGAACACTCTATGACATAAATCACAGCAAGATCCTTTTTGACCCACCTCCTAGAGAAATGGAAATAAAAACAAAAGTAAACAAATGGGACCTAATGAAACTTCAAAGCTTTTGCACAGCAAAGGAAACCATAAGCAAGACCAAAAGACAACCCTTAGAATGAGAGAAAATATTTGCAAATGAAGCAACTGACAAAGGATTAATCTCTAAAATTTACAAGCAGCTCATGGTGCTCAATAACAAAAAAACAAATAAACCAGTCCAAAAATGGGCAGAAGACCTAAATAGACATTTCTCCAAAGAAGATATACAGATTGCCAACAAACATATTAAAGAATGTTCAACAATCATTTGAGAAATGCAAACCAAAACTACACTGAGATATCATCTCACACCGGTCAGAATGGCCATCGTAAAAAATCTACAAACAATAAATGCTGGGGACGGTGTGGAGAAAAGAGAACTCTCTTGCACTGTTGGTGAGAATGTAAATTGATACAGCCACTATGGAGGACAGTACGGAGGTTCCTTAAAAAGCTAAAAATAGAATTACCATACGACCCAGCAATCCCACTACTGGGCATATACCCTGAGAAAACCATAATTCAAAAAGAGTCATGTACCAAAATGTTCATTGCAGCTCTATTTACAATAGCCAGGACATGGAAGCAACCTAAGTGTCCATCAACAGATGAATGAATAAAGAAGATGTTGCACAAATATACAATGGAATATTACTCAGCCATAAAAAGAAAGGAAATTGAGTTATTTGCAGTGAGGTGGATGGACCTAGAGTCTGTCATACAGAGTGACGTAAGTCAGAAAGAGAAAGACAAATACCATATGCTAACACATATAAATGGAATCTAAGAAAAAAAAAAAAGGTCATGAAGAACCTAGGGGTAAGACGGGAATAAAGACACAGACCTACTAGAGAATAGACTTGAGGATATGGAGAGGGGGAAGGGTAAGCTGTGACAAAGTGAGAGAGTGTCATGGACATATATACACTACCAAACAAAATAGATAGCTAGTGGGAAGCAGCTGCAAAGCACAGGGAGATCAGCTCAGTGGTTTGTAACCACCTAGTGGGGTGGGATAGGGATGGTTGGAGGGAGGGATATGCAAGAGGGAAGAGATATGGGAACATATGTATATGTATAACTGATTCACTTTGTTATAAAGCAGAAACTAACATACCATTGTAAAGCAATTATAGTACAATAAAGATGTTTAAAAAATATTGTAATTATTATTAAACAATAATATAGGCATATAAAGTTTAAAAAGAAAAGTTTTATTTTCTACTTTTTCTGGAGCTCAAAATTAAATAGGGGAGATAGAGATACATAAAAAACAAATCTGACATGAGGAATTTTGTAATATTATAGCAGATGTACAAATTACATTATAAATGAGATTAAATCAAACAAGGGGAATTTGGAGGTGGCAGAATTGACACAGTTTCAGAAAGGAAACAAATTACAATTTTATATGTCAATTATACCTTGATAAGGCTGATTTTTAAAAAGGAAATACAAAATATCTAACATATTTGCAGAAATGGGATTGTAAATGAAGTGACATGCTTAGCTCAAGACCAAGAACCCCCAAAATACAATCTAATATTCAAGGGAGGCAGAACCCACATATGGTGAGCTGGGCACGGGGTAGAATGAAGGAAACATATCTGAAGTTTAATCTGGGTGGGCCAGAGCAAACTGTAGAAGGTTTACAATGCTAGGCTGAGGAATGACATTTTCATTCTGTATTTTAAGGGCTTTTTATATCATTTTGATTCAGCAAGTAATATATTGTTACCTCTCTGATAATTTATAACTAGTAGAATAGAAAAAATAAGAAGCAAAATTTTATTAAAATGGCATTTGATGTATTTTTCATTCCAAGTATTTCTTGTTACTCCTTTTACTAGTAACATAGGTTTGAATCTGAAGTTTATTTTGTCAGAGAGGTAGCGGAAAAGTGCAATCTAGAAAAAAAGTAGTCTAATTTACATGGAAAATTAGATGATTTAATCATAATTTAATAACATCTTTGGTTTGCAGAGGTTTTGTTTTCCAACTAAAAGAGAGTGGATTGAAAATTCAACCTAAGAATGATGAACTCGATAATAAAATTGAAAAAACAATCTAGAGAGTAAAGGAGGGAAGAGGATGTGATTGATGTAAGAAGAATTTTATTACCATGAGAGAAATGAACTCATTAAACCACAGAATATGCAGATGACGAGACTGATGTTAGGATGCTGCCTGTATCCCTGAGGAATAACCCAATTATCCACACACCTGAGCCTTGCTGGTGGCAGGTGGGTGCAAGTCAAACCAGTAGAGCCAGAGTTTGAACGGGCATGGGTCGTGTTCGGCTGGGGCACCACATGTTTCTCTAATCTGAGTCTGGCAAGTGGTGTCAAAAGGCCTCAGACATCCCTGGGGCCTACAGAGGCAGGTAGAGAAGCGTTTGCGAGGCAGGTGTGCAGGAAGGTGTTTGGTTTTGAAATGAGCAGGGCACAAAGTAAGAGGTCCTCATGATTCAAGTCCATGGCAGTGCTGGGGACGTTAGTTTCAGTTTCTGCCACACAACCAAAGGCCAGGTGGGACAAGCAACATCAGTACAGGAGCTGGTAAAAACCTGAACAAGGGGCAAAACAGAAAGGTTTGAAAACGTCTCCAGTGTCTAAATGCAACCCGAATAAAAATGAAGGACATGGGTATTGTCTGCAAATGACTACACCTACAAACAGAAGAAACTGAGAGACTAGCCATGGTAAATTTTAACTAATTTTGTTTGTTTATTTTGCTTGGAAGAATTGGGGCCTCAAATATAGGTTTCTGATTATTATTGTTATTTATACATATGCATATTTATTTATTTTATGGTTATCATTTGGTGAGTTTTTTTCCAGCTTTACTGAGATATAATTGACATATAACATCATGTAAGTTTAAGGTTTTACAACCTGTTGATTTGATACACTTGTGTACTGCAAAAATGACTACCATGGCAGAGGTAGCTAACACCTGCATCATGTCACATAATTACCTTAACTGTTTTGCAGTAATAACTTTAAAATTTACCCTCTTAGCAACTTTCAAGTATAGAATACAGATTACTACCTGTAATCACTATGCTCTACATTAGATTCCTAGCACTTATTGATCTTATAACTGTATGTTTGTGCTTGGTGACCAACATCTCCCCTTTTCCCTCACTCCCCAGCCCCTGGAAACCACCAAGTTCTTTCATAGATACTGAAGCAAAGTTTCATTTAAATATATCTGTGTTGTAAGGTATACATTGTAAGCCTGTACCATGAGATTATAGGGATCATTTGTAGATTATAATGACCGTGTTATAATAATGAAAAAAGATGAAAATCTAAGTAGGTGACAGAAAACTTTTCACTCTGTTTTCCTGGCAGGCTGATTGAAAATTTCTCCTACCATGAACTACTGGAGAAGTTGCCTGAGTCAGGAGTGCTGGTGGGGAAGCGATCCCAGGGAGGATAAAAATGGGGCAGGGTCCCATGGTATTTTTCGGGGGTCAGAAGACCAGAGTATTCTGTACCCAATACCGCACCTTTGTGGAGAATGAAGCATACTTGCTCTTTGACTTAACCTGTCTCATTTACCTTTTATTGTGTGATTGCCAGCTATGCCTTTAATAGCTGTCTATGCACATTTTGACAAGATTTTCTCAGAACTCAAAATCAGTACTGTATCCTACAAAATTTTTCAATAGTTTCTTATTTTTATTTTATAGCTTATTCTGTTAATTATGTGAAAGCATCTACCTTACACCAGATAAAAACATTTACAATTGTATTTTAATGACACTGTGCCCTTTTGTGTTAGAACTACACAGTACGTTTGTACTACATTTTGTACAAAATACCAATCTTTTTCTATATAATGTACTTGCCTTTATGATCTAAACTGCCACAAACTAGACCTCTTCCCTCTCAAAACATACACATTCATTTAACTATCTATATAAAATAATTATATTTAGAAAACTCTATAAAATTAAATATGAATTTAAAATTTAAAATAAAATACTAACAAGTATGTGCTCTGCATTTTCATATGCATTTACATTTGGAATAGGAACTACAGAACATGGAAATTATACGTCTGTAAAGAAACATATATTGAAGGCAAAAATGCTTTAAAATTTTTAATAATCAGAAGAAAAAATACACAAAAGAATAAAATACTATTAAGTAAACACAAAAAAGTCCAGTTCACATGGTAAATTACTGGCAATGCTTTAATATAATGTAGATTCTCTTTCTGTCCAGATTTCTTCCCATTATATTTTATTATCATTTCTTCTGTAATTACTCAAATTATCTTCTTGTGGTGGAGAGTAATAAAGTCAGTGTTATGAAATGCTTATGTATAATTTTTTAAGTGCTTTTTGTTCTTTCAGAAAATTATTTTAATCTAGCAAAGAAATATTTATCAGTTCTTAGGAAATAGTTGGTTCATACACACTAAGCAATTTATCATAAATTTATGGAATTCAAAATTCTGTGCAATTTAAGTTATTAAAAAGATGGAACATTGTTTTCATAAAGTATAAAGATTAAAATAATTAACTGATTTTTTCTATCGATTTCTATATAGTAAAGAAAATTTACTATGTGTTGTAATATTCTCATGCATAAAATAGTTACATTCAGATAATTACACATTTATTCAATCTTAGTACAATGCACAAATGTCTCAGAATTAAATTATAGTGTCTATTAACTGTAAATTTCATATATTAAGTTTATATATTAAATGTAAAGTTCTATTTTCTAAAAGAGTCATCAAATTCTGTATTAATGCCTCATTATAACAAATGATCAACTTCTTTAATACAAATGCATCTACATAATAAGTTACTGCTCTTTTTTTATTTTTCATTTTTTGAGCTAATAATTTTACTATGCCAGAATAAAATCTAACTTACAAACATTTAAAATACTGAACATAAAGTTTAACATAAATATAAAATCATTTTCTCTTTCAAGAAATTATTTTGTTCAAATTGCTATTCCAAAAATACCGTGATTTTGAACTTTGCACAATTTTTAATTATTTTAAAATATTATTTTGACTGTAATATACTTAAGGACCTAAAATACTATTGACACAAAGGTTATTTCAGAAAATAACACAAGTAACTATTTATTAAAATTGATTCTTATATGTAGTTTTTCTGAGTGGATCTTTAGATACCTAACATCTGAAATTATCTTTTAAAAAATTATTCTAACATTTATTTTTAAAAGGAACATTTACAATGCCTTTATATTAACCTGTGTGTTAGTATAATACTTAACACATACATATTTTATAATTAAGAAGTAACACAAGTATCTAAACATTTCTCCGTTCTTTGTCACAGAACACTTATTCCTAATATTAGCCAGTCATTATATTTAAATAATATGTTTCTGATTAATAAAATTACACATATATCCACATAGAGCAAGACAGCTATAGTTTAGAAGAAATAGTACAAAGAGTGGACACAATATTTTGCACAAGACCAATCACTGTATGATATACTGGAAAGTCCTGTGTGTACGGGGAAAAAAAATGTTAACATTTAAAATTTTTACTTTTCTGAAGTAAATTTAAATTTAATGAAGGATTTGAATCTTTAACTTAGAAAATTATTAAAATATAAATAGTGATTTATTAAAAAGTCATGTTCACTGGAATTTTGGAATTTAGCAATGAGAGTTGAACTCATTGTGAGAAGAAATGTAGAAGAGAACTTTGTTTTCCCCTAATATAAGCTCCTAACACAGTAAGTGAGTCACTTAACTCCTTCACTTAGAAGTGTGAAACTACATTCTAACATGAAAATATATGGGGAAAAGAAGTGAAATATGTAGGCATGAGGAAATCATATAAAGAATAAAATGTTTAGCTTTTGAGGTTGTACAAAGTGGATGAAAATGACAAAATTAGGTACTCCTCTTGGTTCTTCATGATATATTTAATTGCATGTTATCACTCTTATCTGATTAAAATAAGTTGTAGAAAATACTTGTATTAAAACATTTAAAATTATCAGCTGCTAATTTTCCCAAAACATGGAAAAGGAAAGGTCATATATGGCATCACTCCTGACTTCTTCTACCTTGATACAAAACATAAAATTTTCATTAGGATTAGGAAATGAAAAACAGAATTCATTTAACATGCAAAAACCCTGTTAAGTAAGGCAAAAACTTTTATCAAACCATAAATGATTCTATTTAGCTTTACTAAAAAAATCTATATATAAAACCAAACCCAAGAGTACAATCAATTTTTCATGACAAAATCTCCAACCTATATTATACTAGAACTTGAGATATGGCATTAAACAGCAGTAAAAGATTAAGCATAAGGAGACCTGGATTTTAGGTACATTGTTGTCACATACTAGCTGTGTAAATTCCAGCAAACTATATGGACTCTCAGTTCCTATCTTTCTTTATCCAAATTGGAAAAGAAAAAGTGAAATTGTCACTGTTTGCAGATGACATAATGCTATACATAGAAAACCCTAAAGATGTCACCAGAAAACTACGAGAGCTTATCAGTGAATTCGGTAAAGTTGTAGGATTCAAAATTAATATACATAAATCGGTTGCATTTCTATACTAACAACAAAATATCACAAAGAAAAATTAAGAAAACAATCTCATTTACAATTGCATTAAAAGTACTAAAATACTTAGGAACAAACCTACCTGAGGAGATAAAAACCTGTACTCAGAAGACTGTAAGACACTGATGAAAGAAATTGAAGATGACACAAACAGATGGAAAGATGTACCATGTTCATGGATTGGAAGAATTAATATTGTTAAAATGACTGTACTACCAAAGGCAATCTACAGATTCAATGCAATCCCTATCAAAATACCAAGGGCATTTTTACACAGAACTAAAACAAATAATTTTAAAATTTGTATGGAAACACAAAGATACCCCAAATAGCCAAAACAATCTTGAGAAAGAAAAGCAGCCAGAGGAATCATGTTCCCTAACTTCAGATTCTACTGAAAAGCTACAGTATTCAAAACAGTATGATACTGGCACAAAACAGACACATAGATCATGGAACAGAATAGAGAGCCCAGAAATAAACCCATGAACTTATGGTCAATTAATCTATGATAAAAAAGGCAAGAATATACAATGGAAAAAACACATTCTCTTTAATAAGTAGTGCTGGGGAAACTGGAGAGCTACTTGTAAAAGAATGAAATGAGTACATTTTCTCACAACATATACAAAAATTAACTCAAAATGGATTAAAGACCTAAATGTAAGACTGAAAACCATAAAATTCCTAGAAGAAAACATAGGCAAGACACTCTTTGACATAAGTCATGGCAATATTTCTTTTGATCTGTCTCCTAAGACAAAGGAAACAAAAACCAAAATAAAGAAATGGGACCTAATTAAACTTAAAAGCTTTTGCCCAGCAAAGGAAACCATTGACAAAATGAAAAGACAACCTACTGAAAGGAGAAAATATTTTCAAATGATGATGAATCAAGGTTTAATACCCAATATATATAAACAGCTCATACAACTCAATATCAAAAAAACAAAACAAAAAACCAACCCAATAAAAAAAATGGGAAGTAGACCTGAATAGACATTTTTCCAAGAAGACATACAGGTAGCCAACAGGCACATGAAAAGATGCTCAACATCACTTATCATCAGAGAGATGCAAATCGAAACCACAATGAGATATCACCTCACATCTGTCTGAATGGCTATCATCAAAAGTTCTGCAAATAACAAATGTTGGACAGGATGTGGAGAAAAGGGAACCCTCTTACACTGTTGGTGGGAATGTAAATTGGTGCTGCCACTATGGAACACAGTATGTAGGAACCTCAATAAACTAAAAATAGAATTATCATGTGAAACAGCAATTCCACTCCTGGATATATATCTGAAGAAAACAAAATCACTAATTTGAAAAGATTCATGCACCCCAATGTTCATAGCAACATTATATACAATAGCTAAGATATGGAAGCAAACTAAGTTTCCATCAATAGATAAATGGATAAGAAAGAGGTGGTTTATTTTTACAATGGAATACTACTCAGTCATAAAAAAGAACGACATTTTGCCATTTGCAACAACATGGATAGATCTGGAGGGTATTATGCTTAGTGAAATAAGTCAGACAGAGAAAGTCAATTATTGTATGTTATCACTTGTATGTGGAACCTAAAAAGTAAAACAAATTAGTGACTATAACAACAAAAAAAATAGACTTACAGATATGGAGAACAAACTAGTAGTTACCAGAGGAAAGAGGGAAGGGTGAAGGTGTAAGATAGGGGTAGGGGATTAAAAGGTACAAGCTACTATGCATAAAATAAACAAGCTGCCAGGATACCTTGTACAACACAGGGAATATAGCCAATATTTTATAATAACTATAAATGCAGCATAATCTATAAAAATTTTGAATCACTATGTTGTACACCTGAAACTAATATAATATTATAAATCAACTATACCTCAAAATAAAAAGAACAAAAAAGTTAAAAAAATAAGTATAACTGATAAGCCTACAAAGGAGAGAATAAAACAAACAGCACAGTGTCTGGCAATCCTAGCTATCTGATAAATGGTAAACATTCTTTCCCCCAAGTCACCTGACATAAGTGCAAATCCTATAATAAGCCCCTCCTTACTCACTCTTATTGAAATACTTCACAGGTCCTCATGGAGTGTGATCTCTACTGCTGTAAGTAATACATTATTATTATTATATCCACAGGGATGTTTCTGGCTGTCTTTGATGGGTAAGAATACACAGTTATATCATAGTTCTTTTCAAGTTCTCCTCTGGGTATCAAAGCTATGTGGTCAATTGGTAAATCCTTCCCTGAACACTCATATCACGTTCATGTATTCAATATAGCAAAAATCACACAATATTTTAATTCTTAATTTGAATGTCTTCCTCTCCACTGGATTAAATCTATTCAAACAAAGTCAGCCTCTTTTTATTCTTACATCCTCAGAAACTACCTGGAACAGTGTAATCACTCTTAGGTGATCTGTAAATGAATGAATATTCTTGAATTACCCCTAAGATTTCCATTTTAAACCTGTGTGCTAAAGAAATTGTGGCCACAAAACGTTTCTTTAGAGAACAGTGTCAGAATATCGAAAAGACTTTTGCTATCATTCATTTATTTTCTTGCAAGCATAGACTGTAACTTGTACATTTTTATGTTAAAATGTGCATTCCTTGAGAAAATAATATTGAATTTTAAATGTATTTTTTACCCATATGAAAATGACAACTTTTTATTATATGTGTGTATACAGAAAGACAGAGAGAGACAGAGGGAGACAGGGAAGGGGCAGGAGAAGTAGAGGGAGAGGGAGAGGGAAAGAGGGAGAAAAGTAGCTAGAAAGATGTTGAGACTGAAACTAAGAACTCAATAAAATACAGAGTGACTAAGTGACTAGGCGATTGGAATTAGACAACTGAGGGTGAAGGTTTTAATGTCATATACAAATGACATGGGAGTGAATAAAGGTCATAAGGAGTTAGAAGCTAAACACTACAAAACATGGATGTTCTCAGGAAAGAGGAAAATTTCTACAAAGTCAAGGAATTTGGGGGATATTCCATGAAGAACATAAGAATGCATGATACAATTTCTTTTGGTCACCATAGAATGGATCTCCAGAGGACAAGAGAAAGGATGGAGATGGGAAACTCAGGATTGGGATAAATCAGAGGATAAATTTTAATCAATATAGAAATTATAGTATTTGAAAGAATATATATCACTATATGGGGACTATTTTATTTGTGACAAGGATGATAGAAATTAATAGAATTGTGTAATCAGTGAATGTTAATGTTTCATCTGCATGAGCATATGGCCAGATAATGTTGAAGTACAGATGTGATTAACAAGTCTGTATCATCTGCTAATGGTAGCAGATAGAATCATTATACAGCATGTTCTTTATTTTCCTTGAAGGAATCTCTCCCCAGATGGTTTAGATAGGGTTCAAAATAGATCTCAAAATTAACTCATGCTGATATAAATTCCATCACATTTTCAAAGTTCTCATTTAGGTAATATCAACTATTGTCAACCATTAACTAAGAAGAAAAAAACAAATGTGGTATGATTTAAGTTTTATTCACCTTTCACTATTATGATTTAGAAAACTATGTATTTAAGTATAAAACATTTATATCAACACAAGTGCATAACTACTAATGCTGATCATATACACTTTGACAATGAGCCTGCAAATATTCTTCTATTTTGCTTCCCTTTATATTATTAAGTGACAAAAGCTAGTCTGAAAAACTATATGCTACATGATTCCAAATGTTTCACATTCATGAAAATGCAAAAATATAGAGATGGTAAACAGTTCAGTGGTTGAGATCAGGCTGAGGTTGGGGCTGCGGTGGTATGAAGGTGAATAAGTGAAACACAGGAAATATTTTAGGACAATAAAGTTATTGTGTTTGATAAATAATGGTGAATAAAAATATATTATTTTTCCAAAACTCATAGAATTTATGTCACAAAGAGTAAACGTTAATGTATGTAAATTTTTAAAAATGGTCATGGGATACAAGAATAGATGTTAGAAATCTTAAAAGAGTTTCACTGGGCTAACATCAAGGTGTCAGCATGGATTCATTCCTTCTGGAGGCTCAAGGGGAGAATCCGTTCCCTTACCTTTTCCAGCTTCTAGAAGCTACCTGAATCCATAGAATCATGACGTCTTCCTTGATCTTCAGAGCCAGAAGTGTAGCATTTTCCAATCTCTCTCTGACTCGTATCCTTCTGCCTCTCTCTTAAAAACTCTTAATACATTGGGCCCACTCAGATTATCCAAGATCCATTTCAAGATCTTTAACTTAATCATATTTGTAAAGTTCCTTATGCCACTTAAGGTAACATATTCACAGGTCTCATGAATTAGAATGTGGACATCTTTGAGATTACCATTATTTTGTTTATCACAGTGAATAAAAGATATAAGTCAAATATGGCAAAATATTTAAATGCAGCAAAGGAATGGATTCATTGGGTGTTCATTATATATTATTTTTCCAAATATTTGGAATATATTATAATAATTATTGGATAAATAAAGAATCAGACTTTGGTTGTATTAGGAGAGAGTTTTTGGATTTTTTTTTTTATGCTCCTACATGATCTAGACCTTTTGACCAAAGGGCACTGAAAGAATGTTTCCATAACAGACAGCTCTAGAAACTAGAGATAATATCTCTAAGTAGATAGTACCTCTCAGTAGAGATAGTATCTCTAAGATATCTTTAAGACAGAGACCCACAGAATGATTTGGAAATGTAAAATCTTATCCTTTTCCTTCCTGGAAATATTCCATTACATTTCAGGGTAATAGATTTAGCAATGCTTTCCCTCTGTCCATCAGAGAATGTTTGCTTAATGAGAAATCTCTCTTTGGAAGAAAGATTGGACATATGTCTTAATCATCCCTATACAAGCTCTAGATCTCATAATTTGAGGGATCCTCTCCTTTATTGTAACTTACTGGTGGACATTTGGCTCTCATTGTGCTGTTCTTCAAGGAAGTGGGGAGCAGGGAATCCACGTAAGCTGTGAGATAGCATCTCAGATCCTTCACAATTTCAAAGTTAGTATTTAGAACTCCATCACTAGTCATAGATATTATCTCTGTTGTATTGATATTTTCCTGTTATGCAATGACAATAAAGATCCTCTTTCTGTGAAGTTATTCCATAGAGACTTTTTTATTCCTCAGAATTACATATTTTTAACTGTGTACAGACATTTACATGTCTTAAATGGTCATGAAAATAATAAAACATGATTAGCACAGGGACAGTGAAAGCGCGTGAGTTACATGTAGTTGCAATCACTTCAGATATTTTTTAGCTGACCATGAACTCCCACAGTTTTCCATCCACAGCTAAACCATTGCTCCTCCCAGAAAGTTAAAAGCCTCAGTGAGATTTTTGATTTGTGAAATTGCAGATTAGTCAGCTCTCTTCCTAGCCAGTTAATTAAAAGTTAGAATAAATTTAAAAGTGTCTTAGACATTACAAAATCTAAAAATAAAATAAAAGTGAAGCTGTATTTATGTTTCAGCAATAACTGTAAGTAAAGTATTCTTTAACCCCAAACATGGCCAAGTTTACATTGCAGTTCTTCTATTTTGATTAATATTAATTTTCAGTGCTCTTTGTGTGTGCACATGTGTATCTATCTATATTTATTTTAGTATGTCTCTCAGAATTATCGTTATTTTTATTTATTTTGACCATATTATATATTTTTAAATGTCAAATAAAATTAGATTGATATTTTAATTTTTTAAAGAGATGAATTATAAATTTTATAAGTATACTTTCATAACTACTTCTCACATTTTCTCATTTTTCTACCTCTATTACCACTTGCTTTGCTCAAAATTCCGTAACATTCTCCTAATAAATAGCAACACCCTCCATCTGCTTTTAGTCTTAACTCACCAAATTCATTACCCACCTAGCTATCAGAATATTTTTTTTAAAGAATCTGCTTTTATTATTTAATCTCTCCAGTAAAATAATTATATGCCCACAAAATAGAATTCAATGTCTTTTCCCTGGTATATAAAAGCTGCTACCTGTTTATACTCTCAGTCTTTGCTGTTTCCCCTCACTGTTTTATCAACAATAACAAAATAGTTGCTTGGAAATTTTCTTTTGTTGACTGCGTTTTCTGTATCCTTATTTGTGGCTGTCCATGTGACTGGCTCACATTCCCTTTTTTCTGTTTCTATAGTGTAGCCCAATCCATCCACTGTGTCCTTCACCACCACACACAAGCAAATATTACATCTCTGTCACTAGACTCTAACCTCTAAAACCATAGGAAAGTCCAATATGCAATTACTAAGTATTTTAAATATCTTAAGCAAAATGAAGAAAGTTTTAGAACAAAACCCAGAAAATTTTCAAAGAATATAATAGTATATTATATAGTATAGTATAATTTATATATTTTCTGTAAAAATTGGCCATTTATTTTATAATTTAATATTTTACATGAGAAACCACTATACTTTTTCTGGAAATATAAGCCATTTATTTTGTTTTTAATTCACTGTTGTAAATGATTCTTTCACCTCCAAAATTAGGATAAATATATTTATTCATTAATACTACCAATGCTTCCTCCTATTTGGCTGCATCAGCCTCAGGTTTAATTGCTAACATTGCAATGAGAGATAATAAAGTGACCGAAAATTTACTGTTTTATATATGCACATGAATGAGGTAATCAGACACATATACGTAAATTTAAGTCAGAGTAACTGTAACAATTTTTTAAAGAGAAATTGATTAACTTCTCTTTTCACATTGTCAGGTTTTCTTCCATCTGTGCAAAAAATGAACTGGTGTCATAAATCTAGTGTCAGCCAAAAATACAAGCCCACATATAACATCCTACTTATGCAAATACTGCATCTGCTGCTGTATGAGCTGGCCAAGACTATTTCCAACTAGACTTATACACCCACAACACTGTGAGGATTAAATCAATCAAAACCACATTCTACTAGAAATATTTTTTAAAATCTTAATATATTCACTCAATATAATTATGTACAACCATGTTATGAAGTGTTTTAATTACCCAACCACATTTGAATGCCCGTTCATAACCACCACTAGCTGATTGGCCACAAAAATCAACTTTACCTCTGTATTTTTAGTAGCAGCATTTTTATATTTTTTGAAAATGTTTTAACATATTCAATATACTAACTTTTTTCCTTTTCTAACTATATTAAAACTATTCCATTATTTAACTATCAAATTTGGAAATTAAATCAAGTGTAGCAAAATATGAGGTTTTCCTTATATTTAAATATTTTATAGAACTAATTCATCCTTTTTGTATAAAAGAAAATCTTCATTATAGATGTAATATACTTTATTTTAATCTTTATTAATATTAGTAAAATAATGCTTAAGATGTAAATATAAATATTTCACTGTTTTAAAATGCATTTTACTTATGTTATTAAATATATCTCACAACCACTCTATAAAGAAATTAGATTAACCTTCTTTTTTACCACATAGTAAGTAGAAAACACACTCTTAGTAAATGATGTGATCTAAACTCAAAACAGTCTTCTGAATTCAGAAACAACAGCTTAAACTATGTTGCATGAAGCCACTATGTTTGTTCTACAGTTGGTGCTTGTAAACTTGCATTTTTGCTGACTTAATGACAACAAAGTAATTAATGTCTATCAGTTAATAGTGAGTAATAATTAATTATTCATAGAGTATTCATAGGAGAAACTGATCCTAGGGCTTACTTTGGGCATGGACATTGTTCAGTAACTACGTTAATGATCACTAGCCTATATAATTTATGAAAATTTCATTAATGCTGACTTCCCTTTAGAAACTGATCTACATTTTATTCCTACAGACTTCTGAGACTACCTACTACAATTGTTCTTTACCTAGAAGCATGACACTATTATATCAATAACTGACAAGAGACTCAGTAGATGAGTACTATAATTTAAAAATATATATATGGGATAATTTTTAAGGATAGGGGGTATAAAGTGATAAAAGATGCAGTATTTTTTGCAGGGTAGCAAGAGGAATTCATGTAGGTAAGTGAGACACAGCATTGTAGGCTGAAAGCAAAGCAGTGGCAAGGATACTGAGGGAGGAAGATGCTATATGTAACAGAGAAGTAAGGTCCATTAGAAAGCAGACTGGATGGGCTTGTGGACAAAAATGAAACCAGGGAGCATATTAGAAAGCTACTGAAGAAAAAAAAAAACTGATGAACATGATGGTATCATGGGCAATGATAAATAATGAACTGACTGGAAACTGGTCTAATTCAGAATATATTTGAAACTGGATTTACTAATGGACTTGGATAAGAAAGATGTTAGAAATGGAGAAGTCAACAATAACATGAAGGTCTTGGCCTGAGCAAATATAAATTGCAATAATTGGAGCAACATAGAAATGGGAAATTTTTCATTTTTGTCTTTAATTGGAGGGCAGAGTTCAGTAATAAATGGCTATTAATCATTTAAATGGAGTCAAGCAGGAAATTCGATGTATGAGTATAAATGTCATGAAGAGATCTGAGCTGTATGTATGACTTTTGGAAGTTCTCAGAAAAGAGATGGTATTTAAGGACATGACACTTGATGGGATTAACCAACCAGTATCGCAGATGAAGAAGAGAGAACTAAGGACTGACTTCTGGGAATATTTCTTATTTGGAAATCTAACAAAGGGGGTTGAGAAGAAGTAGCCAGTGAGGCTGTAGGATAGAGAGATAAGTAGCCTGGCAGCCTGGAAGCCAAACTAAGAAAATACTTCAAAAAGAAAAGAATGATTAACAGGGTGAAATGTGGCTGATGGGACAAGAAAATAAAGACAAAGAAATGACTATTTGATTAAGTAATGTGGAAACCTATGTTTATGTTGAGAAGCATAGTTTGGGTAGAGTGACAAGAACAGAAACCTGATTAAGTGGGTTCAATGTAAAAATGGAGGAGAGGCAGTGTAAACAGAAAAAACTATACTTAACTCCAACAGATTTTTTTACTGTTAAATGAAAAACAATGTAGCATTTAAGGAGAAAAGAGTGACAATCTCCAAATATGATTTATTTCCCTTTTATTTTCATCAGTTTTTGCCTTATATAGGCTAAAGTGCCTCTGTAACTGAGCAGGACCCTATGGGGCTTTCCTAAGACAGACACCTCCCCCCTGTCCTCTGCATACCTCTTGTTTGTAGAAAAGCTGTAGACTCCCAGGTCTCCCCTGAGTTACAAAAGCCTGGCTCAAGAACTAATGATTGAAAAGATGTGAACATGTAGTAAAAAAAAGTAGCAGTTTTGCCAGAAGAACCGGTAAAAATTTAAAGAGTAAACCAGCCATATGTCAGTCGCGGAAACTTTAGTTCCTCCCTGAAGTTTCTCCCTGAAGTATATGATGCACGTTCCTGACTTGTTTTACAGATACTGAAATCCCTACCAAATGGAAGAAGTTAACTACATGATGACCATGAGCATATAGCCTCAAGACCAGCTGGAGCCAGAGATTGATGATGTTAACCCCTGTGACACTGTCCTGTTACTTCACCATCAGCCAATCAGAGAATTGTGCATGAGCTGATCACACACCCTGTGACTCTCCTCCCTCACCTTGCCTTTAAATATGCTTCCCTGAAATCCATTGGGGAGTTCAAATTTTTTCAAAATTAGCTGCCCCAGACTCCTTGTCTTGTGCCCACAATAGATGCTGCACTTTCCCTCACTAAAACCCAGTGTCAGTAGATTGACTTTACTGTGCATGGGCAAACAGACCCAATTTTGGTTCTGTAACACTCTTGGTAGGTGTATAAATATGTATGATTTTTATGCCTTCTTGATTCATTTATCCTTTTATCATTCTAAAATGTCTCTTTTTATGTCCTTGTCTTAAAGTCTTCTGTATCTAAACATAAGGCCACCCCAAGCCTTCTTATGCTCACTATTTGTGAGTATTTCTATCTGGTCTGAAAACATTTGCCTTTTAGTTAAACAGTTTAGTTCACTTATACTGAATGTAATTTGTTGGGTTTATGCTTATAAGTAAAAAGCTGTTTATGACTGCTTTCATGCTACCATGGCAGAGGTGGATAGTTGCAATAAAGGCCATATGGCCCTAAAATATTTACTGTCTGACACTTTACAGAATGAATTTGCTGACCCCTACTTTAAAAAATGCTGAATTATGTTCTGTAGAGCAGTTAAATTATTAGTGGGTCCCCTTAATCTTGTCAAGCTCAATTTTATTCTTTGTTAAGGCAGTCAGGTCTATTTCTGTTTTATGCTTAACACAATGTTGGTCCTTTTCCTAGGGCTTGTTTCTCCTTCTTAAAGTGTGCCTTTCCTGGAAATTCAACTGAATGCCTGAAGTCCTCAGTGAGGTCCCTCCACTCATCTGTCTAAGCTACAACTTAAGTATCTCCAGTAACTGCAAGTCATCTGGTGTGTCTGTTCAGTTCTCAGCCCTATAGCAGTTGCAATGTTGTGCCTTAGAAAGTCTTACCTGTGCACGTGCAGATCTGGATGTGCAGTCCAGACCTTGTCTAAGGATTAAAGGTAAACAGCATGCACAGAAACCTGTACATGGGTGTTTATGGTAGCTTTATTCATAATTGCCAAAACATGGAAGCACCAGGATATTCTTTAGTAGATGAATGGATAAATAAACTGTGGTATATCCAGACAATGGAATATTATTCACACTAAAAAGTAATAAACTATCTAGCCACGAAAAGACTTGGAAGAGTCTTAAATGTATATTAATAAGTGAAAGAGGCCAATCTGCAAATGCTACCTACTGTGTGAGTCCAACTATATGACATTCTGGAAAAGGTAAAACTATGGAGACAATAAAAAGATCAGTAGTTGTCAGGGATTAGAGGTGAGGAAAGGATGAATACTTGTAGCACACAGGATTTTTAGGGCAGTGAATTTATTCTGTATGATATACAATGGTGGATATTTGTCATTATATATTTATTCAAACCCATAGAATGTATAGTACCAAGTGTGTACCCTAGTGTAGTCTATGGACTTTGGGTGATAATGATGTATCAGTGTAGGTTCATCAATTGTACCACCTTTTGATGGGGATGTTGATAATGAGGGAGGCTATGAATGAATGGACATAGAGTATATGGGAAATCTCTGTATCTTCTATATTTTTCTGTGAACCTAAATTGCTCTAAAAAATAAAGTCTATTTTTAAAAAAACAAACAAACTTGACAATAAGCATATTGCCTGGGTTGCTGGTATTTCTCTTATTTCTACTTTCATTTTCCCATCATCCTATGGCATTTCTGCCCTTGGGTTCCATGGCATACTTTGTAAGTATCCTTATCAAAACATCCCATTTTGCTTTATCTATGCTGGGTAGTTTTCTCTTACTTACAACTAAACTCTCAATTAATACAACTCTCACCAATGATGTTAGTTTTAGAATATATCATTGATATTCTCATGGCCTTAGTTTACATCAGTACTCCAACTAATTTTTGTTTCATGGTCTATGTATCTAACAGTACTCACCTTATAAATAAATAAGCATCCTTCTGACATGGCGAGTATTCACCCTTCTGCCTTAATTCTTATGCCTCATTCCTTGGGCCTCAGCTCCTGCAATTATAATTAATGAATATCAAAAATATTGAACATATCAAACAGACTGGCCTTCATAAAACTGAAAGGTGTTTTTCTTTTCTCTCTCTCCTTTTTTTTTTTGGTAAAAAACATTTGATCAAAATGAATAGTAACAGTAAGCTAAACTACAATTCTTCACTTTAAGTTTTGTTCTACACAGTGACATTCTGAGTGGTTTCTCCTGGTATTTAACTTGACAGTTAAACACAATATTGTACTGCACATTTATTTATGTATGCATTTATTTGCCTGTATGCCTCTATTTATTTGTATCTATTTTCTTGTTTATTTCATATTTTATATACCAGTATCTAGCTTTATAAATGAGGATACATCTTAAAAACAAAACATGTGCCACATTGCCCACTCTCCCAACACTACCAATATAGACTGAACACTTCTAGCTTCCCCCATAATTAGCGTTTGTAACTTTAAGAAATATAATCACATTTACATGTTATATAATCTATAGACAGAAAATTTTGATTTCTTGTTTATAAAATATGTTAACACACAACTCTACAAACCTGTTCTCCACTCCAATTTTCACCTCCAAACAACAATTCCTTGTACTTTTTATTTTACTTTGTCATCACAGATGCTAAAATGTATGCTCTTGTCTACAACCATATTAAAATTGTGGTTTGTCTTCAGGATGATTCCAAACTTTAAAATTCAACCATAAATCCTAATTTATTATGATTATATAAATAGTGTTAATTTTAGGGTTACTTTATAAAAGGATTATATTTCTTTTCCTTGTGCTGATTTTTTATGGGTTTTATAGAAATGAAATTCATGTTCACTGATACAATTCACGGACTTGTAAAGCATACAAATTTTTCACATATTTACAAAATTTTGCACCACAATCAACTTAAGAACATTTATATCTCCTCCAAAAGAAATGTCATACCCATTAGCAATCCCTCCCCATATTCTTCAACCCTCCCCAGCTCTAGGAAACCTACTTCCTGTCTCTATAGATTTGCATATTCTGCATATTTCATATAAATGCAATCATACATGTGAGGTGGTTCGTGACTGGTTTCTTTCAGTTAGCATTATATTTTCAAAGCTTATCCATGTTGTAACATTTGTAAGTACTTCATTTTTATTGTAGAATGATATCTAATTTTATGAATATACCATATTTTATGTATTCATTCATCATTATGTATTCATTCATAAACGTGGTGTTATTTCCATCTTTTGGTTATCCGTGAATAATGCTGCTGTGAACATTTGCGTCAAGTTTTTTGTGGATATATGTTTTCAGTTCTCTTTGGCATGTATCCCAGGAGTGGCATTGGTGGGTCCTTTGGTAAATCTACATGAGTTTTTGAGAAAATGACAGATTGCTTTGCAAAATGGCTGTACTATTTTAAATTCCAAGCATTGGAATCGATACGAGCATTGATAATGGTTCCAATCTCTCCATATCTTCACCAGCACTTGTTATTATCTAACATTTTGATTATTATTTTCTTAGTGTGTATGAAGTTGTATCTCATTCTGATTTTGATTTGCATTTCCCTTGTGACTGATTATGTTGAGCATGTTTTTTGTGTGTTTATCTTATTGGTTATTTGTATATCTTCTTTGGAGAAATGTCTATTCATATTCTTCATTTTTTATTTTTTAAATTTTTATTGGAGTATAGTTGATTTAAAATGTTGTGTTAGTTTCTGCTGTACAGCAAAGTGAATCAGTTATACATATACATATAACCACTCTTTTTAAGATGATTTTCCCATATAGGTCATTATGGAATATTGATAAGAGTTCCCTGTGCTATACAGTAGGTCCTTATTAGCTATCTATTTTATATACAATAGTATGTATATGTCAATTCCAATCTCCCAGTTTATCCCTCCCCCCTCCTTTCCGCCTTGGTAACCAAGCACATGAAACGATGCTCAACATCACTAATTATTAGAGAAATGCAAATTAAAACTACAATGAGGTATCACCTCACTCTGGTGAGAATGGCCATTATCAAAAAATCTACAAACAATAAATGCTGGAGAGGGTGTGAAGAAAAGGGAACCCTCCTACACTGTTGGTGGGAATGTAAATTGATACAGTCACTGTGGAGAACAGTATGGAGTTTCCTTAAAAAACTAAAAATAGAGCTACCATATGATCCAGCAATCCCACTCCTGGGCATATATCCAGAAAAAAAACATAATTCAAAAAGATATTCATATTCTTTTGTTGATGTCTAATTTACCTATGTTTTCTTTTATTGCTTTTGGTGTCATGTCTAAAAAAGCATAACTTAATTCAAGGTCATTGGTATTTACTCTGATGTTTTCTGGTAAGAGTTTTAGATTTTACATTTAAGTCTTTTATCTATGTTGTGTTAATTTTTGTTATTTTTATAATGTTGTGAGAGTCCAACTTGATTCTTTTGCATGTGGATATCCAGCTGTTCTAGTACCATTTGATGAAAAAAATTATTCTTTCTGCTTTAAATTGTCTTAGCACACTTTCTGAAATTTAATTGACTATAAATGTGAAGGCTTATTTCTGGACTCTCAATTCAAATATATTTACCTATATGTCATATATGACATTCTTGATTACTATAGCTTCAATTCCTGGGTTAAATTCCATTGGTCAGGTTGTAAAATCATTTTTATATGTAGCTGGATTTGGTTTGTTAGTACCTTGTTGAGCATTTTTACCTCTATATTCATAAGAGATACTGGTCTGAAATTTTCTTATAATGTCGCCATGTTTGGCATCTGTGTACTACTAGTTTCATAAAATGAGTTAGGAAGTAATTTTTCTATTTTGGGGGGAAAGTTTCTCAAACTCTCTTTAACTCTTCCTTAAATGTTTTGTAGAATTCACCAGTGAAACCACCTTGGGTTGGACTTGGCTTTGTGGGAAGTTCTTTAAAATTATTAATTCAATCTCTTTACATGTTATAGGTCTATTTATATTTCTGAAATCTTCTAGAGACAGCTTTGGTAGCTTGTGTCTTTCTAATAATTTGTTCATTCCATCTGAGTTATTTCATTTGTTGGCATAATATTCTCTCATATTCCTTTTTACTTCCACAAGGTTGATAATAATGTCCTCTCCTTCAAACTTGATTTTGGTAATTTGAGTCTTCTCTGTTTTTCCTTTAGTTAGTTTGGCTAAATATTTGTCTTTAAAATATTTCACCAGTCTGAAAATCTCTGCCTTTTTTTTAATTCATTCCTATTTAATGGTACTATTGATATAGTTGGATTTGTCTGCCATTTTACTTTTTTTCTTTATATCTCAGGTTCTTTTTTTATTATTGTAATTCTCCTTAACATTTTCTTTTCTATTAAATAAATTTTGAAAGTATGATAATTTAATTTCTTTAATGATTTTTTCATCTTTTTTTTAAAGTATTCTCTCAGTGGTTTCACTAAGGCATACATCTTAACTGATCAGAACTTACTTAGATTTATACTAACTTATGTTCAATGAGAAATAGAAAGATTATTTCTATACAGTTTTAATTGTACCTTCTTTGTCTATTATTCTTATTAAATTATTACATTTTATGTATGTTAATCCATAAATACATTTTACATGTAAATGCATAATCCCCAAACATGTTTTTATAATTATTACTTTACATAATATTATATCTATTAAATAAGCTGAGAGAAGAAAGAAAAGCAAATATATTTTTACAGATTTGTTATATTGATTTTCTTATTCTTATTTCTGATTTTCTTCATTTGGTCTTTTGGATTTAGTTACAATCTGATGTTGTTTCTTCACTCCAAAACAACTTTGCTTGTTATTGACAAATATATTATAGTACAACAATATATTGTATACCTTTTGTTTATCTTCTTTTTTAAAAAGTTAAGAAAAAATGGTGAAGAAATATACATATATAATTTTTTATACTTACATAATGACCTTTACCCATGTTCTTTACTGTTTTGTATGGATTTAACTTACTATCTGTCTGCCTGAAGAACTTCCTTTTATATATCTTATAAGGTAGATGTGCTATCCATTTTGTTTAATCTGGGAGTGTCTTTATTTTGCCTTACTTTTGAAAGTTAGTTTTGATGGCTATAAGATTCTTAGTAGAGGGGGTTTTTCTGTAGAGGGTTTTTTTTTCTTCTTCAAAACTTTGAATATGAAATTCGACTGTCTTCTGGATTCCACCATTTCTGATGAGATGTCAGCTGTTAATTTTATGTGGGTCCATTGTACTTGATAAGTCATGTTTTCTTTGATTTCAGTCTTTTAACCGTAACACGTTATCACTTTTTTCCCTTAATTTTTTCCTAGAAACTTCCTGTTTGGAATCTTTAATCCTCCCACTACATTCTGAATTGTCACCCTTTAAGCCTGTTGTCCACATTGTGAACTCTTTCACTGATCTCGTGCTTCAAACCCATTGTTTTCTTTGTCATATACTTTTCTTCTATTTTCTTTATTCTTTGCTTTATAAAAGCAGTTCTTTGAGTACCTTTCTATGAAATTCAGTGTGGAAGGTAAAATGTCTGAATCCCTAACTGTTTGGAAATATATTACTGATAAATCATTGGTCATTTGCTCTTTGATCACATCTCCTTTCCTCACCTGCTAAAGTAACCACTATCTTGTATTTTATATTAATAATTTTCTTATTGCTTTTATAATTTTAGTACCTGTATAAGTATCCTTAAGCAATTTATTGTTTCTTATACCTTACTTTGAACATTAAATAAACATATTTATGCTCTATGAATAAACACATTAAATAAACACAATAATGCTCTGTGAATTCTTCTATGACTTTTTTAATTCAGCATTTTTATTTTTAAATATAACCATGTAGCTATGTGTGACTTTCATTCATTATGCACTGATGTATACTATTCTATTGTATGACTTGACTGTATCTTATTAATTATAAATTTGATAGAGAAGTTTTACAAGTTTCATTATGTTACAAAAATGCTGCTTTGAATAATGTTATGCTATTTCCAAATGCACATGTTTAAGAATTCCTCAGGGGTTTATATTCATGAGTGGAGTCGCTGGGACTTAAAGTTATATTCATGTTGAATTTTACTAGGTAGTTTAGCAAGCCTCCTTTTGAAATCAGAGTCTAAAGCAATGATTACAAGTGAACACTTTATGTGAGATGTGCCAGACCTAGACATTTAGGGTACAGGCAAAGAATTGTGAGGTTAAAAATGATGTGAAGCTTTACATACTCTGTTGCTTTAAAAATGTAACAAAAAATAGATGTCTTAGCAAGTGTGTTCCCTGCAAATTCTCTAGAAAGGTTTAAAAGGAAACATGGAGTATACTTGGTAATCCTCTGATCAAGACTATATAAGAGATTCTGTTGTTTCACAATCTCATCAATGTTTTTTATGAAATCAAGTTTTAATTATTTTTTCTAATTTGGTGGGTATAACAAAATTTCTCTTTATCACTTAATTTGCATTTCAGTAATTAACTGTTTTATTTTCCAAGGATTATAGTCCATTTACATTTTCTTTACTGTGAAATGCCTAAACATATCTTTGCCTGTTATTTATGCATTCTTTTTTTTCCATTGAAGTATTAATACTTATTCTGGTTACCTAAACCTTTGTCAGTGTATTCATTACAAAAATAGTTGTCCTATATGTGGCTTGAGTTTTTACTTCCTAAAATGCTATAGTAGTAAAATGGGCACAATTTTACAACAATGACATTGATTTTTGTCTATGACTAAAGTGATAATTTTTCAGGAAATTCTAAGTTAGAGGTTTTAAAAATATTTTCAGCATGGATATGTAAGTGATTTGCCCTAGTCATTACAATAAATGTCATTACATTAAGTCAACATTACATTAAGACAACATTAAGTCATTACAATATATGATGTATTTTTTTAAAGAAACTTTCATTATTTTAAAGTATACATATATATTCAGATTTTGTTTATCATAGTACTCATGTGTATAGAACATATACTCATGATAAGTAGAGGGGAATTTCTCTTTTCTTGGAGTTTGTTATGATTTCATAGCTGTTTAACTCATTTGGATAAGTTCATTGTTTTGTTGTTAAACTGAGCAATATTTAATTTAATTTGAAATCTTGACAACTTCAGCTTGTGTTAATTAAATGTCTAATCACAATTTCTAAGGATGAAGTAGCTTGTTGGTAGAGACATATATCACCTCACAAAGCAAAAATCACTATTACATCTGCATCAGGTTAATAATCGTTCAACTTCAATCTGATGATTCAGGATCTCGTCATGATCCTACCCCTCTTAATATTGAAGGATTATATCTGAATATCATGCTGTGTTCATACTACATTAATTTTTAAATTTCCCAAACCAAGTATTTAGTCCTTCAGTAAAATAAATGATTCGTCTACTATATAAAACAGACGTCTCATTACAGAGCTACTAAGCAGCTATAATCATGATAATAAAAATGATGTTCTAAAATTAACACTATCAGTTTGGAAAAATTAAAGTTTGCAAACATATAGAATTCCCATTTGAGCAAATCTTTTATCTTTTTTTTTAAACATTACTATTTACTGGATTAAAAAAAGAAGCCATGATATGGTAAATGAGCTTATTTAAAATGTCTGAAGACTCAATTCATAAAACACAAAAGCTAATATAGGACTATGAGAAATATAAAATGTACTGAAAAGAATGTAGGAAATTACAGTTTAGAGAATTTTGAATTTATAGAAGAAAAGAAGTGAAGGGAAACTAACAATTATGTTAATTTAAAAATTTTAAAAATATACAGTGATTAAGAAACAAAAATTGTCATAAGATTATTCAGTACAAATATGAAGACTGTTACTATTTTATTTTGAATTTTAATTTGTATGAGTAATTTGATAATAAGGAGGGAATAAATTTAAAAATTTAAATATACCTATATCTACATTTACATATCTATAGATGTAGACGTATGTCTGTATTTATATCCGTGGCCATATCTTGCAAGCCTTCAAGAATTCAGATAAATAATCAAAACTGCTGTTTAAAATATTACACTTGTTTTGTGAAACATATATGAACATAAAATAAAATTATTGTATAACAGCCTTCCTCTTGACCAGTATGTTTCAATGCATAATAGCCATAGAACTTACCAGAAAGGAACAAAGAATATATCCTTTTTTATTTTCACTTTTCAGGCATTCTTCTAACAATTGTATTTGATTAATTGTGTTTTTTATTTCAAGAACAGTGTTTTAAAGAATGGCAGTATGCTTACATTTAGAATCAGACTGCACAATATGATAGTCACTAGCCACATGTGACCCTTTATATTTAAATTAATTAATTAAAATTAAGTACAATTTAAAACTTAGTGCCTCAGTCCCAACAGCCATACTTCAAGTCTCAATGGTCATAAATTGCTGACAGCTATCATTTTGGAAAGGGTATATATAGAATATTTCCATTATTGCAGAAAATTTTGTTGGTCAGCACTGTTCTACAAGCCATCAAATACAATGATAAACAGTTAAACTACTAATATGAAAGGATTGGAAAAATGGCAATATAAGAAGGCAGTATAATAGAGTGATTGAGAAATCTGGCTAAACAGTAGGATATATAGTTTGAATTCTGGTTCCAGCATTTACTAAATGTGGAGCCTTGAGGAAATCACTTGACAACTCCTCCATGTATCAGTTTTTTGGCTGACTAAATGAGCCTCAAATTGTTCATAGCATGCTACTAAAAAGGCTAGTTAAAATAATGTATACAGTATGTATAGTGAATTGTTAAATCTGGAGTGGACACTCTTAACAAAAAAAAGCAACAACTTTTTACTGTTTACTAACAATTTATTTAAAAGGTTACTCACCATATCACAAGAAATGTGAAATGGAAGAAGTGGAAAGACCCTTAAAAAGCACTAAAGTGATTACTGTTCAACAAATAACCATCATCGTGTAATGCTCACAAAAAGCAGTTATGTGTTAAAATATGTATTAAAAATATTTGTCAAAAATCCCCGGATTTTCATTAATTAAATTATTTCTGATCCCTCCTGTTTTTACCTTAAATTTCTAGTAATATTTTAAAATGAGAATTGTTAAAGAGAAAAATTCACTAATCTATTTAAATTCACTAACCTATTTAAACAACAGTTAATTAAACACAAGAAAATTCCTGCAAATCTTAGCCATCTCAGAGAAGCGATCGGATTAGAACCATTAGTCAAAAACATTTTGTGCCAATCCCATCTACTTATCCAGGATCCCTCAAAACTCAATTGCCTCTTAAAGTAAAACCTCTTTCACAATGCAGTAACTGCTTTAAGGTGGATTTTAAGTCTTGATCTTGATCTGATCTGAGAGCCATTTAAAATTTTTTTCCAAAGCTTAGGCAAGTTAAATAGAAAACTACAACATTTATAATAAATCCAAGGATCCTCAATCTACATTATATATTTATAGATTTGTAGGATGTTCAGATAGAAAGAAAAGGAAGGCAGAGTGGTAAGATCTGAGAATAACTTAAGTGTCTCCAAATATTATAGGAAATCAGAGGGGTTTAGAAAAGCTGAATAACTTGGAGCTGGTCAGTCCTGTGAAAATATGTAGATAGATAATTCTGTCAGAATTTATAGAGGATCCTTAACACTTTTATACAGAACACAGGAGTAGACTCTAACACAGGTGTGACTACAGCTATTCCCTTACATTTGGTGAATATACTTAACCAAGCAGTAGAAAATTGAAGTATGCAACAAAAATGGGATTCATAAATTGCCCATTGCTAGATCTTCAACTTTTGCTGAACATTTGAAAGAGTCTCATAACAAAAGCAGAATAAGACAATAAACTGGTGACTTTCAGATAAAACAATTAGATACTTACACGCCAATCTCTAAGTGCCAGGGGAGGGAGCCTTTTGATAAAGATGACTATAGATATTGTAAGGAGAATAGGCTTGACAAAAAGAATTGTACTAAGTCAAAAGACTGAAATAAAGTAATAAGATGGTTCAAAAACAGAGAAGTCCCAAGGGGGGAACAAGTATCTGATTCCCCATTTTACCCTTAAATTCATAAGACATTTCTGAAAATGTTAAGAGAAAAGCTTGTGAAGTATATACTGATATCCTTACCGCTATAGCAGTCTTAAACTTTTTCATTTTACAAACTCCTGCTCATGGTCAGTAATCTACTAATGTGATAGATATCTTTGAAAAACTTTAGACATTCACTCACCTCAGACTGTAACTTTCACCCACAAACTTTTAACCACAGGAAATGTTTTTCTCCTTTGTGAAATAATGATGGCTAGGGCTTCCCTGGTGGCGCAGTGGTTGAGGGTGCGCCTGCCGATGCAGGGGACGCGGGTTCGTGTCCCGGTCCGGGGGGATCCCACATGCCGCGGAGCGGCTGGGCCTGTGAGCCACGGCCGCTGGGCCTGCGTGTCCGGAGCCTGTGCTCCGCAGCGGGAGAGGCCACAACAGTGAGAGCCCCCCCACACAAAAAAAAGAAGAATGATGCCTAATTCAGGAGAGAAAGAGATCATCTGGGAAGATGTAATTGCCCAAAGGAAAGGTATCCTGATGACCTCTTCCTTGAAATCTCTGAGGAGTCCCCTAGTCATCATTAGAGTGTAATTTGAATATTGATTTGCTGATATCTTTGTTTCTAAATAAAACCCAAATTGAAGACCTCCAGGACATACAGATTCATTAAGTGCCAAATAGTCTACTAATATTAACAGAATTATTGGAGCTAAACTTCTAAAGATTCAGATAGACCCACTAAAAACCAGATCAGGTTTTTGCAATGCTCTCTAAAACAGGAAGCTAAAGAAGTACTAAATCATTAGTTGATGACCTAAATAGAGAAACAACTCCTCACACCTTGTGCTAGGTCTTATAATACTCTTACCCTTTCAACCAAGAAAACCAGTGGAAGAGAGGGTAGATTTGTTCAGAACCTCAGGTCCATAAATAAATTGTCAATATCTACTTTCCTGTGGTACAGGATCCAAATACTATTTTTATCTTCAGGATCAATTGAGGCTACATATCTTACAGTTGTAATGATATGTTCTGCTTACTTTAAGTGACCCTTTAGATCAAGATAGTCCACACCTGTTGCATTATTTCCTGGGGAGTCACAATATATCTGGAATCTCAATCTCAGAAGTTGACTGAGGCACTCTTCTACTTTCTACAAACTATTGGTAAAAAACTCAGACATCTTAAATCTACACTTATCCAGTACGTGGATGATCAACGGCTATGTTTGAAGGACGAGGTGACCTCTGAGATGAAGTCCATTGATCTATTCACTGTTTTATTTCAGAGAGACATAAAGTTTAAACAAAAATAGTTACACTTCTATAAAAACAAAGTGTATTACTTAGGACATACCTTCTTTATTTGAAGAAGGTAGATTCTTCAGTCTGAACAGACTACATGCCATGTAGAACTTTCCTTGACCTACCATTACAGTCAATTAAGAGTATTTATGAGGTTAACTAGCTGCTGCAATCAATTGTTTCTCAACTACTTTGATATTTCCTCAGTGCTGAAACTACTTGGGGATCAAAACATGAGCAGGCACTTTAAGATTTAAAATAAGCTATTCAATAGCTTTCTTCCTTGCACCTACCTTATTATGATAAATCTTTCTACCTATACACACATGAGCAGTCTGGACAACTGATTTAACCACATAGATATCATCAGACCTGTAGGGTACTTAAACGTCTCTCTCGACACTGTTTCCATAGCCAATTAATGATGTCTAAGGCCAAAAGCATGTTTATCTTCCCAGGGTAGAGGTTCAGGGACTGAGGAATATGTTAATTCAAGGAGATGTTGTCAGGGGCTGCTTTTATTTTTTTTGGTGAGAACAATTTCATAGGTTCACACTGAAAAAACATCTCATCTCTTAGGAGTTTGTACATCCTCATACACAGTGATATATTAATAGTACATTCAAAATGCCTTTTGAACTGTGATCAAATTGATATTTAAAATTGTGGTTTGGAAACTGGTTCACATGTCTAAGGATTTCATATAATTGTTCACAGGACAGTCATCAAATAGAAGACTTAAGAGGAAAATTTGTGACAGCTTATGGTAGAGTGGAAGTATTTTTTTTTTTTTAATTTCAAATCATGGCATTTGCAGTATTCCAAGAAATATATTAGGTGTTATAGAAGTGGTTAGAATAGTTTTTTAAGTTTCTGATGATCTCAGTAGATAGTTTTTTTTTCCCACTTTGTGTTCTTATGCATACATAATAAACATTCATGCTACAAGCTCTGAATTACCCGTCTACTGAAGGAAACTGACACGGTGATACATAACAACTGACTGTTTACAGCAGCTCAGATTAGTCCAAGAATATCATTTCCACATCACTGCTCTCAGCCAGCCAAAAATGGTGAAAATAAATCAGCTTCCTCCAATAATGCCCAAAGTGCTAAACAGCACCAGTTTACCTTTACTGAAGCCAGTTAAACCTTTTAAAAAAAGACATATAAAGAATTTTCAAATGAACATTAACTTCCTTATTTACAATTAAGAACTTTTCAATAATTTCAAATACCCTTCATGGTATACTTAAAAAAATTTAAAGAGCTCTTTTAGTTAGCATTGTAAATAGCAAATAATCATATTAGTGATACTAAAAGTCTGAATAAACTTAAAAGAGCAATATTTTAAAAGGGCAGGCAAAGGTTCAGTATTCTAGCAATATTCTAATAATCAGGATATAGTAATGTATTCAAGAGAAAATGTTGTCTCCTGAAATATCAATTCCTTGTCACAAAGAACTTTCAATATTATTTATATCAGAAATCATAATAATCTTTTAGAAATAAATCCTAGTTTATCCAAATCCAAGGGAACAGTTTATTAAATTTCATTTCTATCATGTATACCTGTAGTCATACACATATAGTATTTTAAAGGCATACCTTAACTCATTTCAATTTTAAAGGAGGTATGTCATTTCAATTTTAAACAAACAGCAAAACATAACCACTATAGATTATAAGCAGTATAAAAGCATTTATAAAGTATTTTAATTTTTGAAAATTAGTATGTTCTTTTAAAAAACTTAAGGGTTTTAGTATATCTGTTACATAATTTCCTCATGCTTTATATTATTCTAGATTGATATGTATACTTGTTAACACATGGAATATTTTCATACTTGTTAATTATGAGCAAAATGTTTAAGTGCTAAACACAAAGTTTCTAGGCTTCTACATACAGTGGATATTAACAATCAAACTTTATTAAATATAAATATGTAAACTTCAAACTTTCATGTAGAGTTGAAATATCTGGTATTGTGACTGCTCATATAAAAATGCTGTTATTTCACAGTGATTACAATGTTTACAAAATAGGACCTCAAATAATGATGCAAATAAGAATATCTTTTGCTTGGGGAAGATTTTTTTTTTTTTTTTTTTTTTTGCGGTACACGGGCCTCTCACTGTTGTGGCCTCTTCCGTTGCGGAGCACAGGCTCCGGACGCGCAGACTCAGCGGCCATGGTTCACGGGCCCAACCGCTCCACGGCATGTGGGATCTTCCCGGACCGGGGCACGAACCCGTGTCCCCTGCATCGGCAGGCAGACTCTCAACCACTGCGCCACCAGGGAAGCCCTTTTTTTTTTTTTTAGTATGAAGACGTAAGTTTTACTTACTGTCATTTTATTTTATTTTATTTTATTTTATTTTTGGGGGGGAGATTTTTGTTTTGTTTTTTAATTTGCTTACTATTTTCTAGTTTGAAAAATTACCATAAAAATGGTAAACACAGAAGTCTTTTTTTTTTATTGTTACTAGTGTTTGTGCATACTCTTTGAAATCTCAAGATTAATTTGTTCTACTTTTTATTACACCATTCCCTTTACAACTGCTGTGATAACCAATCCCCTATATAACATGACAGCAGAACATATAATTTCCTGTGTTCTATATCAATAGCTGCCTCTTTCTGAAGGAGAAACAGTAAACTTCTGATACTGAAAATGTGTTTAAGTTCAAAATGTGAATGAAAATTCTTTCAGACCCATATATTTCAAGACAAAGTAACAGACTTTAAGAGCAACTCATGTAGTTTACCAGTCTGAACAAATCCCTGTCTGGGTCCACCATGACCCCATTGGAGCCCATTTCTTAAGTTGCTATAAGGTGCTTCCCTAGTTTCCCCTGTCAAGACACTACTGAATCACTGTTCAGGAGGTGTTCCCACATTGCTTCACAAGCTTAATAGACTCAGCTTGTTCTCTACTTCCCTGTTATCTTTGAGGGACTTTAATATTTTCTATTCTAAGCAACTCCTGAGAGTCAATAGAGAAGAATGAAATGAAAGAACAATAATAATAACAAAACCTTCTCACACTTATTACAGAAAAAGTTAGAGATAACACAAAAAATATACTTTAAGGAAATAATTTTTACATAGAACTCTAAGGTACATGATTCTAGATATCCAATGGAAATACTTCTAAAATTTTCATCTATGACTTGATTTTTTTCTTTTCTAAAAAGAAAAGGATTACAATACATTCCTAACTTAAAGGTGTTCCTTCAATGAAAACTGGAAAGTCTTTACTTACAAAACATTTCATACAGAAAAAGGACAAAAAAACCTGGATTAATAAAAGCAATAATATTATAATTGATTTAATCTCATTTGAACCAGTTCAGAAATGCTAAACTCATGAAAAATTCAACATAGGCCATGGAGTGGCAATTTTTCTAACTTATACTCAGAGATGCAGCTAAGTAATTATTAAATATATGGTAGGTTTTGTTTTATTATTTACCTAAAAATCTACATATTTAGATATCAGAAAAAGAAAACATATATTTGAGCCTACATTAAGAGATGGAAAAAACTAAGCATAACTTTGTTTATAATATACAGTTACGTCTGAAATACGTAAGCAGGATCCTAAGACAACCCTGAGACTTCTGCCTCCTATATTTTCCTTGCATAGGCAGAACCTGTGAATATAATGAGCTATCACTCCTGTGTTTATGTTGTGCCATCTGACAAAAAGGATATTATTCTTGGTGGAGCTGATAATCAAACCAAAGAATTTTCTTTGACAGGCATCAGAGGAAGATTTAAGAAAGATGTCCTGCTGGTCTGGAAGAAAGCAAGCAGCCACATTGTGAATTGCAGATAGGGAAGGGCAGCTTCTAGTTGCTGAGAGCAGTTTCGTGCCAAAAGCTAGCAATGAACAGGCAAGGAAATGAAACTCTTCCAACAACCAGTAAGTTTTTGCAAGAGGATCCTGAGCCCAAGATGAGAAAGGCAGCATTGGGGACATGTTGATTTCAGCTTTGTGAGACTCACCAGAGGACCCAACGGAACTATCCCCAGACTCGTGGCCCACAGAAACTGTGAGAGAATAAATTTGCTCTTTTAAATGAATAGATTATGGTAATTTTAAAATAAAGTGATAGAAAACTAATGCAAATGCAAAGAGAATGAAATGTAAGTTTAATTACTCATTCTTTCGCCTTTCATTTAAGGCTGTGGCCCTGCTTCCTTACTTTCTAATGCGTGTTCCTTGAAAGGATAATATCACTCCAACACAACATTCATGAAATGAGTAACCTTAGTGTATTTGCTCAAGCTGAGATATTTAGATACACACACTTAGAGTTTGGAAAAGAACTGTTGTACTGAGGAGGCTTGCCCAGAAAAGCTAAGTTGTATGGCTACCAAAAAGACTACAAAATGGCTCCCAAACTGGCATTTCATAATTACATCCAAAATGATCAGATACCAGTTATTGAACTGATGGATTGAAATTAACTTACAATATGAGACTAATGTATTAACCAAAAATTAAATTATCAATTTATAAAACCGTCAATGTCTCTTCCAATAATAGGAATGTTTGAGTCCTTTGTTTAGGTCATGCCGGTCTCAGTACTGAGACGGCTGACCAGCAGCATGTGCAATTACTTGTATGGTAAACATGGAATCAGAGAGACGAGGAGCAGAATGTCCTGAGCAATGGGTTATTCAATCCTTGGGATTGCCTGATACTATTTGAGTGTCTTCACTGAGAATACCAATTCGCCTGTCAAATCTAAGCTTTCTAAAAAATGGTTCAAACATATACTCCATAATTTTATAAGTCCTATTAATTTCTAAATTCTAGTTTTGGCTATTTCTTCATCTGACCATAGACCTGACCAATATCTCTTTAAATTTTTCAATATTATGTTGAATACGTCACTGGTCCCAGTAAAGCAGCCAATTTTTCAGAATTAAAGGTATTCCCTATCATTATGTGGTGATGAAATTACTTAGCACTCAAAGGTCATCCACATATCTCATTTCAGGAAATAAAAATCACTCCAAATATTTTAATTAAGAAGAGGTTTAATGCAAAGGATTTCAGGTTTACAACATAATTGGAGGGACTGAAGAAGAAGGTTTGGTGCTGAATTTTTGGCACACACGCCAAAGCACACAGCAGCTGTCAATGCATTGCCTCTAAGGATCCAAGAAATTGGTGAATACTCATCAGAAGATTCAGTACAGGGCTCTGGACCATGATGTGAATGAGAAATGAAACTTTGCTATTCAAGTCACTGAGATATGAAGAAGATGTGTATATTTGAGTTAGCAGGTCTATTACAAAAATATGTCCTTTTAAATACTATTATTATTAGAATTTTTAACCTGGAGTGTATTTGAAATTATGAAAGACATATTTCCTTTTTAAGTTCAAGATGATATGTTTGCTTCAATATGTATAAGTATAAAAGAAAATAATGATGTCTAATATATGTGACCCAAATCCATAATCTTGCTATATATACTGCTTTTTATAATGGATTTTGTAATGTAATAATCTGTGAAAAATAAAAAACCCTTTTGCAATAGTTCCACTGTAAATATGGCAAATATTAGAATAATTATATGAGAGAGAATCTTGTGTTCAGGTGGCCCACTGTCATTGAATATCTTCTTCCCTGAGGCCATGATCATGACTATACCTTTGTAATCGCTTTCAATGTAAGTAATCGAATATCAGTGGTATATAATACTAATCTACATTCCTCCAAACCAGCTTCAATCTGGAAATGTAAGTCATCTAGGCAATTATGAGTCTCTCAATTCCATTTAATTCTTAGTACTTGTGTCTCAGCAAATTGTGAGACAGTTCTTAGGATGAGTATTTTGGGTGACTCAGACCCTCCTCAGGTTGCTCTAGATTAGACTGAGATTATTCTCTTGGGTTACTCAAGCTGTCCTGGACATTATTTTTGTTGTTTCCTTAAAAAATAATTCTATAAAATTACAAATCATATTGTCACAAAATATTAGTACACATGCTGATATTTGTCTTTATATTTGCTTTGGATCAGAATAAAGTCAAATCTAACTTAAGTCTGATGAATTTCTAGTTCAAGTGGTAAAAAATGATGGAAGAACTGAGTCTTCACATGATATATGAATGTAGCAAGTTAAACAAAAGAATCTGGACTATTTAATCGAGCACCCTGTTAATTTTGGAATAAGAGGTATTACAATTGTTTTATTGTACTGCTTTGTAACAATTTATTATAAGAAATTGAAATATGATAAAGTGAAAAAATGGTGTTTTGGCTTCCAGCAATCATTGAATTAGATACCCACTTGATGTATATGTCAATTAGAATGAAATGCTAACTCTTTCTAAAGTGGAAGAGACAGTTTTACAAAGTTATTAAGTAATATATCATCAAAATGGAATTTGAGAACTGATGTCTTAAAATGTATTTTTATTACAAGTGATTTCTTATTTTACCTAAATACCAAATAAATATTGACTTCATTAATATTTTATGAAGAATATTTACACATATATTTTCTGCATTCTTACTTCATCATGTATAGAAACAGATTAATTATATAATTACACCTGAGGCTACATAATTTTACCATTTTCACCAACGTGAGTGATAATGTACAAACATATAACATTTATCACATTATATTAAAATGAAATTAAACTGATTATATAGTTTTGTTTATATTAATATATATACATGTATCCTTTTTCCTACAGTTGATTAAGAGGTAAAAGCATAAGGAATTTACACTTATTTTTAATATATCTGTATATAGTAATAATTGAAAAAATATTATCAACTTGAGATTTTGAAAAAAACTTCACCTTTGTTGTAAAAACTACTAGTTGTCATCCATCACTCACCACCTAAATCCATTCTTCTTTCTATTATAGTAAAGTGATTTTTGGGGTGGGCTCAAACCTGCCCAGTGATCAATACCATTTCTTACATTCCCTTGATGCCAGGTATAGCTTGTGTCTTGTAGCCAAATGACTGGCTTCTGGACAATGTGATTGAGTGGAGGGAATATTTGCAACTTTTGCATCATGAATTTAAAGTAAAGGACAACTCTTTATTTCCCATTTTCCATCATCTTTCTGGACTATACTGCAAATTGTGTGATGGTCATAAGTCTCTTGTACACTGAGGACAAAGATAACAACTTATGTTAGAGAAGCAGAATAGAAATGATCCAGGAATCCAACATAGTGGAGCTCCCATACCAACCTTGGAATGCTTAACCATAAACTGTCACATTACAGACAAAATTCTTTCTGATTTTAGCCATACATCAGGGTCTCTACCACAGCAGTCAAACTATTTCCTAAGTAATACAGATTTTGGTACATAGTTGTAATATTGAATAGAATATAGCTTAAAAGAGCTCTGCGGTCATAGATATTGCAGGCTGGAAACTGACACTTGTTTTGCTGTGGAAAAAACTGTTGGTAATTCTTCCATAAACAAAGTTTACACACCTTAGTGTCTTCATATGTGGAATGCTGCTAATACTGAATAGATTTTTCACAACTGTTTTCAGCTATAAGGGAGCTTGGGCCTTGTTGTTATTGCCTGTGCCACATCTGGACGAAATTGAAATTTCTGTGTAACATTCAACTGTCTTTAGCCCTAGAGTTGAATTAGTTGACCTGTAGAGAAAGTGGATAGTTGGCCTGTGGAGAAAGTGGATAGTTGACCTATGGAGAGGGTTTCTATGGTGGAAAACATATTCACAGTGGGAGTAGTGGCAATTTGACAAGTAGCACCTTTATAATTGGGCAGCCAAAAGAGTGGTCTGTGGCAGAGATAATAGTTGGTCCCATTAAATCTATTACTTTTCATCCACCATCATATTTCTAGATGGCAGCATGTTTCAGTTTATAAAGCAACCTCCTAGGGAAGGCAGATAAATGTGATAGAAGTTGGCTGGGTCTCCAACTCTACGGGCCTGCCAAAGCAGCGTTGGACTGATGATACTCTGGAACTGAGTGTAGAGAGAGAAACTATTGAGCTTAATCAATGTCTATTTTAAAGTCTCTATCAGAGCAACCAAGTTATAGTCCCAATAATATACCCTTTAAAAGGAGTTCAAACATTACTCAAAGTTAACAAGATAATCAATTTTTTTTAACATTTTAAAAAATGTTTCAAAAACACCAAGAATGCTCAAAAACAAGTCCCAAACAAATGATAATATAATAATCCTTGCATTTAACAATTTTATTATTAATAGAATAAATTCTCCAATCATTAACTGAATTTCTAAAGAAGTGATTAGTCAGATATGTTTTGATTCTGGGACCATAATTGTCAATTTTAGGATCTGATAATATTTCCTTTGTAAATACCAATTTTAATAGGCTTATTTGTCTTGTATTTTTACACAAGTTTTGCTTTTTTAATGATGTACGTGAGATTCTTTTGGTCTCAGATTTAATTAGTGTATTCTGCTCTATTCTACATGTTGTCAAAAATCATAGACTAACAGCCCTAAGAGCAACTTGTAAAACACTCTTGTTTATTACTTTGACAGGAAGAATACTATATTTAAGTCAATGCATACAGTTACCAGGAATTTAATATTTTCCCCTTATAAGTAGTGTATATACATTATTTGAGAAATTTCTTTTGGGGAAAGTAGCTTAAGTGCATGTATTATTTCTTAGTTTGTTGTTATGAAAAAGATATACTAATTCAGAAATGGGGAATTGTGATATAAGCAAAAGGATAATCTGAAATATTGATGTCATGACACTATTGTAGGCCATAAAAAATATGATCTCACAGGATACATGTATTTGCAATTGTGACTACAATTGCAGCAAATAAAATATATGCCTTCTATATTGATGAATCTACTGATGTTTCCAACAAGTCTTGGTTGATAACGTATGCCTGCATTTGCACCCAGCCAAACAACTTTACTGGTGAGGTTATGGCATTAAAAACTGGCCAACATTACAAATAGAAGAAGGTTTTTAAAAATATTGGGCAGATTTATTCAAGGTGATATGGTTTTATCTGAGAATGGCATTTAAGAAGTTTTATGGAGAGGGATACTGTACAGATGTAGCACAAGAGCAGACTTAATTGTCCTTCAAGCTTTAAACCTTAATTTGGAAATATCTTTATATACATAAACAAAGACTTGTCAATAAAAATTGAATTCTCATCTGAATTGAGTCATTAAAAAGGTAAATGTTATTAATTCCAAGATACTCAATTAACAATTAACATTTTAAACATTGTGTGAGAAAATGAAATGATCTCACACCCAGCTTTTGCTTCCTTTAGAAATGTGTGATTGTTGTGGGACTATGTGTGTGTGTGTGTTTGTGTGTGTGTATACCTGCATAAATATATATAAAAATGTATATATTTAATTTGAAATCTGAAGTCAGACTTTATATGATAGAAGGTAAATCTGAAAAACTTGATTGATTTTATAATGAGGACTGACTTTGCAAATTAAAGAGCAAACACCTTCTATAAATTGAATAAGTGAAAGCTAAAGGGCTATAATTTTGGTAAAAATAAATATAAAGAAAGTGATAAGATAACATTGATAATCCAAAAAAACACTCCATTGGAAGCAACCTAAATGCCTGTCAACAGATGAATAGATAAAGAAGGTGTGGTACATATATACAATGGAATATTACTCAGCCATTGAAAAGAACGAAATAATGCCATTTGCAGCAACACGGATGGACATGGAGATTATCATACTAAGTGAAGTAAGTCAGACAGAGAAAGACAAAGTGATATCATATGATATCACTCATATGTGGAATCTAAAAGAAATGATACAAATGAACTTATTTACAAAACAGAAACAGACCCACAGACTTAGAGAATGAACTTATGGTTACTGGGGGGAAGGGTGAGGAAAAGGAATACACTGGGAGTTTGGGATTGACATGTACACACTGCTATATTTACAATAGATAACCAACAAGGATCTACTGTATAGCACAGGGAAATCTGCTCAATATTCTGTAATAACCTAAAAAGGAAAAGAATTTGAAAAAGAATAGATACATGTATATGTATAACTGAATCACTTTGCTGTATAACTGAAACCAGCACAACATCGTTAATCAACTGTGTTCCAATATAAAACAAAAATTTAAAAAAAAAACACTCCACCGACAAAGATGTTTTCAGATTAACAATATACAAGTGTTCATTCTTTTATAGCATATCAGTTTCAAAAAGATTTCTAGAAGTAAAAATTTAACCAGTCATTTTAAAAGAGTAGTATCTGTTTGCTCAGCATTAATAAAGTTGTTTGGTATTTTTCACAGAAATTGATAGTGATGTGAATTATTGGAAAAAATGTATTTACAAGTCAGACAGCTCCCTATTGCTTATTTCAAAAAATTGAAAAAATATCCAATTGCTTTGTTAGCTAACAGATTATTGTATCAGCTAGGATCCAGACAATAGAATAAAGCCCATGCTGGGGTGGTCCAATACAAGGAATTTACTATGGGCTGTACTTATGAGTGACTTAGAAGGGCTGAAAAGCTAAAGAGAAAACAGTGAACCTCCTGGATATTAGTAGCATTGGGATACTTTTACCTTCAATGCTGGAAGGACAAATGGAGTTGGTCACATGAGTAAAAGCTCCCACTGACTGCTTACAAGAACTCCCTTGTCAAGGGATCAGGGAAATGGATTTCACAGGGAGGTGTGGAAAATGAAACTGAAAATAAATAGGCAAATGGCCAGCATAATTCACACCTCGGCCGCTCCGCATCCATTTTATTCCTCCCACACTTATTTAACTCCCATTCAAAAACATCATGTTTCTACTTAATAAGCAGTACTAATATGTAACTATTCTTCATAATGAAATTTCTTTCACAGTCTTCTTCACGAGAGGAGGTGATGTCTTCCTTCATTTTCCCTGGTTTACAGAGGACAGCCACCACAGACTTTCTTAAGGACACTGGTGTTTCCCAACCAATTTATTTAAAGACACATAACTGAAGAAACTAACCAGATAATACAGGCACAAACTATGTTTTGTGTCCAACCTTTTTTATGTGCCCTAGTACTTATAGATCATGTTTTTGTGGGTGAAGGGCAATAATCAAAGTAAAGAATATATGACAAACTGCAATCCATATCAGTTTAGGGGTGACTCGATGGGCTTACATACCTAGCATGATAGTCCCAATGTTCTCCAAGGGCAGTTATAGGAAGCTCTTAGGTACAGACATACTGAAGTATATTGGGGGATGACTGCAACTCATGTGACATCATCCAGAGGAACTCAAAACTTGGGGGTCAAAAGTATATACTCAAATTTTACTCAAGCAAGAATAATTCATTAGTAACGTGTTTGATGGAAAAATCAACAAAAGTCAACATGCCTGTAAAAAGTGTCAAGTGAAATTGTCACTGATTTAGGACCCCTAGGGCAAACAGAGTTTTTTTTTTCTTTCTTTCTTTTTTTGTGGGATCTTTGTTCCCTGACCAGGGATTGAACTCCAGCCCTCGGCAGTGAAAACATGGAGTCCTAACCCCTGGACCACCAGGGAATTACCCAGAGTTTCTCTTTACTGAGGAGAGACACACTGAGGAAGACAACTTATTGTCACACATTGGTCTCTTACGAGGGAAGTTACTTCAGGAAGGAGGGAAAGTATGACAAGCAGCCTGGAAAATATCACAGCTTTAGAAAACTGGATAAAACAAATTCAACAAATAGCATGCTAAGGAGGAAAGGTATAAGCAAAAGAAGCTCAAGAATCTTCAGAGCAGAAACAAGGAATAAACCTATGGAAGATGTGTGATTGTTTTCTACCAAATAGATACATGAGAAATCCAAATAAAAAGCATATTCTGTGCAACTGAGTGAGGACTCTTTCAGACGTCTCTAAGAATGCCTGCTATTTTCTTTCTCCTGTTTTGCTTTTTTTTTTTTTTTTTGCTGTACACGGGCCTCTCACTGTTGCGGCCTCTCCCGCTGCAGAGCACAGGCTCTGGACGTGCAGGCTCAGCAGCCATGGCTCACAGGCCCAGCTACTCCGTGGCACGCGGGATCCCCCCGGACCGGGGCACGAACCCGCGTCCCCTGCATCGGCAGGCGGACTCCCAACCACTGCGCCACCAGGGAAGCCCTTGCCTTAATCTTTATTAAAGCTTTCTGTAAATATATGTTGTGGAGCCTTGTGAGTTGTAAATATCTGACTCTGTGTAACTGAAGCAGTACTGGTTGTGTAGCTCTTCAGAATCGACTCACAGGTCTTCACAGACCGCATGTGATACTGAAACAGGGATGCAAAATATACAATTTGGATAACCAGGCCTTAAAACTATTAACATCCCCTATTTATCTTTAGTAACCCCAAGAAACATTATTGCAAGGAGAAAAATGTAACCATGCTTGCAGGCCTGTGGGAATTCATCCAAAACTTCTTGAGTTTTACCAAGATATGTCCAACAAAGAACTGAGGTGAGGACATCCTAAGAGAAATACTAGAGGATTATTTCCCAAAGTTTAAGAAACTCTTCATTTGAGGGGTCTATGGAATAAAGAGATGGGTGAAAAACATCTTGACATACAAGATGAAATTTTAAAACAATGAGAATCCTAAAAACTTCTGATACTTGATAGAGGTTTGTGTACAATTTAAAATCAACTTAAAAGGGGTGCCTTCAAGATGGCAGAAAAGTAAGACGTGGAGATCACCTTCCTCCCCACAAATCATCAAAACTACATCTACATGGGGAACAACTCCTACAGAACACTTACTGAATGCTGGCAGAAGACCTCAGACTTCCCAAAAGTCAAGAAACTCCCCATGTACCTGGGTAGGACAAAAGAAAAAAGAAAAAACAGTGACAAAAGAATAGGGATGGGACTTCCACCTCAGAGAGGGAGTTGTGAAGGAGGAAAAGTTTCCACACACTAGCAAGCCCCTTCACTGGTGGAGACGGGGGTGGGCAGGGGGGAAACTCCAGAGCCACAGAGGACAGCGCAGCATCAGGGGTGTAGAGGGCAAAGCGGAGAGATTCCCACACAGAGGATCAGTGCTGACCAGCACTCACCAGCCTGAGAGGCTTGTCTGCTCACCCGCTGGGGCAGGCAGGGGCTGGGAGCTGAGGCTCGGGCTTCATCAGGTCGGATCCCAGGGAGAGGACTGGGGTTGGCGGCGTGAACACAGCCTAAAGGGGGCTAGTGCTCCACGGCTAGCCGGGAGGGAGTCTGGGAAAAGGTCTGGAGCTGCCAAAGCAGCAAGAGACCATTGTTTCGGGGTGCACGAGGAGAGGGGATTCAGAGCAGCACCTAAACAAGTTCGAGCCACGGCTGTCAGCGTGGACACCAGAGATAGGCATGGAATGCTAAGGCTGCTGCTGCAGCCACCAAGAAGCCTGTGTGCAAGCACAGGTCACTATCCACACCTCCTCTTCCAGGAGCCTGCAGCCCACCACTGCCAGGATCCCGTGATCCAGAGACAACTTCCCCAGGAGAACACTGTGCACCTCAGGCTGTTGCAATGTCATGCTGACCACTGCTGCCACAGGCTCACCCCACATCCATAACCCTCCCTCCCCGTGAACCTGAGTGAGCCAGAGCCCCCTAATCAGCTGCTCCTTTAACCCCATCCTATCTGGGTGGGGAAGAGACGCCCTCAGGCAATCTACACACAGAGGCGGGGCCAAATCCAAAGCTGAACCCCAGGATCTGTGCCAACAAAGAGAAAGGGAAATTTCTCCATGCAGCCTCAGAAACAGTGGATTAAATCTTCACAATCAACTTGAGGTACCCTGCATCTCTGGAATACCTGAAGGGACAAGGAATCATCCCAAAATTGAGGCAGTGGACTTTGGGAGCAACTTTAGACTTGGGGTTTGCTTTCTGCATCTAATTTGTTTTTGGTTTTAGGATTATCATAGTTTAGTATTTAGAGCTTATTATCATTGGTAGATTTGTTTATTCATTTCATTGCTCTCTTTTTCTTTTTTTAGTAGAGTTTTTAGCAGTTGATATCACTGGTGGATTTGTTTTATGGTTTGGCTGCTCTCTTCTTTCTTTCTCTATTCATTTTTTTAAATTTCTTTTTATTTTTAATATATTTTTTTCTATTTTAATAACTTTATTTTATTTATTTATTTTTCCTTTTTTTATTCTCCCTTTTCTTCTGAGCTGTGTGGCTGATAGTGTCTTGGTGCTCTGACTGGATGTCAGGCCTGAGCCTCTGAGGTGGAAGAGCCAAGATCAGGAAATTGGTTCACCAGAGACCTCCTGGCCACACATAATATCAAACTGTGAAAGCTCTCCCAGAGATCTCCATCTCAACACTAAGACCCAGCTCCACTCAACAACCAGCAAGCTACAGTGCTAGACACCCTATGGCAAACAACTAGCAAGACAAGAACACAACCCCACCCATTAGCAGAGAAATTACCTAAAATCATAATAAGATCACAGACATCCCAAAACACACAACTGAACGTGGTCCTGCCCAACAGAAAGACAAGACCCAGTCTCATCCACCAGAACATAGGCAACAGTTCCCTCCACCAGGAAGCCTACACAACTCAATGAATCAAACTTACCCACTGAAAGCAGACACCAAAAACAAAGGGAAATACGAACCTTCAGCCTGCAAAAAGGAGACCCCAAACACAGTAAGTTAAGCAAAATAAGAAGACAGAGAAATACACAGCAGATGAAGGAGCAAGGTAAAAACCCATCAGACCAGAAAATGAAGAGGAAATGGCAGTCTACCTGAAAAAGAATTCAGAGTAATTATAGTAAAAATGATACAAAATCTTGAAAATAGAATGGAGAACATACAAGAAATCTTTAACAAGGACCAAGAAGAATAAAGAGTAAACAAACAATGATGAACAACACAATAAATGAAATTAAAAATTTGCTAGAATGAATCAATAGCAGAATAACAGAGGCAGAAGAATCAATAAGTGACCTGGAAGATAAAAGAGTGGAAATAACTACTGGAGAGCAGAATAAAGAAAACAGAATGAAAAGAATTCAGTACAATCTCAGAGACTTCTGGGACAGCATTAAATGCACCAAAATTCAAATTATAGGGGTTCCAGAAGAAGAAGAGAAAAAGAAAGGGACTGAGAAAATATTTAAAGAGATTATAGTTGAAAACTTCACTAACATGGGAAAGGAAATAGTCCAGGAAGCACAGATAGTCCTATACAGGATAAATCCAAGGAGAAATACACCAAGACACATCTTAATCAAAATATCAAAAATTAAATACAAAGAAAAATATTAAAAGCAGCAAGGGAAAAGCAGCAATTAACATACAAGGGAATCCCCATAAAATTAACAAATGATCCTTCAGCAGAAACTCTGCAAGCCAGAAGGGAGTGGCAGGACATATTTAAAGTGAAGAAAGGGAAAAAATTACAACCAAGATTACTCTATCCAGCAAAGATCTCATTCAGACTCGATGGAGAAATTAAAACCTTTACAGACAAGCAAAAGCTAAGAGAATTCAGCACCACCAAACCAGCTTTACAACAAATGCTAAAGGAACTTCTCTAGGCAGGAAACACAAGAGAAGAAAAAGACCTACAATAACAAACCCAAAACAATTAAGAAAAAGGTAATAGGAATATACATATCGATAACATCCTTAAATGTAAATGGATTAAATGTTCCAACCGAAAGACATAGACTGGCTGACTGGATACAAAAACAAGATCCATATATATGCCATCTACAAGACACTCACTTCAGACCTAGAAACAAATAAAGACTGAAAGTGATGGGATGGAAAAAGATATTCCATGCAAATAGAAATCAAAAGAAAGCTGGAGTAGCAATTCTCATATCAGAAGAAATAGACTTTGAAAAAAGACTATCACAAGAGACAAAGAAAGACACTACATAATGATCAAGGGATCAACCTAAAAAAAGATATAACAATTGTAAATATTTATGCACCCAACATAGGAGCATTTCAATACATAAGGCAAATGCTAACAGCCATAAAAGGGGAAATTGACAGTAACACAGTAATAGCAGGGGACTTTAACACCTCACTTTGGCCAAAGGATAGATCATCCAAAATGAAAATTAGTAAGGAAACACAAGCTTTAAATAACACATTAGACAAGATGGACTTAATTGATATGTATAGGATATTCCATCCAAAAACAACAGGTTACACTGTCTTACCAAGTGCTCATGGAACATTCTCCAAGATAGATCATATCTTGGGTCCCATATCAAGCCTTGGTAAATTTAAGAAAATTGAAGTCGTATTAAGTATCTTTTCCAACCACAACGCTATGAGACTAGATATCAATTACAGGAAAAATTCTGTAAAATATACAAACACATGGAACCTAACAATACATCACTTAATATCCAAGAGATCACTGAAAAAATCAAAGAGGAAATCAACAAATACCTAGAAGCAAATGACAATGAAAACACGATGACCCAAAACCTATGGGATGCAGCAAAAGCAGTTCTAAGAGGGAATTTTATAGCAATACAATCCTACCTCAAGAAACATCTCAAATAAACAACCTAAACTTACACTTAAAGCAATTAGAAAGGAAGAAAAAAATAACCCCAAAGCTAGCAGAAGGAAAGAAATCATAAAGATCAGATCAGAAATAAATGAAAAAGAAATAAAGGAGGGGCTTCCCTGGTGGCGCAGTGGTTGGGAGTCTGCCTGCTGAGGTGGGGGACGTGGGTTCGTGTCCCAGTCCGGGAGGATCCCACATGCCACGGGACTGCTGGGTCTGTGCATCTGGAGCCTGTGTTCCACAACAGGAGAGGCCACAGCAGTGAGAGGCCTGTGTACCGCAAAAAAAAAAAAAAAAAAAAAAAGAACAAAAAAAAAAAAAAAAGAAAAAAGGAAACAATAGCAAAGATCAATAAAACTAAAAGCTGGTTATTTGAGAAGATAGACAAAATTGATAAACCATTAGCCAGATTCATCAAGAAAAACAGGGAGAAGACTCAAAACAATAGAATTAGAAATAAAAACAGAGAAGTAACAACTGACACTGCAGAAATACAAAGGATCCTGAGAGATTACTACAAGCAACTATATGCCAATAAAATGGACAATCTGGAAGAAATGGACAAATTCTTATAAATGCACAACCTTCTGAGACTGAACCAGGAAGAAATAGAAAATATGAACAGACCAATCACAAGCACTGAAATTGCAACTGTGATTAAAAATCTTCCAACAAACAAAAGCCCAGGACGGGTGGCTTCACAGGTGAATTACATTAAACGTTTAGAGAAGAGCTAACACCTGTCTTTCTCAATTTTTTCTAAAATATAGCAGGGGGAGGAACGCTCCCAAACTCATTCTACGAGGCCACCATCACTCTGATGCCGAAACCAGACAAAGATGCCACAAAAAAAGAAAACTAGAGGCCAATATCACTGATGAACATAGATGCAAAATCCTCAGCAAAATACTACCAAACAGAATCCAACAGCATATTAAAAGGATTATGCTCCATGATCAAGTGAGTTTTACCCCAGTAATGCAAGGATTCTTCAATATACACAAATCAATCAATGTCATAGACTGTATTAACAAACTGAAGGAGAAAAACCATATGATCATCTTAATAGATGCACAAAAAGCTTTTGACAAAACTCAACATCCATTTACGATAAAAACCCTCCAGAAAATAGGCATACAGGGAACTTACCTCAACATAATAAAGGCCATATATGACAAACCCATAGCCAACATCATTCTCAACGTTGAAAAACTGTAACCATTTCCACTAAGATCAAGAACAAGACAAGGTTGTCCACTCTCAACACTATTATTCAACATAGTTTTGGAAGTTTTAGCCACAGCAATCAGAGAAGAAAAGAAATAAAAGAATCCAAATCAGAAAAAAAGAAGTAAAACTGTCATTGCTTGCAGATGACATGATACTATACATAGAGAATCCTAAAGATGCTACCAGAAAACTACTAGAGCTAATCAATGAATTTGGTAAAGTTGCAGGATACAAAATGAATGCACAGAAATCTCTTGCATTCCTATACACTAATGATGGAAAATCTGAAAGAGAAATTATGGAAACACTCCCATTTACCATTGCAAAGTAAAGAATATAATACCTAGGAATAAACCTACCCAAGAAGACAAAAGACCTGTATGGAGAAAACTATAAGCCACTGATGAAAGAAACTAAAGATGATACAAAAAGATGGAGAGATAAACCATTTTCTTGGATTGGAAGAATCAACATTGTGAAAATCACTATACTACCCAAAGCAATCTTCGACTCAGTGCAATCCTTATCACACTACCAATGGAATTTTCAAAGAACTAGAACAAAAAATTTCACAATTTGTATGGAAACACAAGAGACCCCGAATAGCCAGAGCCATCTTGAGAAAGAAAAATGGAGTTAAGGAATGAGGCTCTTGACTTCAGACTATACTACAAAGCTACAGTAATCAAGACAGTATGGTACTGGCACAAAAACAGAAATATAGATCAGTGGAACAGGATAGAAAGCCCAGAGATAAACCCACACACATAAGGTCACCTTATCTTTGATAAAGGAGGGAAGAATATACAATGGAGAAAAGACAGCCTCTTCAATAAGTGGTGCTGGGAAAACTGGACAGCTACAAGTAAAAGAATAAAATTAGGACACTCCCTAACACCATACACAAAAATAAACTCAAAATGGCTTAAAGACCTTATTGTAAGGCCAGACACTGTAAAACTCTTAGAGGAAAACATAGACACAACACTCTATGACATAAATCAGAGCAAGATAGTTTTTGACCCACCTCCTAGAGAAATGGAAATAAAAACAAACATAAACAAATGGGATCTAATGTAACTTAAAAGCTTTTGCACAGCAACGGAAACCATGAAAAAGACAAACCTCAGAATAGGAGAAAATATTTGCAAATGAAGCAACTGACAAAGGATTAATCTCCCAAATATACTAGCAGCCTATGCAGTTCAATAAAAAAACAAACAACCCGATCCAAAAATGGGCAGAAGACCTAAGTAGGCATTTCTCCAAAGAAGATATACAGATTTCCAACAAACATATGAAAGGATGCTCAACATCATTAATCACTAGAGAAATGCAAATCAAGACTACCACACCAGTCAGAATGGCCATCATCAAAAAATCTAGAAACAATAAATGCTGGAGAGGGTGTGGAGAAAAGGAACCCTATTGAACTGTTGGTGGGAATGTAAATTGATATAGCCACTATGGAGAACAGTATGGAGCTTCCTCAAAAATCTAAAAATAGAACTACCATATGACCCAGCAAACCCACTGCTGGGCATATACCCTGAGAAAACCATAATTCAAAAAGAGTCATGTACCACTGTGTTCATTGCAGCTCTTTTTACAATAGCCAGGACATGGAAGCAACCTAAGTGTCTATCGACAGATGGATAAAGATGTGGCACATATATACAATGGGATATTACTCAGCCATAAAAAGAAATGAAATTGAGTTATTTGTAGTGAAGTAGATGGACCTAGAGTGTGTCATACAGAATGAAGTAAATCAGAAAAAGAAAAAAAAATACTGTATGCTAACACGTATATATGGAATCTAAAAAAAAAATGTTTCTGAAGAACGTAGCGGCAGGACAGGAATAAAGATGCTGACATAGAGAATGGACTTGAGGATACGGGGAGGGGGAAGGGTAAGTTGGGACAAACTGAGAGAGTGGCATGGACATATATACACTACCAAATATAAAATTGATCGCTAGTGGGAAGCAGCTGCACAGCACAGGGAGATCAGTTTGGTGCTTTGTTTCCATGTAGAGTGGTGGGATAGGGAGGGTGGGAGGGAGAAGCAAGAGGGAGGAGATATGGGGATATATGTATATGTATAGCTCATTCACTTTTTTATACAGCAGAAGCTAACACACCATTGTAAAGCAATTATACTCCAATAAAGATGTTAAAAAAAAAAGAAAAAAAATCAACTTAACCATAACAACAACAGAAAGATAAATGCCATTGCATATATTTGTATGGTCATTAGAGCATTTTCTGAGAAGTTGATAACAGCCTAATTTTCCATATCTAAATAAGTCATTAAGTAAACTTTAGCATACTGGTATTAGGGAAAATTGTACAACTATTTAAAAGTACAACTGAACAGTATTGATACAGATGAATTATGAGACAAAATAGGTTAAAAAAACATAGCATAGCATACAAAAATAAATATAGTGTTTCCACTTTGTTTAAGAGGGTTTATTTATGTATGTATATGCAGCTAAATGTAAGGTCAGAATGTATATTTATATGTGATTTGAATATTGGAGAACAAGGATATAATAATATTGCAATTGTATAATATAATTATAAATATGTGTAAATGTAGCTCTCTATTGACATACAGAGGAATGCTAAAGTATATATAATGTATATATATATATATAAACATTTACATTTTTTAAAAATGTATTCTCCTTGGTATTACTCTATGTTTATAAACATAAAGGAGATCTCTGTTTGTGGTAGGATTTTATTTGAATTTTACTTTATTCTTTATAGTTGTCCATACTGTTTAAGTTTTGAAAGCCTATGTTATATTTTAATAAAAAATATATATATATATTTGTATTTTACTTTTTAAAGAAGCTCTGCATTTTATATCTTTACACATATTTCTTTTTTCTGGAAAACTTTATTATATCTTAAAGGAAGTACCAAAATATGAAGTTTCCAGTTCACAAGATTTCACTGTCCAGAAATATTTCAAATGGTAGTTTTTAATGATTGTTATCCATCATACCTTATCCCTTAATTTTATACTATTACTTTATTGCTTTACCATTAATTTATTGTTAACTTGCTTTGAAATTAAGGGTACATCATTTTATTTCTTGTTCAGGAAAAACATGGAGTAGGAATAAATGTTGACTTTTACCAACTACCTTTCAATTTATTTCAAATTAGAATAACTAAATAATTGTATTTATTTGTATGTATCCCAATATAAAAAAGCACATGGTAATATATTTTATATATGCATATGTTTTATGTATACATTTTTGTAATTTTATATGTAGTTTAGTTTATATATAATTTATGTGTGTGTGTAATCACTAGTGGAACAGGAAAGAACAAATCTGACTCCATATTTGATCTGTTTCTTTTACTTTAGCCTTTGTATTCTATTGCTTTTGCTACAAGCTAATCACTAAAGGGATGTTCCCTATAGCTTGAAGTGTACATAATGGCCCATCTCTGGAAACCCTGCCTCCCATGCCTGAGCTTAATCCAATACCTTTGTTTAGATCACAGGAAACATCCTGATCAGACCCACCTGTAAATGGATGCAGGGGAAAAAAGAAATTAACACATCCCCTCTGGAGTATGGCTGGAACTGGGAAATATTTGTAAGAAGTTATTGCCTTTTTTACTTTACCTCCTCACTTCCTCTTCTTTGTTCTATAAAAGAAACTAGCATCCAAATCTGGACAAGGTTGTTCTTTGGGTCACTAGTCCACAATCTTCTCAGTCTGCTGTCTTCCCGAATAAAGTTGCTATTCCTTGCCCCAACACCTCGTCGTCTCTTGATTGATTGGCCTGTCACGTGGTGAACAGTATGAGTTTGGATTTGATAATACTACTAGATTATGATTTCCATAAAGTTCCATGAGGGAAAAGACTTTGCTTTGTTGAAGTTTTTCACTCCAATATATAAAACAGGATCCAGTACATTTAGGCACTCAAAAATATATATACTGAATGATTTGATTATCACCTTTATATGATTCTGGATTTGATTTTCTGATATTTCTAGTTTTTCTTTTAATTTGTATTATTAGGTAATTGGGTGTTTTGGGATACCATCTTTGGCCGGTTTTTTTAATTTGACTAGCTACATTGACTTAATTGAGATATAGCATTTTTATATCTCTTCTTTAGATTATATAACTTGAGAAAATAGTATTTTCTGAAATTTTTAGATATTTTACCTATAAAACCATTTGAACTTGAGCTCTTTTCACGATTGTGTTTGTACAAAGAATAAAGATTTATTGAGGTATATCTGACATCCAATAAATGGCACATATTTGCATGTGCTATTTTAGAACTTGTATAGACATTTCATCTAAGAAGATATACAAATAGGCAGTAAGCACATGGAAAGATGAGATGACATTAGGATATCCATTAAGATAGTGATTATCAAAAAAAAGTAACGTTGGCAAGGATGTGGAGAAATTGAAACCCTTGTACATTGCTGGTGGGAATGTAATATGGTGAAGCTGCTATGCAAAACAATATGATGGTTCCTTTAAAAACTAGAAATAGAATTACCATAGGATCCAGAAATTTTACTTCTGGTTCTATACCCAATTAATTGAAAGCAGAAACTCAGTTTTTTGTACACCCATGTTCGTACTTAAGTGTTGATCAAACAAATGGAAAAACAAAATGTAGTATATGGATACATTTAGTTTTAAAAAGGAAGGAAATTCTGACACGTGCTACAACATGCATGAACCTTGAAGACATTATGCTAACTGAAATAAATCAGTCACAAAAGGACACATATTTTATGATTCCTCCTATATGAAGTACCTAGAGTAATCAAATTCATAGAGTTAAAAGTAGAATGATCGTTGCCAGTGCCTGATGGGGGTGGGGGAGATGAGCGGTTATTTTTTAATGGGTGCTTAGTTCAGTTTAGCAAGATGAAAAAAGTTCTGGAAATGGGTGTTTGTTATGGTTACACAACAAAGTGAATGTAACTAATACCACTGAATTTTACACCTAAAAATGATTTTACAAGTACATCTTGTGTTATGTATACTTTGCCACAGTTAATAAGTATAAAAATTACAAATGAAATAAATATCTTTATTTAACTATTATGATAGCAAAATATATATATTCAATTTTCTTAAGTTTTAATTAAAATTTATTTTAAAAGCCATTTCACCTAAACTGCCTGTTGCTTTTGCATCTTCTTTTAAGGCATATTTTTATTTTATTCATCAAGAGCTATGTACCACATTTACACAGTTTCTTAATCCTAGATAATAGCCGCCAACTACTTTTTTTTTTTTAAATAGCAATTGAGACCTATCATCATAGGAAGGAAAATTTTATGAGTCTTTTGGTAACTTTCGTTTTAATGTGTGCTTAATTTTATATGTCCTAAGGGACCAATGTAAAGACAAAAAATTAACTCAAAAGTCATAAAATATAGACAGCAACTTTCAAGCACATGCTACATGTAGTCCATTGATTGGATAATTTTACAATCCTTATCTAACTTAATCTTCACATGGAATGAGTATTATTATCCTCATTCTATAGATAAAGGAATAGAGAATCAGGATTAAATAAATTACCTAAAATCACACCATACTTGCACCTCATATTTGAAATAAAAGTTTTAAAAAATACTTTGTTGCTGATATATTTTTTTATATCTTTCTTTTAAGATTTAATTTTATTTATTTTTGTCTGTGTTGGGTCTTTAATGCTGTGCAGGGACTTTCTTTAGTTGTGGCTAACAGGGGCTACTCTTCGTTGTGGTGTGTGGGATTCTCCTTGCGGTGGCTTCTTTTGTTGCGGAGCAAGGGATCTAGACGCACGGCTCCAGTAGTTGCGGTACACGGGCTCAGTAGTTGTGGCTTGTGGGCTCTAGAGCACAAGCTCAGTAGTGGTGGTGCATGGGCTTAGTTGCTCCGCAGCATGTGGGATCTTCCCGGACCAGAGATCGAACCTGTGTCTCCTGCATTGGCAGGTGGATTCCTATCCACTGTGCCACCAGGGAAGTCCCATATTGTTGCTGATCTTTACTAATGCACTTTGTGCCACATTTACTGCTTCCACAGGCATATCGGTGTGTGTGTGTGAGTGTGTGTGCATTGTGTGCACATTCATGACAGCTCCTTTGAAGATAGTAGTACTTAACAATTCTTAAATATCTCCTAGAAATTTCATACCAATAGATGATTAGCAAAGGCAATGTTCATATTTAATTGTTTTCTTGAAAGGTTTATCTTTTTTACACTGTACTAATAAGTCACTAGCAGCATGCCTTAAATTAGAGTGATTCCTTAAAGAAAAAAGTATTTTTAGTGTCAATAAGCAACATATGTCATGGTTAGTGTTCACTTCCTGCAACTTTTAATTTAGAAGTGAAAACTTATGTTCCCAAAGGAAAACACTCACTTTCTGCACAAAGTATTACTTTTTTGTGATTTACTGAGATATTATCATGGAAATGATGATGTTAAACAGTACTTCTGGTAGCTCTAAAAGTGTAGTGGGAATCATGATTTCATAAGAAGAAAATTATTTATGGTGGTAACATTATTGTATAAGTTCCCTCAGGATCTCTACATCAGGATAGGTTTTATGATATCCTAAAACAAGTTGCCTACATTCACTTTAGCTATAAAGTAATGCTGAATACAACAATATCATAAGACAGCTCACAGTGAGAGCAAAGACATCTGTTAATGGTACCATGAATAGTTATGAACTGAGGTGCTCAAATGGCTTTGCCAGAAAAGCATTGCCTCCTAAATTATTTTTATAGCAAATGGAAGCCTCATATTTTATGGTTGGGTAGTTTGCATTCAAATGTACCAATAACTTCAAATGCACTCATTTCTATACAGCATGCTTTATTGTAGCATAAGATGAAATTGGTAATGGTCTGTTGATGGGTAGACATCTTCTCCATCAGCAGCTTTCTCTCATTCTTTATTTTTCTCTGTTTAAAATAATTTTTAAATAATATGTATATTTATACTAATATTTTAAAAGGATGATTTTATATCAAGTTTTAATGTGATTCCAAATTGTGTAAATCTGAAATAAAATGTATATTTTCTCTATTTGGACCCTGGAACTATTTAATATACATGCAATTTTGATGTAACTGAAACTTAGCTTTGAAAAAATTTTTACTTTGGAAAACGTATCTATTTGCTGTGTACTGAACTGTGTTCCCCCTCAGTTTCTACATTTAAGCCCTTACCCATAATGTGATTGTATTTGGAGAGAGGATCTATAAAGGGGTAATTAAAGCTAGATGAGGTCATTAGGGTAGGGCTCTGGTCCTATAGGATTAGTATCCTATCTAGAAGAAGAGACTGCTATCTACTAGAAGAAGAGACACCAGAGAGTTCCCCCAGCCACTGCACACATAAAGAAGAGGTCATAGGAGCACCTAGCAAGAAGGTGGTCACCTACAGGCCAAGAGAAGAGGCCTCATAATAAAACTTGCATTGTCAATATCTTGATCTTAGACTTAAAGTCTCCAGAACTGTGAGAAATAAAATTCTATGTTTAAACCACCAAGTCTGAGGTAGCTTGAGCAGACTAATACACTATTAAAATATATTTAAGGTTAAAGATTTATTGAAGGGAATTTACTTATGAATAAGATAGCTATGAAAATGACCGTTTCATTTATAGAACAGAGTCACAGTTGCTTGTTCAACTATTACATTACCAAAGATTCAAATTTAAAATATTCCAATAGGTTACTTTTTCCATCACTTATGAATCACTATGCCATGATTTTCACGTGTATGTGTCTTTATTTCTGAGTTATAAATAGAAAAACAAAGTATTTTTAATCCTAAACATAAAACTCACGATTTTCTAGTCAAATATTATTTGGTAACCAAAAGAATTCTATGTTAAGGAATAGAATTTTGGAGCACTAATCATTGATTTATTTTGTCCATACATTTATAGCAATAACAATATCATTGAGCATAGATTTGAGAATATTTAAATATGTTACTTCATTTGAAAAACTTCAGAGGTATAAACAGGAGAGGTTCAATTAAAACTAAATATTTAGAATAGAATTATCATACAAGAATTTATAACAATAATGAAGTAGTGACAGAAATGGAGCACATGTTTTGTCAATAAGAAAGAGCATTGCAGCTTAGTGGGAAAAGGGGGTAGGTTAAATCCACAGCTCAAGCAGATGATGGAACTTAATAATAACAACTATTATTATTATTTGCCCCTTATAATATGTCAGAGTTGAAAATCTTGTTGATTTACATATGGTCACACATTTAAGTTCTCAAAAATTATATAATAAAAATGCCAGTATTATGCACATTCTAACTCTTAAATTTTACCTTCTTTGAAAGAAATTGAGGCTGGAGAAGAAAATGTTGCCTACTCAATGTAATACTGTTGGAAAAAGATGAAACCAGTGTTTCAGCCCAGGTGGACAGCTAGTTGAGAATACTGAGCTACATATTCCTATTCCACTATGGGAATTTCTGGAATTTGATTGCAAATTCTCTTATTATTTTTTTCCTTTTACACCCTACGATTCTAAACTTTTCAACTCAGTTTGTTTATACCAACAGAAACAAAGACAAGATGCTAAGAATTGTGTAAAATTATGTTTGTCGAATGAAATGGAAAGCATTGAAGAAAATAGAAATCACCTTCTCCTTAGTTACTTTACCTTGCAATATATACCATAGAGATTCCGAAAGATCTTACATGATGTTATATATTTCAGAGCTCTCAAATGACTTATGACTGACATTTTTGCAATTGCTTTTAATTGAAGGGAAATTCACAAAACATAAAATTAATCATTTTAATTTACAAATCAGTGGCATTTACTAGATTCACAATGTTTTGCAACCACTATCTATCACTCGAAAAAGAAGCATTTTATCACCTACAAAGGAAACTGTACTCATTATGCAGCCACTCCAAATTTCTTCCTCTCTCCAGCCCCTGGAAACCTCAATCTTCTTTATGCATATGGATTTACTTATTCTATATATTCACACAAATGGAATCATACAGTAGGTGATCTTCAGTGTCCAGCTTCTTTCACCTAGCATAAAGTTTTTGATTTTCATCCACATTGAAGCATTTATCAGTACTTCATTCATTTTATGGCTGAATAATTGTCCCATTGTATGTATGTATCACAATTTAGTTATCCATTCATTTGTTTATGACTTTTGGGTTGTTTCCACCTTTTGGCTACTGAACAAAAATGTGCATGAATTTGTTTGTGTACCTGTTTTTAGTTCTTTCTGGTAAATACCTAGGAGTGGAATTGCTGGATCATACGGTAATTCCACATTTAACTTTTTGAGGAACCACCAAACTGTTTTCCACAGTCACTATGCAGTTTATATTTCCACCAGTAATGTTCAGGATTTTAATTTCTCCTTATCTTTGTAAACACTTGTTCGTTTTCTTTTTGTTTTATTATAGCTATCCTAGTGGGTGAAATTGTATGTCATTGTGATTTTGATTTTCAGTTCCCTAATAACTAACCATTTCTTTTCACGTGTTTGTTGCACATTATGTGTGTGTGTGTGTGTGTGTGTATATATATATATATATATATATTTGAAGAAATGTCTATTCAAGTCCTTTTTTAAAAATGGGATGTTTGCATTTTTGTTTTTGAGTTGTAAGTGTTCTTCATTTATTATGGATATTAGGCTCTGTTAGATATAAGGATTGCAAATATTTTCTTTCATTCTGTAGGTTGTCTTTTCACTTTCCTGGTATATTCTGAATCACAATTTTTTGAAATTTTATCAAAATCCAATTTAATTTTTCCCTTTGTTGCTTGTGCATTTGCTGTTACATCTAAGAATCCACTGCTAAAACCAAGATTATGAAGATGTCTGTTATCTACCAAGGATTTTATGTTTTTATCTCCTGTATTTATGTTGTTGATATATTTTTAGTTGATGGTGTGAGGTAGGGGTTCAACTTTTTTCATGTGCATATCCAGCTGTTCAAATACCACTGATGAAGAGACTATATTTCCCCTCATTGATTGATCTTGATACCCTTATTGAAAACAAATGTATGGGTTTATTTCTGTGCTCTTCATTCAGTTTCATTGGTTTTTATATGCCTATTCCTATGCTAACATGCCATTTTGATTACTGTAGCTTTGTAGTAAGTTTTGAAATTTGGAAATGTGAGACTTCCAACTTTATTCTTCTTTCTCAAGAAAGAGATTATTGGGGGGGGGTCCCTTGAAATTCTATGTTAATTTAAGGATCAAGTTTTCTATTTCTTAAAATTTTGTTAAGGATTTGCTAGAAATTTTGATAGAGATTGCCTTGACTCTGTAGATTGTTTAGGGTAGTATTGTTATCATAATATGATTAAGTTTGACCATCCATGAACATGGAATATATTTCTGTTTATTTAGGTCTTCTTTAAATTTTTTCAGCAATTTTCTTCTGTATGCAGGTCTTGTACTTCCTTGGTTCAACTTATTTCTAGGTATTTTATTCTTTTTGATTCCATTGTAAATAGAATTGTTTTCTTAATTTCCTGTTCAGATTGTTTATTGCTGGTATAGAAAAACACAACTGACATTTGCATTGATCTTGTACTTATGATTTTGCTGGATTTTTAAAATTATCTCCAGTAGAATTTTTTGTGGACTCTTTAGGAGTCCACAAATTTCTGATGATCTTGTAATCAGAAAATAGTTATAATTCTACTTCTTCCTTTCCAGTTTAGTGCTTTTCTTTCCTTGACTATTTTTTTTTTTTAGCTAGAAATGCTAGTAAATTGTTGAGTAGGAGTCATGAAAGTGGGCATCTTTGTCTTATTTCTGATGCTAGGGAGGAAGTTTTCAATCCCTCACCATTGAGTATGATGTTAGCTTTGGGTTTTTTATAAATGTTTTTACTATGTTGAGGAAGTCCTCTGTATTTATAGTTTTCTGAGTTTTTACCATCAAAAGATGTTGTAGTTTGTTAAATGTTTTTTACTGCATCAATTGTGATGAACTATGGTTATTAGTTTTCTTTGTTCTGTTAATTTGGTGTATTACATTAATTAATTTTCTTATGTTGAAACATCCTTGAATTCCTGGGATAAATCCCACTTGGGAATGTTATGTAATCCTTTTAATATGCTGCTGAATTTGGTTGGCTACAGTTTATTGAGGATATTTGCATCTATATTCACAAGTAATATTGATTTATAGTTTGTAGACAGAAGAGGAGCGCATAAGAAGCTAAAGTCTGACAAAGTGTCCACTAGCAGTAACATATGCTTTGAATTTAAAACTATAATCCTGAGTAAATCACTTAGAATCAGAAAAAAGTTAAAGTGTCATCAAATAAGTTTCTAAAAAGCAAAAGGAGATTTTGATTCTACTTTGCTCACAGTTTGTTACCAGTAGATAATGTCCACACTACACTGAAATCAGATAATGGTCCACCCAGTGAATGAGGCTATATTCAGTGGCAGATGGAGTTGTTGTCTTTTTTGTCTGATCATAGCCTTTCTTTTTCCGTTTCAGAGAAAAATAACCACTTATAAAAACCCTAACATTGGTTGGGGTATAGAAACAGGAATATCTTTCTTATATTTTTGGAAGCAAAAGTAAGCAAAAGTAAAAAGTGTCCTGTAAGCAGTGGATTCTAGGAATCATAGTTTTGAAAGTTTCACAAGTGTAGTAAATGGACCACAAGTTGTATATGGTTTTCTAAAATAGCCACAGAACCTAACCAGCAGTCCCATCTAAGTCCAAAAAGCCTTTCATGTTGGGTGGCTGATAAAAATTTAGTTAAACACTATGAGCATTAACTTTCTACCACCAGCATACACCTGAAGATAGAGAATCAGACAGGAGCAAAGTAGATCAAGAGCTGGGATAATGACACTCCACTCACTCTTTCTTAAAAATTCAACTTGTACTACAAGTTAGGTTTGAAGAAAAAAATGTCATATAAAAATTACTGACAATATTAAATTGATGATTTTTTTAAAAAATTAAGTACTCAGAAAATATGTATGTATGGAACACACAATTAAAAAATAAAAGTGTCCATGTTCTTTTAGTGACTTAATCCTTATATATTTTACATATCATAATTGTCAATCTACTTGACATCTTGAATGACCTAGAAGTCGCTAAATCAATACACAGTACTTGGTTCTCAGCAGCATTTAACACTAGTGTAGACCATCCCCTGATTCTTGAGGGTTTTTTTTCCTGCCCCCTTTGGAAGTTTTTGGTAAAACATATAGAGGAACATGATGCTGTCATTTCTAGCTCTATTATCTTTTAATTTCAGGCAAAATTGGTGTCTTGATATTTTTGTATATTCCATTCTGCAACACTATATTTCTAAGTAAGAAATTTATTTCAAATATTTTGGCAGAAATGAAAATGAAAGTGAACTAGGCATGCTTTATATTGATTTTGTTTTTATGTAGAAAAAAATAATTGAGCCTAAATTAGGTAAACAATGTTAATGTTTCTTATATAGTTTCACCTAGTGTTTTATCAGATCCATTAAACAGTAGAAAACTATATAAAATCAGTTGGCTTTTCTGAACGTGTGCTGCCTATGTTTCAATTCCTCAAAAGCTCTTGTTCTTAATATGATAGGGCTCTTCAAGTAGTGTACAATCAAGCTATTCCAGAATTTTGTCAAATGGTATCTCTTGACTATGGCTTAGAATACAATTTCTGCCAACATCCCCACCATTATTGTTGTTATTTTTTTCCAGTGATATAGATTTATCCTCCTTAAGTCTACAGCAAGATAAAGAGCAAAGTTGTTATGTTGTGAAAGACAATGACAATACCTAATCAGGGCTAGTTATGGGCTACTGGGAAACCACCAGAATGGGTGATTGCTGTTACTATTAGTAACTATAGGTCAGGATATGGTCAGTTGATTACACTGCATTAACAAGACATAAAGATTTGGGTCTTTGAGCAGTTTTAATGAATGAAAATTTAAGTTGATTTATTATATAGAAAATTTTAAGTAATCTGAAATGGCAAAAATAATATTTTGTGTTAACTTTGTATTTGTATGTGCGTTTTTTTGCACATAATTGGCACTCTCAATGCTTTCATATTCCCAAAACTATCATAGAATTTCTAAAATATAGGGATTTAACATTATAATAAATTTTACATATTTTGTACATACAATTTCAAAGTGATAAATAGTAATAAATCTGAGTCATATGATATATATATTAGTATTATTGATATATATAAAATTATTTTAAAGTAATGCCTAATGGCAATTACATTTTAATTGGATATTATCAAAACAAGTCTAATATAGTTCTTTTATTTAGAAATTGACATGATGAATCTTTTATCATCCTGAATTTTTAAAAACATCAACTTTATGTATGCATAGAGACTGAAGTCACAAAATTAAATGAGATATAGAACTAGAAAGGAAAATAGAACACTTGACTCTTTAAACTGAAATTGATTTTTAAGTCTTATTATTTTGTATTTGACAGGACATCTACAAGTCACAGTTGTTTGAACTTGAAGGTATCTTCTTTTTATTTTCAAAGAAAAAGTAGATTAATTAGAAAGAAAAGGAAAAGACAGTTCACACATTAAAAGATTGTAGATTGACCCTGTTCTTACAGCTTTCTGAACTTTGTTCCTTCTGTCTTCCATGCTTCATCTCCTATCTTTTCAACTCTTGCATCTGACAATAATATGTCAAATGCTCACATTCAATCACAGTGTTATAGATTATGTCATGTCCTTATATTTACACAGACACCTTCTGATACAATGGTAGTGTGCTTGGTTGCTTTTGAACTGAGCTTAAGATCTATTACAAAATTTTATACTTTGCCCAGAGGTTCATTATTTTGATGAAAATTAAATCATAACAATATTTTTCAAAAGCCAGTAAAGATAGTGTTTAATATGTCAACAAATAATAAATGTGTCTTAAGAATGGTAAGATTTGATATTTTGGTTTATTCATTTTGTTACGATAAGTTTTCCCAGATAAATACCTGCCATCAGTCTGTCATAAAGTGTTAGATCTGTTGTAATCATAACATTTATTAATCGTAACATTAATAAAGCCAGTTAGTCAATAACACATGTTCGAATTTTTTAAAAAAAGCATTAATTCTAAACAAAAAACAGTAAAATGAAAACAAAATTTTAAGATAATTCAATTCACTACATTTAAATAGTAGCGTTAGGGATTTTAGAATACAAAATTTTTTTCAACTTTGTCTATTATTTAATGTCAATTCATTTTTATAGCATTTTAACAGTGAGTTTCCTTTAAAAGGAAAACTTTTTTAGTGTTTCCTCTTTAAACATAAAAATAACAAGAGGCACTTCACTCTAAGAAAGCAGAACTTTTCTCTAACTCCTGAGAAATATGCATTCATAAGACTATTTTGAGTGTGTATTTTTTTATTTTTATTTTTTTGCGGTACGCGGGCCTCTCACTGTTGTGGCCTCTCCCGTTGCGGAGCAACAGGCTCCGGACGCGCAGGCTCAGCGGCTATGGCTCACAGGCGCTGCGGCATAGTGGGATCTTCCCTGACCGGGGCACGAACCCGTGTCCCCTGCATCGGCAGGCAGACTCCCAACCACTGCGCCACCAGGGAAGTCCTGAGTGTGCATTTTTAATTTTAGAATTTCTGGGCTGGTATTTAAGGAATGTTTTTCAGCATGTTTATTAATAAATGCTTCATTTAATTAATACCTTGTCAGTTTTATGCTTCAAAGGCCTAAAACTATAAAAATAGATATAGCTTGCACTAGTGTTTTGCAGTGTTGGAGGATGGATTTAAGTGTCTATCAAAATGTAAAACATAGCATGAACTAGTGTAATTTTTAATTTACAGTTAATCAATACGTTTTCAGATTTTTAATTACTACTTTTCTAAATTAGAACAAGATTAGGAAAAGGAGATATTCACTTCTCTACATAAGTAAATGATATTTATGTATCAAATGATATTTATGTATCAAATACAGAATAAATGTATTCTGACAAAGTAAACAACAGAATTTAAATTTGTAGAGAAGTCTCAAAAAGAAAGAATTGTAGAAATCTGTCAAAAGAAACATTAAAATTTTTTGAGATTGTCTTTGGTTAATGCTGAAAAATAATAATTTCATTCTAGAGAGCTCTACATATGGAGCAAAGTCGATGTTGTTAAAAGTAGATTGCTGATGGCACAATAAATAAGTTTCAAACATTATTTGATGCCCTCATCCCATTCATGATTCCCCCTATTCCTTAGAGAGTTTTGGCTCTTCCAGTCAGTGCAAAAGGACTAGAATATAGTCAGACTATCATTTCATTCCAGCTGAATAGAAAAGTGTTTGTTTGGATCAGAGACTCGAGGAATATAGAACACTGTACACGGGTCTCCATCCAGGAGGTGAAAATCTGTACACTAAAAACTATAAGACATTGATAAAAGAAATGAAAGTAGTCACAAATAAAAAATTGGATTCTTATCTTACACTACACACAAAAAGCAATTCAAAATGGATTAAATGCTTAAATATAAGTCTTGAAACCATAAACCTAGAAGAAAACATAGTGAAACACTCCTTGAAACTGATCTTGGCAATGATTTTTTTGGCAATGACACCATAAATATGGGAAACAAAAGCAAATATAGACAAATGATCCTACATCAAACTAAAAAGCATTTGTATAGCAAAGGAAATAATCCACAGAGTGAAAAAGCAAACTATGTACAGAATTGGAGAAATATTTGCACATCATATATCTGTTAAGGGGTTAATATCCAAAATATAAAAGGAACTCATACAAATCAATAGCAAAAAAATAAATAATTCAATAAAAAGAATTTGAATAGATATTTATCTAAAGAAGACAACATATGGCCAACAGATATAAGAAAATGTACTCAATATTACTATTCATCAAGGAAACATTATCTCATATCTTTTAGGGTAGCAATTTTCAAAAAAAAGAGAAGATAATAAGTGCTGGGGAAGATGTGGTAAAAAGGAACACTGGTACATAGGTGAAAGGACTGTAAATTGGTACAGCCATTAATGAAAAGAGTATGGAGATTCCTCAAAAAATTAAAAATAGAAGTAGCACATGATCTGGCAATTCTACTTCTCATTATATATCCAAAGGAAATAAAATCAGGATCTTGGGGAGATATCTGCACTTCCATGTTCATTACAGTATTACAGTAGCCAAGATATGGAAACAACCTAAATGACCATCAATAGATAAAAAGATTTAAAAAGTGGCATATACAAATAATGAAATATTCAGACCTAAAAAAAGGAGGAAATCCTTCCATTTGTGACAACATGAATTGACCTGGAGGGTATTATGCTAAGTGAAATAAGTCAGAGAAAGACAAATACTGTAAAATTTTACCTGTATGTGGAACCTAAAATAGTCAAACTCATGGAAGCAGAGAGCAGAATAGTTTCAATTACACAAGATAAATAAGTACTGGAGATCTGTTATTGAGCATAGTGTCTATAGCTGACAATATTGTATTGTATACTTAAATTTTGCTATGATGATAGATCTTATGTTGTGTTTTTACCATTATATGTAACATATGTTTATACTTATATATTACATGTAGTAAATAAATATGTATTAAATAATAATAATAGTAGGAAAAGGAAGTAGAAGAAGAAGAAAAAGGCTGGAGGAAACTAGGAGATGATGTCTATGTTTGTGGCCTTGACAGTGGTGACAGTTTCTTGGGTGTGTACTTACCCTCAAATTCCTCAAGTTATATACACTAAATACCGCTTTTTATATGTCATATCATTTTTTAATGTACAGTCTTTTACATATCAATCATACCTCAATAAGTGGTATAATTTTAGAAGAAATGAGATTAAAGTGTTGAACCACAGTTTTAGGTAATATTTATAAAAAGTAGAGTCAGTAGCCAGTTTATGCACTGATTGTAAACAATAGTGCTGGTTGTCTCTATAAAGTTTAAACGGAGTGGACATAAAGAAAAAATAACAAGAAAAGGTAGTAATTGACAGGCAAGCTGAATTCTAAGATTTCATAGATTAAATGACTTAAGTTAAGGTATAGGAAATTTAACTGAAGTGGAATTGAAGTGAGATCATTTAAGTTTCAAAGAATGTTTAGTTGCGATGTTAGAAAAATTATCTAAATTCTTAGAAATAGTCATAAAAGACTATTGGCCAGTACAGTTCTGAGCATTTTATTAAACAGACAATTTAAAACTCTGGGGCGGAAGTTAACTTGCAGATTTTTGTCTAGTAGAGATTTGAATAATCACAGAATGTATAGCCCCAGATATTGTGGCTTATTGCCCTGTTGGACATTAACCAGTTTTGTATCCAAACCTAAATTTGTACTTTTCTTAAATGTATTTATTAAATTTCCCATGTATACTGAACTTCTCACATTTTCATTTCAATTTTAATGCCTATTGGTTAGTAAGTTAAATAAAATCTCTGACACTTGTTTATTTTGCATGTGCTTGCAGCAAATTAACCACAGCCATTCAATCTCATTATCAGAGTTTGAACTAGAAAACAGAAGAATCAAAGGAATATTAATAATTATCTTTGGTGTTCTTTGGAATAGAGATTAGATATGGTCTGTGAGTCTTTACGTGATAAATTCTAATGACTGAATTATATGGAGACACATGTAATCCAAAATCAAGAACACATTTTCCTTGCAGTCAGCACATTATAATATTGACCTCATAGTTGTCTCAGGTGCATATTTCACTTAGCATTTATACACTAACACACTAGTTAAAGAAGATGGCATTTTAGCATTCAAAGCATATTTTTACTATATGGCCATTAATATTCTTTGTGATTGAATTACTCTGTATCTTGGCTATGCCAACGAATTTGCCTTTGGAAACTTTTTCTGTATTAATAAAATAGAATGATTGATTTCATTACTTATAAATATAGTAAAATGTTGGAAAATAGATTGGAGTTTATTTCTCAGCTCTGACACTTAAATTATCACAGCCTGAACCAGTCACATATTTAATATTCCTTATTTTCAATTTTTGTACTGTGAAAGTGGGTTATTAATGGTTCTTCCTAAGAGGATTATTGTAAAAATAAATGTGGTTAATATCTGTAAAGACTTTAGGATATTACCTAGCACAAAATAAAATTTCAAAAATTGTTACCAACTATTATTAACTTTAATTGTTGTTAATAAAATACATTCCATGGTGACATAACACTATTATCAGGATTCAATGTGCATTAGCTATTGACATGAAATATTGGAAGCCTTAAATATAAAAATTTCAGGGCTTCCCCGGTGGCGCAGTGTTTAAGATTCCACCTGCGGATGCAGGGGACACGGGTTTGTGCCCCGGTCCGGGAAGATCCCACATGCCGTGGAGCTGCTGGGCCCGTGAGCCATGGCCGCTGAGCCTGCGTGTCCGGAGCCTGTGCTCCGCAATGGGAGAGGCCACAGCAGTGAGAGGCCCGCATACCGCAAAAAAAAAAAAAAAAAAAAAAATATATATATATATATATATATATATATAAATTTCAGACACATGTATATGGCTAAACAGCAAAGATAAAAATTAGGAAGATATTTTCTTACCAGTTTTTCTTCAAAATTAAACCATTTTTCCTGAAAATATTTACAGAAAGTCATTCTTTAATTTCTAATAAGTATAGATTTTTTAAAAAGATTAGCATATTGTTTATATTCTAAGGAATTTTATTCAGTAAACAATAAAATTTTATTTTTACTGTTGGTTTTTTCAGATAAAATAAAACATTAAATACTAAAAGCATGTATCTTAAATTACATTGTCCTAAAATTTAGAGATGCTACTTAGTAAATTGTCTTTGCATAGGGTCTAACACTTTGTCAAAGTACTTTGTAGTAACAAACATGTCTTCTAAGCATTGCTCATGATTGCTTTTGAATCAAAAAAATACTATGTCTATTACTCTCCAAGTACTACAAAAAAGAAATCGCTTTTTTCTCTTATATGAATAATTATACCAGTTTTCCTAATTTATTTTGGTTTATAGCTAAAATTCATTCTTACCAATGAATCCAAATTGTGTTAGCATAAGGTACTGCATTCTGAACTTTGTTGCTTTTTCTTAATGATAGGCAATGACATTTTTAGGCAAGAAAAAACCTGAAAATGTGGAATGTAAATTTTATAGAAACCTAAATATAGCTTTTTAACCTTCACAGAACTATGATTGCAAACCTATTCTTTTGTGCATCAAGACTTATAAAACTGGATCAATTTTTAAACAGATTACCCCTCAGAACTGCTCATTGACCCAATTTTTGACTCTGTACAAATATTTATTCATTGACATTTATACTATAAAAACATTTTATAGTGGCCATTCACAAAATTAGTCCTTATAATGTATTTATAGAATTCTAATCACAAGTTAAGATTTTATTTTTACTATGTAATACTACTAATCCTCTGTTTACATTTAATGCTCATGTGCAAAAAATTAGCTCACTGAAGTTTAGCACATCGATTAAATGTACATTTGGAAACATAATACTGTAACTCTAAGCTTAGTACTGTTAAAATTAAATACAAAGTGGAGACCAGACTTGAGGACTACCTGAGCAGACAAAACCATTTAAGCCACATAAGCAAAATTAAATATAGCTTATTTCATGAACATAAGCAAAACTTACCTTAGGTTATGTCTTGTAAATGCCTCTGATAAACATAAGAGACACTTAAATCATCTTCCTAAATATGGTATGAGATAATCACCTTTTTTAAAAATTTAATTTAATTTTTTTAAAGTGTAATTTTTACTATCCTCATAAATAAATATATAGTCACAAAGAAATATTTTAAAGAAATTATATTTGAATATCAGTTTTAACCAGTCTCCTGCCATGTATAAACCCCCATTGTGATAATCAGTCATTGTAAAGGTTAACAACTTCCTTAGCTTTACTATATAAACCATTCTATAACTTCATGCCCCTGAGCGTCATATCAGTTTTTAGTTTTGAAAGCTCCCAGTTTGTGAACTGTTCTCCTATACACAATAAACTTTTACTAAATAATATTTATTGATTTGGTGGTTTTAATTTTGCTATTTCTGGATTTTTAACACTACTTGATTTAGTGGCATGCCTTTGCTCATGACTCCTGTTGAAAAGAAATGAGGTCTTCATTAGCATTAATATTTCTACTAAATATGGAAGAATGAGACAGTGATATATACATGTTTTCCATGTTGCTAAATGAACTGACGTTGGATGCAGTATTGTAGGGAAAAAGATCTAATAAGTGAGGTGTGTGGGACTTGTTTGGGGTAAAAAATGGGTTGGTAATATTTAAATAAAGAGGAAAATGGAAAACATTGGAGAAACAAGAGAAAATAAACAGACATGAAAATCACAGAAGAGAGAAAGTTAATAGGCTTAACTGCAAAAGGAAGAACTTGAGCAGCTGATAGAGCCTTTAAAAAGTAGGCATAGAAGATTAAACTTGATATATTGAGTTTTTGGGCAATTCTAGATAATGTATTGAAAACAATAATTTAGGGAGAAAAGTGCTTGCCATGGTTTGGAAAAAATGAAGAAAAGACAATTCTATAATATAAAATAATTCAGTTGATAAGCACTTGGATGCAACTAAAAAGAAATAAACTCAAAATAACTTAAAATAATGTCATGTATTATTTCAGGTAATGGAAAACCTGGGAAAGTGCAGTCCCACAGTTGGATCAGTTCAATGGCTCAACAATATTCCCAAAAGCCCAGGTTCTTTTATATTTATCTGCACTACCATCCCAGCATTGTCCTCTTACATTTCTTTTCCTCATGGTTCCAAGATGGTTGTCACACTAAGAGGCACTGTATGCAGGTAGTAACACTGTCGAAGGAAATGGGAACTTTTTTATCTCCTCTCCCTGTGTAAGGATAAGAAAGACTTTTTGAGAAAATCTGCAGAATGCTTTCTCTTTTGTTTCATTGGACAAATGTGCATCACATGACAATGCTAAAGCCTATTATTTATCAAGGGGATTAAGACCACCAAGAACAAATTAGACCTACCATAATTCACTCCCTGTGGTTCCAAAAAGACCCAGCTTCTCTTGTCCGCTCACAGAAGAGTGAACAAAATTGGGGTTCGATTCATAAGAAAGAAGAAATGGAACAGATGTAAAGACAATCAATAGTGATTTTTCTAAAGCAAAATAGCAACAGGTTGTTACCATAATCAGTTTTGGATGAACAGCATTTTTTGCAATTTTGTCTTCTCAGTTGGCAAATAATTTAAGCAAAATTGGAAAAAATACCTATGAAAACACAGTGAAAATAAGTTGTAAATTGTCTGAGACGTAACTCCTTCAAAAGTTTTCCCTCTCTTTCCATAGGAAAGATAAATATTACCCGATTTATAAAGGGTATTTGTGTAACATTTTTTTAACATCTTTATTGGGGTATAATTGCTTTACAATGGTGTGTTAGTTTCTGCTTTACAACAAAGTGAATCAGTTATACATATACATATGTTTCCATATCTCTTCCCTCTTGCGTCTCCCTCCCTCCCACCCTCCCTATCCCACCCCTCCAGGTGGTCACAAAGGACCGAGCTGATCTCCCTATACTATGTGGCTGCTTCCCACTAGCTATCTACCTTACGTTTGGTAGTGTATATATGTCCATGCCTCTCTTTCGCTTTCGCACAGCTCACCCTTCCCCCTCCCCATATCCTCAAGTCCGTTCTATAGTAGGTCTGTGTCTTTATTCCTGTCTTATCCCTAGGTTCTTCATGACATTCTTTTCCTTAAATTCCATATATATGTGTTAGCATACGGTATTTGTCTTTCTCTTTCTGACTTACTTCACTTGGTATGACAAACTCTAGGTATATCCACCTCATTACAAATAGCTCAATTTCGTTTCTTTTTATGGCTGAGTAATATTCCATTGTACATATATATATATATATATATATATATATATATATATATATATATATATATATATATATATGCCACAGCTTCTTTATCCATTCATCTGATGATGGAAACTTAGGTTGTTTCCATCTCCAGGCTATTGTAAATAGAGCTGCAATGAACATTTTGGTACATGACTCTTTTTGAATTATGGTTTTCACAGGGTATATGCCCAGTAGTGGGATTGCTGGGTCATGTGGTAGTTCTATTTTTAGTTTTTTAAGGAACATCCATACTGTTCTCCATAGTGGCTGTACCAATTCACATTCCCACCAGCAGTGCAAGAGTGTTCCCTTTTCTCCACACCCTCTCCAGCATTTATTGTTTATAGATTTTTTGATGATGGCCATTCTGACTGGTGTGAGATGATATCTCATTGTAGTTTTGATTTGCATTTCTCTAATGATTAATGATGTTGAGCATTCTTTCATGTGTTTGTTGGCAGTCTGTATATCTTCTTTGAAGAAATGTCTATTTAGGTCTTCTGCCCATTTTTGGATTGGATTCTCTTTTTTTTTGTTATTGAGGTGCATGAGCTGCTTGTAAATTTTGGAAATTAATCCTTTGTCAGTTGCTTCATTTGCAAATATTTTCTCCCATTCTGAGGGTTGTCTTTTGGTCTTGTTTATGGTTTCCTTTGCTGTGCAAAAGATTTGAAGTTTCATTAGGTCCCATTTGTTTTTTTTGTTTGTTTGTTTTTATTTCCATTTCTCTAGGAGGTGGGTCAAAAAGGGTCTTGCTGTGATTTATGTCATAGAGTGTTCTGCCTATGTTTTCCTCTAAGAGTTTGAGAGTTTCTGGCCTTACATTTAGGTCTTTAATCCATTTTGAGCTTATTTTTGTATATGTTGTTAGGGAGTGATCTAATCTCACACTTTTACATGTACCTGTCCAGTTTTCCCAGCACCACTTATTGAAGAGGCTGTCCATTCTCCACTGTACATTCCTGCCTCCTTTATCAAAGATAAGGTGGCCATATGTGCGTGGGTTTATCTCTGGGCTTTCTATCCTGTTCCATTGATCTATCTTTCTGTTTTTCTGCTAGTACCATACTGTCTTGATTACTGTAGCTTTGTAGTACAGTCTGAAGTCAGGGAGCCTGATTCCTCCAACTCCGTTTTTCGTTCTCAAGATTGCTTTGGCTATTCGGGGTCTTTTGTGTTTCCAGGCAAATGGTGAAATTTTTTGTTCTAGTTCTGTGAAAAATGCCAGCAGTAGTTTGATAGGGATTGCATTGAATCTGTAGATTGCTTTGGGTAGTAGAGTCATTTTCACAATGCTGATTCTTCCAATCCAAGAACATGGTATATCTCTCCATCTATTTGTATAATCTTTAATTTCTTTCATCAGTGTCTTATAATTTTCTGCATACAGGACTTTTGACTCCTTAGGTAGGTTTATTCCTAGATATTTTATTCTTTCTGTTGCAATCGTAAACGGGAGTGTTTTCTTGATTTCTCTTTCTGATTTTCCATCATTAGTGTATAAGAATGCAAGAGATTTCTGTGCATTAATTTTGTGTCCTGCAACTTTACCAAATTCATTGATTAGCTCTAGTGGCTTTCTGGTAGCATCTTTAGGATTCTCTATGTATAGTATCAGGTCATCTGAAAACAGTGACAGCTTTACTTCTTCTTTTCCAATTTGAATTCCTTTTATTTCCTTTTTTTCTCTGATTGCTGTGGCTAAAACTTCCAAAACTATGTTGAATAAGGGTGGTGAGAGTGGGCAACCTTGTCTTGTTCCTGATCTTAGTGGAAATGCTTTCCGTTTTTCACCATTGAGGACGATGTTGGCTGTGGGTTTGTCATATATGGCCTTTATTATGTTGAGGAAAGTTCCCTCTGTGCCTACCCTCTGCAGGGCTTTTATCATAAATGGGTGTTGAATTTTGTCAAAAGCTTTCTCTGCATCTTTTGAGATGATCATACAGTTTTTCTCCTTCAATTTGTTAATATGGTGTATCACGTTGATTGATTAGCATATATTGAAGAATCCTTGCATTCCTGGAATAAACCCCACTTGATCATGGTGTATGATCCTTTTAATGTGCTGTTGGATTCTGTTTGCTAGTATTTTGTTGAGGATTTTTGCATCTATGTTCATCAGTGATATTGGCCTCTAGTTTTCTTTCTTTGTGACATCTTTTTCTGGTTTTGGTATCAAGGTGATGGTGGCCTCGTAGAATGAATTTGGGAGTGTTCCTCCCTCTGCTATATTTTTGAAGAGTTTGAGAAGAATAGGTGTTAGCTCTTCTCTAAAAGTTTGATAGAATTCGCCTGTGAAGCCATGTGGTCCTGGGCTTTTGTTTGTTGGAAGATTTTTAATCACAGTTTCAATGCCAGTGCTTGTGTTTGGTCTGTTCATATTTTCTATTTCTTCCTGATTCAGTCTTGGCAGCTTGTGCATTTCTAAGAATTTGTCCATTTCTTCCAGATTGTCCATTTTATTGGCATAGAGTTGCTTGTAGTAATCTCTCATGATCTTTTGTATTTCTGCAGTGTCAGCTGTTACTTCTCCTTTTTCATTTCTAATTCTATTGATTTGGGTCTTCTCCCTTTTTTTATTGATGAGTCTGGTTAATGGTTTATCATGTTTGTTTATCTTCTCAAAGAACCAGCTCATGACTCCTGTTGAAAAGAAGTTTTCAACTTCTTTTAGTTTTATTGATCTTTGCTATCGTTTCCTTCATTTCTATTTTATTTATCTCTGATCTAATTTTTATGATTTCTTTCCTTCTGCTAACTTTGGGGTTTTTTTGTTCTTCTTTCTCTAATTGCCTTAGGTGCAAGGTTAGGTTGTTTATTCGAGATGTTTCCTGTTTCTTAAGGTGGGCTTCTATTGCTATAAACTCCCTCTTAGAACTGCTTTTGCTGCATCCCATAGGTTTTGGGTTATCGTGTCTCCATTGTCATTTGTTTCTAGGTATTTTTTTATTTCCTCTTTGATTTCTTTAGTGATCACTTCGTTATTAAGTAGTGTATTGTTTAGCCTCCATGTGTTTGTATTTCGTACAGATCTTCTCATGTAATTGATATCTAGTCTCATAGCATTGTGGTCGGAAAAGATACTTGATACAATTTCAATTTTCTTAAATTTACTAATTTACTAAGGCTTGATTTTTGACCCAAGATATGATCTATCCTGGAGAATGTTCCATGAGCACTTGAGAAAAATGTGTATTCTGTTATTTTTGGATGGAATGTCCTATAAATATCAATTAAATCCATCTTGTTTAATATATCATTTAAAGCTTGTGTTTCCTTATTTATTTTTGTTTTGGATGATCTGTCCATTGGTGAAACTGTGGTGTTAAAGTCCCCTACTATGAATGTGTTACTGTCGATTTCCCCTTTTATGGCTGTTAGTATTTGCCTTATGTATTGAGGTGCTACTATGTTGGGTGCATAAATATTTACAATTGTTATACCTACTTCTTGGATCGATTCCTTGATCATTATGTAGCATCCTTGTCTCTTCTAATAGTCTTTATTTTAAAGTCTATTTTGTCTGTTATGAGAATTGCTACTCCAGCTTTCTTTTGGTTTCCATTTGCGTGGAATATCTTTTTCCATCCCCTCACTTTCAGTCTATATGTGTCTCTAGGTCTGAAGTGGGTCTCTTGTAGACAGCATATATAAGGGTCTTGTTATTGTATCCATTCAGCCAATCTGTGTCTTTTGGTGGGTGCATTTAATCCATTTACATTTAAGGTAATTATCAATATGTATGTTCCTATTCACATTTTCTAAATTGTTTTGGGTTTGTTATTGTAGGTCTTTTCCTTCTCTTGGGTTTCTTGCCTAGAGAAGTTCCTTTAGCATTTGTTATAAAGCTGGTTTGGTGGTGCTGAACTCTCTCAACTTTTGCTTGTCTGTAAAGGTTTTAATTTCTCCATCAAATCTGAATGAGATGCTTGCTGGGTAGAGTAATCTTGGTCGCAGGTTTTTCTCCTTCATCACTTTAAATATGTCCTGCCTGTTCCTTCTGTCTTGCAGAGTTTCTGCTAAAAGATCAGCTGTTAACCTTATGAGGATTCCCTTGTGTGTTATTTGTTGTTTTTGATTAACTATTTCCTTTCCCATATTAGGGAAGTTTTCAACTATAATCTCTTCAAATATTTTCTCAGTCCCTTTCTTTTTCTCTTCTTCTTCTGGAACCCCTATAATTCGAATGTTGGTGCGTTTAAGGTTGTCCCAGAGATCTCTGAGACTGTCCTCAGTTCTTTTCATTCTTTTTTCTTTATTCTGCTCTGCAGTAGTTATTTTCACTATTTTATCTTCCAGGTCACTAATTCGTTCTTCTGCCTCAGTTATTCTGCTACTGATCCCATCTAGAGTATTTTTAATTTCATTTATTGTGTTGTTCATCATTGTTTGTTTCATATTTAGTTCTTCTAGGTCCTTGTTAAATGTTTCTTGCATTTTGTCTATTCTATTTCCAAGATTGTGGATCACCTTTACTATCATTATTCTGAATTCTTTTTCAGGTAGACTGTCTATTTCCTCTTCATTTGTTAGGTCTGGTGGATTTTTATCTTGCTCCTTCATCTGCAGTGTGTTTTTCTGTCTTCTCATTTTGGTTATCTTACTGTGTTTGGGATCTCCTTTTTGCAGGCTGCAGGTTCGTAGTTCCTGTTGTTTGTGGTGTCTGTCCCCAGTGGCTAAGGTTGTTTCAGTGGATTGTGGAGGCTTCCTGGTGGAGGGGACTAGTGCCCGTGTTCTCGTGGATGAGGCTGGATCTTGTCTTTCTGGAGGGCAGGTCCACATCTGGTGGTGTGTTTTGGGGTGTCTGTGGACTTATTATGATTTTAGGCAGCCTCTGCGCTAATGGGTGGGGTTGTGTTCCTGTCTTGCTAGTTGTTTTGCATAGGATGTCCAGCACTGTAGCTTGCTGGTTGTTGAGTGAAGCTGGGTGCTGGCGTTGAGATGGAGATCTCTGGGAGATTTTCACTGTTTGATATTATGTGGAGCTGGGAGGTCTCTTGTTGACCAGTGTCCTGAAGTTGGCTCTCCCACCTCAGAGGCACAGCACTGACTCCTGGATGCAGTACCAAGAGCCATTCATCCACACGTCTCAGAATAAAAGGGAGAAAAAGTAGAGAGAAAGAATTAGTAGAAATAGGAAGAAAGAAAGAAAGAAAGAAAGAAAGAAAGAAAGAAAGAAAGAAAGAAAGAAAGAAAGAAAGAAAGAAAGAAAAGAAGGAAGGAAGGAGGGAAGAAAGAAAGAAGAAAAGAAGGAAAAAAGAAAGGATGGATGGAGGGAGGGAGGAAGGAAGGAAGGAGGGAAGGAAGGAAAAAAGAAAGAAAGATAAAGTAAAATAAAATAAAGTAAAATATAATACAGTTATTAAATTAAAAAATAATTATTAAGAAAAAAATTTTTTAAAAAAGAACAACAACAACAAAAAAACGGACAGATAGAACCTTAGGACAAATGGTGGAAGCAAAGCTATACAGCAAAATCTCACACGGAAGCTTACACATATACACTCAGAAAAAGAGGAAAAGGGGAAAAAATCATAAATCTTGCTCTCAAAGTCCACCTCCTTAATTTGGGATGATTGGTTGTCTATTCAGGTATTCCACAGCTGCAGGGCACATCAAGTTGATTGTGGAGCTTTAATCCGCTGCTTCTGAGGCTGCTGGGAGAGATTTCCCTTTCTCTTCTTTGTTCTCACAGCTCCCAGGGGCTCAGCTTTGGATTTGGCCCCGCCTCTGCGTGTAGGTCGCCGGAGGGTGTCTGTTTTTCGCTCAGACAGGACGGGGTTAAAGGAGTCGCTGATTTGGGGGCTCTGGCTCACTCAGGCTGGGAGGCGTGAGGGGCACGGAGTGCGGGGTGAGCCTGCGGTGGCAGAGGACAGCGTGACGTTGCACCAGCCTGAGGCGCGCCGTGAGTTCTCCCGGGGGAGTTGTCTCTGGATCCCGGGACCCTGGCAGTGGCGGGCTGCACAGGCTCCCCGGAAGGCAGGTGTGGATAGTGACCTGTGTTCGCATACAGGCTTCTTGGTGGCGGCAGCAGCAGCCTTAGCGTCTCCTGCCCGTCTCTGGGGTCCGCGCTTTCAGCCGCGGCTCGCGCCCGTCTCTGGGGTTCGCGCTTTTAGCCGCGGCTCGCACCCGTCTCTGGAGCTCCTTTAAGCAGCGCTCTTAATCCCCTCTCCTCGCGCACCAGGAAACAACGAGGGAAGAGAAAGTCTCTTGCCTCTTCGGCAGCTCCAGACCTTTTCCCGGACTCCCTCCCGGATAGCCGTGGCGCACTAACCCCCTTCAGGCTGTGTCCATGCCGCCAACCCTAGTCCTCTCCCTGCGTTCTGACCAAAGCCCGAGCCTCAGCTCCCAGCCCCGCCCGCCCCGGCGGGTGAGCAGACAAGCCTCTCGGGCTAGTGAGTGCCGGTCGGCCCTGATCCTCTGTGCGGGAATCTCTCCGCTTTGCCCTCCACACCCCTGTTGCTGCACTCTCCTCCGCGGCTCCGAAGCTTCCCCCCCTCCGCCACCCGCAGTCTCCGCCCGCGAAGGGGCTCCTAGTGTGTGGAAACGTTTCCTCCTTCACGGCTCCCTCCCACTGGTGCAGGTCCCGTCCCTATTCTTTTGTCTCTGTTTTTTCTTTTGCCCTACCCATGTACGTGGGGAGTTTCTTGCCTTTTGGGAGGTCTGAGGTCTTCTGCCAGCGTTCAGTAGGTGTTTTGTAGGAGTTGTTCCACCTGTAGATGTTATTTCTGGTGTATCTGTGGGGAGGAAGGTGATCTCCGCATCTTACTCTTCTGCCATCTTCCCTTCGTCCCCTGTGTAACATTTTTAGTGTAGGACCTGGATCACTGCTAGAGGGAATAGGTGAAAGATGTTGCCTAAATCAGTCTAAAAGCAAACGGTGTGTATTACGCTTTTCACTTCAGAACAAATACCAACATATATGCGGACACTTGGAATAATCACGATTAGTTTCATTCTACAGAATTTCTTACTTTCTTATTGTTAGCACCATTAAATAATTTTTGATATTATCTTTGTTATTGGCACACTAATGTAGAAACGTATTTCATCCTATTTCTAGCCTTCATGTGACATTAATTCTAAGACAAACACAGTAATATAGAAACAACCTCAGTAGAATAAGAAAGATTTAGTGAAAATAATATTTCACTATATCCTGTTCTAATATGTTTTACTTTACATACATCTGAAAAATCTCTAAATTAAAATACTCTATTATTTTTAGGACAGTATTTATTGACTCCATAAACAGTTTTAATTTTTAAATGTATTGGGTATTTGCTACATTTCTAGAGTCCAGAAAAATTTAAATTGTATTTGAAAACAATAATCTAAAGAAATACTGCTTCTATCTCTATCCCTTGAACCCTGCTCTTTTCCTCCTATTAAATAATCTTTCCTTTTAAATCTTGTTTATTATTCTGTTTTAATATAAGAAATTCATATTGTGTCATATATATCATAATATATATAGTTATATGAAATATATCTTACTTGTATTTACATATACAAACATACATATTTATATATACTTGTTTGTATTAACATCTCTTATAGTACTGAGTGTATAAACAGTGTTATCAACTTTGCTTTTTTCAATTAATAATATTCTCTGAAGATCATGCCATACTGGATTCCTAGTAATATTCTAAGGTTATTTTTGTTTGTTATTGCTCTCAGTATTCTACGTCCTTGATGCACCATTGTTTATTCAGTCAGTCCCCTAGTGATGGCTCCTTTCTTTGCTTTCAGGCTTTTGCTATTACCAGGCGTCTTATACATATTGTGTTTTCATATTTTTGTCTATGGATCTTTGAGATGTATTTCTAGAATGGAATTGTTGGGCCAAACAGTAAACAGATAACAGTTTTTTAGTTATTGTCAAGTTCATTTTTTTATAGAGATTGTACTGATTCTTATTTCCATCATGTGAGAATTTTCCATAACTTTGCCAAATAAGAGCATTTTCAAATTCTTCATTTTGCCAATCTGATAGGTGAAAAATGTTTTCTTAATTTTCATTTTCATTTTTCTTATTATGAAAGGTTTAGAATCTTTTCATATGGTTAAAAATACATTTGTTCTGTTTATGTTTCTAGTTACCTTTTCTTTAGGGTTAGTACTCTTTTATCTTCTATTTTGAGATGACTTTTTTATGCAAGAATTATTACATTTCTGCCTCTGATATACATTATTTCATTTGGTTTCTTATTTTGCTCATGATGATATTTGCCACGTACTTAAAATTATGCAGTCACGTTGGTTAATTCTAAATCTTGCCATGCATTTTAAATAATTCTCTACTTTTGTAAACATTTAAATGTTTTTATAATACATATTTTTAAAGAAAGGCAGCATCCTTACTTGAATTATAACCATTCATGTTATGGCTTCCTTTATGAAGGTTACTATGCTGAGTGTTCTACATAGATTATCACACGCATGCACAAATAACTTTGCAAGGTGGATTCTATTCTTATTCCCATATACGAAATGAAGAAAGAAAAACTCAGAATTTTTTTAATTGTTCAAAATAAATCAAAATGAAATGAGGAAATCAGAATTTGAAGCCACATATAAGACTTTAGAACCCACCACCTTACCTTCGGAAACAATACTTCAACCTTGGCAATTATGCTATTTCCCAAATTTTCCCTTTTAAAGTACAATATTGAAGATATTCTTTATTTTACTTAAATAATCTTGGAGTCCATTCATACACTATTTTTGAAAAGTCACATTGTTAATTTAGGTTAGAATCAGAAAATACTGTTCCATATGAAAGCATGCAATTACTTTGCTTAAATTTTTGTTTCAGCTAATAAAGGCAAACCCTTAAAAAATCTGAGTGAGGATACTTCAAAACTAAGTTTAAACTAGTGCTATTAATTTTCTGTTTAAAAGCCATTATTACCAGAGTTAACTAACTTCTAAGTAGTAACATTTAGTTTCCTTTTAAAAACAAGTTTCCAGAAAAGTCAAGATTCTCCCAATTTACAAAGGCAAGTTTTTACTTGGTTTTATGACATAAAACATATTCTTCTGCCTGACTTCTTTTAGCAGCAGCGGTAGCTAGAGCATCTATAAATATTGTGTGCATTTAAATGTCTCTGTTTTCTCTAGGATTGTAAATAATTGATTAGTAAATCATAAATGTGTTCCTAAAAGCTAACACTGCCTTACTTAACACTGCCCTGTCAGTGATAATGATGTTGAAATAGGACTCAGGATGAAAACACAGTGGGGATTTACTGTTGTGTGATGTGCATGCAAATAACCCTGTATAATTTGCATATTTGCTTTATTTTAACACTGTTATGAACAACTTGTATCTAGAAAAGATAGCCAAAAATATTACATTTGTGATTTGCTCCTTTTTGACCTACTATATGTACATGAGTTTTATGAGTTTCATTTAGATAAGATCAACGATAATTTGTTCTCATTTAAAAAGATGATTAGAGAATGCAGTCACTATTTTGTGTTAGAATATTTGTATCTAATGATACATATTAATTGTGAAATAATATTTCATAAATAAACCATTTGATTTATCTTATTTGTGCACAGTTTTGGGATCTTTCTAAAGATTATAAAGGAATCTGCACAACAACTAATAATCAATAATAACATATAAACAAGTGAAAACTTTTGCTATTCTTGCCCACATCTCGAATTTAGATAAAGAGAATAAGCCTTGTGATTGATTAGAAATATTATCTGACTCATCAAAAAACTATATGGCCCCATAGCGCAATTATAGAATAGTTCAATCGCCTTACAAACACGCTGTGCTTTCAAAATATAATTCTAATCACCCCTATTTTTTTCACAAACTACAGAAGCCACACAGAGATTAAATTGAGAATTGGGGATTCAGTTCCACATATTTTGGCTCCTGAGTCCACACTCATAACCACTCTATAAATCTAAACAAACCCTAAAGGCAATCAGGTTCAATCCCCTATTTTTAAAGTGAATCTCATAGGCTTTGAGAGTCATATGGGCAAAGGATAGAGTCACAGAACTTTGATGAAAATTAGCACATTTAATAATGATGCATGTGTTAATGGAGGGTGACTCTGTGCTCAGTAGAAAGTGGGTAAAGATATTGAATAGTTTCTAGAGTGTGGTCTTTAAAAAGTTTTATGAATATTCAGTTTTAATACATTTTTTGTATTTGTTAGATCATATTTTACCTTGACAATAGAATTATGCATATTTCAAAATTGATATCCCATTAACCACTTCAATTAAAAAAGTCAAAATTGAAAGATTAGTGAATTGCTTAAGGTAAGAGAGGATATATGTTTAATAATTATTTCCTATAGTATAATAAAAGGTTCACTTCTGCAAGTAGATTGGTTTAAAGTTTAACTTGTGTTAATATGGATAAGCATTTAAAAGCACAAAATGTACAACATGGTCTATTTACACATTGTATAACAGATAAGAATAAGTTGTATTTCCCCAAGAGTTGACTCTTCCTTCCAAAAGTGGAGGCTGAGATATATACATTTTATTGAGGCTATTATGGAAAAAAAATTACCTATAAATTAAGTTTCCATAATAGAGCCCTATTCCTTTTCTTATGAATACTCTGATTACTCTATCTTCAGTTTATGCCCATGTCATATTTTGAAAATATTCTAATATAGTTGCATGAAAGTAAATAGAAATCCATAAAAAAATATTTTCTCAACAGGAATTACTTTGAGTTTTAATTATGTGAATTTGATTTTTTACATATAAGATTAATGAAATATATATAATAATCTAATGTATTCTGTCATTAATCTAAATATTTATATTTTAGCTTTTTAGATAACATATGAAAGAATAATAAGATCTTTAAGCAGCATTATTTTAATATTAAATGTATAATTGTGTTGTAAAATGTAACTTGTAATATGAAAAATCATGTACCTAAAATTACAATCATAAAATATGTATAAGAAATAATTTCACATGAATAAATCCAGCAGAGTGCTTATATTTTGTTTTTGTTTGAATCTATTTTTAAAGTGAAAAAATATACATTAGTCAGTAGGTGCAAGAGAAAATTAAGCAAATATGTTACAGTCATGTTTATTTGGTTATATCTGAAAAATTTTATATACAAATTTTTAAATTTTCTAGCAATGAAGTCTATTTGTAATCTGACAAGCAAGAGAAAAACCAAGGGGTATATGTCTTTCTGAGTTCAGGGAAGCCAGACTGAAATTGGCTAAGACACTTCTATTCTTAAGCAAGTTTTTATGACATTGGTTAAAGATTTTTTTTCTGTTTATGGCAATGTGTATGAATCTTTTAGTTTGTGTTAAGAGCTTAAAAACCAATAGCTAAATGTTAAGAAGGAAAAGGTAATTCCTGAGTCATCACTAAAATTCTGATATTATAACTTTGAGAGAAACCTTTGTTAATTCATTACCTGGCTATCCAGCCGTCTAATACCCTTGCCAAATAGAAAGTTAAAGAAATAAGTAAACCGCTCCTATTAACCATAGGAAAATGTAAAGAAATAACTAAAAGTCGATCAACCACTGATTTTCTCCATTGGGTATCAAATGTAGTCAGAGAATATTATTTGCATGAAGAAATTAAATAGCAAAACAAAAATGGAAACTCTTGTTTATATTCATATTGATATTACCTAAATATTACATTTTTGGGTATTCAAACTGAGAATATAAGCACAATTGTAAAAGTTAAAGGTTAAGCTTACCTGTTTTTCAGTTTTCAGTGTCATCTAGCAACCTAAGAAATTTTTCCCTGAATACTCAATTAAACTGATCCACAAGACAATATTTAGGGCATTCCTTAGCTGTGTTAGGTTGTTTGGATTCAGTTATTTCTTTCTGCTTTTCTCTGTAGCCCCTTTCATTGTCAGACTTTTGTTCAGTTGTTTGCTTGCTTGTTTGCTTAGTGCCTGACACTAAGCTTTATGAGGGTGTGGAAATTTTCTCTCCCTTTCCAGAAGAGTATTCCAACTCCTAGTAGAGAAAGAAGCACATAGCATATGCTCAGTGAATATCTGTTGAAAACAAATAATTTTTCTTTTTCTGTCAAGTTTTGTATCAACAAGAACTTATCTAATTGTAATGTTAATATATTTCTTTGGAAGAAAATAGAGAAAACATATTACTAAGTAAGTGAAATAATAATATCCTAAAAACAATTACCATTGTTAACATTTGGTTAACTTCCTTCCCTTTTTTTGTACACAGTTTTCAAATAAATTAAATATAAATTTCAGGTGGTTTGCTTTCTTCTTTTTCCATTTGACTTCTTATAATAATTAAATAATCATGGGAATATGGGCTTTTCAACATGAAAATATATAATACAATTGATGACATACATGGGTTGTTTTTATTTTCTGCTCTTCGAATACTAATATGAACATACATTGACCTAAATACTTGCCTTTATCTCTCCACATTTTCAAGGCTGCATCCTATTGACACCTCCTTGTCTGATGAAACTATTAGCTCACTTCCTTTCCAGCACTCACAACTTCACCAACTCTACCTTGGAGACTATGAGAACCACGTGAATCTTGTTCTTTTTCCCTAAGTACTTCAAGAATGCAAGAAACCAAAAGAAATTAGGTAAACCCAAATCCATTGGAAATACATCTCTATGTGTTTTTGCATATTTCTTTTTTTTTTTGATACCTTCTTTCTTTATTTTTTAACATCTTAGTTGGAGTATAATTGCTTTACAATGTTCTGTTAGTTTCTGCTGTATAACAAAGTTAATCAGCTATATGTATACATATATCACCATATACCCTCCCTCTTGCATCTCCCTCCCACCCTCCCTATCCCACCTCTCTAAGTGGTCACAAAGCACTGAGCTGATCTCCCTGTGCTATGCATCTGCTTCCCACTAGCTATCTATTTTAAATTTGGTATTGTATATATGTCAATGCCACTCTCTCACTTCGTCCGAGCTTACCCTTCCCCCTCACTGTGTCCTAAAGTCCATTCTCTACGTCTGCGTCTTTATTCCAGTCCTGCCCCTAGGTGCATCAGAACCATTTTTTTTCTCAGATTCCATATATATGTGTTAGCATACGGTATTTGTTTTTCTCTTTCTGACATACTTCACTCTGTATGACAGACTCTAGGTCCATCCACCTCACTACAAATAACTCAATTTCGTTCCTTTTTATGGCTGAGTAATATTCCATTGTATACATCTGCCACATATTCTTTATCCATTCATCTGTCGATGGACATTTAGGCTGCTTCCATGTCCTGCCTATTGTAAATGGAGCTGCAATGAATATTGTGGTACATGACTCTTGTTGAATTATGGTTTTCTCAGGGTATATGCCCAGCACTGGGATTACTGGGTCATATGGTAGTTCTATTTTTAGTTTTTTAAGGAACCTCCATACTGTTATCCATAGTGGCTGTATCAATTTACCACCAATAGTGCAAGAGGGTCCCCTTTTCTTTACGTCTTCTCCAGCATTTCCTGTTTGTAGATTTTTTGATGATGACCATTCTGACCGCTATGAGGTGATACCTCATTGTAGTTTTGATTTGCATTTCTCTAATAATTAGTGACGTTGAGCAACTTTCATGTGTTTGTTGGCAATCTGCATATGTTCTTTGGAGAAATGTCTATTTAGATCTTCTGCCCATTTTTGGATTGGGTTGTTTGTTTTTTGATACTGAGTTGCATAAACTGCTTGTAAATTTTGGAGGTTAATCCTTTGCCAGTTGCTTCATTTGTAAATATTTCCTCCCATTCTGAGGGGTGTATTTTCCTCTTGCTTGTGGGTCCTTTGTTGTTCAAAAGCTTTTAAGTTTCCTTAGGTCCCATTTGTTTACTTTTGTTTTTATTTCCATTTCTCTAGGAGGTGGGTCAAAAAGGATCTTGCTGTGGTTTTTGTCACAGAGTGTTCTGCCTATGTTTTCCTCTAAGAGTTTTATAGTGTCTAACCTTACATTTAGGTTTAATTAATTTTGATTTTATTTTTCTGTATGGTGTTAGAAAGTGTTCTAATTTCATTCTTTTACATGTAGCTGTCCAGTTTTCCCAGCACTGCTTATTGAAGAGGCTGTCTTTTCTCCATTGTATATTCTTGCCTGCTTTATCAAAGATAAGGAGACCATATGTGAGTGTAGTTATCTCTGGGCTTTCTATCCTGTTCCATTGATCTATATTTCTAGTTTTGGGCCAGTATCATACTGTCTTGGTAACTGTAGCTTTGTAGTATAGTTTGAAGTCAGGGATCCTGATTCCTCGAGCTTCATTTTTCTTTCTCAAGATTGCTTTGTCTATTTGGGGTCTTTTGTGTTTCCAGACAAACTGTGAAATTTTTTGATCTACTTCTGTGAAAAATGCCAGTGCTAGTTTGATAGGGATTACACTGAATCTGTAGATTGCTTTGGGTAGTTTGGTCATTTTCACAATGTTGATTCTTCCAATCCAAGAACATGGTATATCTCTCCATCTGTTTGTATTGTCTTTAATTTCTTTCATCATTGTCTTACAGTTTTCTGCATACAGGTCTTTTGTCTCCTTAGGTAAGTTTTTTCCTAGGTATTTTATTCTTTTTGTTGCAATGGTAAATGAGAGTGTTTCATTAATTTCTCTTTCTGATTTCCCATCATTAGTGTATAAGAATGCAAGAGATTTCTGTGCATTAATTTTGTATCCTGCTACTTTACCAAATTCATTGATTAGCTCTAGTAATTTTCTGGTAGCATCTTTTGGATTCTCTATGTACAGAATCATGTCATCTGCAAACAGTGACAGTTATACTTCTTCTTTTCCTATTTGGATTCCTCTTATTTCTTTTTCTTCTCTGATTGCTGTGGCTAAAACTTCCAAAACTATGTTGAATAATAGTGGTGAGAGTGGGCAACCTTGTCTTGCTCCTGATCTTAGTGGAAATGGTTTCAGTTTTTCACCATTGAGAATGATGTTGTCTGTGGGTTTGTCATACCTGACCCTCATTATGTTGAGGTAGGTTCCCTCTGTGCCTACTTTCTGGAGACTTTTTATCATATATGGGTGTTGAATTTTGTCAAAAGATTTTTCTTCATCTATTAAGATTCTCATATGGTTTTTATCCTTCAATTTGTTAATATGGTGTATCACATTGATTGATTATGTATTTTGAAGAATCCTTGCATTCCTGGGATAAGCCCCACTTGATCATGGTTTATGATCCTTTTAATGTGCTGCTGAGTTCTATTTGCTAGGATTTTGTTGAGGATTTTTGCATCTATGTTCATCAGTGATATTAGCCTGTAGTGTTTTTTGTGACATCTTTGTTTGGTTTTGGTATCAGGGTGATAGTGGCCTTGTAGAATAAGTTTGGGAGTATTCCTCCCTCTGCTATATTTTGGAAGAGTTTGAGAAGTGTAGGTATTAGCTCTTCTCTAAATGTTTGATAGAATTCACCTGTGAAGCCATCTTGTCCTGAAGATTTTAAATCACAGTTTCAATTTCATTTCTTGTGATTGGTGTCTTTATATTTTCTACTTCTTCCTTGTTCAGTCATGGAAGGTTGTGCTTTTCTAAGAATTAGTGCATTTCTTCCAGGTTGTGATTTGTTTTGGTATACAGTTGCTTGTAGTAATCTCTCATGATCCTTTGTATTTCTGCAGTGTCAGTTGTTACTTCTCCTTTTTCATTTCTAATTTTGTTGATTTGAGTCTTCTCCCTTTATTTCTTGATGAGTGTGGCTAATGGTTCATCAATTTTGTATATTTTCTCAAGAACCAGCTTTTAGTTTTATTGATCTTTGTTATTGTTCCCTTCATTTCTTTTTCATTTATTTCTGATCTGATCTTTATAATTTCTTTCCTTCTGCTAACTTAGGGAATTTTCATTCTCCTTTCTCTAATTGCTTTAGGTGTAAGGTTAGGTTGCTTATTTGAGATTTTTCTTGTTTCTTGAGGTAGGCTTGTATTGGTATAAATTTCCCTCTTAGAACTGATTTTGCTGCATCCCATAGATTTTGGTTCATTGTGTTTTCATTGTCATTTGTTTCTAGGTATTTTTTGATCTCCTCTTTGACTTCCTCAGTGACTCTTAGTTATTTAATAGCATAATTTTTAGCCTCCATGTGCTTGTGTTTTTTACATTTTTTTTTTTACTGTAATTGATACCTAGTCTCATAGCATTGTGTTCAGAAAAGATACTTGGTATGATTTCTATTTTTTTAAATTTACCAAGGCTTGATTTGTAACACAATATATGATCTATCCTAGAGAATATTCCATGAGCACTTGAGAAGAAAGTGTATTCTGTTTTTTTTTTTTTTTTTTTTGGATGGAATGTCCTATAAATATAGTTAAGTCCATCTTGTCTAATGTGTCATTTAAAGCTTGTATTTCATTATTTATTTTCATTTTGGATATCTGTCCATTGGTGAAAGTGGGGTGTTAAAGTCCCCTACTATTATTGTGTTCCTGTCAATTTCCCCTTATATGGCTGTTAACATTTGCCTTATGTATTGAGGTTCTCCTATGTCGGGTGCATAAATATTTACAATTGTTATATATTCTTCTTGGATTGATCCCTTCATCATTATGTAGTGTCCTTCTTTGTCTCTTGTAATAGTCTCTATTTTAAGTCTATTTTGTCTGATATGAGAATTGCTACTCTAGCTTTCTTTTCATTTCCATTTGCAGGGAATATCTTTTTCCATCTGCAGTCCCCTCCACCCAGAAACCTATACAAGCCACTGAACCAATCTCAGCCACTGGGGACAGACACCAAAAACAGTGGGAACTACAAACCTGATGCTTGTGAAAAGGGGATCCAAAACACAGTAAATTAAACAAAATGAGAAGACAGAGAAATATGCAGCAGATGAAGGAGCAAGGTAAACACCCACCAGACCAATCAAATGAAGAGGAAATAGGCAGTCTACCTGAAAAAGAATTCAGAGTAATGATAGTAAAGTTGATCCAAAATTTTAGCAATAGAATGGGAAAAATACAAGAAACCTTTAACAAGGACCTAGAAGAACTAAGGGGCAAAGAAACAATGATGAACAGCACAATTAATGAAATTAAAAATTCTCTCAAAGGAATGAATAGCAGAATAACTAAGGCAGAAGAACGGATAAGTGACCTGGAAGATAAAATAGTGAAAATAACTACTGCAGAGCAGAATAAAGAAAAAAGAATGAAAAGAATTGAGGACACTTTCAGAGACCTCTGGGACAACATTAAATGCACCAACATTTGAATTATAGGGTTCCCAGAAGTAGAAGAGAAAAAGAAAGGGTCTGAGAAAATATCTGAAGAGATTATAGTTGAAAACTTCCCTAACGTGAGAAAGGAAATAGTCAATCAAGTCCAGGAAGTGCAGAGAATCACTTACATGATAAATCCAAGGAGAAACATTCCAAGATACATATTAATAAAACTATCAAAAATTAAATGCAAAGAAAAAATATTAAAAGCAACAAGGGAAAAACAACAAATAACATACAAGGGAATTTCCATAAAGTTAACAGCTGATCTTTCAGCAGAAACTCTGCAAGTCAGAAGTAAATGGCAGGACGTAGTTAACGTGATGAAAGAGAAAAACCTATAACCAAGATTACTCTACCTAACAAGGGTCTCGTTCAGATTTGACAGAGAAATTAAACATTTACAGACAAGAAAAGTTAAGAGAATTCAGCACCACCAAACCAGCTTTACAACAAATGCTAAAGGAACTTCTCTAAGCAAGAAACACAAGAGAATGAAAAGACCTTCAAAAACAAACCCAAAACAATTAAGAAAATGGTAATAGGGACATACATACTAATAATTACCTTAAATATAAATGGGTTCCAACCAAAAGACATAGAGTGGCTGAATGGATACAGAAACAAGACCCGTATATATGCTGTCTACAAGAGACCCACTTCAGACCTAAGGACACATACAGACTGCATATTTGTTAATCTCATCCCATCTCCCATCTTTCCTGAACTCCATTATGGTGTTTATTGGAGCTAAGACCTACCACCAGTACATATTCTACCTTGGAATAGATTCAAAATGAGATCACATTTTTACTATATCCATTGTTTCCACTCTGATCCATGCCACAATATTTCTCCCCTAAATTATTGCAATTGCTCTTAACAGTTCTTACCATTTTCACCTTTGACTAAATCTCAAACTCTATTCTCTACCAGTTGCCACTGTGATTTTTCTGAAAGCTAAACCCATTATACTACGCCCATCTTTAAAACTGACGTAAAAATCTGACATAATCAGACATGCCCACTACCCTAATGACTTCATCACCAACTTTTCTCTCCTGAGTCACCTTCCTGAATCCTAATGGCTTAATCGATGTTCTTTGATGGGCAGTACATGTTCCTCTCTCAGGACACTTGAATTTTCTCCTCCTGCTACCTGGAATGTTCTCCCCCAAAATCCATGTGATGGGTTTCCCTACTATTTTAAGATCCTGGGATTAATGTAGTGAAAACTTCCTGACCATCATACATGTAATAGTATACTACCTCCTTCCCAAACTTTTAATGTCCTTTATTCTCCTTTATTTTTCTCAATATAACTTATTATTATCTGAGACATTAAATACTTTCTTGTAGGTTTTGTCTTTCTTCCTCTGACTAGAATATAAACTCCATGAAAAAAGAAACTCTGGTTGTACTGCTGTACCTCTAGTACTCAGAATATTGTAATTATTTAACAAGTATTTGCTGGATGTGAATGGATTCCTAGATGACAAACATATATTATAGTTTAAATGACATATGATAATATGCAAAAGTTTTAGCAATATTAGACATATTTTGTATATACATACACACATGTACATTAGCATGGATAGATAAATAATGGAGATTCACAGAGAGATTTAGAATGAGTATTTCTATTCATCTATCTATTTTCTATTCATTCATATTTGTATATCACTAGCTATCTATGTATTTTATGGCAATAAGCTAAGAGAGAAATAAGGATATCCCTGACATCAGAAACTAATCACATGTTCATAGCTAGGCTATGTTCTTCGCCAGTTAGATATAAACAATCTTACAGAACATCAACATCATACAACATGGTAAAGTGAGACAAAAACGTCATCACTGTGGAAACTACAGAATACCAAATATCCCCTTTTCTCAGTGAAAATAATGGTTACTACTTGTTTACTAATTACAGTTTTATCCAGGCTCTAATTTGCCCTCCATATAGATAAGATTTATTAAGAAATCCAATCATAGATCTGTCCCCATTTTCTGAAAACCCCTGATCTAGAGCATATCTCTGCTTCCTTGGACCTCTCCCAAATTATCAAACCAAAGTCCCAAGCCCGTAAGTTCTTTCTCACATCCTGTGAGCCCATGATCACCCATGGCGAGGGTTCTCTCTTACTGCAATGAGCCATACACCCATATCAATTGACCACTGTTGTGTTCCTGTTGATTTTCAGCTGAAGGGCTGTGACAAGGCATATTAGATAGATAGATAGATAGATGATAGATAGATAGATAGATAGATAGATAGATAGGTAGATAGATAGATCATGCATAAAGAAGTTTAGAATGTGTCATATTTCTGTGTAACTATGTATATAGCAATTTCTTGAATGGTAAAAGAAAATGATACTTGTTATATTAGCAGTGGCAGGATTTTTTGTGTGTCAGTGTACAGTTCTTTAAAGTTCTGTATGAACTAAAGGAAACTGAGACCTTCACATTCAAATAATATGTCTCTTTTGGGACTGCTTGAGTGAGCAAAACAATGATACTGCATATTACATTAAAAGTTTTCTGAGCTCATTGACTTACTTCCACTCAGATGCGTTATCTAAATAACAGGTAAAGTTCCAACATCACCCATGTTAACCTAGTAATAATTTAGTACAAACCTTGTAAAGGTAAAGTGGGTCATTAAGTTACCATTTTTTAGCAATGTCTGAAGAGATTATTTAAATAATGATTTAAGAAGACAAAAGGATGGATTATGCATTAAACAAACACCGTGGAAAACAGTATACTAATTTTATGAAAATTCACTGACAAATAACAATTGGAGTTAATATTATGAGTACTTGTTGTGAAGGAGATATTACCACCTTCTCTATTCTTTTTAGATAAGACACTTTGAACAGCAGCATTACACTGGTATAATTATACAGAACTTCTGCATATAACTAAAGTATGGTTCTAGCATTAACGACTGAACTTCATAAACTTATTAGCAAAGCCTTTGGAAGAGAGAAGCTATTATCACAGGGTCTGGTCCAAAGCTATGGAGAATTATTAAAATGAGGCAGGAGAGGAGAATTAGATAATTCTAACATTTTTATTTCAAATATACTTCAATCAAATTGTTCACCTTGTGACCCTATGATGTGCAAGGTCTAGTTCTAGAGCTAAGGTTCATAAGCAATGTCAAAATATCAAGTTCATTCACTATGAATAATGATAGCATCAGTCAATTCAGTGGAAAAGCCATTTTAACCAAATTTTTTTTAGAAGAAAAGCAGTGATATTAGGAAAGAAATTACCAGGTTTTTTTCTACACTATAAGTCTACATTTTAATTTTACTATATCATAAAAACATGAAGGGAGAATAGTAAATAACATTATTATTATACAGGAAAGTTAAGATTTTCTTAAAATCTAAAAGGCATTGAATACTTGCCTATATAATGAACTTTTGAAAATATTAAGTAATTATATTAAATATGTTTAACATAATATATTTAATATATTAAATTGATATATTAAATAATATATTTACTATAATATATTTAAATATAATTTTAAAATTATATTAAATAATATTAAGTAATATAATAATGACAGGCAACACATTCTGTATTTTTCAAGTTAAAACTGAAAAGTTCTGCTGTTGGTTTTAAATGAAAGCATTATTTTAAGTTTAAGATATTAAGATTTTATTATATGTAATGAATTTGTACCAAAAAACATTTCACTATATTTTTCCCTCTTTTATGAATTTCTTTTTTCTCTTCTTTACTGGCATTTCTTTTAATGTAGATTTATTAAAATATTTTGATATATTGTCAATTTTTTTTAATGCAAGGGGGAAAGAAATAGCTTTCCTTTTCTTTCAAAAGGTAATCATTTTCCTTTGTAAAACACTGTGATCAGTGCAGATGCAATTGGCTAAATGTGAAAACCTTAGGCAATTAGTAGAAAATTCAATGTATTTTATTATATAAATGAAATACTTTAACTCCTGAATTACGTAAATATTAAAGAAAAGTTGATTGTTATAACACATGTATGCTGATATCAAACATGATTTATAGAAAAATGATGCTAATTAAAAATAGACATTTTTTATATCACTTTGTAATTGTTTACTTCAGATTCAGTATAAAATAATAAAACTGGATAAGAAAATTATTTAAGCATATTAGTAATATTTAAATGTACCAATTGGTCAAAATCTTGATACAGTGATTTGAATGTTAATGTTATAGTTCTTAATAAGAGCAAAGTGTTGCATTTGTTGCTATTATCATAGTGAAAATGCACTGCTAATACTAACTTGTGCTCTGTGTACACCTGTTGATCACCTCTTAAGCATTTCCTTCAAGATACTAATTTTTTTTTTTTAGAAAATCTCTGTACTTAATATATCTCATTACACAGAATTATATATTAAGAATAGTAGAAAGATATGAAATCAGTTATTATACTTTCTTTGTTTCACTTTTTCAATACTTGAGTATAACCTTAAACTAACATACTTTATCTAGATTTTTATGGTTTCCTTTTCTTTTTCTTCTTAATGAAGCCCATACTGATGTTTTTGGTGTCATCAATTTGTGAAAACTTGGGAAAATCCACTGAGTAAATAGGCTTATTTTTCGAAATTGCTCCAAGATTTCTAGGCTTCTAATCATAATTAAAGTTAATGAAGAAAAATATTAATTGCTCTACTTAAAAGCACTCTTCAGGGGCTTACAAAACCTGAACAAGTCGATATATGAGATACTCAATCTCTTAACAATCTCGAATGGTAAGTATACAATTGCTCTAAATCCACATTCCCTCTTTCTCAGCATGCCAGACGCAGGCTGAAAACTCAGTGGTGTTGGTAGCTCACCTGTGCTACCCACTCTATTCATCCTTCTAACTTTCAGAGATCCTTTCTGTTGATATGCAGGGTGCTCTCTGTCCACTGTTGAGTATACACCTGCCTTCAGAAGCAGCACATTTCACTGTTTGCAAATATCTGAGGGAAATCAGTGTGTTGCTCTATGAAGGAAATAAATGCTGAAAAGATCAACAAGACAAATGGGTTACCATAGCATGTAAGTTACAAAATGAAAGGAACATATTTACATTTATGCTTTTCACCTGTTATATATGTTTGAATAAGACTTATGACTTTGTGAAATTAACATTTGTTAAGTGGAGCACAGGGTGCCAGATGGTGAGCTGTGGTTCAACAAAAGACCACAAGAGGGATTGAGATGGAGAAGTTTATTAGTCACGGGTCTTGGGGGAAGTACATGGAACACCTCGAGGGGCCCCTCAGGGAGATGAAGCCAGAGTGCAGGCAGAGAGCGACAGGACCTGGGGTCCTTCATTAGGGTCTGTGGGTGGAGCACTTTGGAGTTCCCAGGCCAAGGCACAATTGGTCAAGTCAAACAAAAAAGAGCAGGGTTTTAGTAAGCTCCACGGGGGTCTCATCTTAGGGGCACACAAGGGGAAGGCCCTAAGAGGTAAGTGTGACATTTGATCCCAAGGGCTGTTGGGAAACTCGTAACAGGAATTTAAATTTGCTTGTGACTCTGCAAGCTGTTTCCCAGGGCATGGGGTTGTGTAAGGGGCTAGTGTCAGTTTAAGGCCCTTGCTGCTGTTTGGCCAAACCAAATGGCTGTCAAGGCAACAATACCATGGAGCAGCTTAGCTAAACTCTAGACAATAAGTAAAGATGTATATGTACGTGTATATGTATGTGTATATATATATATATATATATATATATATGTATAAATAAGAATTTGTTTTAGTTTATATTAATTTATACATATATAAAACAAAAAGTATTATAACCAAGCAAGATAAAATGGTATCTAAAAAGGAGGAAATGAAAGAATAACAAGAGATTCTTTCTCTGCCTCCCTTCATTTGTTCCTTTTTGGAATTTTCCTGTCTAATTTTTCACCTCCTACATTCTATAATTTACCAGATAAAAACATATCATTAGCCCATTTTTAACAAAAACATTTATGTTACAAATTTCTTTGTACAAAGATGTTTGGTAAAGACAACACACTCTATAAATTATAAACATTACTTCTGTATTGTTCATTTTTAAGCTTCCCAACAAAATGAAAATACTGCTCAACGGCTTCTTAAATTTACTCAATACATGTGTAGTTTTTGAAAGCTGTAATTAGACCTAAACATAGGGACTCTAGAATATCTTATATCTATTCTTTTCAGTATAGATTTATTACTTGTTTCTAACTGGTTGTTATTGGAAAGCTATTCTTTTTCTAATGTTTCTCAACACTAGTTTCAGAAATGGTGGAAGAGCAATAACTTCAAGAGTTAGAAGAGATTCCAATTAGTTAATTAACTCAACTCCTTAATTAGATGATGACTCTGAGGCATAAATGAAAATTAACTGACTCTACCACAACACTCCCATTATAAGTTTAAATATAATAGTAATAACAATAGGCGACATTTATCGAGTGTGTTATTCACTACTTTAAAACATTTTAAATACAGTATCTTCTTTAACGCTTAAATTAAGGCTAAGGCAAATACGATTATCCTAAGAGTGTAAAGAATACAGTTACTAAATGGATTATTTCTTTAATCTACTAATTTGGCTCCCACACCTCCAATTTTACTACTGTGTGTTGTTCTGGTTATAAATGACTTGGGTTTTAAAGGTCCCAAGTATGACACACTGCTCTTGACGTTTTTAAAACTAAGAGAAGAGTCACGTCTTTCTTTCCAAATTTAGTTTTCATGAAGAAATTATCCATAATCTGAAGTTTCTGGAATTATTATTTTATTGATGAAATACCACATTACAATCTTTTACAGAATGTTTTTCATCTACATATACATATTCTGTTTAATATAATAGTGTGCATACTTTTATCCTTTTCATGAACAGATTCCCAAATTACCTCTACCGCAGAATCCTGGTCTACAGAGTGTCCAAGATATTTGACTCTTACCTCTAATCCAGGTTTTCTCAAATTTTTAAATGAATGATAATTCTGCCCTATCTCCCATCCCCAACACACATACATCCCAGGAAGTAATGTCTCAGGTGTGATTTTCAAATCAGATGGATGCATGCATTCTGTGCTGTTTTCTAAATGAATTTTGGTTGAGCCCACTTACCATGTGTAACATCTCTCACTCTGTACTTTGGAGTTTCCCACTCCCCCCATCACAACTTCCACCACTACTGCTGCTAGTGATATTCTGATTCTTAAAACTCAATTAATCTATTTGGTATCATATCTGAAAGATGACATATTCTATCTGCAGAAACCGTGGTGTTAGGGAAAGGGCACTGGATTAAACATCAGGCCAACTGGGTCCCTCCTTAAGCTTCACTCTTTGTTAGTTATATGAATTTAGGTAATAAATATGGCCCATATTAGCTGATACATGTTCACAGTTTACAAAATGGTTTAACATGCATGAACTTATTTGATTGTCCCATGCTGTGGGTTACCTGTCATTATTATTTCTGGGCTTACATATTTGAAACCTGAAGTTTAGAGAGATTATATGATTCCACCCAAACTTTTACCCAGACAAAAAAAGTGAACCCAGACAGAACTCTAGGACTTCAGGTTTCAGATATAGGCCTTCCTTGGACATACCACACTTTTCTTGATTATGTGGCATTGGAATTGCAGCTGATAATCAAATGAAATATTATATCTAGAAGTAGTCGGTAAACTGAAATAATATACAGAATAAAATACTTTTTCTATTAAATCAATTTCTAAAGAAATATTGCATTTATTTTTTACTTTATATGTACACAAATTAGAAAATATAATTAATTATAAATTTTTATTCATTATAAAAATAAAACCGACAGTAGTTCTTCACTGTTTCACTCAGAGAATTTACTGTTAATCTACAATCACACACATACACACACATACACACACATACACAGCAATGTATCTGCTATGCAGTCTTAGTTATTGAAATATACATAGCGGAAAACTATTTAGAAACTATATGTTAATATTTGTCTTAAGATATCTATTCTGATAACTGTCATTCAGTAGTCTTAGGGTGTGATGGTTGATTTTATGTGTCAACTTAGAATGTGTTTTTGGATGAGGTTAACATTTAAATAGTGACTTTTGAGTAAGTAGATTGTCCTCCATAATGTGGTTGGGCCTCCTTAAATCAGTTGAAGGCCTAAATGGAATAGAAGACTGGCTTCCCCGAGCAATAGGGAGTAAGAGAGAAGTCACAAGAGATTTCTTTTGGACTTTATCTGCACCATCAGCTCTCCTGAGTCTCCAGCCTGCTGTCCCACACTGCAGATGTTGGATTCACCAGTCTCCATAAAGACATGAGCCAATTCCTTAGTATAAATCAATTTCTCTCTGTCTGTCTCTCTGTCTCTGTCTCTCTATATACATATATATGTATGTGTATACATATATACATATTCCGCAACACTTCACAGGCAGTAAAGATTTATTTCTGAAATAATTTTTATAACTGTTACATATGCAATTTTAAATAAAATTTAAGATAGAAATTCTGAAATCAGTACAAGTGTCTACATTGTTTCAAAGCCCAAGTTTTGATTGAATATTTCCACATCACAAAGGCACTTTATTTTTAATAATGTTTCTCTTTTTTAAAATAGACAAAAAATAAACTAGAATGATTTATGGATTTATGGAGCATGTCATATAATTTAGAGGTTTCTGTTTTCTTAATACTGCTTTCTTCCAAAAACATTTTTTCCATTCCCTCCAAAAGGTACATTTCTTTTCTGTAAGTAAAAGTTACTATTTTTTTCTATTTTTGTGATTTGTTGTATCTTTTTCACCCTTTCGTATCAATAGTTTCATCAAGAATGTCACTGGTTCTCTGCAAAGTTTTCTTTAAAGAAAGGGTACAAACATAAATGTCACTAGTCTATCAAAAATTTTGAACAAAATCTTTTGGAGAAACATATAATTAAAAAGAAGACAAAAAATCAGAAATCTTTGGAGAATCAATGACCCTTGGGACAGTTTTTAAATTACTGAAGTTATTGTGTTGGCCAAAAATTTTGTTTGGGTTTTTTGTAACATCTTACAGAAAAAACCCGAACGAAATTTTTGGCCAGCCCAAAAGTTTTGTTTCTTGAAAGTAATTACACTGTTTCACCTGGAATTTTTGAAAGCTGATATATATTGTGGAAGAACAGTTTTAATATAACTCAACTTATGTTTCTGTCAAATGTAATATAACTAGTATTATAAAAGTAAAAAAGATACAAGAATTTGACATGACGTAGGAACAAAGTACATCTCTATATCATTTTTAAAATTAGATGAGCATGTAGCCAGACCTATTCATTGCCAAAATGAGAACAGGCCTGGATTTGCTCTGTAGCTTTGGATAATCAGGAACTTTGTTGACTTTTGTCCTTACTTCCTAGCAGGGAAACCCTAAAACCTGGTAATTTCCTGTGTAATAGAAGTGTCTCTGTTATTCATGATGAGACCATCAAATTAGATGAGTTTATGATAATGAAGGGGTGGGTCCCTAGATAGCTTATGCAAACAAGATGACTCAGGATGTGGGTTGGCCCTGTCAGAAAGTACAGCCATGTGATTAGAAGTGTGGAACTTTGAGACAGGTGATATAAGCCTGACCTCTGGGTAGGGGATGGGGGCTGGAATTTGAGCTCAAATCATGTGGCCAATGATTCAATCAATCATTTTTATGTAATGAACCTGAAGCTTGAGGCAGCTTTCCTGGTTAACAATATTCTGTGCATCCTTCTGGGAGGATGACACCTCCTGACTCCAAAGAGAAAGGACACAGGAGCTTCAAGTTTGAGTCCTCCTAGACCTCACCATATGTATGTCTTCTTTTCACTGGCTCAGATTTGTATCCTTATTGCTATAATAAAATTTTAATCATAAGTATAGCACGTTGAGTGAATTATCGTACCTGAATGGTTAGTAAGAAGCCCAGGATTTGTAGCCAATTGCTCAGAAGTACAGATAGCCTGGGATCCCCTAGGCTAGCAGCTGGTTTCTGAAGTGAGGGCAGTCTTATTAGAGAGCGTATCCTTAACCTGTGAAATCTTCACTAACTCCTGCAACTTAGTGTCAGAAGTCATTGTAGCTACCATGACAGTCTCAATTTTCCTGCTTTATACACTGTAAATCTATTGTCAGGCACAAGCTTTTAGTCATGCAACTTATTATTCCCATCGTCAAATCAGAGACTTTTTGTTCAATAGTGTATTACCTTGTATTTAATTACTTAGGTTGCTAGTTTGGATAACATGTCCTGAATAGATAATAGAATCAGTCAAAGCAAGTTTCATTTCTACACAGCAATAACTACTCTTGTCTTTTCCAGTTTAGTAAACTGCCCAATATCTTGCAATTATTAAACACACTCTAATTGACTTGAATGGTAGAGTCAGAATCAGTTAGATTCTTTTGAAGCTGGATTTACATCACTACAACTTGAGGGTATAATTTAATTCTCTTGATCAGGTTCTATTAGAGAGTGGGAAGACTTAGTGAAATTAAGACCTTAAAATACATTTTTAGAATTATTTTTTAATCAAAACTTCTCAGTAAAATGGAGCAATACATTAAATGTTGGGTAATAGGAGTTTTAACAAATAGAATTAACCTGTTTGTGAACAAAAAACAAAAGATCAGGCATTGCATTATCCCTTGAATTTAGGTAAAATATACTTTAATATATTTGAAAATACAATTAACAATAACTGCTACCATAAGTACAACTTTTTTTTGTTTTGTTTTGCAGTACGCGGGCCTCTCACTGTTGTGGCCTCTCCCGCTGCGGAGCACAGGCTCCGGACGCGCAGGCTCAGTAGCCATGGCTCACGGGCCCAGCCGCTCCGCGGCATGTGGGATCTTCCCAGACCGGAGCACGAACCCGTGTCCCCTACATCGGCAGGCGGACTCTCAACCACTGCGCCACCAGGGAAACCCTGGCTGCAGTTTTGACAGTAGACCCCAGGAGCACATGATTTGAAATAAGGAAACCAGTAAGTAGGAGCCTCTTGCAATAAACAGGAAAGATATTATATAGATTGGACTATGGTAAAAGCAGGATATGTGATAAGAAATGTTCAAGTCTAGTTGTATTTTGACAGCTGACAGGATTTGTGGACAGATTGAACTGCAGGTTGTGAGAGAAAAGTGAGTCTAACATCAATCTGATTTATTTAACAAAAATAGATGATGATTTTATCTAAGACTGTTTCAGCCTAAATGGATGGGTGGTCATAATTTTCCCCTCTTTATTACTATTGCAAATTTTATTGACAGTTATTCGTACTGAATCATCAATTTGATCCTCAAATATGGAGAAGGGAGACTGGTCTGCATTTTTCGGTGACCGTGAAATAGTATCCCAATTCTGTGGTCAACATTTTGATGGAGACTTGAAATGAATTTCAAAGACTTTTTATTGTACTTTTTCTTCTCTATGATCTGGCATATTTGAAATAGCACTGGAGTAATGAGTTACTTTTAGTTTTGATAGAAGTTAAATGTGAAATTGTAGAATTCATGCTTTCAAAGAAAGGAAACTTGAAAAAAAATTTTCTGTTTCTTCTATGACTAAAAAATCCATTTAGGTTTTTCTACTCTTCTTTCGTCAATATTTTTAGTATATATCACCTCATGAACCCCCAATTATTATTAAATGTTTTTATACAACACTATGCAAAGATATCTCTGAGGATTGTTTTTAAATTTTCACTGAATGTTGTTGTTCCCCAAATTTCATTTATTAGTTTACAAGTTTGTAGTTCTTCTCTTTTTCTTCTTACATGAATTCTGTCTATGTGTTAGAAAATTCAAAGACCGAATTCTTGAGTTTATCTGGGAGTGTTACTGTCTTTGTTTTCCTATTCATTATTTCCTGAGTTAATCATTTATCCCTGCCTTCCATTTTTCTTAGATTATTATGTTTTCTCTTCTAAATTCCCTTTAATTGTTCTATTGTTTTGAAACATCTGATATTGCTTTAGAGAATTCTACTCTTAGTGTTCTTCCCTCTTTATGCACAGAGGTGATATTCAAGTATTGGGTAATTGAAATGGCACAGGCACCAATCAATCAGAAAGGGCAATTGCCCAAGCACAATGAGGCTGACTCAGGGTGCAGTAGTGGAATACAGCACTGTTTATGGATGCTTTAGTCTTTCTGCTTGAATACTTCAAGGAGTTTTTGATCATCTCTAAACCCCAGAAAATTTCTTAAGATCTGTCTCAATGCTAACAGATCCATCTATCTTACAGTACAATATGAACTCTTTCAGTATATTGATTAACCCTCAAACGTGTGCTTGAAACTTTTTTCAAATGTTTTTATTTTATTTTCCTCTTAAAGGGTATTCACTGTAAGTATATATTCTCCCTTATTTGTCCTCTATAGCTGTTATTTTTTCCATATTCTTTTTCACAAGTTATTTTATATTTCATTTTTGTTCCCTTTTCAACACCCATTCTAGATTTTTTTTTACTATCTCTAAAAGTTTCTGTGCTGATTTTTTTCTCTTTAATTTCTTTTCTGAGTTCTATCAGCTAATATTTTGTCTCATCTATTCACCCATTATATCTTCCCTGAATTTTTATATCCAAACCTTGAATTCTATATTCAAATCGCTCAATTTTAAAGCAGTATATTTTGTATCTTGACTTTTAGTTGCTTTACTGCTCTATTCTTGTGAAATGCTCTTCACCATCAATTTGATTGCATTGTTCCTTTATCTTTTCTTTTAAAATCATGCACTATCATTTACTTGATTCTGTGCTGGTTCCATTTGGTTTATTAATAATTTTTGAATAAGACTGCTCCTACCAGACCAGCAATTGGCAGTTGTTTCATGTGAGGAATGGAAGACGTAGATCTGTAGTAGTGAAAAATATCCCTCATTCTTAGTGAAATATTTTTATTTTGCGGCATTGAGTGACTCTATGTGTGTGCGTGTGCATGTGTGTGTGTGAGAGACAGAGACAGAGAGAGAGAGAGAGGGAGAGAGAGAGAGAGAGAGAGAGGGATTACTTTTTCTCAAATAACAGAGATCTGGAGCTATTAGACTAAAAACCATTCATAATTTTACTCTTTAGTATGTCCTTACGGTTGCTTCTTACAGAAAATGATGATTTCTCACATACTGCTTTCTGCAGAAAATGATAATTTTACAGATTTAAAAAACTCTTACAAAGTTTATTATTATTTTACAAAATACAAATTTATAAAATCTTTGATATATTTTGCAATTTATTGCAAGATTGTGGAATGCCTATTAGAATATTGTGAAGTAATTTTTTTAGTGAATATTCCATTTGAATGATTAATTTCCTCTCTAGCCTTCTTATATTTTTGGCTTCTTTGTTTCAGGGTTATTGTTTTATGACATGGGCTCTTATAAAGTCACATGGAGTCATTCTAAACACCATTCTCCTTTGCCTTTCTCTTATAAGGATTCTAGACGACTGAAATATTTGATTTTCAAGCCTCCCTTTCAGCTAGAAGTAGCCACATATACATTCTTGCCATGTGATGTAGGAAGAAGTCTCTGTAGAAGATTTTTCTCCATGATTAAAATAAACCAGTCACCTTTTTCATCATTCTTTCTTTCCGCCTGAACTAGGAATGTCGTTCCTGGAGCTGCATTGCCACCATGAGGCCACAGGGGAAAAATAAGTCGAATGATAAGTATTCTAGAGAAAGGATAGGATTCAGAGTCTTTAATAACATGCTGGACCTTTCTGAAAAGCCTACTTCCATACTTTTCTATATGTGAGTAAAAATAACCTCCTCTCTAATTATGTTGGTAAGTTATGGCTCTTCTGTGACTTATTACTTCTGTGAATTGATAGAGGAATTTCCTGTTTCATACGCAGAACTTTCTAGGAATAACTATTTTGAGTTCTAAATACCTTTCCAAGTCTTAAAATCAACCAGTTCTTTTGGACACTTGAACCTCTCTTGTGTTCTGCCAGATACACAGGGCTGCTCGTGACCACAGCTCCCCTCTCTCTGCACATATTCTAGGTCAGCATTTCTCCCATGATGTGCCTTTATTAGAACTTTCTATTAATATTCCTTCAATAAGGAATTTGTCGAAATGTCATCTTTGGTGGATGCTTTTTCATTCTCTTTGCTGCTTGTATACTGTGTGTGTGTTTCAATAAAACTTTAATATTCTTCATTCTTTTGTTTGACCCATATTTCTACCTGGTATCACTTTCTTCTGCCTGTAGGATTTCCTTCAACATTCCTTGTAGTGATAGTCTGCTGGAGATATATTCTTTTCACTTTCTAGCTCCTAAGTCTTCACCTTGCCTTTGTTATTGAAAGATACTTTCACTGAGTATAGAATTCTGTACTGGTGGGTGTTTCCTTTCAACATTTTGCCCCACTCCCTTATTACATTCATTACATTAAAGAAGACTTCTACTGTCATTCTCATCTTTGTTCCCATTTATATAATGTGTCTTTCTACTCTGGCTGCTTTTAAGGGTTTTTATCAGGGTTTTAGAGCAGTTTGATTATTATGTGTCTTGATGCAGTTTTCTTCATGGTTCTTGCAATGATTTTGATGAGTTTCTTGAATCTGTGCGTTTATAGTTTTCATCTAATTTGGAATTATTTTTGCCATAATTTTTTCAAGTAGTTTTTCTGACACTCCATCCCTCCTTTAAGGACTTCAATTACACATATATAAGGCTCTTTGAAGTTATCCCATGATTCACTGATGCTCTTTTCATCCATCCTTTTCTTTGATTCTTTTTTTTTTTTTTTCTTGCTGTACGCGGGCCTCTCACTGCCGCGGCCCCTCCCTCCGCGGAGCACAGGCTCCGGACGCGCAGGTCCAGCGGCCATGGCCCACGGGCCCAGCCGCTCCGTGGCACGTGGGATCTTCCCGGACCGGGGCACGAACCTGTGTCCCCTAGCATTGCCAGGCAGACCCTCAACCACTGCACCACCAGGGAAGCCCTCCTTGATTCTTTTTTAACATCCATCTTCATGTTGGATAGTTTCTATGTCTTCAACTTTACTATTTATACTTAAAAAAATTCTACTTTAAGTGAGTCTAAGGAGAGAGGCTATTGTTTAGCCCCTTTTGCTAATTGATATTTTCTAGTGGCTGTGTAATAATATATGAGGAGATAAAGAGTACTAATACTGGGAAAAGGAAGCATTTCTCTTTCTGTTTTCTATCTGGTTGTCTGTGTGCATGTGTGTGTATATATATTATATATTATATATATATATTATATATTACATATTATATGATATATATACATAGTCAGATAGAGTGACTTACACATAAAGAAAACAATTTTAGACAAAGAGCTGAAATTCTTATAAAACTATAAAAAGTTAATTTAAGAGAATGAAAACATGGAAATCACTCTGCTTCCTGAAAAATAAACCTGTCTCTGTAATTTAACTCATAATTTCAAAAGAGATATACATTTTTGGTATTTTATGTATGACTAAGAATTTTGATGTAAAGGGGATTTGGTCTATATAACTGCAAATTTACAACAAATTGTGTTGTATTTGTTTTTATCAGTTTTAGAATAACGATGCAGTTAAATCAGACGTGTTGGATATGAATTATTTATATCATTCATATTTTTGCAGTTAATATATTTGCAGTTAATATATTTTTAATCACCACTGAGTTCCATTTTATGTAAGAATAGATGCTTTTCTGTCAGAATAAGCCTTTTTTCAGGCTCCCAACTTTTCACAGCAGAATGTTGTGCATCTTTATACTGAAGAATAAGAACTTAACTTCAGTCAATAACACAAAAAATATTTATTAGGATACAAGGCACTCATGTGACAATGTGACAAAACTGGTTTCTTTTCAGTTTACGCCAAAATTGTCACTGAGATCATTATTATTTGAAAGAAAGTCTGGAGGTATTGCTAATTAGCTATTCTTTCAGATCTCTGGTTTTTAAGTGTTAGTTTGCTTAAAAATCATTTGTGAGTCTTGTTAATATTCAAAGTCTTTGTTCTCTCATTTAATAAAGGTTGAGGAGGAGGGTCACATTTATGGTCTCTCTTTTTTAAAAAAATTCCCTCTTGACCCACAGGAGGGGAAATTTATTCCTTCTTTCTTTGTTTGTCCTCATCCTTTTGCTTCTGCCTTCATCTGTGGCCAATCATCCATCACCAGCTGCTCTAGATTCTCTAATTGGAAGGTTTCTAAGATGCTTATAAGCCCAGGTTTTATTTATTAATGGGTGGTATCGCTGTTTCAAAGTTAAGAACCAAGGTCTACCTATCTGTTTTTTTAACCAATTTAGATCATGTTCAGAGGACGTTCTCTCATTTTTTGTTTGCATATTGTAATACCAACCTGGGTACCACTTTTCAGAGGTAAGAGCAAGCACATCTGGTAGGTCCATGTACTGGATTCAGCCATGGAGGGCTGGGAGTAGGGTAGTTTCTGTGACAGCCTTGTCTGATTATTGATTTGCCTATATTGGAGATTTATTTTCCTGCATATGTTTCTTTCTAAGACCGGAACAGAAATGAAATGCAGTAGTTGGGACTTAAAATTCAACACTCTAACTGAAGCATATTTAAGAGTTTTATGTCATAATGAAAGAAATATCCAAATGTAGACTATTTCTTGATGGTCAAAATATCATGTAAAAAATTTCATTATTTTGGTTAATATTCTGTGTATGTGTCTGTCTGATACACCATGATAAAAGATTACTCATGAATTTTTCTCACAGGAAAGTTTATGTCTCCAGAGAGACCTATATACTGATGTTTATTTAAGTATTGATATTATATAACAGATTAGCTTAAATTTTGCTTTGTTTTCTAGGAAACAAAGTTAAATATTGTTCTCAGTAATAAACAGTCACAAACATCTGCCAAGTTACAGCTAGAAATTTCCTTCCTCTTTCTAAATGTTTCTTGAAACGCCTTTTTATAGAGGAACAATCAGCAAGCTGCTAAGTGCAGCCGAGACTGACATTAAACATCAAAGAACCTCATTATTTGGTGCCACTGCAAATCCTAGCACCTCAATCTCAACAAAACCCTAAACTCCACCTTGCAATCTTTCTGGTCAGCACTCTCTCCCATTTCTTTACCAATTGTTTTCAGTACTTTTCTCTATTTTCATCAAATCACCTAGTTCACAGCAGATGCATTCAATTCCTATATCTCAGAGACCACTAGACAGAACCTCCTAAACTCCATATACACAAAATCTGCCTCCACAACTATTCTTGGCTTCTTATTCTCTGTACCAAAGTAAGAGGCCTTTCCTCTGTTTTAGACGAGTCTCTGCACCTTTGTCAAGATCACATCCTCCTGGCTCCACACAGATATTGTTCCATCAGTTATTCCTTTATTCTAGATTTTTATTCTTGCTTTTTTCTCTCAGCAATTTGGTTTAGCATTTTTTAACATTTGCTATTTATTAACTACAATATACTTTTTACTATAAAATAACTGTAGAAAAATAATCACTTAAGTGTCCACAATCTAGAGAGTACAATTGTTAATATATTTTATTTTGGGAGACAGAGTTAATTGAGTCCAAATGATCCAAAGAGGTAAAATCTAGAGATCCAAGAAGACAGCAAGAGTAACTAATGGTGGCATCACCAGAAGTAGCATTTAAGTAATAATTAAGTCAGGAAAGGAAAGGGAAACTCTAGAAGAATTTTGAGTGTCAAAATATGTCAGTACAAAAACAATAAATAAATAAAAACCCCATCACTCTAAGGTCAGAAATCAGTATTAGGAAAAGGTAGGATGAGAATTGTGGGTCCAATAGGGTCAGGATTTTGTCTGAATTCTATCATTTTTCTCATCAATGCACATTCAGTGCCTCAATCCGAGGTTGACGTAGAGTATCTTCAGTACATATTATTTAACTGAGTTACCCCACAAGGTGGGAACTACAGGATTGCTGGCCGAGAGTGTGGGGGATCAGAAATGGCTGGTGGAGGAAAGAGATGATGAGTATTGGTTACAACTTTGGGAACAACTGCAACAGGAAGAACTGTATCTTGTTTCACTAACTCCATTCTTTCAAGCTAGAAATTAGGAAACTTTTATAAAAGTTATCTTTTAAATCTGAAAGAGTAAAACATTACATTGCTATAAGAATTAATATAAAAAAATAAAAAAGAAAACACAGTTGAATGTAATTTTCCAGACTGAAAAGGGAGAAAGTCTAATTTTTTAAAAAGTGAAAAAAATTTCACTTCTTCAAATGTAAATTAAAGAACACATTTTTAAAGTATTAATTCAATCATTAAATACATTATTAAACACATGGAGATGTTTTGTTTTTCAGTGGTCAAGAAAATATAAAGATGATCAGGATATTCTAAATTTTGAACACTCTTGTAACTGGGATAGAGACGTTTGGGAAGAATGTTTTCAGAACTTTTATAAAATTCAAAAAATAATTACAATTTTGCAAATGCAGATATTTTCTTAAATAGATAAAATGGGAAAGTTGAAATTTTTCTGTAAGTATAATTATAGAAAGAGAGCTCAAGATTTATTGATATGGTAAGGAGTATGTTCTCATTGATTATTCATCTCACTGCTTATAATGTTTTAGATGATTCTTGGTTCCTTCATGTAAGATAACTAAATCAAAACTTCTTCTCCACTCTTCCTTCCTTGCTTTTCCTTTGAAATACAAATATAAACAGCAGGAGAAGAAAGTGAAAGGGAGAGTTTTGGTTTACTCATCACAGCTGAAGAAGCAGGGTACAGAATGACACAAATAGATAGGAGTAAGGAGTAATAAGGAAACTGGGTTCATAGATGTTACTTTATATTATCATCCTTTTTTCATCTCTGTATTAGTACATTTACTAATTAATAGAAAAAGAAAATTTTTGATTCTTTACCATCCATGGTTTAAAGCTTTTGTGCATTTTGTGCGAACCTTTATACCTCAAGAATAAAATGGAAACAACGAAATAATATTATAATTTTCTTTTACTTCATATAGTCAAATTAGTAAGAAATATGCCTTCGTGAGGATCACTTTTTTTTTTTTTTTTTTGCGGAGCACAGGCTCCAGATGCGCAGGCTCAGCGGCCATGGCTCACGGGCCCAGCCGCTCCGCGGCATGTGGGATCCTCCCGGACCGGGGCACGAACCCGTGTCCCCTGCATCGGCAGGCGGACTCTCAACCCCGCGCTACCAGGGAAGCCTAGGATCACTTTTTTATTTTGTTTATAGACGCTGTGTTTACAGAGAAAACTGGTTGAATATTTCAAACTTTAACTTGTTTTCTAAGATTCTGAGTTTGGGTGCATTTCAGGCATCTATTTTAATGTCTTTTTATTCAGGTGTAACATTCTTAATGTCTGCAAAAACATACTCCTTATTTATTGTTCTATAATTCAGAAAATTGTACTTCCAAGAATTGCCCAACCAGAAGGAGAGGCTTTGTTCTGAGAGTAATGACCAGGAGAGATGACTGATGTATGAAGCAGAGAGCTTTCTCAGAGATCCTTGGGCAATGCTGGCCAACACCTGCATAGATCCACAGTGGGGGTAGGTAGGCACTGCAAAAGGGGGCAAAGCTTGCAGATTTCCCAACGGAAAGTGATTGAAACGTGGATTTGGTATTGACTAATGTGAGAAAGCCTGCCTTTGAATGACCATAAATCTGTGTTTACTTTCTAAAGAATTGTGGACTATAAAACTGACAATTGAGACAAACTAGGGCTTGTTAAACCTAGAAACATACACCTTCAATAAATTTATTTTATAAATATCAATGAGTAATTTTTTACATATATATGCATTATATAACCATAGATAGGATTAATGGTCAAATAGCAAGACTCAAAAAATGATTTAAGGTCTACATTGTCAGAAATACATTCACTTGAAAACACTTTTATTTTCTCAAACAGAACTGAGAAGCTGTTCTTGTCAGAAGGTTGACAGCAACAAAAATGAAAAGTTTACCCAGACCTGATCAGAAATGTGTATTATTTTACAATTCTAAATTTTGCTAAGCTGTGCTTTGTGATTACGTTTCTGAGTGAAGTTTTTCCATCGTTTTGACTATAAAGCAATGCAGCTGTCTCATTGTCCAATAAAATTACACATACATTAACTGTCTTTCAACTGACAATGTGTGAATACTGGCTAAGCAGTATGGGCTGTATTCCTTATGGAAAGTACATGATTTTAAAGAACACTTTCTGTACTGTGTGAAGAACAATTTGAGAATATTTGGATATTATTTTTCTTAGATATTTATAAATGTGGCCTAACTCAGGATGATTTCCTGACCTGTTTATAGTGCTTCTGTCTTAGCTTGAACTTTTTATAAAAAAATCAAAATTTGGTACAACTGAAATGGGAATTCCCCACAGTCTTACACTGTACAGAGAATAAGTAATACCATTAATAAATCAGACTCTAAGCTCAGGGATTCACATGTTAATCAGGTTAGATTTATTATTCATTTATCAATTGATCTGAGTTTAAAGTCTGACCATTGAAAGAATTCAGAAAAGTAAATGGATTTCAAAAAATTAATCCAAACTCTTGGAGAACAACTAGTTATTTTCTGCATAGACAGATGTTCTAAGCAGTCTCTTACTGGTTGTTCAACTCAGACATGTTAACATCTCTAACTTCTACCTCCTCAACAAAATAGAATTTGGAAGGCTAAAATAGATCAGCTGTGTAAATGTCTTAGCATCTTATCTGATACATAAAAGATACGTATTACATTTAATGATAATAATTACTTAAATGATTACTTATTGTTTTTCAGACTTAGGATCCAACCACTTTCTATTGTTTTTTTCTACTTGGTGGATTCTGAAGACTTTGTTTATTTTTATTTCTTACTATGTTTTCATTAGGTAGAGATCATCATAATTATTTTTTCTTCTCATTATATATATCATTTCTCTCTGCCTTTATTAATCCAACAACTATTTAATTAAACTTCTATGTACAAGAAATTACATCACTGAAATGGTGTAATTATGGGATAAAACTATGACAGTCATATAATCTCATCAGTCCATTGGCAAACATTTACCCAAATAATTGTTAAATAATGCAATTTATTTAGTAATGGAGACCTGAATAAGTGTCTCTCCTTAGGGCTGCTCATTCACATTCTTCTTATTCATTCATACCTCAAATCGTATTTGAGTGTCCACTATGTGTATAATATTGTGGAAGGTAACTTATAATTATAAGAAGGATACACACCTCAAGAATTTAAATAAAAGGTAATTTAGACACTGCTCCTTGGTGGAAAACTTCAGGATGAATGTAGAATAAGCTCAGAAATTTATTGAATGATCTTACTTATATAACATTGATCTAATTCAAGAACAATACTCAATCCAATTACATAACATTTATTTAGAAATATTTTCTCATAAGCAACCTCACAATTGTCCATCATATGCCAGCAACAAACACAATATAAAATTTAAAATACAATAGCATGAAAACTATAAGTTGTCTGGAAATAAATCTAAGAAAAGCTATATAGGACTTCTTTATAGGATAGTATATAATGTTATTGAGAGATATTAAGAAAGATGTAGACAGATGGAAGATATCTACTGGTTGTAATCACCAAAGGGGTAAGTGCAGCTAGCAAAAGGAAATGGAAGGGTAGAGCCCCGGAGTATGCCAATGTTTATAGACCATGGAAAAGAGGACAAGACATCAAATCAGACTGAGAAGGAGGAATAAAGTAAGGTTAAATATGAGATTATGAATGTCAGTTGAATGTTTCTAGAGCAAGAGATTAATTACTCTTATCAAGTGCTGCTGAGAAGTCCAGTGAGATGAGTCCTCAGTACCCACCACTGGAGCTTAGGTCTATTTTTACATGGGTGACTTGCACATGGAAGTGATTGGTAACCTTCAAAAGAACAAATAAATGACATGGAGTGTTCAAAAGAGAATGGAAGTTTTTCTCTAGAAGGAGGGAGGAAAACTGGGTGGCAGCCTGATGGGTAAATGTTGTCATGAGAATTTTTAAAACATATATGTTCATTGATGGGAAATTTCCAGGAAGAGGAAGGGATGATAATGCAGAAGAGAAAATAGACATTTGTGAAAAGAATATCCTCAAGTAGGAGATAAGTCATATGGTCTAGTATGAAACTGGAGACACTGGTCTTAGCCAGTGGTGTGGACAGTATATCCAGAGTAAGAGTAAAGAAAATAATGTATGTGGCGGATACTCATGGACACATACATCTGTGTGATTGTGGCATTGGATGTTCTGTTCTGATCACTTAAATTTACTGAATGAAATAGAAACCAAGTTCATCTTTTAAGAATGAGAAGAGGAGGTGGGTAGTTGAAGATTTTAAGAGAGAAGGCACTCAGTATTCACCTAGGAGACTGGGGAAGTGAATGGACTAGGGAAGTTTCAGTACGATTTCCAAGCAGTGTTAATACACTTTGAGCATATTCATAAAGAATGCAAAATGAAAATGCTCATAATGATCACAAAATCTGTTAAAAATGCACTTTATGCTTAAAAAGCAAGCTATAAAGCCACAGGTAAATAAATTGCACAAAGATAGTATTTGTATGAATAAAATTATATTATAGAATGATAGAATTTATACCGGGCTGTAAAATAGTAATTACTGTTGATTAGGTAATAGAATTATAGATATGTTTCTTCTCCTTATCTGTATTTCTGTATTTCAATGTTTTGTAATGAATGAATGTTGAGTTAATAGCAAACATACATTTCAGAAATTTTCATATGAAAATTAAGAACAAATAAGATTAGGAAAATAAACACATCTATCCTCTACCTAAATTTAACAGTGATTAACATTTTACCTTATTTACTGAATTAATCTCTCTTTTCTTTCTCTCCCATGTAGAAGTAAGCTATAGACCTCATGATACTTCAACCCTAAATACTTCAGAATGTATTTCCTAAAAAGGATATTCTCTACCTAGCTATCATGCTATTATCACACAAAAGAAAATGAATGATAATTTTATTCTATTATGTAATATTTCTAGGCCTAAATTAAAAATTATTTTCTTGTTGCAAAATATATTTTATAGCTTAAAAATTCAAATCAAGATTCTAATTATTCATAAAATATTTTGTTGCTATTTTTCTTCCATCGTACTTATCTTAAACAGTTTTTATATTTTCTTTCAAAATTGCCACATTTTGAATAGGTTACTTGTCTTCTGCAACATACCGTAATATGGATTTGTCTGATTATTTCTTTATGACTAATAAATATATTAAAATATTTACCTTCAAGCCTATCTTACACCCAATAGTTTGCAACATGGGGAATATAACCAATATTTTGTAATAACTGTAAATGGAAAGTAACCTTTAAAAATTTATTTAAAAAATTTAAATAAATATTTACCCTTAAAAGTCATAAGAGATTTATACATTTCTAAGCCCATTTTCATGTTAATTTTGTGACAATTAGAAATGACACTATTTAGTGGTGAATAGGGCATATAAATATATCCAATGAGCATGAAAGGTACAGCAGCCTTTTAAACACTGGGAATCATATTGCATTAATTGTCTGTGAATCAAAGTTAGTGGTCATAGCCAACATTTTCAGAATAATGAAATATAAAAGAAAAGAGAAGAGAAGAAAGGAAAAATAGAGAAAAGACAAAGGGAAAAATAAGAAAAAATGATGTTTCAAGATGAGATAATGGTATTTTTTTTAACATCTTTATTGGAGTATAATTTCTTTACAATGGTGTGTTAGTTTCTGCTTTATAACAAAGTGAATCAGCTATACATATACATATATCCCCATATCTCTTCCCTCCTGCATCTCCCTCCCTCCAACCCTCCCTATCCCACCCTTCTAGTTGGTCACAAAGCACCAAGCTGATCTCCCTGTGCAACGCGGCTGCTTCCCACTAGCTATTTTACATTTCGTAGTGTATATATGTCCATGCCACTCTCTCACTGCGTCCCAGCTTACCCTTCCCCCTCCCTGTGTCCTCAAGTCCATTCTCTAGTAGGTCTGCGTCTTTATTCCCGTCCTTCCGCTAGGATCTTCAGAACCTTTTTTTTTTTTTTTAGATTCCATACATATGTGTTACCACACGGTATTTGTTTTTCTCTTTCTGACTTACTTCACTCTGTATGACAGACTCTAGGTCCATCCACCTCACTACAAAGAAATCAATTTCGTTCCTTTTTATGGCTGAGTAATATTCCATTGTATATATGGGCCATATCTTCTTTATCCATTCATCTGTCGATGGACACTTAGGTTGCTTCCATGTCCTGGCTATTGTAAATAGAGCTGCAATGAACATTGTGGTACATGACTCTTTTTGAATTTTGGTTTTCTCAGGGTATATGCCCGGTAGTGGGAATGCTGGGTCATAGGGTAGTTCTAGTTTTAGTTTTTTAAGGAACATCCATACTGTTCTCCATAGTGGCTGCATCAACTTACATTCCCACCAACAGTTCAAGAGTGTTCCCTTTTCTCCACACCCTCTCGAGCATTTATTGTTTCTAGATCTTTTGATGATGGCCATTCTCACCAGGGTGAGGTGATACCTCACTGTAGTTTTGATTTGCATGTCTCTAATGATTAGTGATGTTGAACATCCTTTCATGTGTTTGTTGGCAATCTGTATACCTTCATTGGAGAAATGTCTATTTAGGTCTTCTGCCCATTTTTGGATTGAGTTGTTTGGTTTATTTTGATATTCAGCTGCATGAGCTGCTTGTAAATTTTGGAGATTAATTCTTTGTCAGTTGCTTCATTTGCAAATATTTTCTCCCATTCTGAGTGTTGTCTTTTGGTCTTGTTTATGGTTTCCTTTGCTATGAAAAAGTTTTTAAGTTTCATTAGGTCCCATTTGTTTATTTTTGGTTTTATTTCCACTTCTCTAGGAGGTGGGTCAAAAAGGATCTTGCTGTGATTTATGACATAGAGTGTTCTGCATATGTTTTCCTCTAAGAGTTTGATAATGCCTGGCCTTATATTTAGGTGTTTAATCCATTTTGAGTTTACTTGTGTGTCTGGTGTTAGGGAGTGTTCTAATTTCATTCTTTTACATGTAGTTGTCCAGTATTCCCAGCACCACTTATTGAAGAGACTGACTTTTCACCATTGTATATTCTTGCCTCCTTTATCAAAAATAAGGTGACCATATGTGTGTGGGTTTATCTCTGGGTTTTCTATCCTGTTGCATTGATCTATATTTCTGTTTTTGTGTCAGTACCATAATGTCTTGATTACTGTGGCTCTGTAGTATAGTCTGAAGTCTAGGAACCTGATTCCTCCAGCTCTGTTTTCTTTCTCCAGATTGTTTTGGCTATTAGAGGTCTTTTGTGTTTTCATAAAAATTGTGAAATTTTTTGTTCTAGTTCTGTGAAAAATGCCAGTGGCAGTTTGATAGGGATTGCATTGAATCTGCAGACTGCTTTGTGTTGTATAGTCCTCTTCACAATGTTGATTCTTCCAATCCAGGAACATGGTATATCTCTCCATCTGTTTGTATCATTTTTAATTTTTTTCATCAGTAACTTATAGTTCTCTGCATACAGGTCTTTTGTCTCCTTAGGTAGGTTTATTCCTAGGTATTTTATTCTTTTTGTTGCATTGACAATGGGAGTGTTTCCTTAATTTGTCTTTCAGAGTTTTCATCATTAGTGTATAGGAATGCGAGAGATATCTGTGCATTAATTTTGTATCCTGCTACTTTACCAAATTCATTGATTAACTCTAGTAGTTTTCTGGTGGCATTTTAGGATATTGTTTCATGTCATCTGAAAACAGTGACAGCTTTACTACTTTTTCTCTGATTTGTATTCCTTTTATCTCTTTTTCTTCTGTGATTGCTGTGGCTAAAACTTCCAAAGAAATGTTGCACAATAGTGGTGAGAGTGGACAACCTCATCTTTTTCTTGATCTTAGTGGAAATGGTTTCAGCTTTTCACCATTGAGTATGATGTTGGCTGTGGGTTTTTCATATATGGCCTTTATTATGCTGAGAAAATTTCCCTCTATGCCTACTTTCTGGAGGGTATTTAGCATAAATGGGTGTTGAATTTTGTTCAAAACATTTTCTGCATCTATTGAGAGAATCATATGGCTTTTATTGTTCAATTTGTTAATATGGTGTATCACATTGATTGATTTGTGTATATTGAAGAATCCTTTCTTTCCTGGGATAAACCTCACTTGATCATGGTGTATGATTCTTTTAATGTGCTGTTGGATTCTGTTTGTTTGTATTTTGTTGAGGATTTTTGCATCTATGTTCATCAGTGATATTGGCCTGTAGTTTTCTTTCTTTGTGACATCTTTGTTTGGTTTTGGTATCAGGGTGATGGTGGCCTCGCAGAATGAGTTTGGGAGCGTTCCTCCCTCTGCTATATTTTGGAAGAGTTTGAGAAGGATAGATGTTAGCTATTCTCTAAATGTTTGATAGAATTTGCCTGTGAAGCCATCTGGTCTTGGGCTTTTGTTTGTTGGAAGATTTTTATTTTTTTTGCGGTACACGGGCCTCCCACTGTTTTGGCCTCTCTCATTGCGGAGCACAGGCTCCGGACGCGTAGGCTCAGCAGCCATGGCTCATGGGCCCAGCCGCTCCACGGCATGTGGGATCCTCCCGGACTGGGGCACAAACCCGCATCCCCTGCATCGGCAGGCAGACTCTCAACCACTGCACAATCAGGGAAGCTCTGTTGGAAGATTTTTAATCATAGTTTCAATTTCAGTGCTTGTGTTTGGTCTGTTTATATTTTCTATTTCTTCCTAGTTCAATCTTGGAAAGCTCTGCTTTTCTAAGAATTTGTCTATTTCTTCCAGGTTGTCCATTTTATTGGCATAGAGTTGCTTGTAGTAATCTCTCGTGATCCTTTGTGATCCTTTCTGCAGTGCCGGTTGTTACTTCTCCTTTTTCATTTCTAATCTATTGATTTGAGTCTTCTCCCTTTTTTTCTGGATGAGTCTGGCTAATGGTTTGTCAATTTTGTTTATCTTCTCAAAGAACCAGCTTTTAGTTTTATTGATTTTTGCTATTGTTTCCTTCATTTCTTTTTCATTTATTTCTGATTTGATTTTTATGATTTCTTTCCTTCTGCTAACTTTGGGGTTGTTTTGTTCTTCTTTCCCTAATTGCTTTAGGTGTATGGCTACGTTGTTTATTTGAGAGGTTTCTTGTTTCTTAAGGTAGGATTTTATTGCTATAAATTTCCCTCTAAGAACTGCTTTTTCTGCATCCCATACGTTCTGGGTTGTTGTGTTTTCATTGTCATTTGTTTCTAGGTATTTTTTATTTCCTCTTTGATTTGTTCAGTGGTCTCTTGCTGATTAAGTAGTGCATTGTTTAGCCTCCATGTGTTTGTATTTTTTACAGTTTTTTTTACTGTAATTGATATCCAATCTCATAGCGTTGTGGCCAGAAAACATACTTGATATGATCAATTTTCTTAAATTTACCAAGGCTTGGTTTGTGACCCAAGATATGATCTATCCTGAGGAATGTTCCTTGGGCACTTGAGAAGAAAGTGTATTCTGTTGTTTTTGGCTGGAATGTCCTATAAATGTCAATTAAGTACGTCTTGTTTAATGTACCACTTAAAACTTGTGTTTCCTTATGTAGTTTCATTTTTATTGATCTGTCCATTGTTGAAAGTGGGGTGTTAAATTCCCCTACTATGATTGTGTTACGTCGATTTGCCCTTTTATGGCTGTTAGTATTTTCCTTAAGTATTGAGGGGCTCCTATTTTGGGTTCATAAGTATTTACAACTGTTATATCTTCTTCTTGGATTGATTCTTTGATCATTATGTAGTGTTCTTCTCTGTCTCTTGTAATAGTCTTTATTTTAAAGTCTATTTTGTCTGATATGAGAATTGCTACACCAGCTTTCTTTTGATTTCCATTTGCATGGAATATCTTTTTCCATCCCCTCACTTTCACTCTGTATGTGTCCGTAGGTCAGAAGTGGGTGTCTTGTAGACAGCATATGTACAGGTCTTGTTTTTGTATCCATTCAGGCAGTCTATGTCTTTTGGTTGGAGCATTTAATCCATTTACATTTAAGGTAATTATTGATATGTATGTTCCTATTACGATTTTCTTAATTGTTTTGGGTTTGTTATTGTAGGTCTTTTCCTTCTCTTGTGTTTCCTGCCTAAAGAAGTTCCTTTAGCATTTGTTGTGAAGCTGGTTTGGTGGTGCTGAATTCTCTTAGCTTTTGCTTGTCTGTAAAGGTTTTTTTCTCTGTCAAAACTGAATGAGATCCTTGCTGGGTAGAGTAATCTTGGCTGTAGGTTTTTGCCTTTTATCACCTTAAATATGTCCTGCTACTCATTTCTTGCTTGCAGAGTTTCTGCTGAAAGATCAGCTGTTAATGTTATGGGGAATTCCCTTGTATGTTATTTGTTGTTTTTTCCCTTGCTGCTTTTAACATTTTTTCTTTGTATTTAATTTTTGATAGTTTGATTAATATGTGTCTTGGTGTATTTCTCCTTGGATTTATCCTGTATGGGACTCTCTGTGCTTCCTGGACTTAACTATTTTCTTTCCCATATTAGGGAAGTTTTCAACTGTAATCTCTTCAAATGTTTTCTCAGTCCCTTTCTTTTTCTCTTCTCCTTCTGGGACCCCTATAATTCAAATGTTGGTGCATTTAATGTTGTCCCAGAGGTCTCTGAGACTGTTCTCAATTCTTTTCATTCTTTTTTCTTTATTTTGCTCTGTAGTAGTTATTTCCACTATTTTATCTTCCAGGTCACTTATCCGTTCTTCTGCCTCAGTTATTCTGCTATTGATTCCTTCTAGAGAATTTTTAATTTCATTTATTGTGTTGTTCATTATTGTTTGTCTGCTCTTTATTTCTTCTATGTCCTTGTTAAACGTTCCTTTATTTTCCATTCTATTTCCAAGATTTTGGATCATCTTTACTATCTTTACTCTGAATTCTTTTTCAGGTAGACTGCCTATTTCCTCTTCATTTGTTTGGTCTGGTGAGTTTTTATCTTGTTCCTTCATCTGCTGTGTTTTTCTCTGTCTTCTCATTTTGCTTCACTTACTGTGTCTGGGGTCTCCTTTTCACAGGCTGCATATTCGTAGTTCCCATTGTTTTTGGTGTCTGCCCCCAGTGGCTAAGGTTGGTTCAGTGGATTGTGGAGGCTTCCTGGTGGAGGGTACTAGTGCCTGTGTTCTGGTGGATGAGGCTGGATCTTGTCTTTCTGGTGGGCAGGTCCACGTCTGGTGGTGTGTTTTGGGGTGTCTGTAGACTTATTATGATTTTGGGCAGCCTCTCTGCTAATGGGTGGGGCTGTGTTCCTGTCTTGCTAGTTGTTTGGCATGGGATGTCCTGCACTGTAGCTTGCTGGTCGTTGAGTGGAGCTGGGTCTTGGCGTTGTGATGGAGATCTCTGGGAGGTTTTTGCCACTTGATATTATGTGGAGCTTGGAGGTCTCTGATGGACCAATGTCCTGTATTTGGCTCTCCCACGTCAGAGGTCCAGGCCTGACACCCGGCCGAAGCACCAAGATCCTGTCATCCACACGACTCAAAACAAAAGGGAGAAAAAAAGAAAGAAAGAAAGAAAGAAAGGAAACATAATAATAATAAAATACTTATTAATGTAAAAAATAAAAAAATAATTATTAAAAATTAAAAAGTATTTTAAAAAAGATGCAAAGAAAGAAAGAAGAGAGAAACCAAACCAAAAAACAAATCCACCAATGATAAGAATCACTGAAAACTATACTAAAAAAAACCCCAAAATAAAAACAACCCAGCAGACAGAACCCTAGGACAAATGGTAAAAGCAAAGCTATACAGAGAAAATTACACACAGAAGCATACATATACACACTCAGAAAAAGAGAAAAAGGAAAAAAAAATATATATCGTTGCTCCCAAAGTCCACTTCCTTAATTTGGGATGATTCGTTGTCTATTCATGTATTCCACAGATGCAGGTACATCAAGTTGATTGTGGAGCTTTAATCCGCTGCTCCTGAGGCTGCTGGGAGAGATTTCCCTTTCTCTTCTTTGTTCTCACAGCTCCCGGGGTTCAGCTTTGGATTTAGCCCCGCCTCTGCGTGTAGGTCGCCGGAGGGCGTCTGTTTATCGCTCAGACAGGACGGGGTTAAAGGAACAGCTGATTCGCGGGCTACGGCTCACTCAGGCCAGGGGGAGGGAGGGGTAAGGAGGTGCTGCGAGCCTCTGCGGCGGCAGAGGACAGCGTGACGTTGCACCAGCCTGAGGCGCGCCGTGTGTTCTTCCGGGGAAGTTGTCCTTGTATCACGGGACCCTGGCAGTGGCGGGAGGCACAAGTTCCTGGGAGGGGAGGTGTGGATAGTGACCTGTGCTCGCACACAGGCTTCTTGGTGGAGGCAGCAGCAGCCTTAGCGTCTCATGCCCGTCTCTGGGGTCCACGCTGATAGCCACGGCTCGCGCCCGTCTCTGGAGCTCCTTTAAGCAGCCCTCTTAATCCCCTCTCCTCGCACACCAGGAAACAAAGAGGCAAGAAAATGTCTCTTGGCTCTTCGGCAGCTTCTGACCTTTTCCCGGACTCCCTCCCGGACAGCCGTGGCGCACTAGCCCCTTTCAGGCTGTGTTCACGCCGCCAACCTCAGCCCTCTTCCTGCGATCCGACCTCTGAAGCCCGAGCCTCAGCTCCCAGGCCTCGCCCGTCCCTGCCGGTGACCAGACAAGCCTCTCGGGCTGGTGAGTGCCGGTCGGCCCTGATCCTCTGTGCGGGAATCTCTCCACTTTGCCCTCCACACCCCTGTTGCTGCGCTCTCTGCACCGAAGCTCACCCTCTCCACCACCCACAGTCTCCGCTCGCGAAGGGGCTTCCTAGTGTGTGGAAACCTGTCCTCCTTCACAGCTCCCTCCCACTGGTGCAGGTTCCGTCCCTATTTTTTGTCTCTGTTTTTTCTTTTTTCTTTTGCCCTACCCAGGTACGTGGGGAGTTTCTTGCCTTTTGGGAGGTCTGAGTTCTTCTGCCAGCGTTCAGTAGGTGTTCTACCTGTAGGAGTTGTTCCACATGTAGATGTATCTCTGATGTATTTGTGGGGAGGAAGGTGATCTCCGCGTCTTACTCTTCCACCATCTTGAAGGTCTCTTCTAAGTTACCCCTTGAAACTACTGCCCGCGGTCCCCAGGAGGGTCACGTCTTTGGCCGGTGGGGCCCCTCCAGAGCCGCCACACAGTGAGGCTGCGCTGCCCTGGGACTGCGGGCAGCTCAGTGACGGCAGAGGGGAGGGACCCCGAGCCAGGTGTTCCAGCTCTGCCTAGACGCGGGCTTGTTCCAGGCACCGGGGAATAGTGCTATTTTTGATGCTTATTCTCAGAAGTCCTGATCTAATCCATCAAGATAAATTGTGTGTGTGTGTGTGTGTGTGTATACAGTAGTTTGTTTGGCTCTAGGATTATAGATCACCACTTTAAATAATCCCTTTTTAGCTTTATGTCCTATATATGCCTCACCTTCAATACATGGAAATATTTTGTGAGCATGATATTTAAAGATGTAGATTCCAAAGCAAAAACTGTTTTCACTACTCTGATACTTTGAAAACTAAATTTGACTTACTCTGTTTGATGTCCATCTGATGTCCACAAGACTATTTATTGACATTACTATAGTGACATTACAATATATCTTAGGTGTAAAAAGAAGAGTTAACGTAGACAGTGGTGTGGACTATTGTAATAATTGTAAAATCTGTATTGAGAATATTGTCCATATTATATAAAATTCTCAGTATTTTTGTTATGTTTGTCAAAAACTATTTCAATGTAAAATTTCCATCACTATTATTATTATTTTATAATAATATATGTGCACATGAGAATACACAGTTAAATTTTTATGAGAAACAACTTTTAGAAATGGAATTTTAGAGTTTAAAAGTAACCACCTTTTCAAGTCTTTTATTGTGCATCATCAAATAGAAATTACAATTTGTACTGATTTTTATTCCTGTGAGCAAAGCAAAAGAGCTATTTCCAGCAGCATCACTAACACTGCTTGCATTAGATAATTTATTTTTACATTTATAGAATGTGTGGTAGTTGTTGTTTAAGCTTACATTTATTGAATGTACTAATTAGTACCTATTAATAGTGTAGTTAATATATGTGCAGGTATGTTGATAATTGACACTATTCAGTAGTGTGTAATTGTCAGGAAAATTGTTTTATATTCATGTTGTGGACTGTTTAATATTTAACACTGGTCAGATACCTCAAATCTGTTCCTTTACCTGGAGTTTTAGTGATAAGAATATAGAACTACTATATGATTTTTGAAAATATGAACAGGTATAATTCTTGGTGTGATTGGTAAAAAAGTTAAGCAGCTCATTAAATAATGAGTTACCAAGCATATAGCACATGATCGGGCACATTGAATATGAAAATGAAAGACTATTACAATTTTGCTTAAGGATTTCAAAGTCCAATGGCTGAGAGAGGTTTTTTTTAAATTAAAAAAAAAAAGTGTCATGGACCTAAACAATGCATTGGATGTCCCTAAACAAGTAAGAGGATGTCAAGAAATGTGATACTTCAGCTTGGTCTTAATTGGCTTTAACCAATTAAGATGACATGGAGTAGGGGGGAAGTGTTTTCAGGTAGGAGGAAAAGGATGGGAAACTATTGGAATTTTAGAGGCATTCAAGGCTGTGTAAATGAGTTGATGTAGAAGAAGAATAGGGTTAATAGTGACTTTAGAGGAGATGAGATCAGAGGATAGGCAGAGGAGGGATGCTTAATCTAATTTATTAAAAAACCAAAGACACTACAGAAGCATTTTAAGCCAGTAAGTAACAGGATTAAGTCTTCATTTTCAAAGAAATTATGTTACCAGTGATGGGACAAACAAGTAGGTAGATCTTCAATCTCAGGACAGTTTGATATTAGAATTTTAATTAGGTTTCATTGGCAGAAGGTATCATGAACATTTGTGTATGGAAGATAATGAAAAAATGTTTTTGCTCTATGGAAAAAGCTAGACAATTGTATCAGAGGCCTTTATTTATCTCTATTTTTCTTCCCAATTATTTTCTCTAATTGAAGGATGGACATTAAATACCAAACTATAATTGCCTTTGTCTTTGTAAGCCTAACAAATTAGCACCGTTTCACCTGCCTTCCCTATACAGGCCAATGACAGTACAACCCAGGAAGCATTCTATCGTGATTATAATGGCTGGAAAGAAGGCCAAGAATCCATTATGTGCTGTTTGTTGCTACCCAAAAATGAATTTTATTGCTGTACTAGTCCCATTTTGCTATTATGTATATTGTTTATGTGATTTGGGTAATTTAATAGTTTAACCTTTTATGAAGATCAGTTTTCTTTTACCACCATCTACTTTCATCTATTCTTTCCAACCCAGCAATTTAAGCCTTAATTGTTAGAAAAATTGAGAAATGTGATAATGTTGGCCCTGAAATGGATGGGATGAATAAACACACTTAGCCTAGCTGTGATTTGCAATATTTATCCAAGCAAATACTAAGTTTAAAAATATTTCCAAGAAAAATGAGAATGTTCAGCCAGATAGCATGAACATCTATTCTAGTCCTAAGATTTTATTTTTCTTGCAAACTGATTTTTCTGACACATATTTAGTATAAAGCAAACAATTCTTCCTCCTCAAAAATAAATGGTTGTAGTAAATTGTTTAGAGGATATGAAATTTTTTCAATTGTGAATATAAATTAAGGAGAAGCCTAGGAACGCAATCCACATTAAAATTCACATAAAGAATATAGCAGAAAAGTTAACATCTGGTACCAAAGAATGGTAAATGCTAAATCTGTGTTTAAATTAGTAAATAATATTTTTCAGAAATTACCCTTGGTGTAAATTAATAACAAATTTATTTTTATAATGAATTTTTAAATTATAATTCCTGTATTTGTCCTTCAAAAACATTTTGAGAAGGTACCAGGCCTCGTGATATAAGGGGTAACAAAAGAGACTAAAAATTTTATTTATTTTTTATTTTTTAAAATTTATTTATTTATTTATTTTTATTTTTGGCTATGTTGGGTCTTTGTTTCTGTGCGAAAAGTTGTGGCGAGTTGGGGCCACTCTTCATTGCTGTGCGCGGGTCTCTCACTGTCGTGGCCTCTCTTGTCGCGGAGCACAGGCTCCAGACACGCAGGCTCAGTAGTTGTGGCTCACGGGCCCAGTTGCTCCGCGCATGTGGGATATTCCCAGACCACGGCTCGAACCCGTGTCCCCTGCATTGGCATGCAGATTCTCAACCACTGCACCACCAGGGAAGCCCTAAAAATTTTATTTTTAAAAGAACTTAAGGACTTGGATTTTGGCAAGAAAAAGAAAAAAAATATGTAAAATATATAGCATAGTGAATGATAAGGATTCCAGGGACAAACGAAGTAAAGAAAAGGTACAGGAAGTTCTGAGGAAGAAAATGGATAATCAGGAAAGGCTCAGTAAAGTAATTGTTGATTATAATCCCAGTGTAGCTGAGAGAGTAATCTATTAGGCAGGTCTGGAGGAAGAGTATTACAGTCAGAAAGATGGGCAAGTTCAAAGGCCCTAGGATGGCGTTATCCTGTAATATCCGAGGAGAAAAAGAAGTATAATGTTAAAAGATACAATGAGGGAGGGGGAAAACATTAGAAGATGAGACTGGGATATAACAAAAGAGCAGATAATGTAGGGTTCTGTAGGTCAAAGTAAGTATCTTAACTTTTTACTGATTTAAGTGAGTTGGAGAGCTTTGAGCAGAGGAGTGGCTAATGCTCTAAAAAATCACTCTGGCTTTTATTTTGAGAATAACCTGCAAGGTGGTGGAGAGATGGCAAAAATTGGAATCAGGGATACAATGGTCGCTTGGTCCAAAGTTGCAGCAGAGGAGGTGATAAGTGTTGGACTTCTGGATATCCTGAGAAGAACTAAAATCTGTCAATATGTTAGATACAGCACAGGAGGGGAAGTCAAGGATAATGCCGAACAATTTTACCTGAGTAACTGGAAAATGAGATTATCTTAATGTAATAAAAGGAAGATTATTAGAGGAACAGTTTTGAAAGGGAAGGTTAGGAAATTGAAGTTGGCTGTGTTACATTTGAAATGTAGAAAAGTCTATTATGCTTATGTCTGGAGTTCAGAGAAAAGATCAATACTGGGCATATATTTGGCAGATTTCAACATGAAGCTGGATGAGATCACCTCTGGAGTGGGTGTAGATGGTAAATCAAAGTGGTTGAAGTTATGATTCTGTAACACTCAAACAAGAAATTTGGAAGCATATTAAGGACCGATAAGTGAAAAAGAGACACCAACAAGTAAAGAAGAAAACTGGGAGACTGTGAAGACCTAACAATTAAATGACTGTATCAAAGGCTACTACATAGTCAAATGAAATAAACACTGAGAATTGATCATTGAATTTAAAAATATGGAGGTCAGTGACACTGCTAAGAGAATTATGGTGAAGTGACATAGCCAAAATCCAGTTATGGTAGTTTCAAGAAAGAATGTCAAGAGAGGAATTGGAAATTGAAAGTTTGGATATAAAAAATAAAGCAATACGGAGGGTGGTACTTAAAGTGGGTAGAGATGGCTTTTTTAAAATTAATAAAATGTATTTTTTAGGGCAGTTTTAGGTTCACAGCGAGACTGAGTGGAAAGTACAGAGTTCCTAGATACCCCCCTGTCCTCACACATGCACAAACTCCCCCACTATAAACAGCCCACACCACAGTGGACTTTGGTTGCAATTGATGAGCCTACACTGACATCACGATCACGCAAGGTCCATAGTTGATCTCAGTATTTATTCTTGGTGTTATGCATTCTATGGATTTGGACAAATGTATAATGAGATCTATCAACCATTATAGTGTCATAGAGAGTAGTTTCACTGCCCTGAAAATTCTCTGTAGTCCTCCTCTTCATTACTGTCTCCCCTCAACCACTGGCAACTACTGGTCTTTTTATTGTTTCCATAGTTTTGCCTTTTCCAGAGTGTCATATAGCTGGAATCGTACAGTGTGTAGCCATTCAGATTGCTTTCTTTTACTGATTAATATGCATTTAAGGTTTTTCCATATTTTTTCATGCCTCGATAATGCATTTCTTTTTAGCACTAAATGGTATTTCATTGTGAACAACTTACCATATTTTATCCATTTACCTGCCAAAGGACATCTTGGTGGCTTCCAAGTTTTGACAACTATGAATAAAGTTGCTATAAATATTTCTTGCATGTTTTAGTGTAGACATAATGTTTCAACTCCTTTGGGTAAATACCAAGGAGCACAATTGCTAGCTTGTACAGTAAGAGTATGTTTAGTTTTGTAAGACTTGCCAAACTGTCTTCCAAAATGACTATACCATTTTGCACTCCCACCAGCAATGAAGGAGAGTTCTGTTGCTCCACAACCTTGTCAGCATTTGGTGTGGTTAGTGTTTCGGGTTTTGGCCATTCTAATAGGTGTATAGCAGTATCCCATTGTTGTTTCATTTTGCATTTCCTTGATCATGTATGATGTGGAGCATCTTTTTGTATGCTTGTTTGCCATCTGTATATCTTCTTTGGTGAAGTGTCTGTTAAGGTTTTTGGCTCTTTTAAAAATCAGGCTGTTTATTGTTATTGTAGAGTTCTTTGTATATTTTTGATAACAGTCCTTTATCAGGGGTATCTTTTTCAAATATTTTCTTCCAGTATGTGGCTTGTCTTCTCGTTCTCTTGACATTGTCTTTCTCGGAGAAGAAATTTTTGATTTGGATGAAGTCCAGCTTATCAATGAGTTCTTTCATGGATTGTGCCTTTGATCTTGTATCTAAAAAGTTATCACCATACTCAAGGTCATCTACATTTCCTTATATGTTATCTGCTAGGAGTTTTATAGTACTGTGTTTTACATTCAGGCCTATGACCCATTTTGAGTTAATTTCTATGATGGGTATAAGGTCTGTGTCTAGATTTGTTATTTTGCATGTAGATATCCAGCTGTCCTCTCACCATCTGTTGAGAAGAGTATTACTTTTTTGTATTACTCTTGATTACTCTTGCTTTTTTGTCAAAAGTCATTTGACTGTATTAATATAGGTCTATTTCTAGAATCTCTATTCTGTTCCATACATCTGTTTGTTTATTCTTTTATCAATACCACACTGTCTTTATTACTGTAGCTTTATAGTAAGTCTTGAAGTCAGGTAGTGTCAGATCAGTCATCCAACCTTATTCTTCTCCTTCAGTATTATGTTGACTATTCGGGGTCTTTTATCTCCCCATATAAACTTTAGAATTAGCTTGTCTATATCTACAAAATAACTGGCTGAGTTATTTGGGATTGCATTGAATCTATAGTTCAAATTGGTAAGTACTAGATTCTTGACAATATTGAGTCTTCCTTTCCATAAACATGGAATATCTCTCCATTTATTTAGTTCTTTGACTTTGTTCATCAGAGTTTTGTATTTTTTCTCAAATGGATTATGTACATATTTTGTTAAACTTATACTTAAGTATTTCATATTTTTGTGTGCTAAAGTAAATGGAATTGTGATTAAATTTCAAATTCTACTTTTCATTGCTTTTATATAGAAGAGTGATTGGAATTTGTATACTAACCTGGTATCCTGCAACCTTACTATAATGGCTTATTAGTTCTAGAAATTTTTGTCAATTTGTTTTCAGATTTTCTACACATACATTTGTCATCTATGGCAAGACAATTTTATTTCTTCCTAACAACCTGTGTATCTTTTATTTCCTTTGATTGCCTCTTTGCATTAGCAAGGGAATCCACTACGATGTGGAAAATTAGTGGTGAGAGGGGACATCCTTGCCTTGTGCCTGATCTTAGTGGGAAGGCCTCAATTTTCTCACCATTGAATATGATGTTAGATGTAGGATTTTTTTTTTGTATAAATTTAGTCTTTATCAAGTCAAGAGATTTCCCCTCTATTCTTACTTTACTGACAGTTTTATTCATGATTGGATGTTTGAATTTTGTCAAATTCTTTTTCTGCACCTATGGATATGATCATGTGGATTTTCTTTTTTGGTCTGTTGATGTGATGAATTATATTAGTTAATTGTCAAATGTTGAACCAGCCTTATAAACCTAGGATACATCACACTTGGTCATGGTGTATAATTCTTTTTATACATTGTTAAATTCATTTTACTAATGTTCTGTTGAGGATTTTTGGATCTATATTCATGAAAGATATTCTCTGTGGTTTTCCTTTTTTAAATGTCTTTTTCTGGTTTTACTATTAGGATAATGCTGGCCTCATAGAATGAGTTAGGAGGTGTGCCTTCTACTTCCATCCTCTGAAAGGGATTGTAGAGTATTTGTATAATTTCTTTTTACATGTTTAGTAGGATATATAAATGAACCTATTTGGGCCTGATGCTTTCTGTTTTGGAAGGCTGTTAATTATTCAATTTAATAGGTATAGGCCTATTTAGATTGTCTTTTTCTTCTTGTGTGAGTTTTGGAAGATGGTTTGCAATTTCATTAAAAGTAATTTTTAATTTCTCTTGCGATTTATTCTTTTACCTATGTGTTCTTTAGAAGTGTATTGTTTAACATCCAAGTATTTGGGGATTTTCTATTTATCTCTCTGTTATTGATTTTTAGCTTAATTCCATTGTTGTCTGACAGTAGACATTGTATAATTTCCTTCTTTTAAATTAAATGTGTATTTGGTAGCCCAGAATGTGGTCTATCTTGTTGAAAGTTGCACGTGAGCCTGAGAAGGATGCGTATTCTGCTTTTGCTGGATGAAGTTTTCTCTGATGTCAATTATATCCAGTTGATTGCTGATTGCTGAGTTCATCTATGTCCTTACTGATTTGCTACCTGCTGGATCTTTCAATTTCTGATAGTGTGGTGTTAAAGTCTCCACCTATGTTAGTGAATTCATCTATTTCATCTATTTCTCCTTGCAGTTCTATCAGTTTTTGCCTCACGTATTTTGACATTCTGATTTTAGGTGTATACACATGGTGGATGGTTAAGTCTTCTTAGAGAATTGACCCCCTTCATCATTTTGTAATGCCCTTTATCCTTGGTAACTTGCCTTGCTTTGAAGTCCTCTCTGTCTGAAATTAATATGGCCCCTCCTGCTAACATTTGATTCATCTTCACATCGTATTTTTTCTCCATCTATTTACTTTTACTCTACATGTGTATTTATATTTAAAGTGAGTGTCTTACATGTAACGTATGGTTAGCAGTTATTTTTTAATTTGCTCTGACAGTCTCTTTTAATTGGCACATTTAGACCATTGACAGTCAAAGTGGTTACAGATATTATTGGATTAGTATATACCATATTTTTTTATTGTTTTATATTTGGTTCATTTGTTCTATTTTCTTTTTGTACACTTTGTGGTGTTAATTGAGCATAATTATACTATTATTTATATACATTACATAAAATGTAATTATACTATTCCATTTTCTCTCTTTTCTTAGCATGTTTATTATACTTCTCTTTTTTTTTTTTTTAACTTTCTTTAGTGGTTGCCCTAGATTTTGCAATATACACTTACAGTTAATCCAAGTCTATTTCAAATAATACTATACTAATTTACAGGCAGTGTGAGTACCTTACAATAACAAAATAATCCTTCTTCCTCTTTCCTGTCCCTTGTGTCATTTATATCATTCATTTCACTTATATATAACCATATATGTATACATATATATGTACATATATGTGTGTTTATTACTTATATACATGAGCATACATGAAATATATTGTTGCTATTGTTATTTTGAACAAAGTGTTATCTGTTAGATCAATTAAGAATTTTAAAAAAGTTTTTATTTTACCTTAACCTAATCCTTTGATGCTGTTTCTTTCTTTATATACATCCAGGTATCTGATCTATATTATTTTTCTTCTCTCTAAAGGAACTTATTCCAACATTTTTTTCCAAGGTAGGTTTACTGACAACATGTTCCCTCAGTTTTTGTTTGTTTGAGAAAGTGTTTATTTTCCTTCAATTTTGAAAGATAATTTTGCATGGCATAGAATTCTAGGTTAGTGGTTTTTTTTTTTTTTCTCTCAACAATAAATATTTCACTCTACTCTCTTTTCACTGCGAGGTTTCTGAGAAGTCCGAAAGAATTCTTGTCTTTGTTCCTTTATAGGTAAGGCGGAGGGGAGTTCCCTCTGCCTTCTTTCAGGATTTTTCTTTATCTTTGATTTTATATATTTTCAAAATTATATTCCAAGGTGTTTTACGTTTTTTGTTTGTTTGGGGCATTTAGGCTGCTTGGTATTCTCTGAACTTCCTGGATCTATGGTTTGGTATCTGACATTAAATTGGGAAAATGCACACTGATTATTATTCCAAATATTTCTTCTATTATTTTCTCTTATTCTTCTCTTTCTGGTGGTCCCAGTATACATATATTACATATTTTGTAGTTTCTTAAAGTCCTTGGATAGTATGGTGGGTTATTTTTTTCAATTTTTGTTTTCTTTGTGTTTCAGTTTTCAAATTTTCTATTGAGATATCATCAAGCTCAGAGATTCTATCCTCAGCCGTGTATAATCTACTAATAAGCCCATGAAAACATTCTTCAATTATGTTACAGTATTTTGCATCTCTAACTTTCTTTTTAGGATTTCCATCTCTCAGTTTACATTCCCCGTCTGTTCGTGCATGCTGTTTATCCATTAGTGCCCTTAGCACCTTTTTTTTTTTTGTGGTACGCAGGCCTCTCACGGCTGTGGCCTCTCCCTTTGCAGAGCACAGGCTCCGGACGCGCAGGCTCAGCGGCCATGGCTCACGGGCCCAGCCGCTCCGCGGCATGTGGGATCTTCCCGGACCGGGGCACGAACCTGTGTCCCCTGCATCGGCAGGCGGACTCTCAACCACTGCGCCACCAGGGAAGCCCTGCCCTTAGCATATTAATTATAGTTATCTTGAATTCCTGGTCTGATAATTCTATTGTTCCTGTCATGGCTGTTTCTGATGTTTACTCTGAGTCTTCAAATTGTATTTTTTGCCTTTTTGTATGCCTTCTAATTTTTTCGCAATAGCTGGATGTGATGTACCTAGTAAAAGAAACTGCAAAAAAAAGGCTTTAATTAGGAGTTTGGGATTAGCAGATACAAACTACTATATATAAAATAAACGACAATGTCCTACTGTATAACACAGGGAACTATATTCAATATCTTATAATAACCTATAATGGAAAAGAATATGAAAAAGAATATATATATATATATATATATATATATATATATGGTCTGAATCACTTTGCTGTATACCAGAAACTAACACAACATTGTAAATCAACTATACTTCAATAAAAAAAAAATAGGCTTTAGTAATATGATGGTAAGGTGTATGGGAAGGGGAAGCTTTATATAGTGCCATGATTAGGTTTCAGCCTTTTACTGAGCTTATGCCTCTGGGCTGTGAACGTGACAAGTGTTTTTATTTTTCCTCTCCTTAGGTGGGAGAGGATGATTAGAATGGCCTGGGGTTGGGTATTTCTCTTCCCCAGGTCAATTAGGCTCTGATAATTCCCCAGCCATTTAGGTACTCGTTAACATTTCTCTGGAGGGCAGGCTTTGTTAAGAAGAACAGAGAGAGCGCTGGCGTATTTCAAAACAGTTGCTCTTCTACTTCCACAGTCTGAAGCTGATGGGAATTTTTCTCTGATACTTACTGTGGGAGCCTGTTGAGCTCATGGTGGTAAATCTCTCAAAATTGTGCTGAGCCCCTGTCACTTGGCGCCCTGGAGTTTTTACACTCGGACTTGTCCACGCTGAGCCTCCAACGAATTCGCCAATTTGAGTCTGGTTTCTCTACTCTGGCACTGTTCCTCCAGGGGCTTTCTACAGGAGTCTGATCCGGTGAGTTATTATTCTTGGTATTCGCCTTTTGGTTTCTCAGATCTTGGAGGCAGTGATTTTCTCTGTTTCTTTATCTCCTTATGAATCACAAAAGAGTTGTTGATTTTTCATTCTCTCAATTTTCTACTTGTTGTTAAGACAAAGTAGTGACTTCAGAGATCCTTTTTTTTTTTTTTTTTTGCAGTACGCGGGCCTCTCACTGTTGTGGCCTCTCCCGTTGCGGAGCACAGGCTCCAGACACGCAGGCTCAGCAGCCATGGCTCACGGGCCCAGCCGCTCCACGGCATGTGGGATCTTCCCGAACCAGGGCACGAACCCGTGTCCCATGCATCGGCAGGCGGACTCTCAACCACTGCGCCACCAGGGAAGCCCCCAGAGCTCCTTTTATGAGGAACCAGAAATCAAACTAGCATTTCTTTTGTTTTTTTCTTTCTTAAAATTTGTCTCTGCTTACGTTACCCATGTGTTTTTGCTTGTTATCTACTTTTCCATTTAAACCCTTAGCATATTAATCACAGTTTCTAAAAATTCCTGGTCTGATAATTCCAAACATTCCTGCCACGTCTGACTCTGGCTTTCACGTTGGTTCAGCTTCTTCAAACTACGTTTTTGTTTTTCTTTTAGTATGTTTCTTTCATATTTTTGTTGCTGTTGTTGTTGAAAGGTCTATATGTTAACCTGGGTAAAATGAATCCTTTTCATTTTAGGAAGGTAGTAGAATGGGAAGGCCATAGGAAGGTAGTAGAATGGGAAATCATTCTATAGTCCTATGACTAGGTCTCGGTGTTTTGGTGAGTCTATACCCCTGGACTGTAAACTTCACCAGTGCCACTCAGGGTTTTTCCCCCCATTTTGGTGGGATAGGATAACTAGAGGCGGCTGGCATTGGGCATTTCCCTTTCCTCATGTGCAACATTAGAGCCAGCTGGAGTTGGGTATTGCCATGTCCCAGGTGGGTTAGATTCTAATAGAACCCCAGCACTTTAGGCTCTGGTAAAATTGTTTCTCCTGAGGGCTGGCCTTGTAAAGAGGAGCAGAATGTGCTGCAATATTTCAAAATAGTTCCATTTTGCCTCCCCCTGTCAGACGCTTGAGATTTTTCTCTAATATTTGCTATGAGGACCTGTAGAATTCCTGAAGGTAAAAATCACAATGTGAAGTTGAATATTCTCCAGTGACTGGATCTCCTAGGAGTTTTTTTTTTTTTTTTTTTTTTTCCGGTACGCGGGCCTCTCACTGCTGTGGCCTCTCCTGTTGCGGAGCACAGGCTCCAGACGCGCAGGCTCAGCGGCCATGGCTTACGGTCGGGCCCAGCCGCTCTGCGGCATGTGGGATCTTCCTGGACCGGGGCATGAACCCGTGTCTCCTACATCGGCAGGCGGACTCTCAACCACTGCGCCACCAGGGAAACCCCTCCTAGGAGTTTTTAACTCTCAGGCTTGTCCTTGCTGAGCCACCAGAAATTTTTCAATTACGGTTAGCTTTCTCAACCCAAACAGTGCTTACTGCAGAAATTGCTGCCCTGGTTAGTACTGATACTCTACGTCTGCTCATCTGTCTCTCCAATTTGGGGACAGTGGTTTGCCCTGCAACCTCGTTTCTCTGACAGATCTAAGGAGGATTGTTGATTTTTTAGTTGCTTCAGCTTTTTACTTGTTAGGATGGAATTATGACTTCTAAGCTCCTTATCTGCTGCATGACAGGAGACCAGAAGTCAGTTTTATTTTTTAAGTTGGGAAAAACAACAGCTTTTTAGAATATTGTAGAAAAAAATACAGTAGATAGAAAAAAATTTGGTGATTCAAGATAATCCTTGAACTAAATAATCCTTGAGTAAGTGACACTAAGTTGTTCTGCGTACAAATGGGTTTATTGATTAATAATTTGCATTGAATCTTTTGGAATTCTCAAATTATTAACTTCTTTGGCATTGCATTTAGAATGACTCATAATGGAATTTAAACGCTGAGTTTTATTGTAGTGTTCACAATCTTAACATAAAAATGGTTGCTTTGAAATTAGTATGTATATATATTTTTCTTTTTACTGTAATAACAAGTTGTCTCTTTACACAAAGCATTTTCTGCTCTTGAAAAATTAAAATTGAAAAATTGCAAAAGAAAACTGAAAAGTTTCCTTTTATGAACAATTTTATGATTAAAAAGATAAGAGGATGATTTTTAAAAATTATTTATATGATGATCCATTGCTACCTTTTGTATTTTGTTCATCTTTGAAAATTTCAGCTTGATTTATTAAAGAACATTAACTCACATAAACCCAATACTTAAAAGAATGCTTAATTGGGTTTTACATATTCCTAAAGGTCTCTCTTACTTCCCCAATTTATCATTTCTTAGGAAAAAAAAATAAGTGTTATCTTTTTTAATCAAGGGTATTCGAAAAATATTCATGTGAAAACTGAATTCCATCAGTTATTTTATCCTATGGAATAAAAAAAATGTGAGCAATAGGAGAACTACATCAATAAAATAGTTTTTCATTACAAGGTTCTTGCTATAATTAGTTGGGAGAAATATAATTAAACCATAATTTTATTTCAAAGTTGACTTGTCTGTACAGCTCAGATTGTAAGAACTGTCAAATCCATATTGTAGAAAACTACTAAAGAATTAATTTAAAGAGAGTGAGACAATAATAAAAGAGGGCAGATAAATAAATAAATAATATATATGTGTGTATATATATATATATATATATATATTTTTTTTTTTTTTGCGGTACGCGGGCCTCTCACTGTTGTGGCCTCTCGTTCCGGAGCACAGGCTCCAGATGCGCAGGCTCAGCGGCCATGGCTCACGGGCCTAGCCGCTCTGCGGCATGTGGGATCCTCCCGGACCGGGGCACAAACCCGTGTCCCCTGCATCGGCAGGCGGACTCTCAACCACTGCGCCACCAGGAAGCCCTAAATATACATTTTTAATAACACCAATCTTTATCATATGTCTTGGATTCCTGCTCTTGGATTGACTATTTTTTTTCCTTGTGAGAAATGAAATGAACATTTTCATTTATTTATGAAAACATCCAGAAGCAATGAATTGTACATTCCCTATATCCCAGGCAAATTTATACCATGTATAAAATGATGAATAGGAAGTGATCTCTGCCTTCCCAAAACTCAGTTAAGGGCTTGTCTTTCAAACGTATATTATTTCTAACACATAATTCTTTTGGTGTTTGTGTGCTAGGTTGTCTTGATCAACCCTAATGTTGAAAACAATTTGTAAAGGTGAAAATTAGTTATGGAAATGTGTTGTATAGATTAAAAAGCTGCCAATGAAGTATGGAATTCGGACTGAAATCCATGACAACAGAGAGGGGGCCAGATACTTGCTGCGATTCCTTCCCAGAGGATAAAAATCCCAGGAGGTTTGGCATTTTTGGAAACTGTGGCTGAGAATCTAATAACTTGAGCAGAGTTTTTGACAGGTTTGAAGAACACAAATTAGAATTTAGAGTCTACTAAGGAGTAGGGTCTCTGGAAAACACTCAAGGTTTTAGTTGGACCCCTAGCAGTACAGATGAACTGGAAATAGAGTCACTTTTCAGAGTCAAAAGCCTAGATTTAAATTATCTCAATTTCTTATTGAATTAATGTTATCAGGCAAAACTAGCTTCTCTAAATTAGGTACCTATCAGAGCAAAAGAAAAATGATATTGGGATGAAAAGAGCATCATACCAAGTTTTAATCATCAATAAAACTTTCATATAAGACATCCAGTACACGATCAAAACTTCTCCCTCATGTGACAGGGGTGGAACCCTGACCCAAAGAGCTGGTGCCCTTATAAAAAGAGGGAGAGACACCAGAGCTCTCTCTGTGCCATGTGTGGACATAGTGAGAAGGCGACCATCTGCAAGCCAGGAACAGAGCTCTCACCAGAACCTGAACATGCTAGACCTCTGATCTCAGACTTCTAGCCTCCAGACTTTGAGAAAATAACTCCTGTTGTTTAAGCCACCCAGTCTGTGGTATTTTGTAATAGCAGCCCAAGCTGACAAATACAGTGAGGTATACATTACGTTTCTGATGTGATTGAAATATGACTCCCTAAATATGCTTTGTCAATCACTCCAATTGCACTCTTGAGTACAAAGCATATCCTTCCCTTTCATTTTTTGTCTATCATATTTATTGGTTATTTTCAATTTCTCATTCAATAATGACAGATGAAATTACAGTCACTCATCTAACAGGCAAGGGATGCAATAATACTTACAATTTACATTTTATGTATGTGTGTGCACATTGATTTTAAATTACATGCTCAAGTAGCAATAATTGAGATAAATATTTATTTGCAAATGGAACACATTTACGTGTCTTAAAAATAGCAAAGTAAAATGAATAATGCATATTGATAAAAGTATATTTTTACGGTATTTCTATTTCACTGACTTGATTGTCTCTAAAAGGTTTAGAAGATTTTTGCACAAAACCAGGTTTTCTGTCTTAGGCATCATTTGTTTTGATGCATACATTTTGCTAGAGGAACTAACACCGAATATTTTACCTCTAAGTTTTAAATTTCTGTGTATTTTGTTTTTTTCAAGCCATTGGCCTGATGCCATGACTTCTCTATTCTGAAATAACTACAGATTTCATAATCTTTGTGATGGTTAATGAAATTTTATTGATTTATCAACTCACAGGATGTTGAGTGCCCACAAAACTTATCACAAGAGAGACTTAGAAAAACAATCTAAATGATTTCTCTAAAAATATCAATATACACTATATGATTAAACATTTTCCTATATCACACAGATATCTTACTAATATTGTTTATGTATCAACTATAAATTACCCCTAAGATTTTAATCTTCCTATTCATATATATGGCTTTTAAAGATATTTTTGATATTCAGGAGAAGATAAAGAAAAAATGCAAAATGTGGAGTGTAAACCTGTTTTTCAGTTTCCAGTACTTGCTAAATAGATATTAAGATTCATCTGCTTCTAACAAATTGTTTATACTCCTAGTTATTCTCCCTTATAAAAGGTAAGAAACTGCAGTGGGAATGCATTGCTAAAGCTCAGTACACAGACTTGATTCTCTGAAGGGCAGGAGGAAAAAACACAGAAACAAATATTCACAACAAAACCACACCAAACATCTTAGTAAATACAGGCTGAAAATTAAGTGAATGCACTCTTCTACCAGTAACACCAGCTGGGAGAGCCACACTCTGTTCTAGGAAACCCATGTTATATAACTGTTTTGGAAATAAAAATTAGGGTATTTACTACAGACTATAGTAAGCAATTCATTTCCAAGTCCCTGGGGGTGGTTCCTCTGATCCATTTCACAAGTTGTTTTGTTATGGTGTAACTATTAATTTTGTATCTAGATTAAACTTTTTCCAAATCAAGGCACTTAACCTATGTAAAAATCATCATTTAAAATTCAGTAATTCATAGGCAAAAACCAAGGTTTGCTGAACTTGAAAAATTTGTTTTTCTAAGCAATGGCCATAATAAAAGATCTTACTTTAAGAGTGGACAGAGTCACCCTTAGAAAATCCCATGTAGTGTTTGGATCAAGTTAAAATACTCCTTTTACCTACATATAGTTTAAAATTTCATGTCAATTTTGCAGTTGACAAAGAACAGCATAAGTTATAAAAGTAAAATAAATTTTTTATTAAAATAGATATACCACTTAAAGTAAATATTAACTAAGTCAGGAGGAAAATAATAGTATAAACAAATCAGAGACTGGGCTATCTGAATCATGTAAGTTTCGTTAATTTTAATCCTGTATGGTTGTGTATGTGTTATGAACTGAATGGTGTTCTCACCAAATTCATATGTTGAAGCCCTAATGCCTAATGTGACTGTATTCAGAGATAGGCCTTTAGGGAGACAATTAGGATGAAGTGAAGTCGTAAGGGAGAGGCCCTAACCGGATAGAAGTAGTGTCCTTTTGTAAAGAGAAAAAGACAGCAGAGTCCTTTCTCTCTGCACATGGGCACAAAGGATAGGCTAGGCCATGTGAGGACATAGCAAGAGGGCAGCTGCCTGCATGCCAGGAAGACAGTTCTCAATGAAACCAACCCTGTGTATACCTTGATCTTTTACTTCTAGCCTGTGAGAAAATAAATTTCTATTGTTTAAGCCATCCAGTCTGTGGTATTTTGTTGCAGCCGCTCCAGAAGACTAATATAGTATGTTAGTCACAAATGAGTATCTTATGGTGCTGAGCTGTGTTTGGAGGTGAGCATTATCAGTCTAGGTGTTTACAATATTGTTATCTGTGAGGGCAGGATGCCTAGAGACACAATTTGATCACAGGACTAGAGCTGCTTAAAGAGTGATTCATAACCGGGTGCTATAAGCAGAAAGATAAAACTGTGCTTTCTTGTGTGTTTATCAAAATCATCCCCTTTAACGGTCTTGTTCCAGAAATAGAAAAAAAAATATTTCACAAAGCAATGGGTATCACTTACAGCTCTTTATAAGTGGACCTGAGGAATACCACATAATCATGCTACAGGAAATATTAAGTGGCCTTGCAGAAATGGGGAGTTAAGTGGCACAGTATTTAAAAATGACAATGTTTTTCTGTCCACAAATACAGAGGTTATTCAATGAAAATTTGACCTTACCATTCCTTGTAGTGAGCAAAAAATTCAGATTATCAAAGCAAGCTATATGGTAAGCATATAGATCAACATGCACTTCAGTATGCTTCTTTCTCTTTATGAACCAGAGTCCAATTCGACATCCAGATTTTAACAGAGCATTAACTACATGTAGAACCTGCTCTCTGTTCTGGCCCAGGCATTCATGGAGACATTCTTCTTGATGTTATATAGACCCTGAGCTCCCAAACATTCCAACAAGAGGGATACTGCTATTGTCAAAAAAAAGAAGACGCTAAATGTTTGTTTGTTAAAATCATACATAATTTTGTGCATAGGTAAATCCCATTAAGATAATGGTGAGCATATAAATAAGTGCTGAAGGGACTATATAGTGTGGTATTACTTAGAGTTTAAAACATGTATAAATATCATATATCTTACAAATTTAATGTCTATTATGGGAAATATTGCCAAGCTATTTAAAGGTATTTGCATTCTGTAGATAGGGAGGAGGGAATGGAATTGAGGAGGGTACATTAATATCATCGATGGTATCAGAATTGTTTCTTTAAAAAGAAGCCCGATACAAATATAAACAATTGATAGAGTTACAGTTGATGCAAATATGAGCAATTGATAGAATGAAATAGATTTAAATGAGTAAACAGCAGTCTGTAATGTTATTCTCTGTACTTAAAAATCAAAAAATAATTCAGAAATGATTAAATACACAAATACATTTTACATATTTACACAAATCTTCCCCTTTCAGATTGTTATTATTTTTAAATCATACTACTCTTTCAAAATAAGACTGCTGTTGATATTGTTGCTATCAATGTTACTGAACCTAACTACTCTTTGCTAAAAATAAAATTTTAAAAATTGTTATATTTAAATTCCAGTTCAGTTCAGCCAGACTCTCTAATTTTTCTAATAGTTGGTCATTTAAAATATAATTTCTCATTTGCAGGTCACTTTGTTTCTATTTTTGTTGTTTTGTTACACTTCAAGTAAAATTTAAGTATAGTAAGGTATAGAGATTTTAAGCACATGACTCCAGTTTGGTAAAATTTGGCAACCCATGTGTATACCACCACATATCAACAAATAGAAAATGTTTTCATCATACCAGAGATTTCCCTTAAAGTCATTTCAAGCAAATCCCATCTTGAGACACAGAGAGAAAGAGAAAGAGAGAGAGAAAGAGAGAGAGAGAGAGAGAGAGAGAGAGAGAGCGCACAACTCAGGATCCTTTATTTTGTTTCATTGATCTGCGGTCTATCCTCAGAACTTGAAATCAGATGTTGTAGGATATAAAATGTTTTCCAAGATTACTTTTGCTTCTAGGTCCTTGTTTCACCATGTGAATTGTTCAGTTAGTTTCTCAATACCTATAAAAACCCCTTGTGGTTTTTATTGGAATTGCATTCAATCATAGGTCCATTCCATTCCATGAATGTTATTTTGTGGTTCTCAGTGTATAGTTCTGTGTCTTTTTTTAACTTTATCCTTAAGCAACCTGTCAATGAAAGTGTTTTGACAATGTTTGTAATTGGAATTTACTATTTTAATTCACTAAAAGCATAAACAAAGAGACAAAATATCAGGACAGTGTGGGACTGGCAAAGCTGACTCTGCGGAAACATTCCTTTGAAGTCTTAAAGCACAGGGTTTGCCCAGCTTATCTGATTATAAAAGGATAATCGTGGTAGTCATAAATTCTTTGTCACAGAACATACATAGCAATGGTACTCAAGAGAACCAACATTTTGCAGTTCTAAGTAGTCCTTGTTATTTTCCACATTAATCAGCTCTTGCTAACTGACGGTAAGTGCGAATGACAAAAGCTGATGGAACACCCAGTGAAAGAGAAATAAGGATTTCAGCGCTTAGGATGACATAATGAAGATATACATAGCTATAAGTGAGTCAAGTTGGCTCCAGATCTTTAAAAAAGAAATTTTTAAAAAGAAAGGGATAAAAAGGTAGGACCCAATTCTTTTTACAGCACAAGATCTATGATCAAAAGCCAATTTCAAATGAAAGCAAAGAACAGTTTGAAGCAAAGTTTAAGCAGAAGTGGTATTAGATCCCCAGAAGGAAGTTAGTTAAACGCATGGCAACATGGTTTGTCGGAAAAGTTTGTTAGCAATCAGATGTCTAAGGTGTTATTGTCCTTTTGCCACTCTGGTCTGTTAATACTCATAACACTAAATGGGAGAAACTGGGAAACAATTTTACATTTTTGGTTTCTGATGTGGATCGTATTTTTTAAGGGAGGAGAGAAAGGTACAATTTGTGCCTTGAATAAAAAGATATGACTTATCAGATAAAAGTAAACACTATGGACAATAGTTTATATTTACTAGGAAAATTGCCTCATGATATTGAATTTTGAATTCAAAGTAATGAGGCTAATTTTCATGATTTGAGTATTTTTTATTTCAACTCCTTATTGACATGAGTCATTTTCCCTAAATAAAATTCACACCCAGAGCATGTGTCTCCTGTTTTTGGCTTGCGACTGCTTTAGCTATTATATCCATCAAATGAGCACGTCATCAGTTTAGTGAAACATGCCTTCGATTTAGTTTCTTCCAGAAACACTACTCATTCTATTCAATTTATGTGTATTTGCAACCAGCAAAATTAACCTTCCACACAAAGATTTAAAATATATCGCTTTGAAATTACTGTTTCCAATCACACTTTTCCCCCCACTTTTAGCATATAACGCAGGCAAAAGGTCATTCTTTTGCTTTTCATATAGAATACTTTTTAAAATAATATCTACTTTGCCTATTATATTTTTATTATGTTGTTTTACTATTGTGCATTATAGAGTTTTAGAAATTGGAACTGAAATAACACTTTAGAGATTTTCTTAGTCTAAGTTGTTTTCTTTCAGTTTAGAAAAGCCCTGTAAAGTTAGGCAATTTATCAAAGGTTACTCAATAAATTAATGGCAGAACCACTGTAAGAGGTTGAGATATAGCTCTTAATTTAATTTTTAAAAATAAACGTTGAGAACAAATCTAATGCAATACAATCTAACCATTTGTAGACACTACCACAATCAAGACATAGAACATTTCCATCACTGGTAAAAGTCTCCTAGTAACTTTCCTCAGTTCTTATAATCTACCACCCCAGGCAACTCCTGATTGTATGTCATCATGCACATTTGTCTGAATAGATTTGCTTTTCTTTAGCTTCATAGAAATAGAATTATGAAGTATGTGCTGTGTGTGGCTTCCTATGTTCAGCATGATATTTTTTCGATATTAATCCATAAATTAGATGTATTACCCTTTGTATTGCTGAACCAAATTACATCCTGTAGATATAGCACAATTTGTTTATGCGTTTTTCAGCTGATGGACATTTTAGTTGTATCCAGTTTTTTGTTATTATGAATGATGCTGCTATGAATGTTTGTGTATGTCTTTTTTGCAGATTTATATGTCCTTTCTCCTGGGTAAATGCTTTGTGAAGGAATGGCTGGAGCATGTTTTAAGTTTATGTTTAAAAGTAAATTTATGCTGTAAAGTAATTTTATAAGAAAACCATGAACTATTTTCTAAAATAATTGTGCCACTTTATATAATACCACCATGCATGTATGAAAATTCACATCACACTACATCCTTGATAATGTTTAATTATCAATCTTTAAAAATTTTTGCTGTTCTATAAGTTATGTAATAGTATCTAATCATGATTCTAACTTTGTAACTGCCTAATGGCTAGTGATATTGAATATCTGCTCTTGTGCTTATTGCCTATTTCTATATCTTCTTATGAGAAATGCCTGTTTAAATCATTTTTTAAACCACATTTCTTTGCTTTTTTTAAATGAATAACTTATAGAATTCTTTATATAGTCTGTATATAATTCTTTTGTCAGATACCTCTAGTATCACTGTATTGTACCAATTTATGCTTTTTCATTTTCTTAGTGGTGTCTGTTGAAGGTCAGAAGATTTTAATTTTGATAAAATACAATTCATCATATTTTCTTTCATGATTCATCCTATTGTGCTCTTTCTAAAATATTCTTGCCTACTCTAGGACTGCAAAGGTGTTCTTTATTTTTTTATCTAGAAGTTTTTTAAAGACTTATGTTAAGCCCATTATCTGTTTTGCATCCATTATTTTTGCGTATGGTGTGAAATAAGGGTCAGGATTTTTGTTTTTTATATGGCTATGGAGTCATCCAGCAGCCACTGTTTAAAAACAAAACAAAAATGTTCCTTTACCCATGGAATATCATTGCCACTTTTGTAGAAAATTAATTGACTACATATGTTGTATTCTATTTCTGGACTATGTATTCTGTTCCAATTATATTTATACCTACCATTATACTATAATATATATATTCATGATAAGTCTTGAAATCGGGTACTTTAAGATATGTAACTTTTTTTTTTTCAAAATTGTTTTGTCTGTTCTAGGTCCTTGACATATCCAAAAAAACTTTAGAATCAGTTTAAATTTCTACAAACAAAACCTTACTGAGACTTTGATGGAGATTGCACTGAATTCATAGATCAATTTCAGAAGTGACAAACTAACAATATTGAGTTTTCTGATCCTTGATACGTTATCTCCATTTGCTTAGTTCTTTAATTTCTCACAGCAATACTTTGTAGATTTCAGTGTACAGATCCTACGTATATTTTGTTAGGTTTAATACTAAGCATTTAATACTTCCTCATACTATAGTACATAGTACTTTATCTTAAATTTTTATTTTTAATTTGTTGGTATTATATAGGATAAACATATATACTTGTGTATTGATATATATTCTTGCACATTGATTAATTTATTTTTCAAATAGTTTTTTACAGTGTCCATAGGATTTTTAACATAAACAATTATGTTGTATTTTAATAAACAACTAAAATGTCCATCAACTGATAAATACATAAATAGAATGTGCTATACCTGTATGACAGGATATTACTAAGGAATAAGAAGTAATGAAATACTAAGATATGCTACAACATAGCTTAACTCAAAAAGATGCAAAATGAAAGAAGCCAGGCACAAAAGAATACATTTTACTTGATTCCATTTATATGAAATTTTTGGAAAAGGCAAATCTTTAGAGACAGAAGGTAGATTGGTGTTTGGAGAGAGGGTGGGAATGGGGAGTAACTACAGATGGGCATGAGGCTTCCTTTTGGAGCAATGGAAATATTCTAAAATCAAATTGTGTTGATGGTTACACAACTCTGTAGTATACTTTACATGAGTGAAGTTTTATAGCATGTATAATATACATTATTAAATCTGCTTTTTTTAAAAAGTAAATACCTAATAAATAGATTCACTAGTTGTTCAGATACACACACATATACCTTTTATTTACATTTTGTTTTGAAAAAGATCTAAGCAATCTTTGTAATTCATATTTTATTTTGGATGAATCTCTGTGTGAACCACTAACATTCTTGCATTTTATGACCTGGTTTTATACTTCAGTTATTATAGCTTAAGCATAGTTATCAAACTTAAACATATCATAGCTTAAGCATCTTCAGAATATTCAATAATTAATGTTGATTTTCAACTGTAGTAACTTCATGTTAACAGTAGGCTGGAATTTTGATGTGTGATAACTAACTTACTGGCACTATGGGCTGAAATTAGCTGAATACATCTGGACTTACAAAAAAAAGAACATTTCCTTGAAATGGAAAAAAGAATCACCTGGAGGAGGACGAGTAATAGAGAAGAAGTTTGCTAGTTGCATCACGTTACTGTGTTCTATGTCTGTTGATAGTAGATAGGGTCAAATTAAGGCACTGGAACATCAGCATGCATCAGTGGTTCTTAAACTTTGCTGTGCGTCACAATCATCTAGAGACTTCTTGTCTTAAACAGATCCTTGAGCCCTCTCCAAGGAAATTCTACTTAATTGAATCTGCCATAGAGCCTCTTTCCTAAATTTTAAATAATGCCCAAAGACTCTTTAATATATACAATTTAATCAATAATAACATGAAGATTTAAAGTAAAGTTACAGAAAAAAAAGGAGGTACTCAAGATATAATGTCTATTTATCTCTGATTCATATTTTATTATACCATAGTATAATATTTCCAATAGGGTGAGTCATAGAGGAGAATTTACAAACTGGAAGACAATATGGTACTATGTATCATAATTCCTTATGCAAGTTCAAATGATTTAATAATTTGTTTTAAGGAAATAGTCAGAAATAAGTTACCCACAAAGAAAACTGTAAAATATATGTTGGCATGTGGTAACAGTGAAAGAAAGAAAGAGAGGAAGGAAAGAAAGGAAGGAAGGAAGGAAGAAAAAGAAAGAAAGAAAGAAGAAGGAAAGAAAGAAAGAAAGAAGAAAGAAAGAAAGGGGGAGGGAAGGAGGGAGGGAGTGAAGGAGGGAGGAAGGAAGAAAATAGGGAAATCTAAGAAAATAAAAATAGAAGAAAGTCAGATGAACTGTCCTGCAGTCTGGAAATCTGAACAGTAGTCAGCCACTAAACTCAACCTGAATTATAATATCTAACTATATGATAAAATACTATTTATGAGAATATGGAGCTGGCTTTTAATCCTGCCTCAACCTGACTTTAGTAAGATGGAAAGCTGGGTGACTTACATTACTTACCCAAACCTTGATTTCCATGGGAATGGTATTAATAATTGTTTGAGTATTAAATAAGATGGAGTTTGTAAAACACTTAAGTCACGTCCTAGTATATAGTAATTGTTCATTACATGTTGGCTATTATTATCTGTTCTCTTTGAGACATACTGTGTGGGGTATGTGTGTGTACATGGTAACTAATTTATGTGTCAACTAGACTGGGCCATGGCATGCCCCGGTATCTGGTTAAACATCACTCCTGGATATGTCTGTGAGGGTGTTTCAGAAAGAGATGAGCATTTGAATTGGTGGACTGCGTAAAGCAGATGGCCCCCTCCAATGTGGGTGGTTGTATCATCCAACCTGTGAGGACTCAGAACATAATGGTAGAGGAAATTTGAATTCTTACTCTCTGACTGCTTGAGATATTGGTCTTCTCCTGCCCTTGGACAAGAACTTACACCATTGATTCTCCTAGTTCTCAGGCCTCTGGACTCAGACCGAAATTTACAACATCAGCTGTCCTGGGTCTCCAGCTTGCAGACAGCAGATTGTTGGACTTTTTAGTCTACATAATCACGTGAGTCAACTCCTTATGTTAAATCTCATATGTTTATGTAAATATATATACATATATATTCTATTTGTTTCCTCAAAGAACAGTAACTAATACAGTGTGTGTGTGTTTGTGTGTCTAAAGAGAGAGAAAGATAAAGAGAGCCAGAGAGATGGAAAGAGACAGCAACAATAAGGAGCTATACATACCAAAAATTAACAGTAGATGTATTTAAACTGAAAAGAACATATATTTTTTTGCTCTTTGTTTTCCCAAGGTTTTAAAGAATATAACATATGATGGTATGGGGCCGGGAGGAAAAGCTTTCATTAAAAAAAAAAAAATGGAGAAAGTATGTTTTCCTGAGAAACTCAATTGGTAATAATATTGTGAGAAATATAAACTCTGTGTATACCATTCTTCTATATGAACAAATGAAAAAGAGGTTTAGAGCTATTAGATTTCTATCTTGTAATTATTTAGAAAATATTTCATTGTCGCTAACTCACCTTTTTTAAAGACAAGGAATCAGTTAGTTATAATTTTGTATAAAAGCATGAAAGAGTATGAGATTTTGTCACATGCTTTTTCTGCATTTATTGAGATGATAACATGCTTTTGTCCTTCATTTGGTCAATGTGGTATATCATATTGATTGATTTGCTTATGTTGAACCATCCTTGCATTCCAGGAATAAATCCCACCTGATCATGGTGTATGATCCTTTTAATGTGCTGCTGGACGCAGTTCGTTAATATTTTGTTGACGTTTTTACATCCATGCCCATCAGGGTTACTGGTGTGTACTTTTCTCATGTTTTTGTCTGGCTTTGGTGTCAGGGTGATGCTGGCCTTACAAAATGAGTTGGAAATGTTCCCTCTTCAGTTTTTTTGGAAGAGTTTAAGAAAGATTGGTATTAACTCGTCTTTAAATACTTGTGACTGTGAAGTCATCTGGTCCTGAGGTTTTCTTGGTTAAGAAGTTTTTAATTGCTGGTTCAATCTCCTTATTTGTTATTGGTGTTTCAGGCTTCCTACTTTTTCATGATTCAGTCTTGAGAGGTTGTTTGTTTCTAGGACTTTATCTATCTCTTCTAGGTTGTCCAATTTGTTGGCAAAAATTTATTTACAAGAGTCCCTTATAATCTTTTTTTTTTTATTTCTGTGGCGTCAGTTGTAATGTGCCCTCTTTAATTCTCATTAAATTTATTCAAATATTCTCTTTTTTTCCCCTTGATTAGTCTAGCTAAGGGTTTGCCAACTGTGTGTGTCTTTTCAAAAAACTACATTTTTTCCATTTTTCTATTGTTTTTCTAGTGTCTATTTCATGCATTTCTGCTCCAAGATTTATTACTTACTTTCTTCTGCTAACTTTGGGCTTAGCTTATTCTTCTTTTTCTAATTCATTAAGATATAAAATTAGATTGTTTATTTAAGACCTTTCTTCTTTTTTAATGTAGCTGTTTATTACTATAAACTTCCCTCTTAGAACTGATTTTCCTGTATAAGTTTTGGTATATTTTCCTTTTTATTTGTCTTTACATATAAGCAGACGGTTGTAGCAAGGCCTCCAAGAACTAATGTAATATTTTGAAATGATTCACTTATTTTACTAATTAATTTGTTTTGGGAGTTGTATAACTGCATATAACTCTCTGACTCCATTTATATACACTATTGCATTGGATGATTTGGGGCCTCTCTCAAACATCAGAAACTTGATTATGTAGAAAACAAAGAATTGTAGACATCTTATGTGTCAAAAAAATAATAAAAGCAAAAATATAATGTTGGTCTTATTTCTTGGATTTTTTAGAAAATACTTTTTTTTTCTTGGTTGGAAGATTAGCCTGTAACAGATCTGCATTGTTATAAAGTGTGGTTTTAGGAGCAGGTTTCTGTCCTTCCCAGAAAGTCACCTTTTACATCAAACAGACAATCTGGCATTGGGCTATTGATGAGTTTTACGGAATTAAATAGGCGCTCTGGCATTAGACAGGGAAGAAGTTTTATAATATCCCAGGTTAAGACATGGATCGTATGCTTAACTCTTCTTATTAAACTCAGATATACCGGCCAACATTTAAAAGAATAAAGATAAAATCTAAGTGGGCTTTTATCTTTTAGTGGGCTTTTACTTCCAAATATGATCAAGCAACAGGGTCAGGATTTACATTCTGCAGTCCAAAACTGGGCAAAAATATATTTTAAAATATTTACAGATATTGGACAGGAAATAGCACAGGATTGCTTTGAGCCTTATACCCTTATACCCTGCTGGATGTCACATTCCAGACCAGGGAGCAGAGGTATGGATCCCAAACAGAGCCTGACCATCCCCCTAAGTTGAGGTGATCAGAATTCGGAGAGGCTGAGTGAGGTGTCTGTAAGTTGCAAAACAGAGTTCCACAAAGAAGCAATGCTGAAAAAATGCACAGGCATCCCATTGAGTCAGCTGACTACTAAACCATGCAGGCATAGGCTGAGATTACACAAGGCTATGCAAAGAGCTCATGTGGGGCAGAGAAGTGTTGAACCAGCTGAGCAGAGCGTGCTTATTCATCACCTGGGGCTTGGAGAGGAGATCCCAGAAGGGTCAACCGTTAGTAGTAAGGACAAGTTATCCCCAGATGGAAGGCTGCTATGGACCCACCCACTAAAAGTTTTAACATAAGCCTCTAAGGCAAGGGTACATAAACTTTTCCTGAAGGGCTAGCCAGGAAATATTTCAGGCTTTGCAGGCCACATATGATATCTGCTGCATATTCTTCTTTGTTTTTGTATTATTTTGTTCTTACAATCCTTTAAACATATGTATTGGTTTCTTAGGGCTGATGTAAAAAGTTGCTAAAAACTAGGTGGCTTCAAACAATAGAAATTTATCCTCTCACAGTTCTGAAGGCTAAAATCAAGGTGGTCTGAAATCAAGGTGTTGACAGGTCATGTTCCTTTTGAATGCCCTAGAAAAGAATCCTTTCTTGCCTCTTACAGCTTCTGGTGGTTACTGGCAATCATTGGTGTTCCTTGGTTGTAGATACATCACTCCAATCTCTATTCCTTCTTCACATGGCCTTCTTGTCTGTGTGTATGTATCTCCATGTGTTTGTGTCAGCTTTTATATGAAGATCAGTGAATGGAATTAGGGCAAACCCAATCCAGAATGACCTAATCTTCACTTGATTACATCTGCAAAGAGTGTTTAAATAAGGTCACATTAACAGGTAAAAGATGGACATGAATTTGGGAGGACACTATTGTGAAAACCCCTGTTAGTCAAAGGCCTTCCAAAAGCTGGCCACAGGATGGATTCAGTACATAGGCCATAGTTTGCTAGTCCCTGGTGTAAGTACTGCAACTTTGAAACAAACTTACATTAAACTGAAAGTCTTTATTTCCCACTATGTAACTTAACTACGAAAAAGTCAAATATTTAAAAAAAAATCATTTTTAGATACTAGCATATTTTGTCAAGCGTAGCATACCAGGAACTGCTATCCAATTAGAGAAGCTAGGAGCAAAGTAAGGTAGAGCGCACCCTAATAATACTTAATTAGAACAGTTCTGTCAAGCTGGGCAAAAGGTGCCACAGATTGAAATGGTTAGTATTCTTATTTTTAGTTCAAAAAACAAAATAATAAGTAAGGTGTTTGTAACACTGACTTAACATCTGAATTCACCATTAAAAAGCTTAGATTTAAAAAAATTCTGACACCAGAGTGAAATAATGAAATTTTAGCACTGTAGTTTCACTGACAGGGTCAGAGGTAATATTAAATAGTAATGAAAGTACAATAAAGAAGAAAAGCTGGTGCTTGCTTTCTAATAGCAGCTTCTAACCTTCATTGTTCTCTTCTCTTCTCCAATAAGGCAGCTAGTTCCTTAACTGCCAGTTTAAAGAGTTTCTTGACTTTATCCTAATTTCATGCAGGTAAAATTCTAGACATATACACCTAGGTCAACATCACTTCTTTGTAAATAAAATTTCTTATTTAAGAATACTTTTACATTTACAGAAAAGTTGTCAGGACAGTTGAGAGATTTCTAGTATATCCTAAATCTTGTTTACCTTTCTGTTAAAATTCCTGTGCTACATTTGTTACACTTTTGAGCCAATAGTGAAATAATATTCTTAACTAAAGTTCATGATTTATTTATATTTCCTTAGTTTTTACCTGAGGTCCTTTTTTATTCTGTCTATAATGCTCCATTGCATTTAGTCATCATGTCTCCTTAGAATTTCCTGGGCTGTAAATGTTTCTTAGATTTTCCTCGCTTTTTGAGGCATATTAGCCAGATATTGTATAGAATGTCCCTGTATTCATATTTGTCTGATATTTTTCTAATGACTAGACTGGGGTCATGGGTTTTGAAGAGGAAAACCACAGAGGTAAAGTGTCACTTTCATCACATCATTACAAGGGTACATACTATCAACATGACTTATCACTAGTGTTGCTCACCTTGATCACCTGGCTGAGGCAGAGATTGTCAGGTTTCTCTACTGTAAAGTTACTCTCCCCCCCTCCCCACTTTCTGTACTGTACTCTTTGGAAGGATGTCACTATGCATAGACTACACTAAGGAGTAGGGAGTTACGCTCCATCTCCTCGAGGGGCAGTATCTATATAAATTACTTGGAGTTTCTCTGCAGAGGATTTGTATATCTTCCCCTCATTTATTTATTTATTCAGTCATTTGTTTATATCCATTTGAATTCTTGGTTATTTCCTTTAAACTTTGGGTTATAGTACAATACTATGTTTATTTTCTTATTCAAATTCTTCTAGTTCTGGCTGTTCAGTGATTTCAGAATTCTTATACCTTGCTCACATGGTCAATATTTACCAACTAGATTGCAGTACCTATAAATATTTCCTTTTGTCTTTAGTCTTACAGTCTTCACTCATTTCCCAAGTTACTTAGGTCAACTCATTTCAGCCCACCCCCTTCAGTGATGTCATGTTGCACATTTGTAATATAGATTCTTTTTTCACAGTCTGCATTCCTTCCTGGGATCCTCACATCTCACAACTGATTTTTAACTTGCATGTATAAAGTTCACTCTTAGTACTATGGGGATTGCTATTAGTTTTGACAAATGCATAGTTTTGTTTATCCATCACTATAGTATCAAACAGAATAGTTTCATAGTCACCTGTGCTTCGCCTCTTCAACTCCCTTCCTCTTCACAAGCAGCTGACTGGCAACCTCTGATCTGTTATCCATCAAGAGTTTTGCCTTTTTTAGAATGTCATATGAATGGAATCATATGGTATGTTGCCTTTACAGACTCACTTAGTAATAATCATTTAAGATTCATCTATGTTGTTTAGTTTAGATAGATGGTTCATACCTTTTCATTGCTCAATAATATTCCATTCTGTGCATGTACCATACTTCATTCACCTGTTAAAGGACAAAGCTTCTATAAACATCTCTGCATGAGTTTTTGTGTGTTCTATAAACATCTGTGTGTAAGTTTTTGAATTAGGTGGGTAAATACTTAAGAATGCCATTGCTGAGTTATATAGGAAGACTATGTTTGGCTTTATATGAAACCGCCAAATTGTCTTCCAAAATGGCTGTACTGTTTTGCATTCCCACCAGCAATGAATGAGGGTCTCTATTATTGTTCCTATCCTTGCTAGTAATTGGTATTCTCATTTTTTTGAAATTTAGCCATTCTAATATATGTTGAGTAGTGTTTCTGTTGTTTTAATTTGCAGTTCCCAAATGATATTGAACATTTTTTCATGTATTTAGTTGTCTTCTGTGTATTTTTTTGGTGAAGTATCTGTTCAAATCTTTTGAAAATTAATTTCTTTTCTTATTGTGATGTTGAGTGCTTTTTATATTCTGATTAAAAGCCCTTTCTCAGAATTTGCAAATATTTTCTCCCTGTCTGTGGCTTGTCTTTTTATTCTCTTCACAGTGTCTTTTGCAGAGCAGAAATTTTTAATTTCAATAAAGTCCAAATCATATCTTTTTCAGATCCATAATTTTGTTTTTGGATCAAAACTCATCCACAAATCCAAGGTTATATAGATTTTCTCCTGTGTTTCCTAGATGTTTTATACTTCTGCATTTTACATTTAGGCCTTAAATTCATTTTGAGTTAATTTTTGTAAAAGGTGTAAGGCCTCTGTCTAGATTATTTTATTATGTTTGTTTGTTTGTCTATTTGCATAAAGATGTCCAAATATTCCAGTGCCATTTGTTAAAAACACAATCCTTTATCCTCGAAGTGCCTCTGTAGCTTTTTCAGAAATCAGTTGACTATAAATGTGTACGTCATTCTCTGGGCCCTCTATTCTGTCCATTTATCAGTGTCTGTTCTTTCACCAATGCCATATTTTCTGATGATACTACCTTTATAGTAATTCTTGAAATCACATAGTGATCATATATCATTATTTTTGCTTATGGTCCAGTTATCAAATTTTGCATCTTAAACAGAAACTAAATCCTTGTTTTTTTCTATGCACTGGATCCATATTTTAATGCTGCCCCTTTAGGGTCAGACACCTGTCTATATATTGTCTTTCTGTCTCGCACAATTGATATCCTTATTACGATCTCATGTTGAGTGACTAGAGCATTATACCTGCTGACAGACTTCTTTCAAACATTATTACAGTATTAATTGACCCTGAATTTTTTAACATCAGGTTGGACATACCTATAATAATATGTCTCTTAGAAACCTTTATTTAATATTCAAATATGTTCCTTATTAGAAGAATAGTTATTCTACCTCAAAAAAAATGTGCCTTGGGGTAGTACTGAAAGAACTGCTTAAGTAGATCTTAATTTGCAAAATAAACTATTCAATGGGTCCATTATTTGTTACCCAAAATCGTGTTGCGATTTAGCTAGCTAGTAAGCAAGAATGCATGGGTAAAAGATGAATTAGTACTGAAAAAAAGTAGCTTGCAGTTGTGTAATCAGAAATAATTTCACATTCGAAAAAGCACGAGTTATTTTAGAATAAAAGTCACAATAGAATATAGCACAAGATTAGAGCAACTTCACTTGCATTATTTGCAAAATTATAGATCTGCTTTGTAATAGAGGAAATAATAAAGATTTCTCTTGGCCTTGGGACCTTTATTGTAAAATATTACTACTTTACTTTTAAGATGGGGTTCTTTTTTCCCTATTGTTTAATTACTAGATTGTGTGAAAAGAATGCAATTCTCATTTTGTCCATTTTGTAATATCACCAATAATTTTTGGTGGCAAATTATCGGAAAGACAATGACATCAAATGGTGGTGAGTCAAGGAAATGGATACAGGAAATGGATTTCTGCTCTCTTGCAGTTGTAAGCTATAACTGAACCTATTTTAGGGCCTGTAAAGTAAGAGAGCTGCCAGGAGGAATACAGATCATGACTTCCACAAAAGTGACATCCACTGATTGATGCAGTCTATAGGAGGGAATTTGTGAGAAAGATGGTGTATGAGGGACATTAAAACATTTTTCTTGTCATAAATAAACAGTGCACAGTCTTCTTTGCCCTTGACAACATGTTGTAGACAGGTTTTCATTTGTCTTTTATGCTCCTGTATATGAGACAAGTTTCAAAAAAATTTAAAAGTAATTACCATCCACAACTAAAAAAATCTCCAGAGAAAATAAGTAAGGTAGAGATCAGTAATTAATTGTTCGTAGAACCACTAGGTCAGACTTCAAACTTCACTTTTGAACTCAACCTACCAAAACTGGTTTTTCATACCCTCTGTCTTAACCAGAACTTAGAAAACCTCCATGTCACTTAGTGCCACAGACAGTGCTGTGATCAAACAGAATTCAGCAAGAGCAAATATGTGTGTAATGCTCATGGCCATTTTAGCAATTTCTTAACAAATGTTTATTCAGTAAATAAAATCAACATTATAGCCTAGCTTTCCACCATATTTTGTATATATAAAATGATCTATACATAGCAAACTTTTGTAACAGATTTGAACACATGTCCTCAAACCATTTATTTCCCTTCATGACTATGGAAAACTACACTACAGTGTCATAGCTTCTTTAAAAAAATTGGTCCTTATTATATGTTGTTAAGTAAATTATTTAGAAATTGATAACCTGAGAAGAATGAGATTTACAACTGACTTGATAATGAGATATATGAATAAATTAAATTGATCGACGTTGTAATAATTGCCAAAATAGGCAAGATCAGAATATGCTACCATCAGCATCATCACAGCAGAATTCGGAAATGTTGTATTGAGGTTTTTCCTTATTCCATTAAATATTCAACCATATTCCTTGCTGTATATTTTTAAAGGCTGTGTCTTATCAGTTATAAAAATGACTTAAATATTAAAAATCTCTTTAATCAAATTATTCAAGACTGTTTGAATCAGTCAAACCTCAAGAGACTTTTTAATTTCATGCACAAGCTAAATCATATTATGTTTTGCTTAATGGAACTAAGTGTTTGGTGATCTCAGACAATTATGACTGCTAATTATAAACATTGATTTAAAGTGACTTATGTTTGATCTTTTGAAGTAGTTTTCTTCCAACATATATTGCTTCCTCAAATGCTATTGAATTTTAGCATTTGAATGTTCAGTTCAATTACTTGAATTATCCAAATTTAAATTATTAAATGGTAGGTATGTTAAAGGTATACAAATATAATTATTTTTTCATTGTGAGATAGAATAATATTGAAAGATGAGACAATGTCTATATTATAAAGTTCCTAACGTACTTTGCTAGTTTAACAAAGTCAGAATCGATGTCCATTTATCTCTTTGGGGAAGTTATGTTTTAAAAAGGCGCAAAAGTCAATTAAAAGAGATTTTTGGCTAAGCTATTCATATAAATAATAATGTTAAGTTATAACAGCAGTCCCCAACCTTTTTGGCACCAGGGACTGGTTTCGTGGAAGACAATTTTTCCACAGACCAGGGGGAAGGGTGGTTGGTTTCCAGACGATTCAAGTGCATTACATTTATTGTGCACTTTATTTCTATTATTATTACATTGTAATATGTAATGAAATAATTATACAGCTCACCACAATGCAGAATTAGTGGGAGCCCTGAGCTTGTTTTCACTTGCCACTCACTGGTAGGGTTTTGATATGAGTCTGCAGGCAATTGATTTGTTATGGTCTCTGTGCAGTCAAACCTCTCTGCTAATGATAATCTGTATTTGCAGCCACTCCCCAGCGCTAGCATCACCTCAGCTCCACCTCAGACCATCAGGCATTAGATTCTCATAAGGAACACGCAACCTAGATCCTTCGCATGTGCAATTCACAGTAGGGTTCATGCTCCTATGAGAATCTGATGCCTCTGCCACTGATCTGACAGGAGGTGGAGTTCAGGTGGTAATGTGAGTGATGGGGAGCAGCTGTAAATACAGATAAAGCTTCACTCACTCGCCCGCTGCTCACCTCCTGCTGTGTGGCCTGGTTCCTAACAGGCCACAGACCAGTACCAGTCCGTGGCCCAGAGGTTGGGGACCCCCGAGTTATAAAATCCAGATGCAGAAGGTTACATTGTGTAGATAATGGAAATAACTAATTATTTGTATTAAATATAGTACCTAAATTATAAGGGGGCTTTCTATTGATTTTTTTTAACCAATTGTTTCTCATAACAAAATCAATATAGCATTTAAAAAGATACTTTGCTCAGTATGTGGCAGTCCTCTGTAAAGGATACTCAGATGCTAATCTTTCCATTCCTCTCTTGGTTCCACCATAAATTCATTGATGGAATGTTAATTCCTTGAAGTGCCAATAGTATAATTGATAGATTATAATTAATATTATACCACAAAGACAAAGATTAACATTAACACATTAACATTACTTGGCTTCTAGGGGTTTTTTTTTTGTACCTTTTAAAATATACAAACCAATAAATACAAATAACTTGTAATATTTAGTCCATGTTTTAAAGAGCAAAAAAAAAGAAAAAGAAAAATCTTCCACCATTTCTGAGGAAGAGAGACTGGGTTTAAATCAAAGATCTAGGGACTTCCCCCAGATAGACCTCATAATTATATTTGTTTCCAGTGAATTTGAGGTTCTTGATATCTCATTGCAGAAAGAATTCAGTGAGAGACGAAGTGATAGGTGGATTTATTTAGAGAGACATAGACTCCAGAGACAGAGTGTGGGGCCATCTCAGAAGGCGAGAGAGCCCCGAAATATGGCGTGGTTAGTTTTTATGGGCTGAGTAATTTCATAGGCTAATGAGTGGGAGGAGTATTCCAATTATTTCAGGGAAGGGGTGGGGATTTCCAGGAATTGAGCCACTGCCCACTTTTTGGCCTTTTATGGTTAGCCTCAGAACTGTCATGGCACTGGTAGTGTCACTTACCATGCTAACGTATTACAATGAGAGTATGATGAGGCTCAAGGTCCACTGGAAGTCAAATCTTCTGCCATCTTGGACCTAGTTGGTTCCAACCAGGTTTTGTCATGTCCTATGGCTATGTAATTCTTTCAAAGGTTGTGCCCTGCCCTCTTCCTCCTGTTTCATTTTGACCATTGACTGCTGTGTGCATCCAATTTACCTACTTCTTGTATGTAAGTGTCTATTGCATTTTTCCTATGCCTTAGGTGTGTGAGAGCCAGATACCTTGTTTCTTTCCTTTACAAGTATTTAAATGAAGAGTAAGTGTAACAAAGGAAAGGACCTAAGGAGCCCTTCTATGCCTGGATCTAATTTAGCTTTCAAATTCCTAGGTAATAAACTTGACCCTGTTGCTATATTGGCATGAGACATTTGTTTGCATTGAAAGGAAACAGTGCATATTTTATGGGAGAGGAAAGAAGAGTTGTTAAAAGAAAAGATGTGGCTATTTAAAAACTTAGCCAGAAATATTCGGGTACATTTCTTATTAAGAGGTGATGTCTGTGTTCCCCACCCTGCCCTCAACCAGCTCCACCTTGAAGTTAAAAGGCTTGTGCCTGCTTTGACAATGAAAATTATATGACATAACTTCCAATTCTGGGTCATAAAAGGCCACAAAACTTCGACTTTTTTTTCACTACAAAGCTCAGTCTTAGAGCCTATAGCCACTGCTCTGTGACAATGCCAACGCCACATGGAGAGGTCACATGTAGACATTCTGATAGACCCAGCTGAACCTAGCTTTTGTTTCATAAGTTTTATATAGATGCTAAACAATGTGAATTTCACATTGTCAAGGTGTGGATTTTTCTGGCAGACACTTCCTTGTGGAGCACCTTGATCCTTTGAAGGCTTCTTGAAAACTATAGGCACGCATTAATTAGCTTTTTCCCTAGGGCAAGTGTAGCCTTCCTATTGACTGTGACTTTTCTTGGCCCTTGACTGAGTGTAGTCTCACAAGTGTTCCAAGGGGATTCTACCTTCTGACTTTTCCAAACTTCAAAATCTCCTAGTTCTGTTTGGATTCTTGAAAATTTTGAATTTACATTTCTCCTACAGTTCTTTGCTTGGCCTCATGTATTCCAACCTTACGCATACAAAACTTAATATTAGAGGCAGCCTCTAGGGAATGTTTATGCAAATTTCCAAAGCACTCTAATCACTTAACTTTCTCTGCAAAATTACTCTGCCCAGCAAACTTTAGTCGCCTCACCTTCTCCTATCTCTCCTCAATTCAGCAACATCTCCAGGAGGCTCTTCTTGGCTGCCCTACCCTCCTTCCATCTCTGCACAGTGGACTGGAAAATGCATCCAGGCAGAAATCTGGGGCAAATTGTGGGGCTCTCCTCATTTCTCTCCCTCCTTTTTTATTCTCCAATATCTGAAAAAAAAAAGTTATTTCATATAATTTGTCTAGTTTTTCAGTTATTTACAATAGGAGTGGAAGTTCAATTATAGTTACTCTTAATGACAAAAGCAGAAGTCTCCATTTGAATTTAATACCACAGGCATAGCGCATAAAATAGGAATACACGCCCATACATTAAATGATATAATAATCATAGTGGTATCCAAAATTTTAAGATATTGTTATATAGTTTTTATTCTTTGTCAAATAGTGCCAATAAAACTACTGAAAGCAAATGGCATTTTATATAATATTACTACAGTACTCTTACAGATTCCAATAACTTTAGAAATTTGACATTTTTATATTTTTATGATGATGTTAATAGTAAATATGAAACTAAAATTCAAATACACTGTATTTAATATAAAATTTAAATTAATAATTTAGACTACAGAATGTAATTTGATAGCTGAAGAAGTTTCTCTACTCAAAAAATAAGTGTGTGTGTATGGGGGGAATGTTCTTTTTCCTTTAAGAGATAATTTTAAGCTAGCTGAAAATGGCCTTTTTTCCTTTTGGTAAGAAAATACCATTTCACGACTATGCATAAATATTTGTTCTGTTCACTTTGATATGTTCCTTTTTTGAGGCAAAATCTATCGTATTTGCATAGGTAGAGTTGGAAGGCCTGTCAAAACTGTCAAACAGAAATATAAACAGAAATCTCAGCTCAGGAATTGCACAACTATTTTTATATTTAGTTAGTATGTCACAAAATGATTACAGTCATATTGTCTATGCCTATAAGAAAACGGAATTCTATATTTGAAATTATGATTATTTTGAAAAAAGTATATAAATTTGCACTTTCTTGAATAAACTCAACAATTCCCACTGCTCTTCTCCTTGACTATTTCCTCCCTGGCAACTGCCTTCAAGCTCGATTTTTTTTTTTTTTCTCATTTCTTGATGCCCTCATTTTGACACCTCTATTTATAATTCCTCACTGATTCAGTTAACCTCAAAAAGCACTCAAAATTGAGTTGTCAGAGCCAAGAACTGAGTAACAGCTCGGAAAACCAAATACTGTGCAGCTGATCTGTTAAAAAAAAAGTAGACTATCCAATAAGGAATCCGTCAAGAAATAGAGAATTCTTACTATAGAAAAATATGTAGGCACACTCCTTAACCCGAGAGCACTTTCCAGACTAATTCTGTATATGTACAACTGTTTGGCTTTTCCAGGAAATGCAGGCACACTGTCTGTTGATCAGAGTACTTTGTTCAGTATCTTAACTCATTACACAGGTTGGACTGCATCTTTTGTCAGTGCACAGCACACAGAGAAACAATGATAAAAGGCAATTGGGCATTCTAAATTTAAAGTGGGTTTTATTTAAATCAGGAAGCACTTATTCTTCTGAAATGTATATTCCAAGCTTCAAACCTTAACTGTATCAGTAATGGCAATGATCTCATGCAACACAGAAGAAACAAGAAAACTGCTCTGCCTGCAAAGACAAATTTGAAGGCTGATATGAACTTTGAACTGATGAAGATATTTACATTTACAAAAGAAGCTGTTTTCTGATATGTGAATTTTAGCAAAATTATGTGCAAAAACCGTAATAATGAAACATGAGTTTCTTATCTGCTAGAGAGAGGAAATTCAGTTGTGGGCTTTGCAGCCAAAAGACCTTTCAGTGAACTGATAGTTTTCCCCTTCCAACCAACTCCCCATCTTTTAAAATGCAATAAATCTGATTACTGACTAGACAATATTTTTGCCACAATTATTATTGCCAATCGGGGAACTGTTTTTGAGTACGCTCTGTTGCTGCGCTAGCAAAATATTTCCAGGTGTGACTGATTTACAGTAAGAGGTACTAGAATACAATGGTCGAGAGCACAGGCACTGGATTCAAATCGTAGCTCTAACGCCTCCCAGCTGTGTGATCTTGGGCATACCACTTAACCTCTGTGCCTCAGTTTCTCCTTTGGAAGAAATAAAAATAATCTTTAAAAACGGTTAAAACACTATTATTTTCTTCACTGAGTTTTCTAGAAAGTTTCCATGTATAAAAGTAAAGGCACCTGGTAAATATTAAGCACTAGGAGAGTTTGCTTCTATCATTATTACTATGCTGGTTTTTATCATTATCATGCTGCTGAAGAACAAGCAGAGTTCTGTCCTGCTTTGTCACGGTCAGTAATGAAGATGCTATGGACAAATCATTTAGGAGCATCTCGACGCTGGCAGTGGATTTAAAGAGGCGCCGATCAACGTGGAAGATCACCGCTCGCAACCCCGGGCCTGGCGCCGGGTAGGGGCGCGGCGCTCGATTTCCTTCCCTGCCTCCGCCGGCCCTGGCGCGCATGCTCAGTCCTGCTCGGCCAGCTGCTTTGATTTTTTTTTTTTCTTTTTTTTTTTCCTGGGTGGCCGTAGCGACCCGGGACCGGCTCCGGGATGGGGAGTGAAGTCCCCGGAGCCGCGGCGGCGGCGGCGGCGGCGGCGGCGCCTTGAGGAGCAGCCACGGGGAGGCAGCTGCCGCTCGTCGGTGAGTAACTGGGAAGCGCCACCATGACGTTTCGTAAGAAGGGCTCCAAGAACCCCCCAGTCCTGAGCCAGGAATTCATCCTGCAGAATCATGCGGACCTTGTCGCCTGTGTGGGGATGTTCTTCGTGCTGGGGCTCATGTTCGAGGGAACAGCAGAAGTGTCGATCGTTTTTATTACTCTCCAGCACGGTGTTACCTTCCCTGCCGAAGAAGCAGAAGAAAGAGCCACAGCACCTAAGTTCCTTTATCATTATGGTGCCAAAGATTTGGCCACAGTGTTCTTCTACATGCTGGTGGCAATCATCATTCACGCCACTATTCAAGAGTATGTCTTGGATAGAATTAACAGGCGAATGCAGTTCCCCAAACCGAAACAAAGCAAATTTAACGAATCTGGTCAGTTTAGTGTATTCTTCCTTGTCTCTTGTATTTGGGGCACATTCATTCTACACTCTGAAAACTGCCTGTCAGACCTGACTGTCTTATGGAGGGCTCATCCCAATAACATGATGACATTTCAGATGAAGTTTTTCTATATCTCACAGTTGGCTTACTGGTTTCACGCCTTTCCTGAACTCTACTTCCAGAGAATCAAACCTCAAGATCTCTCCCAGCAAGTTGTCTACGTTGGTCTTCACCTCTTTCACATTGCGGGAGCTTACCTCTTGTACTTGAATCACCTGGGACTTCTTCTTTTGATGATGCATTATTTTGTGGAATTCCTTTCCCACTTTTGCGACCTGTTTTATTTTAGCGATGAAAAGTACCAGAAAGAGTTTTCTCTGTGGGCCATTGTGTTTATTTTGGGTCGACTCGTGACTTTAATTGTTTCTGTGATCACTGTTGGTTTTCACCTGGCTGGAGGGCAGAATGGGAATTCGGACGGCACTACCGAAGATGTGAACGTGTTGGCAGCGAAAATTGCTGTTCTGTCATCCAGTTGCACTATACAAGCATACATAACATGGAATTTATTTAATGTTCAGCTTCAGAGGTGGATGGAAGAAGATGCTCCTCTTCAGGCCCCAAGTGTGAAGAAGAAACGGACTAAGGGCAGGTTTTCTAGAAAAGGAACAGAAAACGGTGTGGCAACTTCAAATAGAGTAGACTCTCCCCATATGAGGAAAGAAAAATCTTCATAATGAATTGCAGGTTAATTGACTAATGTCTCTAAAGAAGTCTGCTCTTTGCTATAAGATACCTTTCTTCGCTGGAGACTTTTCTGTTCTTGAAAATAGTCTGTGTTGTCCTTGATTTCTGCTACTGTACTGTGTAATGTATGTTTTTAAAAGGCATTTGAGGGGAGGATGATTATTATGAGTGGAAAAATATTTAGTTTAGACTAAGCTACTCATCATCAACATGGTTTAGGGATTGCTATATTTCCTTTTTTACCTTTGAACATTTTCCTAATTTGTAGAGATAACTCCAAAGCTCCACGTATCAGTGACACAGTTCTTGCTCCCACCAATCTTTTGTAACGTTAACAAGATGGTCTTTTATAGCAATGACATATTTTTAATGTTCTCTTCTAGGATAAAATAGAAAGATTATAAATCTGGAAGTCAATTTCATTAAGTTTTCCGTATTCCCTAATTCTTAGAATGTTTTTTTTTTTTTGAATTGACAAGTGGAGAAGAGATTTGTAAAACCAACAAAATAATGATGTATTTTGTAGGTAGTGGTTGTTAGTGTTACATCCCACTAAAAAAACCCAAGATACTAATGGTTAACATGTGGAGACTTATTGCCATATATTGAATCAAAATATCTTGAATCAACATTATTACTAAGAGGAAAAATCATACTTGTCCATTTTAAACACTTGTAAACTGGAAATCAGAAAATTAAAGACTGTTAAAAGGAAATCAGACTTAAATAACTTTTTTGATAAGTGTATTAAAAATCATTCTTCATGAGTGTTTGGTATCCACAGCATCTTAGAAGAATATTGTTTAACCTGTAAATCATTTTGGAAAATAATGCTTACTTGATTTATATCTATAAAAAGAATGTCATCTAATTACATGTTGAAAACATTTAATATACTAACCTTAAATAATGTGAAAATCATATTCTTATGAAGGCTTTTCAAAATAATGTTATAAATATAGCTTTGCTTCCATCTTTAATTGGGAAACATTTATCTGTATAAGACATATTTTAGAGATATATATGTGTATATATGTATATATATGCATATAGGTATGTGTATATATGTACATATATGCATGTGTATATATGTACATATAGGCATATATGTATGTGTATATATATATATGTATATATAGGTATATGTTGTATCTTTAGAGAAGCCAATGGACTGTAGTGGTATTTATTATATTTATTTTCTTCTCTCAACCTTTAGTTTGATTTTATTTCCATAATGTGAGTGCTTATATTTTTTTCAGGAGACAGTGCTTTAAAAATATGCTAGGATAAGGCCATATATTTCCTATTCCTCTCTATATTCTCCTACCATGTCTCTCATATCTCTGCTTCTGATAACCTTCCATTTGGCTTGTTGTAAGTAATTCCACTTTCCCAATCATGGGGGTCCCTGCAAATTAAACTAATGCAGGTATATTGCACACCAAAGACAGAGGAGGCACGCTTGGCAAAACATTCTTTTCTATTCTTTCTGCTTTGAGAGGTACATAACAAAGCAAGATTGTTTCTGTTTTGTCTGTAGAATCCATCATCCTACTATTTCTTTTTTTCTCAGTTGCCAAATACAGTAGTTTTGGTAGCACATGCTCTAGGTCCAAAGTACAATAACTTCACTTTAACCAACCACCATGCAATTGTAAAACAAAGATTTTTCAGAGTGGTCTTTTTTCTCACTTCCCTCACTTTTACTTGTTTTTTTTTTTTTTTTTTTTTTTTGCAGTACGCGGGCCTCTCACTGTTGTGGCCTCTCCCGTTGTGGAGCACAGGCTCCGGGCGCACAGGCTCAGCGGCCATGGCTCACGGGCCCAGCCACTCCGCGGCATGCGGGATCCTCCCGGACTGGGGCACGAACCCGTGTCCCCTGCATCAGCAGGTGGACTCTCAACCACTGCGCCACCAGGGAAGCCCTTCCCTCACTTTTAAAGAATTCTCCCCTGTTACTTGTAACCTCATTCCTGGTAACAAATTTCTTATCCATTATGTACGTAATTCATTTTCCAAAAAGTGCAGACCTGATTCAAACTGGCAAATGATTGCAAGAAAAGTATTTCCTCACATGACTGGCAATGCCAAGAGCTAAATTGTGATTGACATTAAACATGATTCGGGCCCAGATCAATTTCCCTGGGATTTTCTAGGGCTCTGTTCCTCTCAGATTGTCTTTTTGGCAGCAAATGACTACAGATGTTCAAGGCTTCATATCTGCACACTACATACATGGTAGAGAGGAAGAGAGGAAATCTGATTTCTAGAATTCCCAAAACACTGAGAGTTACTTTATTGAATTTATTTGGTATAGGGTTGTATTGGGCTGGTTGGTTAAACCAACCAGTTTATATGCTTATATGCTTCACCCATGCAAAAAGGCAAAGCCCCCTTCCTGTAAGATGTGGGTCAACAAGAAGTAGCAAGGTTGAGGACAAAAGGGGGAAGGATGCTGGGTACATCTCAACTATTCATAAGAGTTCAATAAACGTTTCCAGAAAATAAATGTATGCCAAGTAAATTATGAAAGCAACACTGTAAATAAAATTCAGCACAATACAAATTGCTAAGTCTCCCCCTTTTAGAAATTACATTCAGAAAAACATGCCATAAGACAGGTCAGCGTGACAATTTGGTTTCTATCAAAATGAATCACATGGAAACAAAAATTTCCATTATCATTATTCAAGGTATTATTAAAGCAGGCATTAGTTAACCCTTTGAAAAGTCAAATAACCAATTGATCACCAAATGTTGTCAAAGTCATAAAGATATATCTGATTATTGAATTTGAAGATATTTGTCTGATTTATTGGCTTCAATGCTTGCTAAGCTGTATTCTTTAAGTACATCTACAAGTATAGAATTTCTAGGATGGATTTAGAGTGAATTTTCCTTAAAAAATTATTCTGCTAGCATTTATTTAAAAGTGTATCTCATTTTTTTAAACAAATAGTAGAAATGTGTTACTAAACCTACATGTCTCATAAGAAACAAGCACGGTATTTTCCTAGTGATCAGTATAATTCTTCATTTCATTTCAGTAAGGAAGCAACATCCTGCAGATATTTCTTCATTTATCTTTCATCAGTATTTAACTATCAGTAGAGGAAATATGTATAGCCAACCGTATGCTGACTTGGAATAGATTCTCAAGAATATTAGAGTTACAACATTACTATTTTAAAGCTATCTTGAAGACATAAAATATTCTGATATCCTTTTAATTTGGAAAAACCTGGGTAAAGTTTTAAGTTCTCACTCAATGAGACTAAATGAGAATAATTTATATAGAGTAATAAAAGACATTACTGATGCTTTACATAGGAAAGGAAATATTGGTGCAGTTCCTGAGATGAAATTCTTGGGGGGAAATATCCTTGTGAATGTGTCATGCTGGGGGGACTAGGACTTGTGTACTTGAATCATGGCAGAGAATGCATTCCAGTTGCGATCACAGACCATTGTAATCTGGTGACTTGCCTGTATGAAGAGGATAGATAGTGTGGGTGGGTGAAAGGAAGTAATTGAGGCTTAATAACAGATCAGATTACCAGAAAGTTAATACTCCCACTTCCTGAATTTCTCTGGAAATGGAGGACTATTTTTTACTGCCATCTTTCAATCTACATTCTGTAAGAAACTTCCACACTAAATAAGACAGAGTAGTATCTGTTCCCTCAATTATGTAGAAAAATTATCATAAATCCATCATACAAAATCCCCTGCATTTCTAAATGTTAAATTAGAATTGTTCTCATGATTATACAGTCATATGACTGTCTAAATTTTGGCCTCTAAATCCCGAAAAGCAAATCCTTTTTAGGCCCTGCACCACCTCTGGCACTTCTAAGTATTCAGTAAATGTAGAAAAAGTCAAACATTAAGAAAGCTGCCTCTGAGGCAATTCACCTGCTTTGTCCCATTGTGTTTGGGGCTACTGCACTGCGTCAGCTAATCTTTTTCATTTTACAATTTGAAAAATACATTGGTATATAAACTGGCCATTTCAGGGATACTTAAAAAACTTAGGAAATGACAGTGATATGTGGTTAAAGATTTGTTTAAATTTTAACATGAACAGAATTAAATTAACTTCACAGTAATGATGTGTACATTTTCTATCCATCATAAAAGTGATTAGAGTTGCTGTTAAGGGACATGGCTACTCAATAATTCAGGCAACATACCTATTTTAAATAAAGGGAAAGTGACTTTCCTAAATTAAAAGTAAAAAATACTGAATTTCAATACCAACAGCACTATTCCCCAAATCAAATCAGGTCAGTGCACAGAATCTCATGGCTTGAGGAAAATTTGAGAAAAGAGAACATTTCCTCATGCCCTAAGGCATGGGATTTCACCTAAGCCATCACAGGCTGAAAGTATATACATCCCAAGATATATTTAATATTTCTTCCTCTCGCTGCTTTTATTACCTAATTAATTTTTTAAAAGCTGTTCCTCAAATAAAAAATTACCAAAATATGTAATTTGTAAATTTTATTACATTGTTTTAAAAAATATGTTTCCAGTTATATTGTTATAAATTCAGCAGAGGAGGGTAATAATATGATTATAATAATAGTTAACCAAAGAAGTCAGGGTTAAGCCCTTGCTGTGACCCTTAGAGCAGTGTGAACTTTGGAAGACGCCTAAACATTCTAAGTCTTGGATCACATGTCACTAAAATGACAAAGATATTTATATATTTCAAAAGCTACTATAAAGATTGAAAATATATGCGTATACAAAGTCATAAATTATGTGTGTATGTGTATGAATACTGCTTTTGTTAACAGATGTGGCTTAAGATAACACTTGTTCATGTGTTGTCTCTATATATAATTTTACATTTTATAAATGTATACAGTCTCATTTAATACATATATGCATGTATGTGTTTATGCATACACATATATGTACATATGCATACACACAGATTTCCCCTATACATTTACAAACTTATTTTTCAATCGACTTTATTTTTTAGAGCAGTTTTAGGATTACAACAAAACTAAGCAGAAAGCACGGAGTTCCTATGTATCCCTGATCCACTCGCCCCACAACACACACATGTATAGCTTTCCCCCAGCATCCTGCATCATGGTGGTACACTGGTTATAATCAGTGAACCTACACTGACACATCATAATCACCGCAAGTATATAGTTTACATTAGGCTTCACCCTTCGTGTTGTACATTCTATCAGTTTTGACAAACATATAATGACGTGTATCTACCATTATCAAAGAAAATAATTTCATCGTCTAAAAATCCTCTGTGCACCACCTATTCATCCTTCCCTCCCCATGCATTTTTAAGCACTATACAAATGTATGGCATTGAGTTTTCCCTCATGTCTGGGTAGGAAGCAGTAGAAAATTCAAGTATAGCCATAGTTCCACCTCTGTATCTAGCTGATATTTAATAAGGAATCCTTTCCCCAAATGTATGAACTATTGTTTACTAAATATATAGTGTACATTACAAATATATATTACTAAAAATGTATATAAATTATCTTCTGAGTAAATGCACACTTATTAAAGTTAACTAAATTCATAGTGACTATAGACTGTTTTTTACCTAAATGATAGAAAATACAAATCTATGAAAACCCTTCATATATATTAATTATGAATATAGGTCCTTATTCTTGAAACATTTGAAACCATTGGTCTAGGTAACTTATAAGAATAAAAATTAAGTTCTTATCATATTCAAAATTAAATTTCAGACCAAATAAATGAACTAAGCATTTATTTTGGAAAATCAAAGAGCATCAACAAACATTTTAGTAGTAATCAGTACTGGACAACAAGCTCCATGGTATCAGGTAATATACATTTTTCATCATTGCCTTCTCATTAATTAACATAGTGTCTCATAGTTAGTAGTTATTCAAAATTTGATGAACTCAGTTGAAATAACCTTTTATTATTAAAACAAATTAGCAAACAAACTTAGTAGAGCTTTCCTTTGCTATCTCCTTTAATATTGACTTCCTCTCCTTTTTACACCCTTTTCCAATTTGAAATATTAATTATTGATGTATTGCTTGTTTATTGCCTGTCTCCTATACCAGTTTGAGGTCTTTGGACATGTGTCCTTAAATCACTAAGGTAACCTTAGCATCTAGCATAATCTTTAGTATACAGGAGCATGCAATAAAAATGTGTTGCCTGACAATAAACTCAATGATGTGGGAACGGGGTATACATTATTTATTGGCCCACACGTGCCTTAAAAAAGCTAAGACATTTAAACTAATAATTTGTCGTTAAACCTCTTAAGTGAAAACCCTGCCACCAAATACTAGACTTTTGTTTAAAAATGGCTACATGTCATGTGTCATCCTAATGGCATTTGTGATTTGCCAAACTTTTTGAAATTTGAGTCCTTTTTCTTAGTTAAGAGTTAAATTAGGGCTTCCCTGATGGCCAGTGGTTAAGAATCCGCCTGCCAATGCAGGGGACACGGGTTCGAGCCCGGGTCTGGAAAGATCCCACATGCCGCGGAGCAGCTAAGCCCATGCGCCACAACTGCTGAGCCCGTGTACCACAACTACCGAAGCCCGCACGCCTAGAGCCCATGCTCCGCAACAAGAGAAGCCACCGCAGTGAGAAGCCCGTGCACTGCAAGGAAGAGTAGCCCCCGCTCACCGCAACTAGAGAAAGCCCATGTGCAGCAACGAAGACCCAACGGAGCCAATAAATAAATGTATATTTAAAAAGTTAAATTAGTGTCTTCTAAATATCAAGCTGCTATTAGAATCCTCAATATAAGAACCAGGATGTCATTTTGAATGTGCACATGAATAGAAGATGCGACATTTGCTCCACATCCTCAGCAGCACTTTTGTCATTGGGAACAAGGGGAAAAAGCTTTTTGAAAACTTGCAAAAGACTAAGGGAGGGAAACGCTTTATAGTGGGAAGGGACACCAAGATTTTATATTGGTCAATAACATCTCACATGCTTTTTAGACATCCTCACATACTCTTGGACCTCAGAGGAATGGTCAAAGCTGAAGACATAAATTTGGCAGTCATCAGCATAATGACAGTGTTTAAATCAAGACACTGACCAGGGTCATCTAAGGAGAGGGTATAAATAGGGAAGGGAAGAAGTTCCAGTGCTTAGCCTTGGAGCCTTACAACAGATGGAAATCAAGCTGTGGAATTAGAGCCAGCAAAGGAGACTCACTGATGGCTGATGTGGGAGGAGAAAGATCAAAAGACCAAGGATGCACTGCGTCACAGAAACCAAACCTTGAGTGATGGCTGATGAGGTAGTCAAGAAACAAGAGTAAACAGTGTTGGAGAACCCAAAAGAAAAGTGTATTGAGAGGGTGAAGATATCAGTTACATCCAATACTATTGAAAGTTCAAGATCCTTAAGATTAGAAATAAATAAAGCCTGGATTTGCAAGATGTAGGTCACTGGAGACATGGGTGAGATCAATTTCAGTAGAGTTATGGGAATGAAAGCCCTTTTGGAATAGATTGAGGAGAGAATGGAAGATGAGAATGTGTGACATGATATTACAAATACTTTCTCAACAAATGTCTGTGTGCATTAGAGCAGAGGAATGGAAACACATCCTAGTGTGCAGTAAACAAAGAGGGATATGGTGTCAGGAAGAGTTGGTTTTGATGTTATTGTTGTTTTTAGGATGGGAGAGATTAGAGAAGAGGTGTATATTTGTAGACTGAAAAATAGATGAGATGACAGAGGAGACAAGGATGACAACTGCAAGAGGAAGCCCAGAGGACATGAATCCACTGAGGAAATGCATATACAACGTGGATTCCTGATCTGAAAAGAGAACTTTTAAATTAAATAAATCTCCAGTTCACATATTTTTAGGCAATATTTGGAACATCTGCATACAACAGATACATACAGGAAAATTTTAGGTATAAAATATAAATAGATATGTATCTTATATTTTATACATATGTATATATGTCTTTGCCTTTATTCTATATTCTATGTTACTGCATTATAGTAGATTCAGATTTATCATTACCACCATTAAAATTCAAGCAGAAGTAATAGTATAAAATATTTGAAAGGATGGCATTCGTTGATCCTTGCCCTTTTTTCCCAATATGTGCTGTTCTAACTTAAGGCAAGCAATTATTTTTTCTCTCAGAAGAAAAGAAAATCTATTCAAATGGGGGAGACAGTGAACTAAGCATTTGCAGTTGGCCTCTCTCATTGGCTAACAATTGACAGACAATTCATATCATTCTGTAGGGATTGCGTGGATGTCTATCTTGGTTAGTCAGTGAAAGAACCTGTCAAACCCAATAGAGGGTGATTGTCCCAAAAGAAGAGCAGATTCATCAAAAAGCTTGCAAAAGTGTGTGCAAATATTATTTATGCAACTAGCCAAACTCATCATTTCCATTAGCATGTATTCCATACTTCTCATATCCTAGTAATACTTTAGATGTTCAGTTCTCTTAAATTCTTTCTAATAATGTAACGCACAACCATTACTCATAACAATAAATATGTGTCACATTTTAAGATTTTAAAGTTTTGTTTTTTGAAACACAATTCTAGGATTCCATAGGTTCAGTCGTCTTGTCATTTGGGCAGCTAGGCCATTTATTCAGTGAAATTCTAGCAACCAATCACCAGATACCTTTAAACTCTAATCAGAAAGTAGCTTAACCCCAGCAGCCATAAACTCAGAACCTATATAATGCCTTTAACTACAGAACTGCTGTTGGAATTTTTTATATATTGCACCACATTCCAAGTTGGAATTGAAATCTACTCTAGAGGCTTGATGAAAATGGGTGAAATCTATTCTCTCTAAATCGTATATCTATTCATACTACTAATTAAAATATATATTAGAAGAAAAAATGCATATTTATAAGACAGATTTTTTTTTGTTTAGGTCTTTATATCTTTAAAGACCTATAGAAAATTTTAAAATGTTATCTTTAACTTGTATATAGCAGAGTCAAAACTGTAACCAAATTTATAACTTGTAGGGAAAAAATAAAATCCATAATCATGAAAGTGCCAACAAGCAGAATTAGCAAATACTACATGCATTTACATTATCATCAAATGATGAAAAGATATTTGAAAGTAATATGTCTTGGGCTTCCCTGGTGGCGCAGTGGTTGAGAGTCCGCCTGCCAATGCAGAGGACACGGGTTCACGCCCCGGTCTGGGAAGATCCCACATGCCGCGGAGCGGCTGGGCCCGTGAGCCATGGCCGCTGAGCCTGCGCGTCCGGAGCCTGTGCTCCGCAATGGCAGAGGGCACAACAGTGAGAGGCCCGCGTACGACAACAAAAAAAAAAAAAAAAAGAAAGAAAGTAATATATCTCTAGCTATAATGCACCGATCTTTTTTTCCTTTACTTTGCCTCTTGGTTACTAATTTTTTTCTCTCCATCCCTGCTTTCCAACAAATTCAAATATAATGCATTTCAAAGGCACCAGGTATTCATTAGATTCTGAGAAAACAGAAGATCTGAGATTTTCTTTTGAATTGAAGTTTCTGTCTTTCCATTCAGTTATCATGACTAGGACTAAACAGAGCTAATGACAAGTTTTTAAAAAAGAGAGAAAAGAAAGTATGCTTTATTGAAATCCACATCAAGAAGAAAAAATAACTCCTGATATTTTTAATCAAATTAATTATCCATGCCAATAATACTAACTCATAGTAAAACATACAAGAGACTCTGGAATTCATTAACACTACTTAAATGTCTCATTTCACTGCATTTTGGAGGCTGGATTTTTAATATTACTGTGTGTTAACAAAAATGAATTATTTTGAATGTGATTTCTCCCATTTAAAAATAGCTTATACCACACTCTATCACATATATAAGTATTAGAATAAAATAAAACAACACAAATTTTATGGATAGTTGAGGTTCAAATTTATGCAGTATGTCTGATAAAATCATGTGATTGGGGAGAAGGGAGGGAGAAACAAGTCCAAAAGATGACAAGATAAAAGTCAGCATGGGAAGGCTTTAGTGTACCTTTTTTTTTTTTTCCTAGGTAACTAGTGACAGTTCATGAGTATCACATGGAACAGTCACTCCAGATAAAACAGCATCGCTGTTACTTGAACTTGCTCCAAATTTGGTGATAACACTTACTTACCTCTTTAGGCCTAAACTTCTATAAAAGAATATGCAATAAAGATTGGGGAATCATTTCCCCATCTTAGAAGAAAAGTGAGTCTTAGCAACCAAAATAAATTCAGCTCCATTCCTTAAGATTTATTGTGTGCTTAGTATATTCCAGGCCTGGTGGTGGTAACCAGAGAGGATACAATGATACATAACATGCCCAGTGGCATGTTGTAGTCATGTGGCATCTAATCTTGAGAATCAGCCACAGTGCAATACCCAGAAGTTGTCTAGAAGAGTAAAGAGTCAGATGACCTTGGAAAGACAAATACAGTGGTGCAGTGTGCCTTGGCTTCTATAAGGTCTCCAGTGGCAGTGCTGTGGCGAGAGGCTCAGGTACAAAAGCATACATCCTGATTCCCACAGAGCCTTGAGTATCTGTGGAAAAGAATGAATTCAGTGTTCAGCATCACTTGCTGTCACCCTGTGAGTCCCCAGCATTAGTGTGGTCAGGAGGGGCAATGCCAAGGGCAGTGGGATAGCCAGAGTTCCCCTGCTGAGTGTAGAGGAATCAGTGAGCTGGGTGAAAGGGTAGGGGTGGAAATGGCACAAACCCTGGTTCAAGGGGGATAACATGCTGACCTGTAGCCGAGTGGAGATGGTAGGGGAAGAAGAGCTGGAAACAACTTGGGAGAGTTTGTGAGACTACACACTAGAGAGAGGAGGGCAAACTCAAAGGAATCGATAACTCTAGAAGTTACACTTGTTGAAATTCCCGTGCAAATGATGTGCTTGGTGTGGCCTGGAGAAGACAACTAGCCCGTTAAAATATGTCATAATGAAGACAGTTCAATGTGATAGATCACATGGAAGCCATTTAAAAAAATACAAAAAAACAAGTATAATTTACCAAAATATAGGCAGACCTAAAGTTTAATGTATGATTGTGTGAGAATAGTGGAAAACCTGAGAATATTTGTAAATTAGAAATGGAGTCACAGATATCTACTTCATACTTTGTATGAAATTCTGTGACAGCTGTTTGAATTAATCTTCAAGGCCCTGGTGGGAGCATCTCTTTACTGCATCACTTATTATCTTCCTACGTGATGGTCCTTAGTAACTATGCCCTTCAATAGTCCCCTCACTGGAGTCACTCTGGGAATGTGACGTTATTAAAGAAATATACTTGATCCCTGTTTTAAACCTTGGAGAGGAGAAAATGTGACTGGGTTAAATGAAAGTGTCAAACAGGAATAGGGTCTGGCAGGGAAATCTATAGTGAAGTGCCAATCGTTCTCCACTGGGGCAGGGCTATCACAATGACCTCCAACTAATTCTGCAACGTTTTAATGTGCAGTGCTGCTCGCCAGCAACTCCTATCTTGTGAAGTTCTCAGAGACTGATTTTGCTTCCCGGGGAAATGCTGTTTATTCCCATCTGCGTTCAAGGTTGTTAAAAAGAAAATCATTTGCCTTTCCCTTACCTACAGGCATTCTTGGAGAATGACACCACCATGGCTTTTTTTTTAATATTGACATTTGTTGTCAAATAATGTTTTCTTCTAAATTATTCTAAAAAGAGAGTTGGCATGTATTTGGGGAATGTTTTAAATAAGAAGCAACTTCAGTATTGACTCAAATAATTTGATCCAATTGTTCTAATTTAAAACAATAAAACGTAAGGAGGAAAACAAATCTTGTCTTTTTAGTTATTCCCATGTATTTTGCTTAAGAAATACTTTTACCAAATTAGAAACTTGTTTTACTATATTTACATTGGTATTACAAAATATCTAGTTTTATTTTACAAAATATTTTAGTTTCTACACGACAGAGTTAATCTTCTTGGTGATTATGACAAAGGCCTTAAATTCTTAAAGTTAGTAAACTTTCCTCATTATTTAATATCTGTTTTTTCCCTAATACATTATTTTTAAATATTGGAAGAAAAGAACAAATGAACAAATCCTGACTATTACATAAGATTTTGCTGAAATTAATCTACAAATAAAGATTTATGAGACAACTATTCACAAATAATTGACTTAAATTCTCCACTTTTACTATCATTTTTGAAAGTTATGTTTTATCAATTGAAAGACATATAATAGAGAGATTGGAAGTTTTATATGCTTATAGATATCAGAAAAAAAAATCTAACTAAATTTCAATAGCATAGAATAATTAGATTTTTATGTTATTCATCAGATGCAATAAATTATTATAACATCAAATATATCAAAGCTTCATAGCTATTCAAGCTAGTCCTGACCCATACTGTTACATTTCAATTATGGCCATCATTGCAATTACTATGCTGTTTTAACTTATATATTTTGATCACTTTCTCCCTCACTAAACTGTGAGAGGATCGTGGAAACTGAAAACCTTTGTGGAATGGAACATTTCCATTTGTAAAACGCTTGCTTATTTTTCTAATTGGATAAGCCTGTTCTTATTTATCATGGAAATGGTATTGTTTACAGGCAAGAAATTGGGCTTCATTAGGGTTTAGCAGAAGAGAAGTGTGATAGAATTTCAAGGAATTATTAGGATAAATGCTCCAATTATCACCTTTAGCAATTATTAGACAATAGTAAACAGCTTATTGTTCATTATCTTGATCAGCTTACATTCATAATGGATTTAGATCATTTATGGCCAATTAAATCATAACTACTTGAGTACAGAAATCTTATGCTTTTTATATGCTTTAAATTCCCAGCATATAGTATGATGACTTGTTAAAAATTGCACTTAAAATCATATATTTTATTGATTATACTGATAAAAGGGTAATTCTACTTTCAATGCAGCAAGTATTAACTAAGTGCCTACTGTAACCAATACCATATTCAGGCATGCAGCTAACAGTAAGGAAAATGCAGTCCCTCCTCTCACTGAAGGAGACTAGTTACCAAGTGGGTATAATACTCTCTGTTAAGCAATCTAATTGGGTGGGTTATTCATACTATGGGAAACTAATCTAGTCTAACTGGTTAAGAAAGAACATCAAAGAACTGATGACTGTGATGAGAACTGTAGGAAAGTAGAAATTAGACAATTTAAACAGCGGAATATACATTTTCCAGACAGAGAAGAGCACCTGGAAAGGCTCAAAATTGAGAGAGGGCATGATGACAACATTGTTAGAATATAGAGCACAAGTGAGGGAAGAAACAGAGATCTTGAATATCATACTAAGAAATGTATATTTAAGATTCATAAATGTTCATTGAGATATTTTACCAGGATAATCACATGATCATGTTTTTATTTAAGTAAAATATTGGTAGTGGTGTGGAGAATGGATTGGAGAGAATGAAATAATCAATTTGAAGGATATTTCATAAACCTATGCAAAAGGAATTATTGTAATCTATACAAAAGTAATAATAAGAATGAAGACTGCACATTCCAAAGCTATGAATAGCATAGTCTCAGTAGAATTTGATGCTAGATATGGACTATGAGAGAAAAAGGGTTTTAAGGATTTATGACCCTTCAACTCACTGGCGTGGGTAAATCAGCAGCTGGTGCTGCTGTTTTCTGAGACATTTCTGAGAAAGGAGAAATGAGTTTTTGGACTAAAATTAATTGAGTTTTAAGGTATTTTCAAACTGAGTTGCTCTTGAAACAAGAAGAATATCAAAATATAGGGTATCAACACCACCAAAATATACTGGACTTGAGATGGGGAGAAAGAGCTCAGATGGAAATAGATACACTTTGGAAAGTAACCATTGTATGGATGATAAATGAAGTCACATTGTAGGGTGACTTCACATTGTAGGGTGAAATCACAACGAATGAATATGTAGAGGGAAAAATTAAAGGGTTTATGAGATATCTATGGATGGGTAGGTAAAGGATATATATTAAAGGACCTATGAAAGAATCCTTAAAAATACTGAGCAGCATTCCTGGGAACAAACAGATAGTGTCTTTACCAAGGCAAATGCTTAAATAAAGCAATAAAACCAGCAGGATCTACTCCTGGTAACTCTCTTATCTCTGGTCCAACAAAATGCACATTCTAAGAATTGGAGATGTTAAATTGGTTAAATTATTTAGCAAAAAACAAACAAAAGAACCCCAAAACTTCTTTCATTCAGTTTTCCAGATATTGTTAAAATCATTGCCAAAAATAATTTTACAAAGAAATAAGCATTTCACAATAAATCAAATAATAAGTACACAAAGAAGCAAATATCATGAACATACGATAGCTGACAGAAAAGGACTTTCATATACTAATGTTAACAGATTTCTTGTACTAAACATAACACCAGAGATTTCAAGACTATGATTAGTGTGTTAAAAGAATAACACAAGCTTGATGATATTTTCAGGGAACAGGAAACTATAAAATGTGATGTAACTGACTTGGATAGAGAATAGAAGTTCAAGAAAAAATATATATAATGAGGAAAATTTAAAACTTAATGAAATAAACAACAAATTAGAAACATTTGAAGCTGGAGGTGATGTCAGAAAAAAAATAAGATAAAATAGCACAGGGAACAGGGAAAATAAAGATTAGGATGAGAAGGTCTAATATGTGTTTAGCTGGAGTTCTAGAAAGAGAAGCAAGGGAAGAAGCAGAGGTCATATAGAAGGTAATAGCTAGAAAGTTTCCAGAACTGTCAAACAACACCAATCTTTACATCCAACAAGCCTAGTAAATCTCAGAAACACTGAACACACACACCTAGTAATACCATAGTGTCACTTCAGAAAACTAAGTGCAGAGAGATGGTCTTAAACATTTCTAGAACAGACCATGTTTTCTCCATTGTATATTCTTGCCTCCTTTGTCATAGATTAATTGACCATAAATATATGGGTTTATTTCTGGTTTCTCTATCCCCTTCTGTTGATCTATGTGTCTGTTTTTGTGCCAGTACCATACTGTTGTGAATACTGTAGTTTTGTAGTATAGTCTGAAGTCAGGAAGCTTGATTCCCCTAGCTCTTTTCTTCTTTCTCAAGATTGTTTTGGCTATTCAGGGTTTTTGTGTTTCCATGCAAATTTAAAATTATTTGTTCTAGTTCTGTGAAAAATGCCATTGGTATTTTGATAGGGATTGCATTGAATCTGCAGATTGCCTTTGGTAATATGGTCATTTTCACAGTGTTGATTCTTCCAACCCAAGAACACAATATCTCTTTCCATCTGTTTGTGTTGTCTTCAATTTCTTTCATCACTCTCATAATTTTCTGACTACAGGTCTTTTGCCTCCTTAGGTAGGTTTATTTTAGATATTTTATTCTTTTTCATGTGATGGTAAATGGAATTGTTTCTTCAATAAGTGGTGCTGGGAAAACTGGTCAGCTACATGTAAAAGAATAAAATTAGAACATTCACTAAACCATATACAAAAATAAACTCACAATGGATTGAAAACCTAAATGTAAGACCAGATGCTATAAAAACTCCTAGAGGAAAATATAGGCAGAACACTCTTTGACATAAATCTCAGCAATATTTTTTGGATGCATCTCCTAAAGTAAATGAAATAAAACCAAACATAAACAAGTGGGACCTAACTGAACTTAAAAGCTTTTGCACAGTAAAGGAAACCACTGACAAAATGAAAAGACTACCTATTGAATGGAAGAAAATATTTGCAAATGATATAACCAATAAGGGATTAATATCCAACATATATATAGATAACTCATAAAACTCAATATCAAAAAAACAAACAACCTGACTTAAAAAATGGGTAGAAGAACTGAATAGACATTTTTCCAAAGAGAAAATACAGATGGTCAACAGGCATATATGAAAAGATGTTCAACAGTTTTAGTCATCAGAGAAATGCAAATCAAAACCACAATGTGATATTACGTTACACCTGTCAGAATGGCAATCATCAAAAAGAACACAAATAACAAATGTTGGCAAGGATGTGGAGAAAAAGGTACCCTTGTACACTATTGGTGGCAATGTAAATTGGTGCACCCACTCTGGAAATCAGTATGGAACTTTCTCAAAAAATTAAAGATAGAACTATTACCATATGACCCAGCAATTCCACTCCTGGGTATATATCTGAAACACACAAAAACATTAATTCAAAAAGATACATTCACCCTAATATTCATAGCAGCATTATTTACAATAGCCAAGATATGGAAGCAACCTAAGTGTCCATCAACAGATGAATGGATAAAGAAGTGGTATCTATACACACACACACACACACACACACACACACACACACACACACACACACACACACACACACACACACACACACACACACACTGGAATACTACCCAGCCATGAAAAATGAAATTTTACCATTTGCAACAGTATGGATGGACTTGGAGGGCATTATGCTAAGTAAAATAAGTCAGACAGAGAAAGAAAGACAAATGCTGTATGATATTTATGTGTCGAATCTAAAAAATGCAACAAACTAGTGAATATAATGAAAAAGAACCAGACTCACAGATATAGAGAACAAACAAGTGGTTAACAGTGGGGAGGGGGCAAAGGAGAGAACAATATAGGGGTAGGGGAGTGAGAGGTACAAACTCTTAGGCATAAAATAAGCTACAAGGATATCTAGTACAACATGGGGAATATAGCCAATATTTTATAATAACCATAAACGAGTATAACCTTTAAATATTGTGAATCACTATATTGTATGTTGTAAATTATATAATATTGAACAGAAATTATACTTCAATTTAAAAGAAAAGGACTGAAAAAACTGCTGGAACAAAAAGAGAATTTAAGAACATAAAACAGTATGAGAGAATTATTTCTCCACTGTGATGATGGTGGTAGAAGTCTGAGTAACATAAACCTCTGGGCTGAGAGAAATTGTCAAGCCAGGAGTTGATATCCAGTAAAAATATTTTTCATGGAGAAATAGACCACTCTTAGGCTACTCTCAGGCAGCTGTGGCTCCTTCCCCGACCTCCTGACTTGAATGTAAATTCTCCTTTCTGGCCCTGCTTTAGTATCACTTTGACCAATAAGTCTGCGAATCTACAGGGCCATGGGGATATGGCCATCAGAGCCCACACCCTGCTTCCTTCTAAGTGATGCTCCAAGGATCTAGAACCCCAGGATTCTGTGTTGCAATAGCTTCAACTTACTTTTTTAAGCTTGTGCAGAACATTTCCCCAGGTTTATCTACTACAGGCTGGACAAAATCTCTGCTGTAACTCTTGCTGCACACCCAGGCTGTTTGAAGAAAAATGATGGCTGTTTGAAGATACGGGTGGGATTTTGAACAGAGTACAATTATGTGGACAAGTCCACACTCAGGTCCTCAGGAGCTCAAGAAGTCAGAAATGTAGGTGGGCAGGGCTAGGAGTATCCAGGTGTACTCTTGCACTGGGCTCTGAAAATGTTAAGGGTGGGCATATACAAAAAGATTTTCACAGGAGTTTGTTAACAGTAGAACTTTGCTAAACAATCTAAATGCAGTGCTTTATTCAGAAGGCAAAATAAAAGACAAATTTAAAAATACTCTACTATTCAAAAGAAAGAATAGAAAAATAAAACAAAACCAATATAAAATAGGGCTATAGGTCAAAAAATAATCAGTAATCAGTTTAAATATTAGTATAAATCTTCCAGCAAAAGATAATCAGACTAGATGAAAAAAATATATCCACCTTTACAATGTTTAAAAGAAATACATGTAAAATATAAGAAATGAAAATGTTGAACTCCAAGAACACACACACACATAACCAAATGTGTGTATATACATATGTGTATATTTATATTTATATATAAATTCTATACAAAAGAAATGGTTGTAGCTATATTAATATCAGACAAAAGAAAATTTAAGGGAAAAGGTAATACTGGCTACCTGTATGAAAACTTCATGATGATTAAAGCTTCAATTTATCAGGATAATATAACAATTTTAAATTAGCATGCACCTATGAATATAACTTTGCAATTTATTTTTGGGTTAAGTTTCTCTAATTTCAAGCCACAAAACAAATAACTAAATTAGATAGAAAAGAAAAATTTTGTTGCAAAATGTATTGATTAGCTCATGGTGTTGGGAGGGCCCCAAACAATTAGGAAATAGAATAGAATGCTAGGCTTTAAGACCTGCAACCAAGGACATAATTCAAGGAGCAGTCAGTGTCCTGTGCCACAGTATGCAGTGGCGCTGCAGGGCACCGACACTGCTGTCTGACACAGCAGCTGCCACCACCTGATGCCAGCAACACTTCTGCTGGATCTGCCTCAAAGAGTCAATTATATAATCTCCTATTTACCCTTGTGTTACTTGTTTAATATCAGAGGTCCACATGAGGAGCACTTCTTTGTGTTTCAGCTTTTAGAGATCAGGGAAAGAGTATCTACCCTCTTCGGCTTCCTTGGGGGATAATGCAGTATTGTATCCTCCTTTTTTAAAGTTTTGTTTTGATTAGGAGTGGAGTAAAGAGCTTCAATCATTTAGGTAATTACCCCCATTTTCTGAGATACAAAGTATTACATAATTTCCTAAAAAATATATGACCATCTAGAATGAGGAGTGTGTGTGTGTGTGTGTGTGTGTGTGTGTGTGTGCACACGTGCCTATTTAAGAAAGAAAAACAGAGCCAAACATCCTGACTACCAATTCCTTTCTGTGTTCTGGCTACACCCCTGTACACTCACACACACACACACACACACACACACACATACACACCCCACCGACACACACATTCACCTAGCAGTGATATTTAGTAAAAATGAAATGAAATGAAAATTAAGGTATATTAAGATAGACTATCAGCCTAGCAAATAACAGAATAAAAACTTCCCTTAAAACTTTAGCCTAAGGTTCAAAGATTCAATTTTTCATGGAAATTACCACTTAGAATGAATTCTACTTGCCTTTTCATGCCTAACTCTGAATGGGATTTCTAAATGATTGATTCATCTGCAAGAAATGTTCCTAAAATCACCTTAATAATTAAAAGAATAAAATTCAATTTCCTAACAAAAAAGATTGTCGCACACTCACTCCTAACACACACACATGCACACATATACATATCTTATAGTACTGAGATCTTTGTATATGGAACTCTGCCTACCAGTACTCGCTTAGCCTAGTCATAAAGAAGCTGCTGGAAACTTGACAGGGAGAGGAAAGTTGACAGCTTCTCATCAAATATCAAGCACTGCTGTGTTTCTAATGTCAACCTGGATTTGACATTTAATTTTAAAAATATCTTAACATAGGTCTACACACAATAAAACAGATAGCAGCTACAAAACATTTTGTCCTATTTAATGCTTAAAAAAGCCTCTTGCCCAGAAGGCAGAATTATTTTAAGAAAAGCATCAGTGCTGTACCTCTGGGAATACTGGCAGTACTAAAAATAAAGCATTTTCACAAGTTCAAGATATTGGATTTACCTCATAAAGAGAAAATAGAGGTGTTTAATAAGAACATTGGATTGCTGTGAATATAGAATTTCTATTGGTATGTTTAGTTACCAATTTGGATAAAAGTATACTCCACTGACGTGTGCGTGTGCGTATGTGTGTGTGCGTGTGCGTGTACATGTGCATGCATATGTGTGTGTGATCATTCATGCATATACATGTATATACATAAACCATACCTATATCATATAAACTCTGGCAATTGAATCTTATAGATTGTATCTTTCTTGAAAAATAAGGGCTTTATCAGCTCATGAAAAATATTTAGAGATTAGAAATGACAGTATATTTTGATTTTACAGAAAAACAAGTACATTCTTAGTATAACATAATGAGTGATAGACAGACAATATTTTTTCACCATATTATCAACCTAATAAAAATGCTTCAAATTTATTTAAATGTGACAAGCCAATGAAAAACAACTTTTGGTAAATGACAACAGATTTCAGTATGTGGTTTTCAGTGTATCAGATTGTATTAGGAACTGAAAGTTTAAGATCCTTCATTATCCCTTAAACTTCAAATTAGTCAGATTATAAAACACTAGGCTGACTTTAGCACAATCAAAATTATAATCAAATTATTTATTTATTACCATAAAAAGACTTTGAGTAGCAGTATCTTAGAAAAGCAAATATAAAGTCTGGTTTAAAATACTAGCTCCTTCCTGTGCTAGTAGTAAACTTGGCATTACCATCATGTCATGTACATTCCTTAGAACCCCCTTCCTTCAGTGGTTCCAGATTAGAATTTGCCAATGAATAGCCCTCACATTTGTCATAAAAAGCAGAAGAAAAGTCATTATACCCTTGTGAGATACTGATGGCCAAACATGGCTGCCACTCAGCTTTCTCTGCAATTTCCAGCTTCCCTACTGCAAGTTGGGACAGTAGGTAGGACCATACCCAGATAATTGAAAATTGTGGCACTATCCCTGCGATCATTTAAAAGCCATTTCATTTGGCTGGCCAGGCTGATGGTTTCTGTGACTGTTTCTCTGACCTTCCAGCAGCAGCCTCTTGACCTGCACAGCCCCCTCTCTTTCTACATGTGCGGAAGTCCGAACTCCTTTATTAAACCGTTTTGTCTCATAATGTTTAGTATGGCTCTATTTACTTGTGAAAATCCAGGGTGATGACGTTCATTAAAAGATGTAATACTTAGACTTTAATGACCTACACTGAAGACCTGTAACAATAATGCAAATAAAGTAGCTATATAGCATTTAGGTAATTGCTCCATGTGCCATCACAAGGCAAGGCTGGCCTCTTATCCAAATAAACAACAACAACAAGGAAATCAAAAAGCAACTACCAAAAGAGCAAAAAGCTCTCCTTCCATGTGGAGGTTAATGACCTAAATTTTATTTTTTGATATCCCTTCTAGATATGTTTTTATTTCCTCTTACATGGGAATACTCGAAGGATTATTATCCTACATGACAGCATTCACATGTATCTCACTGTGAACAACAATCTAGGACTGTATTCTCTACCAGGGCATGCCATTCTAATGTGCTTTATTAGTTTACTTCTATCTAATTTCAACTAGTCTCTTCAAGCAGAGAATGGTTATATCTTTTGGCTGAGACAAGACTTAAAAAATGGTCTCTAAAACTAAATACCAGTGTTTCCTTTGTGAAAAAAAATACTCAGAAAATAGTTTGTCCTTTATATTTTAATGTACACTGCTTGTGGGCAAAGACCAAGCCTTGTCTGTCAACACACACACCTTTTGCCTTCTCAACCACAGTGTACAATACAGTACCTACACATAAGTACCTACACATTCTCTCTAAATGTTTGTAATTTAAATAATGAAGTTTAGGTTCAGGTGAGGTGAGGGACAGGGAGGTTGGACAGAGAGCCATACCTCTGGGTGAAGTAGAAACACTATGGTTAGATTATATTTACCGCGTAGATGTGGTAGGACCAATCCATGTCATGGTAAGAATAAGAACAGAATGCCGAAGATATTCTGTCTTCAATCAGAGGCTATTCTGTTACATATACTTGTGTAAGTACATGTACACTCATCTGTAGAGGAAAAAATTAAGCCATTATATTTTGCTTTTTTGAACTTGTCAAAATTATTCTGTTTCTTTTATAAAATCTGATGCTTTCAATAATCTTATATAGGAGAGATAGCCACTACTGACATAATCAAATTTGAACTTCTCATATATCTTTTCTCTAAGAAGCTTTTGTTTTCTATCTCAAATCAAATTATTCACGCCCCTCTTTGTGACCTCATTTTATATTACACAAACTTTTATCATAGCAATTTTAACATTTTATCATACTTGTTTCTTTACTAAACTGCTAAATTCCTACATTGTGCCTGCCTTGGAGACAGAAAGCTAGCATTGAAAATATGTACTTCTACGTCAACCAGAGTAGCCCTAAGAGAATTGCTTGTTTAATGAGTGAATGAATGTTTTTGAATAAATGTAAGGAGAAACTATTTTTTCCTATAGGTTTGTACATCCAAAATTATTTTTATTTGAAGACTTGGATAGAATGTCCTTCATTTATAATCAGACAAGGGAGAGGGCACAGATAAGGATAAGGAAGAATATTTGGCTCATTACGCCCAAAGTGAAATAGACAGTGTCAATGAAAAAAATGTTGCCTGCCATATCACTAAACAAAGGATGTTGCAGCCATCAAGCCATCGCATTACACCCATCCCCTGAAGGTGCCTGAGGGACCTCAGGATAAAAACAGAATGCCTACCACCAAGCCATCAGCCACTGCAGCTATCCCCAAAGGTGTACCCTGAGGAGCATATCAAAGGAATGATTTCAATGAGGCCAGACTTTTGCATCTTCCCATACATAGAAAAGGGCTAAATCCATTAACTTGAGATTTTTAATTAACAGTAATCTTTTGATGTTCCGACTATCTGGTCTTTGTTGCAAAAACTCCTGTATATCTTGGATTCTCCCTTATCTCTTCAGAGAAGTTTCTCAGAGCTATCTGAGAAGCTGATTCCTGGGCTTCAAGTCCTCAGTTTTGTTGCAAATAAAACATAATCCTCAACTTTTAGGTTGTGCATTATTTTTCAGTCGATAACAACGTTGATCTACCTCTGCACACTCCATCTGTGTTTGTCTGCAATTATCGTTTTTACATCTAGTAGTAGAAAAGGTATTTTTGTTGGAGGAAAAGCTGGAGGGGAAAAGAGAGAATTTAGGGTAGATGATGACTTGTATGTTTCCTTTGTGACACCAGGGAAGAAACTTGAGCAGCTAGGAAGCAGAGGTGAGGGCCACAAGTTCCCAGGATTGCATAGGAAAATTATGCAAGTCTCTGACCAGGAGCACAGCTGCTTTGATATTCAGATGATCACATGTGATAACAGGTTGAGAGGAAACAATTTTTTTTCTGTCACAAGGGTGAGCTCTGCATCATTCTGACTCTAAATGGAAGAGAGTACTCAGAGCACTAGGTGATAGCATTCCTGGTAGCAATGCTGTCATTTCAAGATGGTGACTGGCAGTAGTGAGGTTTCCACAAGCAACTGTGTGCTAAGTAGGTGTGGGCAAGTGAAAGCTGAAGCAGAAGTGGAGGCCAGGGTAATACAGTGTGGGGACGAGAGTTCATAAATTCACAACTGGGTGTGTGCGAAAGGCTCCTCTGAGATGCCCAGAAATAAGTGTAGGATGCCATGGAAGGGAGAGCTGGGCTCACACCATTACACAGGTCAGAGCTATTAAACTCAAGAGTCATTTGAGTAAAAGGATTGACAAGCAATTTTGAGGACCCAACTGAAATTGGAAACTATAAATCTGCCCCATCTGGCAGAGTTATGTGATTTTTCTGCAGGAAAGCTCAGGAGCTCAGAAGATGGAAAATGTCTGTGATTAGAGAGATCCAGGTTGAGAGTATGTTTGGAAGAAGTTAGAAGAAATGCAGGAGAACAGGGGTCTGAAGATAAGACTAACAAGAAATGTCCAAATAGGATGATGAAGTTCATTAGGATGTAAAGCCAAGAAGCATCATGTGAAAAAAAAAAAAAAAAACAGTGAGAGTTTTAAAGACCCAAGTGAAAAATAAAAATATTGGGTTGGCCAAAAAGTTCATTTGGGTTTTCCCGTAACAGCTTATGAAAAACCCGAATGAACTTTTTGGCCAGCCCAATATTTAGTGGGGATAAGCATTTGTTAGCAGAGAGAGGGATTTAGGGTATAGTTCAGTTTACAGGATTATAAAACCAGACTTTGGCTTCAGGGGTAGTTTACTGAAGAAAATGATGTGAAATCATAGTCATTAAAGTATAATTCAGGATGCAATAAAGTTACATGGGATAGTGAAAATTGTGGAAGTAGAAACAAAATGAGTGAGCCATTACATTCTCAGAATGAAGGACTACAACCTGATATTTAAAATATGTATTAATTAGGAAAAGTAACAATAACTATTCTTAATATCCTCAAATTTCAGTCATCAAAACAAGAAAGCTTTTTCATTCACAGCACAGTGCAAATGAGTGTGTGGCTGGGCGATAGAGGTACTCAAGCTTTGTCCATTCCCTTGAGCCCTTGGCAGGATTTGCTTCATCTGGCTGGGAGACAGGGAAGGGAAAGAGGGAGGAGGTTCTACTGAGATGTTTCACAGCCCAGCCCTGGAAATAGTACACCTCAGGGTCACTGACTTTCCTTTGGCTGGAACTCAGAAGGCAAATCGTAATTGCAAGAGAGCTGAGAAATAGAGTTTAGCTGTGTGCACAGAAAAAAGAGGAGAAAAATTAATATTGGCAGCATCCACATTCTCTGCCACAGCAGGTGATGGTGAAAACATTGCTGTGTGGTGTGAATCTCCAAGAAAATGAATTTACAATGGAGAAGAAGAACAATAACAACAAAGGTCTAGCGTAGATCTAGGAAAATTCTTAGCTTCTTCCCGGAGAAAGATTTTGTGAGAAAATAAGTCACTTTCTGAGGTTATTTTCAGGAGCAAATATTATTCAAATGAGGGCTCTAAATACCATCTGCAAAAGCAATGAGAATGGATTAGAACTTTATAAGACAAAGTGTCAAAGGGAGGATTAGTTGTGAGTGACGATACTCAGAAGAGGGGACACTAGATGAGGAACTAGATAAACAGATGAAGGGAGGATTCTCCCCATCGGCATCATAGGGTAATATGGAAAGGAGAAAGGACAGTCTGACAGGGAAAGAACACTGGGGTGATATATGCCAACAATTTCAAATATAACTTCAGTAAAATCAAATTTTTAATTGTCTGTGACTATTTCTGTAACCAGGTGCCCCATGTGTCAATGGTTGTGAAGGCAAGCAGGCAAATAACTTCTAACAGGCATCATCAACATTTCTGGTGGTATATTTCTGTGATAAGAGCATAAAACAATATCTTATTTACTTATTTTCAGGAAATATTTAGATATGTTGTGATAAATCTTGAGTAACTAATTATTTTATTCTTTATACTTTTACCTATCCTTTCAAAGAATACATGTTTATAGTCTCTTGCTATTTGCTTGGCCCTGCTGGAGAACAAAAATACGGGACAGTTTAACCTCAGAGTGAGAGACACCACTTAAGTGGATAACACATGCACACCCATACATACACATTCTCACACACAAATTAGAGCGCTTGTTTGGCTGTCCAGGAAACACATGCATATGTTGTGGGACAGGCAGTAGATACAAAGTGGAAAGAGTGCAAAATAACATGCTTTCCCAACAGCAGGCCTTTCTAGGGAAATTCTAAAAATTCTAGAGTTTTGTGTTGATAAGAAAGAGGAAATACATGAAGAATTGGCAGGAGACAAAACTATAAAAGTTGGTACCTGCCAGAGCATGAAACACCTTTGGCTCCATGTTAAGGCATTTAAGCCTATAATGACTCACTTAAGAACTATAAAGGGAGAAATGGCTTTGCCAATGAACATTCTGGGAAGATCACTCTGGCTGTTGTGTGAAGAATGGAGAGGAAAACAAAAATGGTTGTGAAAATTATTAGGAGGTTATTCCAGTTGTTCAGGTTAAAGTGGTAAATCCTAAACGAGGTTAATGACCAATGAAAGTGAGAGAAGAGAATGGATATAAGAGATGTTAAGAGTGCAGATTCTGTAACTCGTGGCTAACTGAAAGTAGAGGATGAGTGAGATCAGAGAGACCAAGAGTGATACTGGCTGAGTGAGTCCATTCACTGAGATGAGGAAAACAGGAGGACAAGATCATATCATAAATATCTTGCTTTGAGATACCTATGTGGAGATGCTTTGTATGTGATTTGAACTTTAGGTATGGAATCAACAGAGATGATTTAGTTGGAGATCTTGCTCTGAGATTCATCAGCATTTACATGGAACGTAAAGTCATATTGTGTATGAGGTCACCAAGGTAGACAATGTATAAAAGGATTTGGGAACAGAAAATGTAAGAGATGATTGGAGGAAGAAAGTAATATAAAAAATGAAATAAATGTGGGAGGGAAATCGGACATTGTAAACTTACAGAAATGAGAAAAGAGTTTCAAGAAAAAGAGAATGGTCAACAATCACAAATAATGCAGAAAGCGTCAGGAGACAGGAATGTGTTGAATCAACCTTATGAGCAGGATGACAGAACTATTATCTCAATAATACAAATTGCAGAGGAATTGCAGAGGTCAGGGTGATGGATTTCTTAAAAGAAATGACTTTTTTGTCAACACTTTTCTGTAGTAATATCTAAACCAGTAGTGTCCAAAATTTGATTTCATATTTCTTTTGTAAAAGTAATTTAAACATGCTCCTCATGTACATATATTGAATGCATAAAGAACAAAGATACTGCTCATGCTGTTTGTTAGAAAATAGCAAACAGCAATAAAACAAATACAACAGAAAGTGTGATTGGAGCAGCAGAGTGTATCAAAGAGATACTCAGCTAAAATAACATCTTGAAGTGAAGAGTAAAATACAGTAAAAAGTACTGGAGTTCTATGTCAGGGTATTTGATTTATGTCATCTGCCTCAATTCCTTCCCATAGTTGACTTAATGTTTAGGAAAGATTCAAGCTGAGAGTAAGTGATTTTTATTATGGACCTAGGCTTAAAATAACCAAGCCTGGAAGAGTGTATGGCTAATAGTTTCCTAAAACAGATTACAAGAGTGACTCCAAGGCAAACCACTGTGGGTATAAGGGAACTCTATCCATCCAGAAATTGCTTGAGACATCCTATTTCACTAAAACTAAATAATCGAATTCCTTATATCGCTAAATGTTTTATTTTTTCTGAGAACGGCAAATTATGAATACAATAGTGTTCCAAATTGAACATTAGTGAAGATTAGCACAAAGGTCTTCCAAGTAGTTATGGAAGTCATGGACTTATTTTAAATTTTAACTTGCTTAATGATAATCATATATTTTCTGAGGATTAGGATAAGGTCATGCATTCTCTTATCTTACTTCGTAAAATAAAATATGGAAACTCTTTTAACTCTACTAGGGAAACTAAAATGTATCCTTTTGGTGAAAGGTTTTTCAAGGAATCTCAAGGAATAAACAAGAAGGAATTAATTGGTGTAGAGGGAACGATGGTGACCTGGGGAGTAAATAATCATAATCATGGCATTTTCACATTCATGATAGCTATGCAAATGAAAACAGATCATAATTACTCATGGACCCTAGAGTTTAGGAACACAGTCTTTTAAAAATTCAAACACAAGTGATTTATTTCATGCCTCTCTAATGGACAATATCTCAAGCAGTCTGGATAGCACTAACATTTTTTTAAAAGTATATCTTCTCTGTGCAATTATATATGTCCTCAGTGTGGCAAAAGAAATATTGGTGTATTTTCAAAGTTAGTACAGCTGCACCTGAGCTCGGAGGAAATTAAAGGGTGAGAGAACATTTACCTAAGATGCAAATAAGGAAAATAACACATATGAAGAATTTAAGAGTAGCACAGAATTTTAAGAATAGTATCAGAAGGTACAAAGCCTCAGTAGAGCTGATTTTATAATATGAGATTTAATAATTGCCAATAATTGCTTTTTAAATGTATTCTGAACCAAGTGATGAAAGAATAGTTGGATCTCTTCTTAAGGCTGATGGTGTAATGTTTATGGATAATATTGCTGTAGCAGAATCCACCAACTTGTATGTGCTTCAGTTTTCTCCAGAAAAGAGACTCTGAACTGAAAAGTATATAGGAAGCATGTGTAAGGATGAATTACAATCTAAGGTGAAATAAGTGATTGTAAGGTCACCCTAACTTCTCTTTATAAATTCAAGTCTGGCAACTCCCTGGTGGTCCAGTGGCTAGGACTCCATGCTTCCACTGGACGGGGAATGGGTTCAGTCTCTGGTTGGGGAAGGGAACAAAGCTCCCTCAAGCTGCATGGCATAGCCAAATATAAAATAAGTAAATTTTAAAAATTCAAGTCTCCTGGCTAAAAATAATTACATCTTATTATACCAAAAGTAACTGCAAATTAATTGTTTGGTCATGGAAAATAATTACTGAGTAATGGTGAATAAAGTAAAAGTTACCAGAACACTGAGAACAGACAAATGTGGTTATTTTAATCTGCTCATTTTTATGTTGGTTTAGACATAGATGATGAATCAATGCTTTAACAAAAGGTGATATAACCACTATCAGGGTAAATAGATTCATATTTATAAAATATCCAGTCCTTTATTCTTAATCTTGCTCCATTAAACAATTGTGGCAATGATATTTTCAGAGAAATAAAAAGCAAGATCAGCAATTTTTTTGTGTACTTGTAGCTGAGGTTAAGAATATCTCAACAAAAAGGAAAAACAGATGGTAATTTAAATCTTAAACTTTCATTCTGTAGCACTTAATACATTCTTTCATCTACCCCTCAAATTAACCCTATAAATTAGATACAGGCATACGTCATTTAACTGGGCTTCATTTTATTGCACTTTGTAAATATGTGTTTTTGTTACAAATTGAAGGTTTGTTGAACACTACGTTGAGCAAGTCTGTTGGCACAATTTTCCATCAGCATTTTCTTTATGTCTCTGCATCACATCTGGATAATTCTCACAATATTGCAAACATTTTTTCATTACTGTTATATTTGTTATGGTGATCTGTGATTAATGCTCTTCGATGTTAGTATTTTAACTGTAGATGTGATGGAAATAGCAAGAGAACTAGAATTAGAAGTAGAGACTGAAGACGGGACTGAATTGCATCTCATGAAAAAAACTTTCATGGATAAGGAGTTGCTTCTTATGGAGGAGCAAAGAAAATGGTTTCTTGAGATGGAAACTACTGGTAAAGATGCTGTGAAGACTGTTCAAATGACAACAAAAGACTTAGAGTATTCATAAACTTAGTTGATAAAGCAGTGGCAGGGTTTGAGAGGATTGACTTCAATTTTGAAAGAAGTTTTACACAGTAAAACCCACAAGTGAAAAACTATCACATGGCGTTGCATGCTACAGAGAAACCATTCATGAAAGAGTCAATCGATGTGGTGTACTTCATCGTTGTCTTATTTTAAGGAATTGCCACAGCCATCCGAACCTTCAGCACGCAGCACCCTGATCAGTCAGCAGTATCAACATCGAGGCAAGACCCTCCACCAGCAACACGATTATGACTTGCTGAAGGCTCAGATGATGGCTCCCATATTTTAGCAAGAAAGTATTTTTTACTTACGTACATTAATTTTTTTAGACACAACGCTATTGCACACTTAATAGACTACAGTGTAGTTTAAACACAACTTTTATATACACTAGGAAACCAAAAACTTTGTGTGACTTGCTTTATTGTGATATATGCTATATTGTGGTGGTCTGGAAATGAACCCACAATATCTCTGAGCTACACTTGTATTTGTTCTACATATTGTGATAGCTAGTTATGTATCAACTTGACTAGACCACAGAATGCCCAGTGTTCAATCAAACATTATTCTGGGTGTGTCTGTGAGGGTATTATTGGATGATTTTAACATTTAAAATTGAAGTAAATCCTCTCAAACCCTGTCACTGCTTTATCAACTAAGTTTATGAATATTCTAAGTCTTTTGTTGTCATTTAACAGTCTTCACAGCATCTTTGCCAGTAGTTTCCATCTCAAGAAACCACTGAGTATACTGAGTAAAGCAGATTGCTCTGCCTAATATGAATGGACCTCGTCCAATCAGTTGAAGATCTGAATAGAACAAGACTGAACCTCCCCTGATAAGAGGGAATTCCTCCTACCCAACTGCCTTCAAGCTGGGATTGTTTCCTGCTTTCAAACTCAACTGAAACATTGGCTCTTCCTGAGTCTTGAGCCTACCGGCTTTCACACTGAAACGACACCTTCAACTCTCCTGGGTATCCAGCTTGTCAACTGCAGATCATGGGATTTTGAGCCAATTCCTTATGCTAATTTCTTTCTCTCTGTCTCTGTTTGTCTCTCTCTCTCTCTCTCTCACGTACTCACACACAGTAGAGATGGCACCTCTCTGACCTTGGATGGCCCCAGGGAGTTGTTCTCTGGTTTGGGGTACAGTCAGGAGCATTGTGTGTGTAGGAAGGGAGTGGAGTCAGCACCCCACAGGCCATCTTCCACACTGCCCAGAGATGGCTGACATAAGCTCCAAAGTGCCAGGACCTATTTCACAGGGTAGCATAAATTATCTGTAGCTTCACTGAGGCATAAAACATCACCCCTACATATGGAATTGGAGGGTAGTGTGAACTGTGAGTTCGGAACTTGCTCTCACTGCTTCCCTTCTACCTAAACATGCAGTCATTGCTAAGCGAGGCCCTGGATCACCAGACAGGTAGCTAAGCATAACTTTATATAAAGGGTTGACTTGTGAAAGAAGAAACAATGTTAGAAAATCACTATGTGGAAATATTTCAGAATGGCAAAGAATTTTTTTTCTCGTGTTCAGGGCTTTGCTTTGATTAAATGTGTACCCTAGAGGAATTAAGAATTTTATCAATAAATTCCTTAAGCATGAGCCACAAATCTCTTGGTAGTGAATATATATAAAGTATTCAAATGGTATTACTTTAGTTAAATTCATTTATGTAATAGTAGCTCCAAATTAAATAATCACTCAAGCACCCCACCTCCTACTCATGCACACGCACATACACACATCATCACCATCTCTCTCTAAAAGCAGATGTTTCTCACAGGCAGATTACTGTTCTCAGTGTGGTGATTCATGGGCAGGGTGCTTCTGTGATGTGGCTCTGCCATTCCAAGGGCCCTGTTAATCATCATCCTCTCCCAGAATTGAGGGAGAAAAAGGGACACATCCTCCTTCTTAGAGAATACTGTTACACAGCAGACCTCACTTCCACTCACATTTCACAGATTAAAACTCAATCATATAACAATGTTTAACTGCAAGAGAGATTGTAAAATGAGGTTATAGTTAAGAAAAAGGGGAGTAAATAGTATTTGCCACACCAGACATGGATCATTCATTGTCTGGATGCCCATAGATTCCCCTTTTATGAGTCTGTGTGCCATGTTTAACCTAATGATTATGAACCCATTGACAATATATTGGTGAGCAATGGATTATAATTATAGATTTGCTATGAATAAAAGTTAGTCCTGTGAAATTAATCTAGTTTTTTTAATTTAATTTTTTTATTTTTGGCTGCATTGTGTCTTCGTTGCTGCACTTGGGCTTTCTCTAGTTGTGGCGAGCAGGGGCTACTCTTCGTTGTGGTGTGCAGTCTTCTCATTGCAGTGGCTTCTCTTGTTAAGGAGCACAGGCTCTAGGTGTGTGGGTTTCAGTAATTGCCGAATGTGGGCTCAGTAGTTGCGGCACACGGGCCCTAGAGTGTGCGGGCTTCAGTAGTTGTGACTTGTGGGCTCCAGAGCGCAGGCTCAGTAGTTGTGGAGCACGAGCTTTGTTGCCCTGCGGCATGTGGATCTTCCCAGACCAGGGATCAAACCTGTGTCTCCTGCATTGGCAGGTGGATTCTTAACCACTGCACCACCAGGGAAGTCCTAGTTCTTTTTATAATAGTGTATTAGATTATAAATTTGGGGACGTAATGTAAACATTCTGTATCTACTTCTGTCAGATGTTTGGCAAAGTTTTTCAAGAAATTATTTGTCTCGGAGGTAGAAATGTGCAGTAGACATCAGCTGGGCTAGATAATTAACACCTGTTACAACAGCCATATCCAAAGTGTACCAGTAGATTTATCAATGTTGGTCTCTTGGGGTGTCTCCAGTGCTGTGGCTCAGGACTCAGACTTGACCCCATACTCATTAAATACTTTAAAGACCAAAATACCTAGTTTATCATCCTTTACCATCAAGTAAAGCAAAGGAGTATGGTTATAGAAGCAGAATTCTTAAAAGTTCTATTCAGTCTGGAACCTGTTACAAAAATAAAATAGTGGGACTGTGTATGGACAACTAGAAACTCCTATCCTATCTGTTTGCACAGCAACTGAAGATAACTATGAGTGAGAACCTTGGCCTGATTAAGATTCATGAAAAAACAAGTTCAGTAAGCCATCAGTATATCATGGCTGAAAAAAGAAAAGGAAAGAAATAGTTCCCTTTGAATTCTGTCCTCTTATCAGAGCATATCTGGGGTGACTTTTTGTTCTGGGCACTGTATTTTAAGAGAGACAATGACGGATGTATTGTGTCCAGAAGAAGATATATAGGATGATGAAGGTAGGAAAACCAGTCTTACAAAGAAGAATTGAATAAACAGAAATTTTGTTCCTTGGAAAAATAGAAGGTAAAGAAATAAATATCAAAAGCTGTTCAAGTGACACAGGGATTGGGTATAGGACACCTAACCAGGAACTCGTGAACAAATGCTATTTTAGAATAACTGTATGACACAGAACACTTGCTAATATGGATTGGGTTTTTTTTTACATCTTTATTGGAGTATAATTGCTTTACAATGGTGTGTTAGTTTCTGCTTTATAACAAAGTGAATCAGTTATACATATACATATGTTCCCATATCTCTTCCCTCTTGCGTCTCCCTCCCTCCCACCCTCCCTATCCCACCCCTCCAGGTGGTCACAAAGCACCGAGCATTGTGCTTAAGGCTTTAGGTGGGGTGTCTCATTTGAAAGGGGTTGAAAATAAAACACTCAGCAGTCACTAGTTTCTTTCTTTCTTTCTTCCTCCCTTCCTTCCTCCCTCCCTCTCTCTCTCTCTCCCTTCCTTCCCTCCCTTCCTCCTTCCTTCCTTCCTTTCTTTTTCTTTCTTTTTTTTTCTTTCTTTCTTTCTTTCCTTCTTTCTTTCTTTCTTTCTTTCTTTCTTTCTTTCTTTCTTTCTTTCTTTCTTTCTTTCTTTCTTTCTTTCTTTCTTTCTTTCTTTCTTTCTTTCTTTCTTTCTTTCTTTCTTTCTTTCTTTCTTTCTTTCTTTTTTTCTTTCTTTCTTTCTTCCCTCCCCTCCCCTCCCCTTCCCTTCCTTTCCCTTCCCTTCCCTTCTTTCTTTTTCAGCAGTCACTAGTTTCAATTCGGAAATCCCACTGGGCAAATGTTGCCAGATCCTTCCACCTTCAGGTAATGTATGTTCCTTCATTAAGATTCAGTTCTGCTCCTTGCAGGAGCTCCCCAGTTCATTTTACTCCAGGGTTCTGCTGATGTTTGCAAGCCCCACTCAGGTTGGCTTGCTCTCTGCGGTTTGGCTGGTTTTGGATGGCCTGGTTGGAATGACATGGCTTAGTTTCCCATAGTCTCCCATCCTCCTAGTCCAGGCTTGTTTACAAGGCAGTGGCAATGCCTGTTGAGACCTGGACCACAAATACTATGCTGCCACTCCTGCTGCCTTCTATGGGCCAAAGCCAGTCACAGGGTCAGTGCAGATTCAAGCAAAGTGACATTGTAATTCATATAATAACAGGGAAGTATGGAGAACTGGTATAATTTTTAGAATCTATCAATATATGCAACAAGAAGTATAAGAAAATTATTATAGCTAAGAAAAACATAAATTTTGATTGTCATAAGTTTAAAATAATTATTTGGAGCTCTAACATTCCAGTTTTGGTTTCAGTATTGATTTGGAAAGATGAAAGTAAGTAAAAACTGTTTAATCTGTACTTTTAGCATTTCTCATGTGAAACACTTTTCAGAAGTCACTGGTTCCTAGGGACATGAACATTAGTAAAAAGGAAGAAATAATTTCGAGATATGTAATAAAGTGTACTGAAAGGAGGTTTTCATGGAAAAATATAAGTACTTATATTTTGTACAAATCCTATGGTATATTTAATGTGGGTAAACATAAGATTTTCTTTCTCTCTCTGATTTATTTAAAATCCAATTTAAAAATAAATCTTATATGCTTAAAAAAAAATCAGTTGTACCAAATAGTAAATTATGTGTCACATTAGTTGTACATAAAAAGAATTCTGTAGAAATTCAAAGGGAGATTGTTTAATTAGTCTGTCTGTGTAATTAAGAGAATTTTCTTGTCAGATAAATAACATAATCCAAGGCTTGGAGAACAAATGCATAGGTCATGGCCAGAGGCCACTGAGAAATCTAATTGGAGTGTGGGAAATTAAAGAAACGGAAAAAGGTTGTCTGAAATTTAGATTAATCAAGTTTGAGAAGTTTTAAATGAAAGTTAGAATTGTTAGGCATTTAAATTACCAAAATGTGAAACACTAATAAAGTTATTCAGCAGAATTAAATAACAACAACAAAAAAAGGTATTTTAAGAATATTTTAGTAGGGTTATTATTTTTTTTAATAATTTATTTAAACTAAAAAAACAAAAACCAAGAACAGTTGACCCATTTCTCATCCTCTATCCCCAACTTTGGAAAACACCAATCTCTTCTATGTATATATGAGCTTGGTTTGTTTGTTTGTTTATTTATTTGTTTGTTTTAGATTCTACATATAGGAGAGATAATACAGTATTTGTCTTTCTCCATCAGACTCATTTCACTTGGCATAATGCCTTTGAGGTCCATTCATGTTTTCACAAATGACATGATTTTATGTTTATGGCTGAATAACATTTTATTGTATATTTTTTTTACCATATCTTTATCCATTCATCCATCTATGGATGCACAAATTGTTTCCATATTTTGGCTACTGTAAATAGAGGTGCAATGAACTTAGAGGTACATATGTCCTTTCGAATTAATGTTTTTGTTTTCTTTGGATAATTCCTCAGAAGTTAAACTGCTAGATCATACTAATTTTAATATTTTAATATTAAAATTTTAATTTTAATATTAATTAAATATTCTAATTTTAATATTTGAGGAAACTCCATACTGTTTTCCATAATGGTTATACCAATTTATATTCCCAGTAACAGTGCACAAGGTTCCCTTTTGTCCAAATTCTAACATTTGTTATTTCTTATCTTTTTCATAATAGCCTCCTAATAGGTGTGAGGTGATATCTCTCTGTGGTTTTGATTTGCATTTCCCTGATGATTAATGATGTAGAGCATGTTTTTATGTACATGTTGATCATATATATATCTTCTTTGGAAAATATCTATTCAGACAATCTGCCTGTTTTTTAAATTGAATTCTTTGTATTTTTGCTATTGAGTTGTATGAGTTCATTATATATTTTGGATATTAGTCCCTTATCAGATATATAATTTGCAAATATTTTCTCCCGTTCAGTAGGTTGCCTTTTCATTTTCTTGATAGTTTCCTTTGCTGCACAGAGACTTTTCTCATTTAATGTAGTCTCAGTTGTTTATTTTTGTATTTGTTGCTTTTCCTTTTGGTATCAGATTCAAAGAGTCCTATGACCAAGATCTATGTCAAGGACCTTACTGCCTATTTTTTTCTTATAAGGAATCTGAAAGTTTCATGTCTTATGTTCAAGCCTTTAATCCATTTGGAGTTAATTTTTGTATATGGTATAAGAAAGTGGTCCAGTTTAACCTTTTGCATGTGGCTGTCCAGTTTTCCAAACATCATTTACTGAACATTATTTATTGACTGTCCTTTCTCCTTTGTAGATTCTTGGTTCCTTTGTCATAAATTAATGCACCATATATATGAGTTTATTTCTGGGCTTTCTATTCTATTCCATTTATCTATGAGTCTGTTTTTATGCTAATACCATATTGTTTTAATTACTAAAACTTTATAATATAATTAAAACTCAAGGAGCATGATACCTCCAGCTATTTTTGTCTTTCTCAATATTACTTTGACTATTTGGAGTCTTTTATAGTCCCATACAAATTTTAGGAATGTTTCTTCTATTTCTGTGAAAAATGCCATTGGTACTTTCATAGGCATTGCATTGAATCTGTATATTACTTTGAGTAGTATGGACATTTTAACAGTATCAATTTTACAATCCATGAGCAAGGACTACCTTTCCAAATATGTTTGTCTTCAATTTCTTTCATCAAAGTGCTATAGTCTGGAGGGTCCAGGTCTTTTACCTTTGTGGTTAAATTTATTCTGAGGTATTTTATTCTTTTTGATGCAATTGTAAATGGGATTATTTTCTTAATTTCTCTTTCAGAAAGTTACTTATTAGTGTATAGAAATGCAATAGATTTCTGTATATTTCTTTTATATCATGCAACTTTACTGAATTCATTTATTAGCTGCAATACTTTTTCAGTGAAGCCTTTATGGTTTTCTATAGATAGTGTCATGACATCTGCAAATAGTGAAAGTTTTATTTCTTCCTTCTCAATTTGGTTGCCTTTTATCTCTTTTTCTTATCTGATTGTCGTGGTAGGACTTCCAATACTATGTTGAATAAAAATGGTGATAGCGGGCACCTTGTGTTTTTCTGATCTTAGAGGAAAAGCTCTTAGCTTTTCACAGTTAAGTATGACTGTTAGCTATAGGCTTGTCATATATGGCCTTTATTATGTTGAAGTATATTCCTGTATACCTGCTTTATTGAGAGTTTTTATCATAAATAGATGTTGAATTTTGTCAAATGATTTTTCTGCATGTATTGAATTGATCATATGATTTTTATTTTCTGTCTTGTTAATATGGTTTATCATATTGACTGATTTATGGATGTTGAACCATTCTTGCATTCCTAGAATAAATCCCACTTGATCATGGCATATAAGTCTTTTAATGTATTGTTGAATTTGGTTTACTAATATTTTGTTGAGGATTTTTGCATCTGTGTTCATCAGGGATATTGGCCTGTAATTTTCTTTTTTGTGGCATCCTTGTCTGGTTTTGGTATCAGAGTGATACTGGCTGTGTAAAATGAGTTTGGAAGAGTTCCTTCCTTTTCTATTTTTTGGAAGAGTTTGAGAAGGATTAGCATTAAGTTTTCTTTGAATTTTTGGTAGAATTCACCAGTGAAGCTGTCTGGTCCTGGACTTTTGTTTGTTGGAGGTTTTTGATTACTCGTTTAATGTCCTTACTAATAATTGGTCTGTTCAAATTTTCTATTTCTTCTTAAGTCAGTCTTGGTAGGTTGTATCTATTTGTTATATATTTCTAAGAATTTATTTCTTCACGGTTGTCCAATTTGTTGGCATATCATTGCTCATAGAAGTGTTATAGTCCTTTTTATTTCTGTGGTATCAGTCGTAATATCTCCTCTTTCATTTCTGAATTTATTTCAGTCCTCTCTCTTTTTTTCTTAGTTGAGTCTATCTAAAGGTATGTTAATTTTGTTTATCTTTTCAAAGAACCAGCTCTTAGTTTCCTTGATTTTTTTTCCTATTGCCTTTTTAGTCTCTACTTCATTTTTTTGGTATCACTTTTTTGTTATTTCCTTCCTTCTAGTAACTTTGTGTTTCATTCTTCTTTTTCTAATTCTTTGAGTTGTAAAGTTAGGTTGTTTATTTGAGACTTTTCTTGTTCCCTCAGATAGCCATTTATCACTATAAATTTCTTCTTACAATTGTTTTTGCAGCATGCCATAAATTTTTATTGTTAAATGCCCATTTGCATTTATCCCAAGGTATTTTTTCATTTCTCATTTGACTTCTTCTTTGACCCATTGGTTGTTCAGTAGTATGTATTCAATTTCCACATATTTGTGAACTTTTCAGTTTTCTTTGAGTAATTAATATCTAGTTTCATACAATTTTGTTTTGAACAATTTGATATGATTTCAGTCCTCTTAAATTTAAGATTTGTTTTGTGGCCAAATGTATATTCTATCTTGGAAAATGTCCCATGTGCTCTTGAGAAGAATGTATATTCTGTTGCTTTTGGGTGGAGTGTTCTATAAATATCTGCTAAGTCTATCTGGTCTAATGTGTCATTTAATGCCAATGTTTCTGTATAGATTTTCTGTCTGGATGTAAATGGGGTATTAAAATCCTATTGACATAACCCATTAATGTAAGTGAGGTATCAAAATTCCCTACTATTATTGTATTGGTGTCTATTTCTCCCATTAGGCCTGTTAATATTTGCTTTGTCTATTTAGGTACTCCTACGTTTAGTGTATAAATATTTACAAATGTTATATCTTCTTATTGAATTGACTCCTTTATCATTATGTAACACTTCTTTTTCTCTTATTACAGTCTCTGTTTTAAAATCTACTTTGTCTTATGTTAGTATAGCTACTACAGCTTTCTTTTAGCTTCCATTTTCATGGATTTTAAAAGTTCAATTCCTTCACTTTCAGTCTGTGTGTCCTTACATCTGAAGTGAGTCCCTTCTAGGCTGAATATAGATGGATCTAGTTTTTGTTTGTTTGTTTGTTTTGTTTTGTTTTAATCCATGCAGTACTTTATTTCTTTTGATTGAAGAATTTAGTCCATTAACATTAAAAGTAATTATTGATAGGTATGTGTTTATTGACATTTTATTAATTGTTTTCTGGATGTTTTTGTAGTTCCTCTCTGTCTCTTTTCTTCTTCTCTTGATCTTTTCCTTTGTGTTTTGATGACTTTCTTTAGTAGTATGCTTATATTCCTTTCTTTTTATCTTTTGTGTGTTTACTGTACGTTTTTGCTTTGTGGTTACCATGAGGCTTACATATAACAACTTATATTATAACAGCTCACTATTGTTACTCTCCCCCCAAATACTATGTTTTTGATGTCACATTTTACATCTTTTTATTTTGTGTATCCCTTAACTAATTATTGTATAATTGTAGTTATTTTCACTACTTTTGTCTTTTAACCTTTATACTAGCTTTAAAAGTGGTTAAACTACTACATTTACTATATATTTACCATTCCTGTGAGATTTATTTTTTCATATGTGTTCTTGTTACTAATTAGCACCCTTTCTTTTCAGTTAAAAAAAGTCCCTTTAATATTTCTTGTAAAGCCAGTTTAGTGGTGGTGAACTCCTTCAGTATTTGCTTGTCTGGAAAACTCTTTCTCTCTCTACTTCTGAATGATAACTTGCCAAGTAGAGTATTCTTGGTTGAAATTTTTTTTTCCTTTCAGCACTTTGAATATATTGTGCCACTCCCTTCTGGCCTGTGATGTTTCTGCTGAAAGTCTACTTGTAGTCTTATAGGATTCCCTTGTATGTAACAAATTGTTTTTCTCTTGCTGCTTTTAATATTATCAACTTGTCTTTAACTTTTGACATTTTAAGTATAATGTGTCTTGATGTGGGCCTCTTTGGGTTCCTCTTATTTGGAACTGTGGGATTCCTCAATCTGGATGTCTTTCTTTCCCAGGTTAGAAAAGTTTTTAGCCATTATTTCTTCAAATAAGATCTCTTCCCCTTTCTTTCTCTCCTCTCCTTCTGGGAGCCCTGTGAGGCAAATGTTAGTACATTTGATGTTGTACATAAGTTTCTGAAGCTATTTTCACTTTTTTCCTTCTTTTTTTCCCCTTTTTTGATTCTCTAATTGAGTGAGTTCCACTGCCTTGTCTTTGAGTTGACTGGGCCTTTCTGCTGTTTTATCTACTCTGCTGTTAAAACCTTTAGTGTATTTTTCTGCTCAATTATTGTATTCTTCACCTCTGTGACTTATATTGGGTACTTGCTTATATTTTCCGTCTCTTTGTTGAATTTCTCATTGTGTTAATCTATTCTTCTCCCTAATTTGGTTGAGTGTCATTATAACCATTACTTTTAACTCTTTATCAGGTAAATCATGTATCTCTGTTTTATTAAGGTTTTTTTCTGAGGTTTTATCTTGTTTTCTCATTTGGAACATGGTCCTCTGTTTCTTCATTTTGCTTAACTCTCTGCTGATTTCTATCTCATCAATGAAACAACCACCTTTCCAAGTCTTGAAGGATTGGCCTTGTGTAGGAGATGAAACTTGTCATTAAACTCTGCCTCAGCTCTTGATGTTTCCCAAACATTTGTGCTTGTCCTAGCAGGCTATTATATTTTTAATAGCTCCCAGTATTTGAGGATGTGAAAAAGTCCTGTCAGTGTCTCATACGGGAGAATCTCTGCACATTGATTTAGGCTGGAAGCCAGATTCAGGCCACAACTTTTATAAGTATGCAAATATATACAGTCCTGTAGGACTATAAGCATAAGTTCTGCTGTCCACCAGAGCCAGGCAATCTGGAAGTGTCCCTGAGTGGCAGTCACAGAGATCAGGGCTCCAGATGAGTATATATGCTCTTTTCTGGTTGATACTGGTGAGCTGGAGCAAGGCAGAGGAAGAATGCCAAGATGGCATCTGCAGCCTATGTTTCTCGAGAGCAGGTCCAGAGGCCACGAAATATGTGCCAACCTGAAGACTGCCCCTCAGGCCAAAGCTCCAGGACAAGCAAAGAGGCCTCTTTCACAGAAAGATTGGAGAGTGTGCCTCGGTCCACTGTCTGTGAAGTACCTTGGAGGTAGTAGCCTGCCAAGAACCGTCTGTATGATTGCCACAGTCCTGTGGGACTCAGGAATGAAAGCTCCCCCAGCCACCAGAGACAGATGATCAAGGGGTATCCCCTGGGCAGAAGCTGCAAAAACCAAGGTACCAGAAGTAAAAACCAGGGCACCAGATGCGTGTAAAACTCCCCTCCAGGAGGCAATGGGTGCTCTGGATCATGGCAGAGGATGAGCATTAAGACAGTTCCCACCCTCTGAGGTCTCTGGAAAGGGTTACAGTCTGCCCCTAGATGAAAGTTTAACTAGAAGACTGCCCCTTAGGCTATAGTCATGATGATTACCTAATAGACCTCCTTCACAGAAACACTGAGTTCCTGGGTCTGTTGCCTTTTGCTGTGCCCTGGGAGCGGTAGCTATTTAAGAATCCTTTCTCCATTGATTACAGTCCTGTGAAATGCATGAAAAGGGTCCCACTGGCCACCAGAATGAGGCAATGTAGAGGTGTCCCCTGGCAGCAGTCACAAAAATTGGGGTGCCAGGCAGGACTATGAGCTCCTTTCTGGGTGACACCAATTACTACAGTTTGCATGGGACCAGAAACACAAGTTCCCCTGGACTCCAGAGCCAGGCAGCCAGGAAGCATCCCCTGGGTACACAAGTAGATATCGGGGCACTAGACCCATGTAAAAGCCTCTTCTGGGGCATGCTGGTGTTCTGGAGCATAGTAAAGGGAGAGCACAGAGATCGCACCAGCCAAGTCTCCATCCCTGGAGAGATGGAGGGGATTTAACACACTCTGTGTGTGTTAAATTAGATTCCTGCCCCTCGGGCTGATACTTTAATATAAGAATGAAAGCCTCCCTCACTTTTAGTCTAGATGTGATCAGTTGCCTCTGAGCTGGGCCCTGGGGTGGGTGAATCTGAGTGCATGAGCCCTATAATAGCAGTTTTTCAGATTGCTACAGTCTTGTGGGTTTCAGGATGTGAGCCCTACTGGTTTTCAAAGTTACATGTCTTGGGGACTTATCTCTCAAGTGTATGTCTTAAAAACTGTGGTGCTTGATGTGGGTTTGGAACCCTTCACTCCTCAGGGAGAAGCTCTGGGTTCTGAGTTCCCTCTTATTGTGGGATGCTCTACCAGGGGTAGGGTTTATGGTGAGATTATGTCCCACCTTATCCTATCCGCTTCAGTGTGGTTCTCTTCTCATTTGCCTAACGTGTAGTTGCCACTCAGCCAGCTTCCAGGTTTTTTTGTTTGCTTTTTTTTTTTTAAGAGGAAATATATGTAGCTATAGACTCAGTGTGTTTGTGGGAAGAGGTGAGTTCAGGATCTTCCCACATCACCATCTTGAACTGGAACCATCTAATTTTGTATTTAAATTAGAAGCTAATGAGACAGAGAGATCAGTTGGAAATTGTTTCCATAAATTTTATAGACTTTGGTATTAAATATTGGGGTTACAGTTTTGATGGTGAAATAGAGTGATTTTATTTTGGAACTATCATAAAGGGAGAAATAATAGGTAAATACTATTGTCAGTAAACTTACTCCTATGCCTCTCAGTTGTTTAACTGGAACATATCTGCTGAGACTGCAGTGTGAGGAGAATGGTGCCAGCATGGGCTAACTGGGAGAGACATTAACAGGAAGTTGCCTCCAGAGAGAGCAGGAAAGACTGCCAATTCTTCCAATTTGAAACCATACTGGGAAACCCACAAAGAACGCAAGCTACTTCCCCTGATAAATCTGTTGGCTTGCTGAAGAGCAAACTGCCTTCCTTAAGAGCTTTCTGTCAAAAGTTCATCCAGAAACAAAATATAAACTGCCTTTTCCACAGACTGGATTTTGCCTTTAAAACATTACATTTGCCTATGTCTACAGATATAAACTATATCTAATTATGTCTTTAGGATGTAAAGATACTCAGCTGCACTCTCACTTAACATCTGAATTATTCTTTAACATTGCTGAACAAAATATGGCCAACGATGTTTTCCACAAAAGATACTACCTAGTATTACTTTTATTCCCAAACCCCAATGAATTTTTTAGACCAACTGTAACTCATATTTCCATCAAGCAGTTCAGATTCTTAGTGGTTGGGTGGAGATGGAGGTTTTTCAGGACAGAATTCACCACATGAAGACAGGTACCTATTATATCAAAATACTATAAAAAAAATACATCCCCAATAGTGAGTATCCCAGGGATAGTAAAATATTTATCTATCAAAGACATTTTTCTCACATTTATCAATGTTACTCTAGCTATATATAACTACATATTAAACTGTTTTAACACCCATATTCTCTCCCTTCTTTGTTATAACTAGAGCAGTAAAATGCTGACTTTGAGAGTGTTTATTTGATTTAAATATTTAATATTTTATAACATATTTTTTCTATAACTTTATTAAGTATTTAGAAAAAGTCAGTGACCAATCTAGGTGTTGTGGACACAAAGATGATAAAGCTCCTGCCTGTGAGCTTCCCACAGTCCTGGTTGGAAGCCTACATCAAAGACCTACTGGGAGTTATGAGAATAGAGATTAGGGGAGGGGGCACTCATGTATGTACAGAAGTGAAAAGAAGCTTCCCAGGAAAGGTGACGTTTGAGCTGAGTTTTAAAGAATAAGTAATCTCTCTAGGCAACAGTAGGAAAATAATTCTGGATGGAGGAATACTGTATTAAATATTCTTTAAAGCAAGCCACATTTTTCTTGGACATAATATATGTGCACTATGTATAACTATTATAGCTAGTTTTAGCTATTACAGTTAATCTATGTTACCTAAAATATTTAGCCAGATCTGGTATTTGGAAATTACTGAGTAGATTGGTAGGAAAAGGTGTGCATTAGGGGAGGGAACATAGGTTTTAGGTATGTGTGAGAAGAAAAGGGAAGAGGTAGATCACTATGGTATGTTTATAGAAGCAAATAGGATGCAGATGTTTTCCAGAGATTTAGCCCTCAAAACATATTCTCTTTGTATGGCCTATGAAAAAGAGAATATAGAAACTTTCTTGTATGACCTGATGTATATTTTTCTTAGTTAATATAAGCATAGATATATTGGGTTTAAATGAACTGCTTGTTCAATTGCCAAATATCCCTTTATAATCATTTTCTTAATTAAAGCTCTTGTTATGCAAAACACTATAAAATGGATAGCTAGTGGGAAGCAGCCGCATAGCACAGGGAGGTCAGCTGGGTGCTTTGTGACCACCTAGAGGGGTGGGATAGGGAGGGAGGGAGGGAGGGAGATGCAAGAGGGAGGGGATATGGGGATATATGTATATGTATAGCTGATTCACTTTGTTATAAAGCAGAAACTAACATACCATTGTAAAGCAATTATACTCCAATAAAGATGTAAGAAAAAGAATCATTGTGTTTACTTTATAACTAAGATAAATTAAAACCAACCCCCAAACTCCCAGTGAACTTTTATAGAAAAATTTTTATCCCCATATTTTATTATTCCCCACCTAACAGCTAACTTTCATTCCTTACTTTACAAATTTGCACTGATAATTATAAATGCCTAAACTATCTGCTTTAATTACATATCAAAGTGATAGGCACAGCCAAATTGTGTCATATAACTGAAAGGTATTCTGCATAGCATTACACTACTAATAACATTCTTCTTTATGTTTAGTGGCCGTCTTAAAATGAAATTGTTTCCTAATTATACCCTAATGTTTTGCTACCTTAATATTTCCATGTTATTAAGGCAGGTCTAAAAATGACAGGGGAGTCATTGCAAATCTCATTAGTTTTTATATCACTAAAATTCCATTTCATAAGAGAACTACTGTATTTTAGGATGCATCCTTAATTTTATTCCCTTAGCTGATTTTAAATATGTAATCACACATTTGGAAGAATAAATGTTTGCAGTTAGAGCCTAGCATCTCTTTACCTTTTGGTGTATTTCATAATCTGCAGCAATGAGTGGGATGCTGGTCATATGAAATATTTTAGATTAATTAGAATAGTTAATGAAAATTTTTGCTCCAGTATGGGACAATGTAGTGAAGTGGTATACCTGCATGAATTTTAAGAGTTGTTTTCATTGGTGAATTATTCAGTGCTTATTGCATGCTGGGAACTGTTGTTTGAATCTAGTAAAAATTAGTCATATTAATCAATTGTTAATTTTATTTATGTAGTCACAAATACGGAGAGGGAACCACATTTTGCAAAATATAGCTGTCATAAAGTTTTGAGAAACATCTGTCAGTCATCTGTTATGGACCAGGTAATATAAAATTGGTGGAGAGTCCTACAAAGAGTTATCCAGTTTCTTTACATTGAGGAACTCACTGAATTACTGAATCTTGATGACTTTTTCTCATGCGCAGTTTCTCTCTAAATATGGCAACAATTAATTCTGATGGGGGAAAAATAATTATCATACACGCCAACTTTGTGTAGCACCAATCTCTGCTTGATGTTTTTACCTACTCACCTTTATTTTGTTAACAGAGACTGTGACAATTTAGTGTTCCCTTAGACATCAAAGAATGAAAATAATAAAAGTAATAATACAACAAAGATATATAGGAATTTCCATAGTAGAAGAGGTCAGTAGTTCATCTAGTTGGATGTAGTTCTTCTGAGTATTTATTTTCCAAAATAACTAAGACCAGATATTTTAGAGAAAAGCATAGCACTGACATAACATAACCTAATTTGCTACAGGGAAAATCTCTTCTTTATTCCATTAATGATTATATAAAGTAGAGTGATGTACTCAAAATTATGGTAAAAGTTATTATTCTATCTGAATAATGAATAAAAACACTTTTGAATATAAAATATATATTCCTTTCATCAACTCTTGAAGAATAAATTATGGACTTTTAATCACTTTTTGTCATTACACATGTGAATATACTTGATAGAATTTAAAAGTTTGAATATGGGGACTTACATATTTTTATTAAAGCAAAAAAGCCTCTGATCATCTGCTAAATGACTTAGGTGTATGATAGAACTACTCTGAACATCATTTTGTTCCTTTGTAAGTTATTTATGATGCTGAATTTTGTCTTAGCTAAAGTAGGTAGAAGCACTTTCAAACTACAGAGAAAGATTTAACTATGATCACTATACTATATAGAGTAACAATCTCCATTTCTTCCATAATAAATTAATAATGTCTAATAGCAAACAGAAGTTGGATTCTGAAAAAAAGAAAAGCTTTTAAATTTTAATATGCTTTTAGATAGTGGAACTAGAATTAGTTTTCCAAAGCAATAGGAATTTGGTATAAATACAATGTATCCTGTGAGTCTGAACCTCAATCTTTCAATGTCTGTCATTTCATGTAACACATATTTAGTAGTCCATGTCAGCCACATCAGGCCAGCTGTTTATTGGTGGGGACTATGTGGTTATACTAATGAATTCCATCAGCTTAAGACCATTGTCTGAATGTTGGTTCAAAATGACTTTTTTAAAATCGTAAACATTTCTTAATCAGAATCAGTCAGTGCTGATTAACATGATAATCAAAAAAGTTAAATTTGTGGATAGAGGCACTGGGAGGAGTATGATCACAAGAAAGGGAAATATATATTTTAGTGGTTTGTGAGCAGTTGTTACATGATACACTCTAGCCTTCCTATCTACATATGCCTTTGGATGGCTTCTTCTACACTATAGCAAGGAAGCTCTGTCATATCATCTTTATTTAGTATAGACTACTTTGGGTTCTAGGGTTCAGTCAATCATCCAGTCAAAGTGAATCAGGCATTTCTATTTAATTCTAATACATGGAATACAGAATTTCTGTTTAGTACATGGTGTCAACAAATTTAGGTTGATCCAAGATTATTTTTTTTCACCTTGATCCAACACACTAAGAATTCACTCCCATACATATTCCCCATAATTTGTCTACATTATTAGCTAAATTTTGCAATTCTTTTGATGAGTATGGTAAGTCTGGCTGAATCAGACTTAGTACCTGAATCCCCTGGGCTTGCATGGTGAGGGAATGAGTTGAATCAGCAGTCTCCTGTCTGAAAACTACCTCAGAGGAGGCTGTTACCCTTTCTTCAGGCAAGAGTAAAGTAACCACCTCAGACAAGGGAGGAAGAGCTGCTTCTATTGACAAAGGATTGGTAGAATTAAAAGGTTCAAGGTCTTTACCTTCATCAGAATATACACACATACAATCTTGATTTTTAGGCTCTTTCTTCTTCCCAGTCTATGTCCTATGGTAGCGCCATATTAGTGCTCAGGATTTTTCTATACTGCTAATTACTACCAACCTTGTTGAACTCAGACATGATCTTTATTTCTAATATCACTTTTTAAATTGTAAGCCCACTGAGTAATGAGATCACTCAGAGAAAAGGCTGATGGACATGCATAAGTTGGGTTACCATATCTACCTGATTTTTGACAGTCTTCTGTTTTTGGTGAGCATTCACATGGAACAGACTCAAAGCCCATTCTGGGTGGTTCATCTACATAATTTTTCCTTCATTTACTTGTCATCAATCTTCCGTTCTTTTCAAATCTGCAAACATCTATATGTGCACCCCAATAGTCTGTGCTAAGAGTACAGATCTATGATTCAGGCTGGAAATTCCTCAAAGGCAGAATAAAAACAAAACAAAGCAAACAAACAAAAAAATAAAACAGATATACCACTCCAAGTGCTGCCCACTGCGGAGTTTTCTTCCCTTAATGTCTGTTGAGGATAACCCAGTGGGGCTATGGCAGTTTATTTCCGGTAGGTGTCATCACATCATGAAAAAACAACTGTAAACCATTAACCTTATCATATTGAAGTCTCTGTGAAGACTTAAGTGGACTAAGGAACTGTTAATGGCATAAAAGAAACACCCTGGGAGTAAGAACCATTTATTCACACAAGTTACTTGTGCTTCTGAGAACGTGCTTGACTTCAATATTGAATGTGATTGGTCTTAGGTGCCAAGTAGCACGTCAGCTTTCTTCCCAGTCTGGCTCAGCCATATACCATTTTTTTGTTTTTGTTTTTACTTTGTGCTCCACTCAAATATGTAATAAATACATAAGAAAATACCTATTTATATTCTCTCATCCCTTATTTGGTACCATCAGAATCTGTCCCCCATTTCAGGATCACCAATGTAAATAAGCAAAATCTTATAATCCCTTTGGCATGTAACTCTTTTGTTCTTAGGCTGGACTTAGTAATTTACTCCTGGAGCATAACTCATTCTGACTGTAGTTTTTAGTCAGGAATCATAAGGAAAATTGATATCACCTTGCAAAGAAACTACTCCCTGTGATGTCCCAACGATCCTCATGGAAAACAGGACCAAACTCATATGACAGGAAGGAACATTGCTTCTGCTTGTCAAGAACATCCCACTCTTTCCCAATCTACTGCTCTTAATCCCCATAATAGACTGGTGTGGCTATGAATTTGATCTGTTTTGTGACTCAGCAGTCCACAGAATTAAATTCTGTATCTGATTTTGGTATTTATTGGAAGTAAAGCAGCCATTTAACCCCATATTATTTTTTATTTTGTTACATTCCAGTATATTAGACCCATGCCTTACAATACACATTATTTCAAATGGACAAGGCAATGATTTAAATAAGGTTTGCACTGCCTGTTATTTACTCTCCAGGCCTCATTTTTCAGTGGTAACTGCATAGGTTCACTACCTCCAAACATTTTTTGGAGTGGATAAATTCTAATTTTGGATAAATAGATCTAGAAGACTTATTGCCCCAAATCACTTCTGGTACCAGATATTAGATCAAAATATAACTGGTAGTAAATAACAAAACCCTTCTAGCTACTTTAAAGAGAAAAAGTTTTTGGACAAACAATTGTTTAGTTGGAGGATCTGGAAGGCACTGGCTTAAGGGTTAACTCCAGGGATACAGCGGCTGTGATGCAGGAACCAGGGAGTTTCCTTGAGAAGTCTTGTATCCAACTTTCTGAAAGAATTCTGATGTGTAGAGTTTTTAATAATACTTGCTACAAGTCAAAGTCATACATTTATTTTTTTCTTAATTTCTTTTCAACAGATTTGTTATAACTTGTGCAGTAAGATTAGAGAATTTGTGTGTGTCCATTTTTGAACATAATGGAATGTTAAATTTATGAAAACTCAAGACAGAAACTGTAGAATCAAAACTGAACTCACTGGACTATAAATCTGTAAATAGCTACAAGGTAAAAAATTGAGTGAAGACACCATTTTTGTGTCTCAGGAAAATAAGTCCTTGCTTAAAGCCGAAGAAGAAATACATTCAAATACAAAGGACCAGTTTCATGAAATGCCTAAGTTTGAACACAAAGGTATTGTACCAAAGATACATAGAGAAAAGACATTTATCAAAACATAACAGAGAAAGTCATGGAAAAGCTTAGTATATTGAGACAAGGTTAAATTTCTATTTAAAAATAAAGTTACAACTTACTTCTTTTGATGCCAGTAAGATATTATATAGCAGTATTTTGTCAGGAGAACTGTCATCTTGAAACACTGTATTTCTAAGAGAAAGGAAAGGAACAAAACCAGCTGTTAGAATCATCTCTTTCATAGAAAATAGCCAGTAGGTCATTAATCATCTAGTCCTAATCTTATATTATTGCTTGCATTTATGGAAATTAAGAAAGAACAGAAATAAGAAAAGAGGAAGAGGAGTTAAAGGAGGATGGGGAGAAGAAAGAGAGAGAGAAGAAAGAGAACAGGGAATGGTAATGACAGAGAGATGGTGAGAAAGAAAATCAAGAGAGGAATGTGCCCTGTTCTGATTTGCCTCAATGGACATTTGGAAGAGGATATGCTTCAGCAGTAGAATGTTTTTTTTTAATCTGAATATTTTAAACACACAGTTTTTCTTATTTAAGTTGTGAAGATTGTCTTTTTCTTTCTCTCACACAGTTAATAACTATAAATTCATGTTCTTTTCCATTGAATTTCCCACCATCCAGAATTGTCCTGGCAAGATTTTGAGTTTGTCTTTGCCAAGTTCTGAAGGTTTCACTTACTCTAGGCTGACATTATGTTAACTTCTTATATTACAGTTCTGACACGATGTGGGTAGTGTTTTATTAGTGGTCACAAAAAGACATGCCCAAGTCCTTACCTCTGGTACTCGTGAATGTGACTTTATTTGGAAATAGGATCTTTGCAGGTGTAATTAAGGTAAGAACCTCAAAATGAGATCATCTTGGATTTAGGGTGGGCAGCATTATTCACAATAGCCAAAAGCTGGAAGCAACCCATAGGTCCACCAATGAATGAATGAATGAGAACATGCGGTACATACATACAATGGAATACTTCTCTTCCTTATAAAAAAGGAAAGCCTGTCATATGCTACAACATGGATGAAATTTGAAGATATTATACTAAGTGAAATAAGCAGTCATAAAAAATACTGTATGTTTCCAGTATATCAACCAAACTTATAGAAGCAGAAAGCATAATTGTGGTTGCCAGGGGCTTGGTGGTGGGGAGAGGGGGAGGAATGGGGAGACGTTCAACAGATACAGAATTTCAGTTTTGCAAGATGAAAAGTTCTAGAGGCCTGTTGCACAACAATGTAAATAGAGTTAACACTGCTAAACTGTACGGTTAAAAATGGTTGACTGTGATTTTTAAAATTAAAAATAAATTAAAAATAAACAGATCTAGCGGTCCTATCAGGCCTCTGATACAAACAGAGCAAGGGGAAAAAAAGAATTCTGTATACTTGGACAACATATTAATTAGTTAATTCCAACTAAGTTATTTGTAATTGGCACAATTCATTAGATATTCTAAAGAAAAGACAGAAGGGCACACATGAAAGCAGTGTGAACAGGTCTATCTAAAAACCTTACAATTTTTTATCAGTACCTGATACTTCACTAGATGCAGAAACAGAAACCACTGACTCTGAAGCCAGTCCTAAACTCGGTGTCTGATGCAATGTGTTATGTTAAACACAGCCATCCGCTGCTGCCTGCAGCCTTCCTCCAGGTGGTGTGCGCCAACATCGCTACCCTGAGCCTCCTCCCTAGAGCTGTGCCTATCTGACAGGTCTCTAAGTCACAGTGCTTTCCAGCACAACCCAGCTCCTCCTTGTTTATGCACAACCCAGCAGTTTATGCACGATGCAGTATGTGTTGGGCAGCTTGCCGAACGCATGCCTGTTCTTGTCTTTTTTTCAGACAGAACACAGAAACACTGCACATCCTTTACTTTGTAAACATCACTCATGATTTTCTATTTATCTCTTCTAGCCTTGTAAAATATATCTGCTTTAACAGCAGGGAGCCTCTGATTGTGATTATGATTGTGACATCATCTGATAACAGGTGTGGGAGTGCTAAGATACTGATAAGAATTCAACTCTTTCAAAAATTTGGAACCAAACGGGCTCCAGGACACATTTTCCTCGCCAGGAAATGAAGTTTTGGAGTCTGAGCCTCTGAACGAGTATCGCTGTCACCTACTTCAGGACCAACAGGCATCTGGAATGTGTCTTTCTTATATTTTGGTGATTCTCTTAGCAAAAGTGTTCTGCCAGCATGTGCTGCACAGCATTTGTGTGAGAAACTGCATCTCTAGGTGCTGTAATAACTAGTGCTTAGACACTTTCAAAGGATTTTTATAATGGTCAGAGTTGTTTCAGAAACATTTAGAAAGTGAAAGACTTCACTATTAACTACATGTCAAAGGTAATACTGTAGGATATCTCAATTGTATCATTTTGATAAAAAGCAATATTGTAATATAAATAGCAACATTGTCTCTAACAAAGGATAAGTCCAGTTTTGAAAATTATTTATGTTGCTACTGAGAATTACATAGACAAGATTTCTACGATTTTATTGTCAATGAGAAATCATCTTATATTTGCTTGGGTTCCACTCATAGGCCAAAACACAGCACAATCTTTTTTTCTCTCTTTTGCCTGTTTGGGGCTAGATTGAATGTTTTAGAACATATTAATCCCAAGAAGAAGGAGAATTGACATCAAACTCTTCAATTAGCCCTAAGGAAGCTATTTTAAACAACTTTGGTTTCCAAAGTCAAGAACATGTTTAACTGTTCAACCGTAGCTTTGGAGAATGTGCTTCTACTTTCTGATGTTGTCAAAGTTGGCTTTTATTAGAATTCTAACCTCACCAGCAAAATGTGGTATTAGTAGAAGCAAAACAATCCAGGAATCAGCAGATTTTTGACACAGAATGCTGTCAGGATCAGTTACATAATTTGTGAGGCTCAGTGAGAAATGAAACTGTGGAGCACCTTGTTCAAAATGCAGGAAAAATGTGTTGTTCAAGGTACTAACACACAGAGGTTTTCCCATTTTTTCTGCGGTTTCTCTCTGACTTTCCATGGTGTTTTAATTTGCTATTTAATGTCAGTCTAAGTAAAGAAAAATTAATGTTTTAAGTTACTAACATGGATTTTACCATTCATTTTTATCTTGTACAATGCCAGTTTTACATGCAAATACAAGAACATTCTACTCATATGCAGTACCCCCAAATTACATAACTTGAATGTCTTAGCTTGTACGTATATATGTACGCCATTCTTACCCGAACAGTGGAAACACTACACAAAACAAACTCAAGTGTTTTTATTTTATTTCTTCATGCACGCACAGTCAACCACCACCCTCTAGCTTTGGCTTACTGATGATGAGTAAGGAAGAACTGAAGGGAAAGGAGTGATGGGTTGTGCTATCTTTCCCTTTCCTTCTATGTCATCAATTTCAGGATAAGTGGTTGGTTAATACAGGGAAGTAATATATGAGTAAGAAAGAATACAGAGGGTTCCTTGGCTATCAGTGTTTCTTAGAACCCCATTGCCTTCGTTGTGAGTTCAAAGTGAGTTCTGTTTCAGGTGGAAAGCATGGCTTCTCGGCATTGTTAGTACCCAGGCTTAGTCAGTCCTAGAACTCACGCACACTTACCTTGGACTTGATTTGAATCTTGCTGAACTCTTTTCCTATGAATCATGGGCCCATAGGAATCCCGCGCTCGTGGGGCCTCCTGAGCACATATGCAAGTCAGGTGACAGAGAATGCCTGACGCACGTATTGAATGTATCTCCTTTGCTCACAGCTATTCCACTGCCCCATTAGATTCACTTGCAAAACAGCAGTTCTGAGATAAAGAACATTATTAAGAATGTTAAGACAGTGACAGAGCCTTAATCGGGCCTGGGGCCCTTCTCAGTGAATGGCTTTATGCTATTGCACTTTTACTGGCCGCATGCCCATGAATTCAGCCCTAAATGCTGTATTAATGTAAAATGATTCAGGAGTAATTTTATTTTGAAATCACTGCAGCATATGATTTCAACAATAAAAATTAATGTTACTTATAATAATTGTTAGTAGCTCATGTTTACAAATGGAAGGAAGGAAGCTTGAACAGAACACTAGCAGGTAGTTATAAAATAATATAAGTTCAGCTCCTAGCCCTGAGCCTGGCAAGGCGTGGACACCAGTAATTATTTATTTCGGTATTTTTATTACTTAATTGAATCAAGTATATCTTGGCATGGATCATTTTCATTCCTTATTAGTTTTACATTATTGTATACTTTAGAAAATAACTTCTGTTAAATAACAAGATACTAGAGAAAGGCATACACCCCAAATATTAATAATTACTTAACTTTTAAAAAGTATAAATGTTGCCATTGTATTTCTGATTTAGTAAGACTTCGTTTTAGTTTAATTCTTTTTCTCCCTTTGATTCCAGAATGCTGCATATGTTGCAGTTTAAAAAATACTCATTTATATTGTCTATTCTATTCCTATATATATATATTTTTTTCTTTCTAGATGGCCCCTAGCTTTAGGGGAAGGTTACAAATTGTCATTGGAAGGGACCTCTGGTCCTATACTCTTCTCCAAATCCTTACTGATATCCACCAGTTATGTAATGAATCTGAATCTGCCTCTGGGTGTGTGTAGATCTCCACTCCCAGTGTATGTAACTACCCCAAATGCCCCGAATTTTGAGATCTCCATGTTTTGGGCTCTTCTTGTCCAAAGCCCCAAACTTTTTAGATACACTTGCCTATGCAGTTTGTCTAAGCCTTTTTCTCCCAATGAGGCATTAAAGAACATTTAAGTTTCCTGCAGATCATAACCAGGTCATGAGAAGCAGGAGGTATTATCCTGGACTTTCTCTCTGTCTATCCCAGCCATTCCACCTCTCCTGCAGTCACTACACACTGGCACTGTGTGTTTTTCAAGATTCTCTTCTCTCAGAGTTTCAAATGGGAAGCAAATTCTTTCTCATTGGAATGCTCTTGAAAACTATCAGATTTTTTCCAATTTTGGCAGAAAAGGGTGGGTGGTGGTCACTGGAAACTCATTCAAAAGAGAAGGATCTTCTCTCAACTAAATTTCCCCAACTAAATTTATCCCAACTAAATTTATCCCTGAAATTCCACTCCCACAGAGGAAGGACTTTTATCTCCTTTTGTGAGAAAAAAAAAAATGTTCTTATGGCCTTTTGATGATTTGTCCTATTTTATGGCATTTAGGAAAAACTTGCCGTTCAGAAAGAAAGGTCTCATCTCAAGCAGATGGTTTTTGCAGTGGAACACCATGTTATTTTGCCTATAGTCTTTTTACAAAGTTCTATTTTGAAAGACAAATATAAACACAAGTTTTGTTTCCTTTGCTGGGTTCTACCATTCCAGCAAAGTATTTGATCCCTCTTGTTTGGAGCTGTAAGGAAGCAAAACTAGCAAATTCCATTTACAAGTATGAATCCATTACACTTTTTGAGCATTGATCAACTTGCCTTAATATTTTTCTTAGATTAACTAAACTTTAGACAAGTTCGTTTCTGACTATAGATCACTGATAGAGCATTTACTTTTAGAAAACTTGTAAATGTTAATTCTTTCTCTGCCCCTCTTAAATATATGTAACATTTCCTCTAGCTACTTTCCAGTTTTACAACCCAAGACTGTCTTTCTCAAGAACCTGAAATCATGTCTTTGAAATGTAAATATTAAAGGATGTAGCATTCCTATCTCCCAGTCTCTATGAAAGGATAAGTGTCTTGATGGGTGCCAATCAGCAGACACACCTGGCTTAATCACATTAATGAGAAAAACATTTGCCAACTCAGGAATAACTGTGTGCTCACATCACATTTGTCAACCTCCCCTTTAATGTCCTCCAATACTTTTCCACCAGCTCACCCCAGCACTTAAAAACCATCCACCTTTTGCTTTAGCAGAGTGGTGTTCAGTCTCTTTCCCTATTGCAATAGTCTTCCTTGCGTGTTTAACTTTATCTCATGCAGTTTCGATTTGATAGCATCATAGAAAGACTTACAAATCTTATAAGTGAAGAGTCCCCAATTGAGTCCCCAATTGAGTCCCCAATTCTTTTATTCAAAAGCAACAACGATTGCCAGATTTCAAAGAGGAATATGGAAAAGATCTTTCAGGACTGAAAACTGTTTACTGCAGAGATAAAGACCTTGGCTTTCCACAGCTGTTCTACCCTACCTTTTTTGATCAAACCATTGCCTAGCAACAGCTGCTAAACTGAAAAAGAATTCCTCCCTCTTCTGAAAACCCGCCTTGACCAACTATTCCTGAAAGCAGATGAGTCATCCTCATGATAAAGCTCTCCAAGTACTTCACCTTCTTACCCCAAGGAAAAACACTTCTTTAGAATTGCTTCAGTATTTAGAATGAAGGCCCGTGTTTAATGACCCACTGGGTGATTTTGTTGTTGCTTTACTATAAGTTGTCTGAGACATTTCTATCAAAGCAAAAGTTTGGTAGAGCTATCATTACTATGATTATTACATATCTTTTTTTTAAACTTTTTACTTTATATTGGAATATAGTTGATTAACAATGCTGTGCCGGTTTCGGTGTACAACACATATCTCTTAAAGAAAAGATGAAAACATGCTGAAAGTTGGCAGTATATATTCTGAAAGCATATTTTATAGGTCATATATGTTCATGCTATTTTAAAACATTATTTGTCCTTAAATTATTAGTCTAATCCCAACTCATATTGTGTTACAAGTTTAGATGAGCCAAAACAGTTGATTCTCTACCAGGGATGATTTTGTCCTCATGCCCCTGGAGACATTTGGCAATGTCTGGAGACATTTTTGATTGTCATGATTGGGAAGGGTGGGACCACTAGTATCAAGTGGATAAAGGTCCAGTATGCTATCCAACATTCTACACTGCATAGGACGACAGCCTCTTACAGCAAAGAGTTACCTGGTGTAAAATGTCAATAGTGACAAGGTTGAGAAAGTCTGGCCTAGAAAGTAGATACGGTATTTTTGTCAGTAACCTATGCAACTCAATGAAATGAGTAAATTAGTTATTTTACTAGGCACAGTAACTCTTTGAAACCACTATAGTAAGATTAGTGGCTTTCTTCAAAGGATTAACACATTAATGGGAAAATTCCATTCTATTCAGAAGTAGATTAGAGTTTATATGTTGAATCCTAGTTCAAGATTATGGAGTTTCTGATAGCTGTCAAGGGGACATGGTACCTGATGAATGGAAAGGCTAATAGAGGCTCTGCACTTATTTTACTTAAATATTTTTATGGTGCTTTCTGTAAGCAAAAATCATCAGCAGTGGGACTCAGGGTTACTCAGTTAAAAATTAATAGTAAATTTAGATCTAAAGTGATTTCCTTCTTTTGTTGAGAGAATTATCTTTCAGATTGATATGTCTAAAGTAAATATAAATCTCCCAGGAAAAAGGTTTCAACATTGAGCCTTCCATAGACTCAGATTTACCCTGTGATACTGTCATATTTTACAAGTTTCATAATTTCAGTTTCCTTTTCATAAAAGAGACTTTTCTCTGTTAGAAGTCTCCTTTTTGATCCCAGAAGAAAGTCACAGTGCTAAAATAGCTTTTAAAGGATATTTTTCACAAAAGAGGGAGGAGTTATAAACACTTGAGAGTTGAGTGTAATAAGTGTCAGATAAATAGGGGAACAAGCTGGAATTTAGGAGGTAAACATACTTTATTAATAGCGTGGGAACCCTTGTGTAAGATTCACTGACTGATTGTACTCAGTTTCCCTTAAGCTTTCCATAGTCTGGTTGTAGATTATTCCAGGAAGTCAGTTTTGTGCACTGAAATAAAGGGGCCATTAAGACGGAGTTTCCTTTCTGTATGTTATCTTCCTTAAGTAGAAAAGTTTGAATGACTTAGATGATTTAGTTAAAAGTGAAGAAGAATATATGGGGTTTTTAAAAAATATCTGGGCTATTTAAAGTAACATATATTTTGAAGAGATGATATTCATTATTGATGAACTCCTACTATTTACATTCCATGCAGTTAGAAAGACTTCAAAACAATTAATATTTATAGTAAGACTAATTTTTCTAAAGCTCTCTAACATTTTAAGGAAACATTTCATTTTCCCTCAAATTGAATGGTTATAACTTTTATAAAAGAACATCCTGGGCATTGTAGTGTATCTCTTAATGACAGTAAGTAACAGTATTTTCATTGTTTGTCTCATCTCTGTTCTGTAATGTATTTTCAGCAATCAGAAGCCAGAAAGAATAAGACACAAAAATAGATAATGGGAACTTCTATAGCAGCAAGGTCTCAGACAATAGAAATAAAGAATACTTGTACAATAAGCCTGTTTATTAGGATTTGAACCACAATCAATTTTCAAAGACTTATGTTTAATCTATTGATAAGTAAGATGTCTTTAAAGGTATTATATAAGTCATATGCCATTAATAAAGATTTGTTTCTGGTTTTGCTTTATGGTCGCATATCAAAAAATGGCAAGTTTTTCCTGTGGACGATTGAACTCAGCCGTTTGTATGGATATGGTGAAGATCTGCATATTACCAGAAAATAAGTAAAGACAATTAAAACATTTATATTCAGTCACTGCAGAGTCGAAAACAATTTGGTTGAATTTACAAATATATTTTTAGTCACTAATTGTTTTCATATGTGTAAGTGTATGCAACTTGGGAATGATTTTATACCATTTCTGTTTTTTGTCTCTTTTTCTGATATTTTTAATTTAGTTTTCAGTCAAGTTTTTGTTGTTCTACTTGTTTTCATGAATTTAAAATTTTGTCCTGAGACTTCCCTGGCGGTCGAGTGGTTAAGACTTTGCCTTCCTATACCAGGGGCGCGGGTTCGATTCCTGGTCGGGGAGCTAAGATCTCACATGCCTCGTGGCCAAAAAACCAAAACATGAAACAGAAGCAATATTATAACAAATTCAGTAAAGACTTTTAAAATGGTCCACATCAAAAAGATCTTTAGGGCTTCCCTGGTGGCGCAGTGGTTGAGAGTCCGCCTGCCGATGCAGGGGATGGGGGTTCGTGCCCCAGTCTGGGAGGATCCCACATGCCGCGGAGCGGCTGGGCCCGTGAGCCATGGCCACTGGGCCTGCACGTCCGGAGCCTGTGCTCTGCAACGGGAGAGGCCACAACAGTGAGAGGCCCGCGTACCGCCAAAAAAAAAAAAAAAAAATCTTAAAAAAAATAATAAATAAATAAGTAAAATTTTGTCCTGCCTCTTAGTGAATTGTCTGAGAGCAAAAAGCTACCAATGATTGTTTTGAAATTATTCAAATATTTATTTTCATAAAAATGGATGATTAAGAAATTTAAAAAACATTTGAAAGAATTTTTACTTTTTCTCAAGTATTTTTATTTTAAAAATATAATTTGCATTTGATTAATGGTGGCTATATTACCTCTTTAAATATGTTTTCACCATTTTCTTGCATTTTTAATTCTACAAAAGCAGGATTTCAAGTAGCATGTTAAATATAATTTCTGCCACTCCTTGTAGTTGCTATAATGTAAAACAATTTCTCCTTTTAAGACTAAAGCTTTAGAAGGAATCATGTGCAATCTCAGTCACATTCAGTGACAGGCTTAGACATAGAAAATGGAACTATGATGCTTCGAATCATGTGTAAATTTTCAAAACCATCTCAGAGTTTGTGAAAATTTTCCCCAGATTTAGATAAAAAGATGAAAATGCTCAAAGGTGAATAAGGTGACAAAACACCCCGACTGTGCACAGTATTTCAAAGTATTGAAAGTAAGTGGCTAGAAATCATTGTTGACCAATTTGACTTTTTTGAGTAATGTGGCATAATTATCAATTTTTGAGTCAACAATGTCTTTTTCAACTATTTCGTTTTGAGTTAAATACAATAGGCCTATGTTTGTCAGTGCCAGCCCTGGAATTTCAAAGCCACTAGGAGAGAAAATTCTGTTTGAGGCAATTGCTCATAAAATATTCTCCCGGGGGAATTAACCTTTTTTTCTCTTTAGTCACTGAGGTACAGTGTGGAATTACCTCAGAATTCTCAATTTAATTGTACTTCAGAAATGAAAGATGTCTAAGAATTGACATTGTTGATATTGTTGAGTCAAAGTAGCACTTTTCCAGGAAAGTATGGTTAGTGTGACATTGCCTTCATACAAGAAAAAAACAAACAAACTTTAAAACATCTACATGCAGTTGATTATCATTTTTCAGGATAGTGAATAGTAGTGATAGAAGTGTTTTACCAGGTCTCTGGGCATCCTTTAGCCCCATCAAGTTGACACATACAACTGACTACCACACAACCCCATATAGCTGGCTACTAGATGCAGTTCTGAGGAAAAATGATCTGCCTAATGATTGAACCTTAAGACCAAGATATTTAGTATCATAGTTAAAAAGTCTCAAAAGGACAAATGAACAAGTGGAATGGCATAGAAAATAAAATGACCTTTAATTATTTTAATACATATTTCCTTTCAGAATTTAAATAATTTAGGAGGTGGGTAAAATTGTATAAAGTGATCTTGAAATTAATAGAATAATAAATATGTTAGAATATCCAAGAATATTAACAATAAAAGCCCAGTGAGATGAACTTACTTCCTTACCAAATTTCACAATATGTGATAAAGAATTTGTAATGTAATCAATGTGAGTTACAAATAGCCAAAAAAGTGAGTGACTCAGAGTAAGGCATCTAGAAAGAGATTTCAGTATAAAAGGGAAATTAATATTCAGTATAGCTGATAGTTCAGTCAGTGAGAAAGAATGGGTTAGTTAATACATGTTGCTGGAAAAACTGGCAATCCATATGTAATTATATAAAACTAGACCTCATCTCAAGTCTTAGACAAAAAATAAATTTACAGTGGCTTAAATAATTAAATGTTTAAAATCCTGATATAGTTTTGTGGCAATAGTTTTGAAAGTTAGCTTTTACTGAATGAGAAAACCCTTTATTTACCAGGACCACTATTTTGGTGTCTGACTATAAACACACAAAGTGGAAAGAACTCAGTGTATGATCACACCAGTTTCTCCTTGTCTAGGAAGGAAGAGGGTCATCCTTACAGATAGCAGGGCTGGAGACTGGAGTGTGAAGATAATTGACCTGGAGAAAAGAGAGATTAGCAAGGACCCAGCGCACCCTACATAAGGATGGTTTGGGTGTTGAGATAGGGAGGTGGCAAAAGGCTACAGGAATACCTTGCACAATTTTCCTATTTCCCTGCTGACCACAAGGTGGTACAGGAGAGGAGAGCAGAAAGAGCCAAGGCAAGTGTCTGCTCAGAAAGCCAGGACAGCACTCCTCAATTTCTCCTGCTCATTAGAGGCCAAAAGACTACAAAAAGTTTCATGTGCTGCCAGGGACCGCATACAAGGCAGCTGACTTGACTGGTGAAGTACAAGAGAGGTCCCATCATCAAAGGGCTAAAGGATCCTTTTTGGTTTTTGTTTTTTAATTGAAGTATAATTGATTTACAGTGTTAGTTTCAGGTGTACAGCAAAGTGATATATATACATATATACATATATATATGTATATATATACACACATTTATGTTCTTTTTCAGATTTTTTCCCTTATAGGTTATTACAAAATATTGGAATAGTTCCCTGTGCTATACAGTAGATCGTAGCTGGTTATCTATTTTATATAAAGTAATGTGTATATGTTAATCCCAAACTCCTAATTTATCCCTTCACCCCTTTCCCCTTTGGTAACCATAAGTTTGTTTTCTATGTCTGCGAGTCTATTTCTGCTTTGTAAATAAGATCATTTGTATCATTTTTTTAGATTCCACATGTAAGTAATATCATATGGCATTTATCTTTCTCTGATTTACTTAGTATGATAATCTCTAGGTCTGTCTTTTGTTGCAAATGGCATTATTTTATTCTTTTTTTATGGCTGAGTAATATTTCCTTGTATATATGTACCACATCTTCTTTATCCATTTATCTGTATACCACATCTTCTGTCAATGGGCCTTTAGGTTGCTTCCATGTCTTGGCTATTGTAAACAGGGCTGCAATGAACATTTTCTTTTTTTGTGGTATCTTTGTCTGATTCTTTAACTTAGAGCTGTAAGGAGGATCTTCAAGCTATGGTCTCTAGTACTTCCAGCCAGACATCAGAGGATCTGCAGGTCAGTGAAAGGCTGAGTGGCGTCATGGTGAGAATGAGCTAGAGCTCTGCTTCCTGGGAGCTGTGACCCTGCCCAGAGAGTAGACTGAAAGTTCATTTTACTGCAAACAGGAGGAGAGAGCTTGATCCACACACCAGCTTAAAGAGGTCAAACACAACTGGCAGTCAGTGGCAACTTGCATAAAGTGAGTGGGCCCTCTTCTTGAAGAAAAATAAATATTTGTCTGTTTTCATACACATCAGGAAATGAGGAGGGTGCAGGAGTACCCAGGGGACAGATTGCATAGGGAGTTTGAATATTACAATTGACTGAATAAAATGCACCAAAATAACTCATTTAGACTGAGAAAAAAAGGGGAGTGGGAAATATTGACATGTTTAAACCTCTGGGGGTTTTTTCCCTTCCATCAGTGGAAATTAGAGTTCGTGAGCAAGATGATATTTACCACAGAATATAAGTTTCCTTAGAGATATTTATATTTTGCATATATGGATTCTACTGTGTACATGCTAATCTCATTAAAACTTATTGGTGAGTTGTTATTGCTTTTATTTCACATTTTAATTTGTACAGAAACCCTGAATGAAAGCTATTAGACACCAAAAAGATAAAAAATCTTGTATACCAAATAAAAGAATATTGCATCCTAATCCCACTAAATGTACAAAATGTGACAACAGAAATACTTGTTTAATTGTTAATTTCTATTGTTTGATATGAACTATATCACAGGTTTTGCCATCACTTTAAAATTAGAAATATGTAAGAAAGCCAGAAAAATAAATATTATACATTAAAAAGAAAGCAAAATTTTGGTTTTCAGTGAAATTTGAAAAATCATTGAAAGTCATAGAGAAAATCCCCTTTGTCATATTTAGGTGACACTTTTCTGTACTTCCGCTCTTTCCTTACTCTTTTATATTGCTGATCATTCTCTTCAGTATTCGTCTCTGTGTTCAGCAGGAGGTGGGGGTAAGGGTTTCCTGACGTCATGCTTTCTCTGTTACTCTTACAGTTTTTCTATTTCTGATTGATCCTTTCATGTATTACCAGAGTTTAAAAGGCTATAAGCCTATTTTTAAAATAACATGCTGGTAATTGGATTGCCTCTTTAATTAGAGTTGAACGTTTTGTAGCTATTACCAAGAATATCAAAATTGTGTGTGTGTGTGTAATTAACAAATATATGTATTTTCCCCAAATGAGGAATTGTGGCATTGGTCAGGTATCTTCTAAATAATAAAATCTGCACAGGTTGCTTAGCTATAACACTTTTGAAATTTAAAAAAATATATTGCTTGTTAATAACAGGTTATTAACCCTGTAATTTGCATCCCTGTTGCCAACAACAGTAACAACAGCAAACGTATTACTTCTACAAAATATCCTTTGTGGCATTCAGATTTAATGAACAAACTGAGAAGAAATAATTCAACAGGGTAAACTTCAAAAGAAGAATGTTGGAAGGAACATTTTTTATGAATACAATGTATTTAATATTTTATGTAAAATATACATTTTATTATTAGCAAAATTTAGTTTCCTTTGGACAGGGGAAAATAGAATGATCCAAGTGCTCATTCCTTTGTACCAGCAGAGGAAATAATTAAACATATGTTTACTGAAATATTCTTTTATTTTAAAATACTTTTTCCTTTGATCTTTAATATTGAATTTTTAAAGACAACCCCAAAAGTTGTGTAGCAACTTGCT